>NC_134848.1:11028964-12228964 GCF_965363235.1 Mytilus galloprovincialis
GCATAACCCCTGTTTTAGGTTTCTGAAAAGACAAAATCAGCTTTTACTATATAACCAAAGGTCCTAGACCCATGGGGTCTTTTGCAATGACATTGGGGACTAATGACCTTGACAAAGGTCAAAAGGTCAAAGGTCAAGGTCATGTCCCAGATAGCGAATTTAGTGTTTTTAACCTCATATAATGGATTTTAAGTGTGTTTTCAAGCTTTGTACGGTTGACCTTGACCTTTTCAATAAATTCTACATCTATAAGAACATGTATTTTACATTACAAAAGGAAAGACCTCTCAATTGTTCAAGAACAATTGACAGTTTAATTATTATTATTCTTTTTCCGCCAAACTTTGACAAATTTAGCCGCGTTAACCGTAAGACGTGTCGCTTTCATGTTCACACTTTGTATCGGTGTCATGAATACCTATCTGGAACTCACCCTGTTAGTCGAAATATTTTGTCGGTTCGGAGTTATCCCTCCGAAACCCAAAAACCTTGTTATCGTTCCAACACCGTAACCGTAATAGGTAGAAAAAAAACAAAGGGTGAAATTTGTTCAGGACCAGACCCCGGTTCTTCGTTTCATTTGGATCGAAAAGATTCAACGACTCATTGGTAGGGTTATGCCCCTCTGAAAATTAACCGGTGTCGGTTGGCCACCAAAACTCAGAAACCGTAAGTCGTAGACACCTAGGATCTTCACCATTCATCATCAATTCATGTATCTTTGAAAAATACCTCAAGGTCAAATTTGTATGTTGACCTTGACCTTTGACCTAACACCTTGTTATGGGATAATCTCAGAAACCATTATGCTTACAGAAGTTTTAAATAGTGGAAAATGTTTGGGTCTTTATGGCGCAACTTTGTTACATTTTGACCGAAGAGATTTGACCTTTCTGTAAGGGGCATAACCCCTGATTTAGGTTTCTGAAAAGACAAAATCAGCTTTTACTATATAACCAAAGGTCCTAGACCCGTGGGGTCTTCACCAATGACATTGGGGACTAATGACCTTGACAAAGGTCACAAGGTCAAAGGTCAAGGTCATGTCCCAGATAGCGAATTATGTGTTTTTGACCTTATTTTAAGCATTTTGAGTGTGTTTTAAGTGTTTTTAAGGTTGACCTTGACCTTTGACCTTTCAACTTTTTAGTCGATATCTCAAAAACGGTTAATCTTACAGAAATAGTAAACAGTGAAAAATGTTAAGGTGACTGAGGCACAACTTTTTTACATTTTGACCGAAAGGATTTGACATATTCTTAAGGGGCATAACCGCCGTTAACGGTTTCTGAAAAGGTAAAATTAGCTTTAACTCTTGAACGAAAAGTCCTAGACCCATGGGGTCTTTTACAATGACATTGTGGACCAATGACCTTCACAAAGGTCACAAGGTCAAAAGTCAAGGTCATGTCCAAATTATCGAATTTATTGTTTTTGTCATTTTTTAGCGGTTTTATGTGTGTTTGATAGCTTTTCAATGCATTCTACGCCTATTGGAACATGTACTTTACATTTCGAAAAGGAAAGACCTCTCAATTGTTCAAGAACAATTGACATTTTAATTATTATTATTCTTTTTCCGCCAAACTTTGACAAATTTAGCCGCGTTAACCGTAAGACGTGTCGCTTTCACGTTCACACTTTGTATCGGTGTCATGAATACCTATCTGGAACTCACCCTGTTAGTCGAAATATTTTGTCGGTTCGGAGTAATCCCTCCGAAACCCAAAAACCTTGTTATCGTTCCAACACTGTAACCGTAATAGGTAGAAAAAAAACAAAGGGTGAAATTTGTTCAGGACCAGACCCCGGTTCTTCGTTACATTTGGATCGAAAAGATTCAACGACTCATTGGTAGGGTTATGCCCCTATGAAAATTAACCGGTGTCGGTTGACCACCAAAACTCAGAAACCGTAAGTCGTAGACACCTAGGATCTTCACCAATCATCATCAATTCATGTATCTTTGTAAAATACCTCAAGGCCATATTTGTATCTTGACCTTGACCTTTGACCTAACACCTTGTTATGGGATAATCTCAGGAACGATTATACTTACAGAAGTTTTAAATAGTGGAAAATGTTTGGGTCATTATGGCGCAACTTTGTTACATTTTGACTAAAAAGATTTGACCTTTTTTTAAGGGGCATAACCCCTGTTTTAGGTTTCTGAAAAGACAAAATCAGGTTTTACTATATAACCAAAGGTCCTAGACCCTTGGGGTTTTCAGTAATGGCATTGGGGACTCATGACCTTGACAAAGGTCAAAAGGTCAAAGGTCAAGGTCATGTCCCAGATAGCGAATTTAGTGTTTTTAACCTTATATAAAGGATTTTTAGTGTTTTTTCGAGCTTTTTAAGGTTGACTTTGACCTTTTCAATACATTTTACGTCTGTTTGAACATGTATTTTACATTACAAAAGGAAAGACCTCTCAATTGTTCAAGAACAATTGACAGTTTAATTATTATTATTATTATTATTATTATTAAGGTCTTTCCTTTTTCAAAAGGGAAAGACCTTACTGTATTTCTTCTGTTTATTATTATTATTATTCTTTTTCCGCCAAACTTTGACGAAGTTAGCCTCCGTAACCGTAAGACGTGTCGCTTTCATGTTCACACTTTGTATCGGTGTAATGAATACCTATCCGGAACTCACCCTGTGAGTCGAAATATTTTGTCGGTTCGGAGTAATCCCTCCGAAACCCAAAAACCTTGTTATCGTTCCAACACCGTAACCGTAATAGGTAGAAAAAAAACAAAGGGTGAAATTTGTTCAGGACCAGACACTGGTTCTTCGTTACATTTGGATCGAAAAGATTCAACGACTCATTGGTAGGGTTATGCCCCTATGAAAATTAACCGGTGTCGGTTGACCACCAAAACTCAGAAACCGTAAGTTGTAGACACCTAGGATCTTCACCAATCATCATCAATTTATGTATCTTTGAAAAATACCTCAAGGTCAAATTTGTATGTTGACCTTGACCTTTGACCTAACACCTTGTTATGGGATAATCTCAGAAACCATTATACTTACAGAAGTTTTAAATAGTGGAAAATGTTTGGGTCATTACGGCGCAACTTTGTTACATTTTGACCGAAGAGATTTGACCTTTTTTTAAGGGGCATAACCCCTGTTTTAGGTTTCTGGAAAGACAAAATCAGCTTTTACTATATAACCAAAGGTCCTAGACCCATTGGGTCTTCAACAATGACATTGGGGACTAATGACCTTGACAAAGGTCAAAAGGTCAAAGGTCAAGGTTATGTACCAGATAGCGAATTTAGTGTTTTAAACCTTATATAAAGGATTTTTAGTGTGTTTTAAAGCTTTTTAAGGTTGACCTTGACCTTTGACCTTTCACTTTTTATTGGATATCTCAAAAACTATTATACTTACAGAAATAGCAAATAGTGCAAAATGTTCAGGACATTGGGGACTATTGACCTTGATAAAGGTCAACAGGTCAAAGGTCAAGGTCATGTCCCAAATAGCGGATTATGTGTTTTTGACCTTATTGAAAGGGTTTTTCAGTGAGTAATAAAGCTTTTCAATACACTCTACGTCTATTGGAACATGTATTTTACATTACAAAAGGAAAGACCTCTCAATTGTTCAAGAACAATTGACAGTTTAATTATTATTAAGGTCTTTCCTTTTACAAAAGGGAAAGACCTTACTGTATTTCTTCTGTTTATTATTATTAAGGTCTTTCCTTTTACAAAAGGGAAAGACCTTACTGTATTTCTTCTGTTTATTATTATTATTATTATTATTATTATTATTATTATTCTTCCGTTAAACTTTGACAAATTTAGCCGCGTTAACCGTAAGACGTGTCGCTTTCATATTCACACTTTGTATAGATGTCATGAATACCTATCTGGAACTCACCCTGTGAGTCGAAATATTTTGTCGGTTCGGAGTAATCCCTCCGAAACCCAAAAACCTTGTTATCGTTCCAACACCATAACCGTAATAGGTAGAAAAAAAACAAAGGGTGAAATTTGTTCAGGACCAGACCCCGGTTCTTCGTTACATTTGGATCGAAAAGATTCAACGACTCATTGGTAGGGTTATGCCCCTATGAAAATTAACCCGTGTCGGTTGACCACCAAAACTCAGAAACCGCAAGTTGTAGACACCTAGGATCTTCACCATTCATCATCAATTCATGTATCTTTGAAAAATACCTCAAGGTCAAATTTGTATGTTGACCTTGACCTTTGACCTAACACCTTGTTGTGGGATAATCTCAGAAACCATTATACTTACAGAAGTTTTAAATAGTGGAAAATGTTTGGGTCATTAAGGCGCAACTTTGTTACATTTTGACCAAAGAGATTTGACCTTTTAATAAGGGGCATAACCCCTGTTTTAGGTTTCTGAAAAGACAAAATCAGCTTTTACTATGTAACCAAAGGTCCTAGACCCATGGGGTCTTCAGCAATGACATTGGGGACTAATGACCTTGACAAAGGTCAAAAGGTCAAAGGTCAAGGTCATGTCCCAGATAGCGAATTAAGTGTTTTTAACCTCATATAATGGATTTTTAGTGGGTTTTCAAGCTTTGTACGGTTGACCTTGACCTTTTCAATACTTTCTACGTCTATTAGAACATGTATTTTACATTACAAAAGGAAAGACCTCTCAATTGTTCAAGAACAATTGACAGTTTAATTATTATTATTATTATTATTATTCTTTTTCCGCCAAACTTTGACAAATTTAGCCGCGTTAACCGTAAGACGTGTCGCTTTCATTTTCACACTTTGTATCGGTGTCATGAATACCTATCTGGAACTCACCCTGTTAGTCGAAATATTTTGTCGGTTCGGAGTAATCCCTCCGAAACCCAAAAACCTTGTTATCGTTCCAACACCGTAACCGTAATAGGTAGAAAAAAAACAAAGGGTAAAATTTGTTCAGGACCAGACCCCGGTTCTTCGTTACATTTGGATCGAAAAGATTCAACGACTCATTGGTAGGGTTATGCCCCTATGAAAATTAACCGGTGTCGGTTGACCACCAAAACTCAGAAACCGTAAGTCGTAGACACCTAGGATCTTCACCATTCATCATCAATTCATGTATCTTTGTAAAATACCTCAAGGTCAAATTTGTATGTTGACCTTGACCTTTGACCTTACACCTTGTTATGGGATAATCTCAGAAACCATTATACTTACAGTAGTTTTAAATAGTGGAAAATGTTTGGGTCATTATGGCGCAACTTTGTTACATTTTGACCAAAGAGATTTGACCTTTCTATAAGGGGCATAACCCATGTTTTAGGTTTCTGAAAAGACAAAATCAGCTTTTACTATATAACCAAAGGTCCTAGACCCTTGGGGTCTTCAGTAATGGCATTGGGGACTAATGACCTTGACAAAGGTCAAAAGGTCAAAGGTCAAGGTCATGTCCCACATAGCGAAATTAGTGTTTTTAACCTTATATAAAGGATTTTCAGTGTGTTTTTGAGGTTTTTAAGGTTGACCTTGACCTTTTCAATACATTCTACGTCTGTTGGGTCATGTATTTTACATTACGAAAGGAAAGACCTCTCAATTGTTCAAGAACAATTGACAGTTTAATTAAGGTCTTTCCTTTTCTATAAGGAAAGACCTTACTGTATTTCTTCTGATTATTATTATTATTATTATTATTATTATTATTATTATTATTATTATTATTATTATTATTCTTTTTGTTCCGCCAAACTTTGACAAATTTAGCCGCGTTAACCGTAAGACGTGTCGCTTTCATATTCACACTTTGTATCGGTGTCATGAATACCTATCCGGAACTCACCCTGTGAGTCGAAATATTTTGTCGGTTCGGAGTAATCCCTCCGAAACCCAAAAACCTTGTTATCGTTCCAACACCGTAACCGTAATAGGTAGAAAAAAAACAAAGGGTGAAATCTGTTAAGGACCAGACCCCGGTTCTTCGTTACATTTGGATCGAAAAGATTCAACGACTCATTGGTAGGGTTATGCCCCTATGAAAATTAACCGATGTCGGTTGGTCACCAAAACTCAGAAACCGTAAGTCGTAGACACCTAGGATCTTCACCAATCATCATCAATTCATGCATCTTTGAAAAATACCTCAAGGTCAAATTTGTATGTTGACCTTGACCTTTGACCTAACACCTTGTTATGGGATAATCTCAGAAACCATTATACTTACAGAAGTTTTAAATAGTGGAAAATGTTTGGGTCATTACGGCGCAACTTTGTTACATTTTGACCGAAGAGATTTGACCTTTCTATAAGGGGCATAACCCCTGTTTTAGGTTTCTGAAAAGACAAAATCAGCTTTTACTATATAACCAAAGGTCCTAGACCCTTGGGGTCTTCTGTAATGGCATTGGGGACTATTGACCTTGACAAAGGTCAAAAGGTCAAAGGTCAAGGTCATGTCCCAGATAGCGAATTTAGTGTTTTTAACCTTATAGAAAGGATTTTTAGTGTGTTTTCGAGCGTTTTAAGGTTGACGTTGACCTTTTCAATACATTCTACGTCTGTTGGAACATGTATTTTCCATTACAAAAGGAAAGACCTCTCAATTGTTCAAGAACAATTGACAGTTTAATTATTATTCTTTTTGTTCCGCCAAACTTTGACGAAGTTAGCCTCCGTAACCGTAAGACGTGTCGCTTTCATGTTCACACTTTGTATCGGTGTCATGAATACCTATCCGGAACTCACCCTGTGAGTCGAAATATTTTGTCGGTTCGGAGTAATCCCTCCGAAACCCAAAAACCTTGTTATCGTTCCAACACCGTAACCGTAATAGGTAGAAAAAAACCGAAGGATGAAATTTGTTCAGGACCAGACCCCGGTTCTTCGTTACATTTGGATCGAAAAGATTCAACGACTCATTGGTAGGGTTATGCCCCTATGAAAATTAACCGGTGTCGGTTGGCCACCAAAACTCAGAAACCGTAAGTCGTAGACACCTAGGATCTTCACCAATCATCATCAATTCATGTATCTTTGAAAAATACCTCAAGGTCAAATTTGTATGTTGACCTTGACCTTTGACCCAACACCTTGTTATGGGATAATCTCAGAAACCATTATACTTACAGAAGTTTTGAATAGTGGAAAATGTTTGGGTCATTAAGGCGCAACTTTGTTACATTTTGACCAAAGAGATTTGACCTTTTTATAAGGGGCATAACCCCTGTTTTAGGTTTCTGAAAAGACAAAATCAGCTTTTACTATATAACCAAAGGTCCTAGACCCATGGGGTCTTCAGCAATGACATTGGGGACTAATGCCCTTGACAAAGGTCAAAAGGTCAAAGGTCAAGGTCATGTCCCATATAGCGAATTATGTGTTTTTGACCTTATTTAAAGGATTTTCAGTGTGTTTTAAAGCTTTTCAATACATTCTACGTCTATTTGAACATATATTTTACATTATAAAAGGAAAGACCTCTCAATTGTTCAAGAACAATTGACATTTTAATTATTATTATTATTATTATTATTATTATTATTATTATTATTATTATTCTACCGAAAAAACAATATTCATTAACCAATTGGAGCAGCGCAATTGCTTTTTTGACTAGCCATCAATTAAAAAAAAAACAATCAAAATTTGCGATTGTGAATACATTGTATGTAGGAAAATTACATAGCATTGTAGTTTATGCTATTCCTAATGTTGTTTTAACTTTCCTTTCATGTTGTTCTCTGTAAAGAGTTCAATACAGTACGCCCAAGGAGTTTGTAATCCCAAACTCCATACTCCGATATTTTTCCTGGTGTAACACCAGGAAACTCCGACATCCCTCCCAAAATTCTCGGAGAAATTTGGGAGTATTCCCTCCGACTTCCGCGTAAATCCGCTACCTTTTGTTTATTGTATTAGCGACATCTCTCCCAGTCTGGTGTGACGCGGTGTGACACCCGGTAATTAATTGTCCTAATCCGTCTGAACTATGCCGACACGCGACAGTCAAGGTATGTGAGATTTCTAGTGTAATTAAACAATTGTATTTCCTGTCTATTGATTATCAGGTTATATCTGATTGCTTGAAACAAATGAAAGATTAAAATAAAAAGCAAAACGTTGTTGTTAATTCTTTCAATTACTCTGTACATTTTAATCAAGTTTTTAAACAACTATATTTGATTTTGACTTCCGTTTTTTTATCAGTAAATAAATATTTAATTTACTGAAAGAGATATAATTGTGCAACAATAAACGGAGACTAACGCTGAATAAATGAGGGCAGTTTAAAGAAAAATTACACGTCTCAAAGTTTTTTATACTACAAGTAAAAAAGAAAATATTATTCCTTATCTGTTATGCTAATAATTCTACGCCATTTCCATTTTACGATTACAAAATAAAAGTTTTAAAATCCAAAACGTTGTTGTTAATGCTTTCAATTGCATTAAAGTTTTATAAAAAAAAATCTATACTTGATTATGACCTCGTTTTTTATTTATCGGTAATTGATATAACTTACGAAAAGAGACATACTTGCGTGAAAATAAACGGAAACTAACGCTGACGGTATAAAATGTGAGCAGTGAGTTTAAAGAAAATTACGTGTCTTAAAACTTGTATATGCAAGTAAAAAAGAAAATACTATTCACCATTCGCTATGCTTAATAAGTCTACGGCATTTTCTCTTCACGATTAGCATTACTTTACGATATAATACATTTCGGATACAACAGGAATACTTCTATAGCTGCATCAACTCGTCGTTGCATAATATTCATTTACGCACAATGAATGTAAACCTTTGTGTTGTATTTAGAACAGTTATCTTTAAATATTTTTAAAACAATTAATTGCCGTGGGAAGACGACACGCATCTCAGTGATCAACAGTGCGTGGTTGAACTTGAACTTGACTTCGCTCACAATATTGAATGCTAAAAATAGTGACATCAATTTTGTCCACGAGATTTTTATTTGGCGGGAAATAGTATCATGTAACAGTAAACTCAGGTGACCTTTCTGGATAACCGTGGGAAAATTCATGTAATGATTGACATTTGTGTGCGTTAAGATTGAGGCTCTAGAAGGTCCTTTTACAATTGATTAACCGGATTCTAAATTTTATTCCTTTTCTGAATAAACGAACATCAGCCTTTTATTTATACGTTTCTCAGTCAACAGAGGACATAAACCTGGACATTATTTATACTTCCATAGTCAACACTATACATTAATGGTAGATGAAAACAGGATGCATGTCGTTCAGTTCCTGATGGGCGTTGGTAGAGATCCTTTGTGAAAATGTGTCGATCGTAAAAATCCGTTCCACATTTTTTTTACATATTTCTTTCTTGTACGATATAATTTCATTTTAATATTCTATAGTATAAATTGTTGAAATACTTCTTTTTATATTTCGCCGAGGACTTTTAACAGCAGTAAAATACGGATTGCGCCAATCCAATTTTATTTTAAATAATAAAAGATCAATAACAGATCATCACAGATAAAAAACACATGATTTTATTTCTTCATATAATTAAATAAGGTTGTGATTATTGTGTTGTGTCTGGGCGGGGAATTATCTCAGTATTTATGAATATAGGGCTGCCACATTGTATACAAAACTATTTGTCACTTAACAGTTTCTTTTTTAAATTCAAATATTTCAAGTCGGTAATCTACCGAGGTAGTGAAACATAATATTTTACATTTCAAAACAAATTGAAAGTAACAGAGTTCACTTGTTGGTCCGATAAATTAACTCTAGGGTTTGATTTAGATTGGACAAATTACCGTAAAAACACCATTTTGTTTTAAGCCAGTTGATATTAATTATATAATATTGAACTATTAATGAACCGGATATTCACTGAGTAGGTCATAAAAGGTTCTAATTGTGGTAAAATCATCTTTGTTGAAACTTTGTTGAAAAAACAAAAATTATGACCTGATCGGACTATAATGAAAATACGAAATAAGTGTTTTATTCGTATTTTTATACGTTTTTACGTTTTATTTAATATGACAATGACATGGGCATATACATACAAGAATAATTATCTTATTTTAAATAAAAATGTCACACTTTTATCTGACAATGAATGGACATTTAAATAACGTATTTTAAAGCACACAGGTGCAATCAAGATCGATTAAATGTACAAAGGTAATAAATCTGGCTAATCCGATTATGTTGTCACGCGTCATTAATTTTCAGTTCATCCGATGGGCAATAAACCAATTAACAGCCACGCGGTGTTGGGAGAGAATCTTTGGAGGAAATTGGGAGTAGAATCCGTGATTCGCGGTGTCACACCGCTACACTCGGAAATCGGTGATAAAAGTTCGCGATTACAAACTCTCTGGGCGTACTGTATGATCCGCTTTTGTTTAATGTCTTTGTTTTACAGTTGTTCTTGTTTAGATTTCACGCTTTATCATCTTTTTTTAATTAATATTCACCTAGTTATAAAATGTTAAAAGTTTATGTTATATCAATTGGCAGTTTTGTAAGATTTCTTTGACTGTCAGAAAAAAATTTATTCAAATCTAAAGATTCAAAAGAAGTAAACTGCGTATTTCCGATGTGGAAAGTCAAGATGACAATATTTCTATACACCAGTTAAACTTTTATGGTTCCAATCTTTCTGTTGAGATATTATCATAAGAATATGGGTTAAGTTTCTTTGGTGTAATTAAGAAACCTGATTCAAACCAGAAGGCGGACACATTTTATATAGTAATTTTACTGACAAACTATGGAAAGCCAACGGGGTCAAAATTCTTAATTCGTAACTTGTCAATTCGTAACTTGTAGCTGTGTAATTTCTAAATAGTTAATTCGTAAATTGTTAATTTGTAACTTGTTACTGTGAAATTCATAATGCTTAATTCGTAAATTGTCAATTTATAACTTGCACCTTTGTAGTTTCAATTTTCTTAATCGTTAAATTGTCAGTATAATGCTTCATTCGTAAATTGTCGATTTGTAACTTGTATCTTTGTATATCAAAATTCAACATTCTTCATTTGTTAATTGTCAATTTGTAACGTGTTTCAAAATTCTTTATTGGTAAATTTTTGTCTTTTTGAGTATTGATGTTTTGTAACTTGTAACATGTGACTTGTCGATTTGTGAATTTTCGATGTGTGAAATGTCGAAGTGTTAAATGTGATCGTTGTATTACGCTAACGATCATTCTGACGACAGATGGCCCTCGGGTTCTTCTTCTGTGTATAGGTCCCCTGTAAGTAGGAGCACCGCCACTTGGAATATATACCAAAGGAGTATAAATCAATTATGTACAGCGCATACATATAAAAGATAACAAATATATAAATACATTGTTTGTTTTATATGGCATGTATAAAAGAGATTCGGGTTTAATGTTGAGGTAACCTCGTATAAACATGTTTGTTTACTGTACTGGTCACCAAACCTGCAATGAGGTATGTAACTTCCTTTATTAAGGTATATAAATGTGTCGCTGGGACGGGCTTCCTTATCAACTTCGTAAATATATTACTGTCACTTGGTAAGAAATTTCTACTTAATATTTAACAGGGTGAAAACAAGACTAAAAACATGAAATATAAGGCGGTGTTGGAAAAATACTTATACTGTCCTGGGCCCGCAAATTTTGGACTCAATGTATAATGGCAGAAATGGTTTGACAACCATCATTCATCAATATTATAATCTCAATATTAAAATTTCAGAAAAGAATGTAATTATCTAATGATATGCTTTAATACAAGAAACAAATGGACGAACAATCTTTATTTATTTGGCTCCTGAGTAATGAACATGAATCAGGAATTTGATGTACAGTAGTTGTCGTTTGTTTATGTAATTAATACGTGTTTCTCGTTTCTTGTTTTTATGCCCCACCTACGATAGTAGAGGGGCATTATGTTTTCTGGTCTGTGGCTCCGTTCATTCGTCCGTTCGTCCGTCTGTGCGTCCGTTCAGGTTAAAGTTTTTGGCCAAGGTAGTTTTTGATAAAGCTGAAGTCCAATTAACTTGAAACTTAGTACACTTGTTGCTTATGATATGACATTTCAAGTTTTAATGCCAAATTAGACTATTGACCCAAATTTTACGGTCCATGGAACATGGAAAAGGATAGTGCGAGTGGGGCATCCGTCTACTTTGGACACATTCTTGTTTTATATAGATTATACTGTTGGTTTCCCGTTTGAATGGTTTTACACTAGTAATTTTGGGGCCCTTTAAAGCTTGTTGCTCGGTGTGAGCCAAGCGGGCTCCGTGTTGAAGGCCGTATCTTAACTTATAATATGTTACTTTTATAAATTGAGAGTAAATTGTCTCATTGGCGCTCATACTACATCTTCCTATATCTATACAAAATGTTTAATGATACCATATAAGTATACTTTGCAAAACAAACTGAATGAAAAATTATTTTAAATGCGTCACTTAGTACATGTATACTATATATCAAATCTGAGTTGAATATGCACTATTTTGTAATAAATTTTAAAGGAACAAGAAAACTTATCGAGGCCCTAAAATTTGAGATATTGTCAACCGGAATACGAGAAAACCGCATATATTTTAATGGTCAGGTCAATAATGGGATATCATATCGTCAATAGTATGACACCAGTTCACATCTACAATCATCAATAAGCTAGAAAGAATACAGCAACAACCTGTGAGATTTATAACAGGAGAGTACAAATCCAGAGAAGTTGGTTGCGTCTCCAACACGCTCAGCAAACTGAAACTATAACATACAGACAAGACGCTCAAGTCAGAAGATAATATTTCTGTACGAGGTGGTCGTAGTGCTATAGAACCAGACAATTTAAAAAATAGCTCGTTCAAAAAGAACACTAAATTGCTGTCAAAGGCCCGATTTAACAATTATCAGTCAAGAAATGTTGTGAATAAACATGCAGATAAAAAACTACACGAAGTGTTTTGAGATCTCAACGAGCTAAATACAACAATATTCTAACTCATTTTTCGTAAAAACAGTATTCGAATAGAACCACATTGAAGAAGCGTAGTGAGTACACCGAGCGTTGATAGCCGTTCAGAAACTACTCTCGTGCATTGTCAATACATCGACGGCGCTCTCTCTACAGTTATATTAAAGCCGGTATTTGTATCAATAACGCTCTCCTACAGATACAGATCTAAAATGATCATGGTACAAGATCGAAATATACTAGGAGGTCTCCCCTCGATATATTTTTTAATGACCACGATCGTTAAACTATGAAACTGTTTATTTTTTTACCACACGAGTCACCTACAAAAATTTGAGAATGGAGATGGGGAATGTGTCAAAGAGACAACAACCCGAACATAGAGCAGACAAAAACCGAAGGCCACCAATGGGTCTTCAATGCAACGAGAAACTCCCGCACCCGTCAGAGTCCGTCAGCTGGCCCCTAAAAAAATATGTATACTAGTTCAGTGATACCGGACGTCATACTGAACTCCGAATTATACACAAGAAACAAAAATTAAAAATCATACAAGACTAACAAAGGCCAGTGTTTTTTTGAAATCTCAAACCCCCCTTCCTAATACTCCCACTTTTAAACAAATTGACGCCCTCTCCCTCTGACTTGTCAGAGAAAAGATCTTGCCATATCGCCATTTGCATGAAAGAGGCAATTATCTCTTATATGCTTACACTAATTATACCCCACGCAACGAAGTTGAGGAGGGTGTAATGTTTTGACTCGTCCGTCTGTCTGTCTGCCCGTCCGTCCGTAGGTCAGTTCATCGGTCCTGTTTCTTGTCATTGCAGCTCCTCCGTCAAACCACACAACAGAATTTCATGATTATAAGGACATATTAAGTAGATTTGCATATCGACAAAAAATTACAATTCATTTTTTTTCTAGAAGTTACGCCCCTTTGAACTTATGTGCTTCGATATACCTCTGCAACAGTTTATCGCCGCAACTTCTCTGAAACCACACCACAGAATTTCATGAAACCTTGTAGGACATACTACATGTACTATGTAGATGTTCATATCGACAGGAAATTATGATTAATTTTTTTTCTTACAGTTATTTTATTTCTCCAGTGACAATGTGGGGGCGTGGGGCATGTGAGCGCGCTCACTAAGGTTCTTAAATTTTATTCTCCACGAAAATATTTGAACATTATTTTGGGTTTGGCCAAAGGAGTATGTATTTGGTCATTTTTAGAGTAAAATGATAGCCTGGGAACCTGGCTGACTGCTCGACAGAAGAGCCAGGCGACATACAACATGCATGATTTGTCAATAGTATATATTGTTACGAATTCATTGCAAATGATTTTTTGTTTTTTATTTGACATGCAAATTAAAAAAAAATTAGGTATATTGATTAACATCGTGAATCATTTCAGTTATTTAACGATTGACAACATGTTAGATTTAGTAAGGTTGCCGGGCTATAAGGAGGTGTGGCACCAGGTGGGGTTCATATCGCGAGTACGACGGGGCATTAAACAGCTTTTGAAATCGAGGGACTCGTGAATATTTTGGTTAATTAATAATTTTTATTGTAGGAAATCTGGTAGCGGCAATTTTTAAGCTTCTTGACCAGAAAAATTCAGTAGGCATATATATTAATACATGAAATTGAGAATGGAAATGGGGAATGTGTCAAAGAGAAAACCACCCGACCATATAACCGACAACAGCAAAATAGAATATGTATGTAAGCCCTTTCCTCTCATAATAAAATGGTCCAATAATAGCATTTTATGATTAATAGAAATGTTTATTACTAGTACCTGGGGTTTTCAGTAATGATGTAGCCTTTTAAAGCCGACTATATGGTATTAAGTTTTGTCATTGATGAAGGACGTAGGTTTTTGTAAATTGGTCCATTCTCGGTTCTATGAAAGTAAAATATTTAAAAAAAAAAAAAAAAGAACCGACCCCATCGTAAATTCAAAACGAAAAGTCCCTTCTCAAATGGTAAAAATCAAAAGTTCATAATAATCAAACTCATCCAATCTCTTTTTTTATTTTTGTTGTAACAAGACTGTTTGTCAGGATAGTTTACTGGGTTTGTCTCTTGGCAAAACTTTGTTTTACTGAATAAGTTATTGAAGTGCGTTTTTCATAAATAAGTTTAATAGAAAAAAAAGTAAAAAGATTTCGATGCGCTATATAGTAAAATGTACCAATCTGTATAGTTTTAGAGTTTTTGATGTATTCCAGATGCAGTGTAGAAGATCTCAATCCCCTCCCCCCAACCAGTATATATACCAATTTTTTTTTGTATCATTGATTACTGGCATACCATTGGTGACTCCTTTCTTGCATAGTCTGTTTGTTTATATAGTGAAACCTGACTAAACCGAATTCTGCCTAACATATCCAACTATCTCCGTCATCACGTGACTTTTACACTTCTGTTGTATATCATTAATGGCCGATAGATTATCAATGAAAGTGAACGGGGTACATAGATAAAACGGTCATAACTTTTTTGTTATAAAGTATATTTTTCCTTCCAACCCCGCGTTTTACAGTTTATAAATTTTTACAATTAAATATGTTTTAAGTTTCAGTTCAGAAATACGATTTCCTGCTTCGAAATAAGTTTGAAAATTGAGGTGACATAGCCACACAGCCTCCGTTGACATCTTCGTTAAAACTCGACAAAATTGCAATGGGACCTTTTTGTAAAATCAATTTTCTCAATTAATTTATTGTTACTTATATCCTTCCAACCTCTAAAAAGATCGACAACATATTTATTTAAAGTAAATGGCAAACCATATCAGTTCAGGTATTAAACTTTTTGCTTCGAAATTTGTTTGAAAAGTTCATATTTTTGCAGTCTTCAGCAATATTTTCAAAATGGCGGACACTGTTGAAGGTTCATAACGACACGACATGCCGGTATTCATTTAGTTATAAATCAAAAAGTAATATTTCAAATATTTATCAAAGTGTGTCTTTTTGTACTTAAGAAATTTCTTTTTTCACATGTTCTTCAATATATTTATTAGAAACAGTCTCTCACACTAAAAATAAAGATTTACATGCACCGACCATGCAGTTTAGAACATTGATAGCGTGGGGCGACATGGACATATATATTTTTGAAGATTTGTACGATGAAAATCGTAAAATTGTTAGATGCATGTCTTTTCAATAATTGTCTTACCTTAATGCAGCATATATTTAAACACTATTTCCCTCTGTGAAAGTGGATACATGCTATTTGTTTTGATAAAATTTCGAAGTTACATATAACAAAATGGCGACCAAATAATTTCAAACGTAGAGGATGTTCGACACTTAGTTTACACATGCAAATAATTCAATAAGATTTAACTGTTTGTATTGCAATTAAATATGACACGTTATTGTAACTCGTATGATAATTAAGGATAAAGCAAGATTGTGGAGATATTAATTAAGTCATCAACGTGATCAAACAAAACAAACATGGCAACGTGACCTAATCACGATGTAAATTTTGACAAGACTTATATATATATTAGTATTATACGATTGTTTATGAAATCATTTTATGATAATATTTTATATCAACGAAAGGAAACCACGGATGGGTTGAAACAAAGATGCAATATCTATATATATATATATATTTTGAAATTATTACTTGGGTAACCAGTACATTTTACATAACCTTAATTAAACCAGTCACATACAGAGTTATCGAACCTAATTATGACTGGAATAGTTGCATATGACTGAAAACCTGTTTAAACCAAACATGTTTTTAAGCACCGTCATATCAAATATATGCGTTGTGAACCTGATAATACCGAACATCGGCCTAAACCGAACAAAATCTTAAGTCCCGAAAAGGTTCGGTTTAAACTGTATATATTTACTTTCATAATCACTTTTCATCCTTTGCCTTCAAATGGTTGGGTTTTATTGTTCCTGATGATGGTATATTAAGTAAAGTACGAAATTTATTTAGTCTTTAGGACACTTATCAGTCTAGATTGTTTGATTTCATGATATCAGAAAAGATATTACAAATGAGAAAGTTTATGAACCAGGGGTATGTTAAAGAAAGTCTCCTCCTTGTTCTCAAAAAGTTCATCGGAAGATACCAAGACCTTTCTGGTGAATATTCCGTATCACCTTCATATAATATACACGATGGTCTTGAATAATTTATTATTGCTACTGACGATGTTTATCATCTTAATAACGTTAAATAGTATTCTGTTTTTTGTCTTTTTAAATATTTCATTTGCTTTTTATTGTATTTTTTGTGATATCCATTTGACGTTGCTCGGTACTTGTTCATCCTGTCATTGTTTTATTGGGCTATGGTATTTTTTTTGTATTTTTGTGTTTCTTTTTCCTAATGTTCTTTGCTGTATGCCCTTTTGTGTTTCTTTGTTACATATTTTTTTGGTTTTATAGTGATGAGGTTTATAACACAGGTCAATGTTGAATGTTGTACTCCTATTTCGATATTTGTACCAATTATGTCTGTTTGTTTTGTTCACACATCGATGTCAATATAACGGAATTTTATGCGACTTTCATAAACGTGAACGATTTAGCTAGCTATGAAACAAGGTATTATCAACCATTTTCTATTTAAGAAAATGTCTGTACCAAGAGTTATCAAATGTAACAGTCTTATAATTTGATACGCCAGACGCGTGTTTCCAGGGCCGTAACTACATTGAGGCAAATGAGGCAAATGCCTCATGTTTTAAATTTAAAAAAAAAAAACAAACCCTAAAACAAAAGATTGTCTTCATATGATTGTATTCATATCAAATTGTTTTCACTGAAAGTGTCTTGCAAGGAGCAAGTTCTCTTCACTCTCTGATGTCGCCCCTGCATATTTTTCGTAATCCATGTTTCTATTTTACTTTTGGTTTTCAGAGTTGATGGTCTATTGTTTGTACTTCTTTGTCCCGGGTTTGTCTTTTGTTCATTTATTGTCCTACTTAATGACTAGTCTGAGTGTTGATTTTCATTTGTAAACATGTCACACTGTGTAATGTTGCATGTCCACCGATGTCCAGGCATAATGCAAGAAAATATTTTAAGAATATACGATGCTACTGGACACAGAAAAAAGTGATCGTTTCTGCATGAAGAATTGAACTTGATATCAATGAATACGAAACTGCTTTTCTTGTATATAAAACCATATCCAATTTTTCTTAGGATGGATTGCAAAATCATGTATTTTCTGTAGGTAAGATATGCACAGAAGTAATAGATATGTATTATAAATATCTAAAATTGAATATCTTAATCAACAAAAAAAAATAAAAAAAATAACTATCATATACCCATGCGCCTGTGGATAAACTAGATGACTGACATGGTTTAAATTAAAGTAAGATCACCAATTTCCCGGTATCAAATCATTCGTTGAAAAAAACATTAATGTATTGCCGTATGACCTTTTACATTCAAGGGTAGTTAAATTTGCACTAAGTCGTGTTCAGACCCTTTAACAGAAAATAAAGGATTATGAAGTACACGTGCACGGGAGCTAATCCCACACAATGTCAATGTATAGAAAAAAATACAAATGATCAATGGTCAAAGTTTTTATTCCTGTTCTTCATCTTGATAGTTGCTGAAGGGTCTTCAATAATGAAAGAATCATAAATACCGTAAAACAAGGTCAATATGGTCCCTAGTGTCGAGTTGAGCAGTACTAGTATTTAACGTATATTACTGCACTAATGACTGTCGCTATATTTAAATCTAGTCATAAAAAATCTAAAGTCAGCACAATACAAGACAAGAACAGACAGACAGATCCGGTATTAATGATTATGAGAATTACGATTTTTTGCTTTATCCTACATATCTATGCTATCGGTCTTTTAATGTTTTGAATTTCCCTAAAACTTTAAAGTCTTAAATAACAATGAATCTATGTTTTACTTTGAGACCAGAATATTGTCGAAAAAATAGCTAAAATGATTTGCGTTTCTATGTAAGAAAGAGTCCGGGAAACGCTCAGAATGCACGATTTTGCGTTATTTTTCTCAGAGCTTCTGGGGCTTTAGGCGGCCCCAGACCCCTCGCCACAAATATATTTTGCCTCAGTATTAAAAGGGGCTAGTTACGGCCCTGGTTTCGTCTACATAAGGCTTATAAGTGACGGTCAGATCAAACTAGTTAGAAAGCCAAACAAGTATAAAGTTGAAGAGCATTAGGACCCAAGTCAGGAATATGCCAATTGTTATCCATTCGTTTGATGATGTGTTAGAGCTTTTGATATTGTTATTTGAGAAGGGACTTTCCATTTTAAATGTTCCTCGGAGTTCGGTATTAGCTTTAACCATGCCGTTGTCAATTTACTTTCGATTTATGAGTTTGACTGTCCTTCTGGTATCTTTCGTCCTACTTTTCAAAGTTATTATATCTGCACAACTTGTAAACTTAACACCAGCCATTTTTGCAGAAACCAACTTTAGTGTAGTGTAAGAAAATGTCGAATTGTTTTCCACTGACCTTAGCTGCATTTGGCAAAACTTTTAGGAATTTTGGTCCTTAATGCTCTTCAACTTCGTATTTTATTAAGTTAAGAATGAAAATTTAGCTTAAAGACTTAAGATCTAATTTATAATAAATTTTAAGTAAATGAGATGATGTCATCAACGGCAACATTTAAAAACCTTACAGACATATAATGGTATTGTTGAATATTGATACTTTCTTGGTTGTTGTTGATAGCAAAATATATGAGACTCTGGATGGTTTTTTGAATAGAGAATAATGGGCAACAAGTTCAGAAAGTCTATGAACCAGGGGTATGTTAAAGAAAGTCTTTTCCTTGTTCTCAAAAAGTTCATCGGAAGATATCAAGACCTTTTTGATGAATATTCCGTATCACCTTCATATAAAATACACGATGGTCTTGGCTAATTTATTATTGCTACTGACGATGTTTATTATCTTAATAACGTTAAATAGTATTCTGTTTTTTGTCTTTTTAAATATTTCATTTGCTTTTTATTGTATTTTTTGTGATATCCATTTGACGTTGCTCGGTACTTGTTCATCCTGTCATTGTTTTATTGGGCTATGGTATTTTTTTGTATTTTTGAGTTTCTTTTTCCTAATGTTCTTTGCTGTATGCCCTTTTGTGTTTCTTTGTTACATATTTTTTTGGTTTTATAGTGATGAGGTTTATAACACAGGTCAATGTTGAATGTTGTACTCCTATTTCGATATTTGTACCAATTATGTCTGTTTGTTTTGTTCACACATCGATGTCAATATAACGGAATTTTATGCGACTTTCATACACGTGAGCGATTTAGCTAGCTATGAAACAAGGTTTTATCAACCATTTTCTATTTAAGAAAATGTCTGTACCAAGAGTTATCAAATGTAACAGTCTTATAATTTGATACGCCAGACGCGTGTTTCGTCTACATAAGGCTTATAAGTGACGGTCAGATCAAACTAGTTAGAAAGCCAAACAAGTATAAAGTTGAAGAGCATTAGGACCCAAGTCAGGAATATGCCAATTGTTATCCATTCGTTTGATGATGTGTTAGAGCTTTTGATATTGTTATTTGAGAAGGGACTTTCCATTTTAAATGTTCCTCGGAGTTCGGTATTAGCTTTAACCATGCCGTTGTCAATTTACTTTCGATTTATGAGTTTGACTGTCCTTCTGGTATCTTTCGTCCTACTTTTCAAAGTTATTATATCTGCACAACTTGTAAACTTAACACCAGCCATTTTTGCAGAAACCAACTTTAGTGTAGTGTAAGAAAATGTCGAATTGTTTTCCACTGACCTTAGCTGCATTTGGCAAAACTTTTAAGAATTGTGGTCCTTAATGCTCTTCAACTTCGTATTTTATTTGACCTTTTTAACTTTTTTTTTTGGATTCGAGCGTCACTGATGAGTCTTTTGTAGATGAAACGCGCGATTGGCGTATATACAAAATTTCGTCCTGGTATCTATGATGAGTTTATCTACTTACATCTATGATGATACTATTTATGAAGTAATGCCTATAAATGAATTAAATTATCTTTACAAATGAATATTAAAATGGAGAATGGAAATGGGGAATGTGTCAAAGAGACAACAATCCGACCATAGAATAAACAAAAGCAGAAGGTCTTCAATGTAGCGAGAAATTTATATCACTAATGACAAACAAAGAAAGACAACTAAAACAAAACAAGTATGAATTAAGGATTTCTATACAGTCATTTAGTTAAAAATTTAAAGATTAAAATGCACACATTTTCTATAATTCAATTTTCCTATAAAATTCACAAAATAACAGAAAGCATGATCCTAGTACGTTGATGCTATTTGGTCCAATATGATGGCTCGTGTTTTTTCAACGCAAGTATAGGATGAAACACATCCAGTTGTCAATAGTTATCAAAGGTACCAGGATTATAATTTAGTATGCCAGACGCGCGTTTCGTCTACATAAGACTCATCGGTGAAGCTAACAAATTATTTATAAAATCAAACAAGTACAAAGTTGAAGAGCATTGAGGTTCCGAAATTCCAAAAAGTTGTACTAAATACGGCTCACATCTGCAATCTAAATTAATGCAATAGTAAAGTGGACTACGTGTTAGTTGCAAGTATGACTAACAAAACACATTTTGGATTTCAGAAAAACAACCAATCTCGCCATTACCAATTATAGAAAGTATGCAGAAAAACACATGATGTGTTCTAACTCATAAGCCTGGTTGGTATCTGTGATGAGTATTTTCCCCTGACATAGCTTCTTGTAAATAAGCGTCATCTTTAATTTCTGTTTTATTTACCTAAACTACATTTGTCATCTTAATTAATTCAAATAGGAAAGTTTTTTTATTAAGGAATGAATTTGGTCATCATTGAGAGTTGCTGAACGTGTCAAAGAAATTCGTGCATCTTGACTGGTTTTTTTTTTATAATTAAAACATCTTGTATTCATAGTAATGTAGGTAATTTAAACGAGATTCGCATGTCATGCTCCTTAGATCTCAAAGTGAAATATTTCATTTTACCTTTAGAGTTAGCTACAAACATATTCCAGAAGAATGGTACACATCCTGCTAAAAGCATGAAATTTGGCATAAACCTTCCTTGACTATAACTCTTTGATTTCAGATAGAGAAGCAATCTAAAAAAAATGCACCACTTCCGGAAAAATCCAATATGGCGGACATTATAAGCCAAATATCGAAGGATGGTAAGTGAAAAGGTGTTATAACAAGTTATGAGGGGGACAGATTAAAAATGACACTCCGTAAATTTTTGGAAACAATTTGTTGAATGGATTGATCGGTACGATGGTCTTTGTCCAAACTAACTAAGGACATTTTTACCAATTGTTAGATTAGGGTTTGCCTTTACGTCGTCTCATCTTTTAAATACCGAATGTGGCTTATTCCCGTTTGTGACTGTTTTGCTGATTGTGAATTCGCATTGCAATAAGACGTGTCCGGGTATTTTGATATCCATAAATCCATGTATTTTGTTTTAATGTTATATTTGTTATTCTTAACGGATTTTTTTTAAAGTATTATCGTTTTTTTTTCTTCTGATATATTAATCACCCAGTTCATTTATAAGACTTAAGTTTGGGTCAACTAAAATTATACAATGTATTTGGTTTACAGTTTGATTTAGAAGAATTACCATAATAGCTAGATAATACTATATAAATAAATCATAGCTGAGAGGGTGATATAGTAGATATCATAGTCAACCGCGGCGAAGCTAAGGTTGACAATGTTTTTTCGAGGGGTACCAATCTGCTCTATCACTCTCTCCGCTAGGCGTTATTTAATTTATTATACTGAATGTGCTATCATTATAGTCTTTTTACAGATTAATTTTATTTTAAAAGTTTTTACTAATACTTCATGTACATAACAACGTTACGGGTATTAGGAAAAAAATTTAAGCAAGATGTTTTATTTTTTTTATTTTGTCAGTCAAATAATAAAACTGAGCCAAAATGTAGAACTTTAGCGTTGTATATTATTACTTGATTTAAATTCAATTCATTGTCCTTTAAACTATCGATTTTTGCTTGGTAAAAATTGTCACTCTCTTAGCCATGTGATAGAGTAAATTAACACCCTCGTATCAGCAAATCAAGATATGGCATTTTAACGTGAAGTATAATAAAATTACTTATCTAATCACAATTTTATATTAATAATAAGTATTGTAAATGTCATTGTTATTAAAACATGTTATATTAGTATTACAAACCTAATCTTGAACTCTATCCTATTTTTTGGAAATGTTTAGAAATATACTTTTGTGCGTTGATCTCTTCGGCTGACATATAATACGTTGTTCGGCTGTGAATTTTTTTACGTGCTGATTTAGATTATTTTACGTTTTCGTTTTTGTTCTGTAGTAAGTCACCACTTCGGTGTTGACACTAATGTCTATTACATAGTAAATTTTTATAAATGTATTGTTTGCAAAAGTATGAATTATTCTACATACTGAGGTTTTTCTTATCCCAGGCAGCTAACCTTGGCCGTATTTGGCACAATTTTTGGGAACTTTTGGTCCTCAATGCTCTTCAATTTTGTATTTTTTTGTTTAGCTTCCAACTGTTTTGATCTGAGCGTCACTGATGAGTCTTATGTAGACGAAACGCGCGTCTGGCGTATTAAATTATAAGCTTGGTACAATTTGATAGCTATTATGTGTGTGATTCTCTGTCCTGTATGTTCTCCCATTTATTTGTATAGTAGTCCTGTCATGTAATGTTGTCATTTTAATATTATATTTAACATTGCCATAAAAGCGGGAGATTTTGCTAGCCACAATACCAGGTTGAACCAACCGTTTTTTCTTAAAATTACCTGTATCAAGTCAGGTTAAATGCCATAGTTATATTATAGTTCGTTTCTGTGTGTGTTTTATATTAGTGATGTGTCGTTATTCTCCTTTTATATTTGATGTGTTTCCCTCAGTTTTAATTTTTAACCCGAATTTGTTTTTTTCTCAATCGATTTATAAATTTCGAACAGCGGTATACTACTGTTGTCTTTATTTATAATCATGCTACTGTCCTTATATTCGATACAAACCTTTGTTTTGTGCTACTCTTGGATACATTATATAGATTATATGTCTTTAAAAACCCTACTTCCGGACAAATAATAATAATTAAAAAAAAATCGGAATTAAAAATGGAGTCTTTCTTAAAAGGTCTTAGTTACCGACTGGTAGAACGTGTAACTTACCCCTGCAAAATATTTGTCAACGTACAAATGAAAATTATCTTTATAAACGAATTGCATTAAAATTGCATTAGAATTAACAATAGTTCAGTTCAGATCGAGAAATGAATGTAAGTAACTTCTAAGTAGTACTATGAAAAATTATAAAAAGTTTGCCAATGGGTTTTATTGGTGATTAACAACACAGGAAAGCACCTTAGTGCCATTGTTGTAATATAAAGGGGCTTTGTCAACAACTATTTAATAGTGAAATAAAGTATCTGAAGTTGAAAAACAAAAATCTAAGTAGCAACATTCCAGCAGAACCTGCATACGGGGTATATATCTCCCAATTGGTACGATATTCCCCTGCTTGCATATCTTATCATGATTTTCTTGATAGAGGTTTAAAATGGTGAAGTTGAAATTATCCCTTCGTAAACTTTACGGATGCCATCACGAGTTGGTTGACCGTTTTAGAATAACCATTTCACAAATGATATCGGATAATTTTTTATGTTCCTTACGCCGTAACAACAATCCACTTCCCTTTCATAAATGTGAACTACTAAATTAGATTATTTACCGGATTTGTTATAACAACACTACGGATGCCACATGTGGAGCAGGATCTGCCTACCCTTCCAGAGCACATGAGAATACCCCTAGTTTTTGGTGGGGTTCGTGTTGCTTACTCTTAAGTTTTGTCATTTGTGTCATTTGTACTATTGTGTGCTGCATTTTAGTGTTGTGTTTCCTCTTGTACATTTGTGTCATTTGAAATATTGTTTGTCTATTTGTCGTTTCATTTTTAGCCATGGCGTTTTCAGTTTATTTTCTCTGGTATTTCTCGTCCCTCCCTTAAAGGAAAGGGAGACAAAGCGTTATTGCAAGATTTTGTTTTTTTAATCAAAGCCGCCTCTTCCAATCCGGCAAAATATTCATTCAGACACTATCTGAAATTTATTTGATAGTAGATTGTTCTCTTTTATTCACATACAGCTGCGATAATTTATGGTTTTTCGGTTTATGTCTGTCATATTTGTTTTTTGTAAAATATTTGTATACATTAGCCTGTTAGTTTTTTTTAAATTGAATTGTTTTTATTTTGTACATGTTAGGTCCTTTAGAAACGACTTTTGAATATGGAATTTATTAATTGTTGAAGAATGAACGGTTTTTCTATAATTGCTTAATACACTTTGTTTGAATCTTGGTGGATAGTGTCACATTGACAATCAGACCGAATATCCCTATAAGCATATCTATATCTTTGTAATATGGTCTCTCGTGGTTAAAGTTATCCTCTGTTATTTACCTACAGTTGTAAACATTTATGTGTTTTGATCTCTTCTGGTTGAAAATTGTCTCATTGCAAACATGTCATTTCTCTGTATGTCAACCTTCACAGTTGCAACAGACTAGGCCATTTGGAATCTGGTGGTAAGTTGTGTCTTTGGCAATAATACAACATCTTTTTTGTTATTTGACAAAGTTGAAGTGCGTATTGGTATTTGCTTTGACGTTTCATCACTGTGTTTATTCTAGGAATTGAATAACTGACACATGATATAGGTTGTTGTCTACAGATGGTCATTATAAGTTGGGCATGGTTATGGTAGTTATCATTAACTATATCAGAACAATTACATGTTACAATGTTTTTTTCATAATAATATTTACAATATAAAATGTCGTCAATTACCAAACATTACTGTATACCCTGTAATCACTCAGTACATTTCTTCTAAATCAACAATGGAAATAACAGCTTTGACATACAGCTACTTATTCAGTTTATCTTTTAAATTATTTTATATTTATTGTTAAAGACATTGTTTGGATGATAACAATTTCAGAAAAAATCAATTGAATCCTTTGTCTCAATAAAAAAATCCTGCCAGTTTGCAAAAAGAGTAAAATCTGTTTAATAAATGTTTAGCTAATTCTTTAAAATCACGCTGAAATTAAAAAAAAATGAAATAGCTGGAACGTATTTTTTAAAGAGATCACTCTCTTTTTTGTCATCTTGTTTAGCCGGACAATCATGAAACTGCTAAATCATTTTAAGCAATCGTCAAATACGACTGATCTACTTTTTCTCTAATATCACTATTTGCAAAATAAAATCTTTTGGGTTACCAAACATTTTTATTTCAATCAGTACATCAAATATTTAATATACTTTAACTTAACCTACAGAGAAAAACAGTTTTAACAACTGGCACTTGTTCACTTCTTTATTTATTTCAAAATCATTTTTTAAGACCAAAACTTGAATGTTAACAATTACAAAAAAAAAAATCTAAACAATTTAGTTCAGACATTAAACAAAAAGGTAAAAACGATCACAAAGTATTATGTCTAGTTCTTTGAAAATTTAACTGAAATATATAATAAAACAAAATAATCTTAATATCTTGAAAGTTTACATCTAACATAATTATGAATTTTTCTAAGGGAGATTATTTTCATAAATCCATTGAAAGTAAAAGGAATGTCATTGTTCACGGGTGAAATACACAAGTAGTGATAGTAAATAAACAGAAAACAGAAATAAATAAAAAAAATCTAACAAATATTTTTTTTATTCTGGTTATTTTTCGCTGATATAAAAACATCATTGTACAACAAATATAAACGATTTATATCTATTGTAACAGTACAAAATAGTAACAATCAGTATATATCATTCATAATAATCAACACATTTAATTTAGCAATAGTTATTGTAAATAAAACAGCAGGAGAAGAAATCCAGTTTTTCATAGTTTTTAAAACATAACACATCAATGTTAAGTGTAAAAAAAGGAACTAGAGAGAATAATTCCATGTTCAACTTTTAACATATTAATATGGTTAGTTCTTTATACACATATTTCTCCAATTCTCCAATTCGGTTCTGAAATTATAGATCTGAGACACGAATCAAATAACAATTACTTTTTCAAATTTTAGTTTGACTATTTTTTTTATGATAGCAAAGTCTGTAATATTAAGGATTATCGGAATCCTTTCAGTTTATTTGAATGTCATTAAATATTTTCCACCCTAATACGATTATTTCCTTTCATAAATCTTTAAAGTGCAAGATAATAGGCCATTTCTAAAAGTCAAAATCAACTCTTAATCAATTCGGTATACAACCATAAGATAACTGATTTATAATACCTGCATATCGGATATGTTCCTTACGTCGTAACTTCAATCCCCTTCCCTTTCATGAATGTGACCTACCGAATTAGACTATTTACCGGATTTGTTATCACATAAGCAATACGACGGGTTCCACGTGTTAAGCAGAATCTGCTTACCCTTCCGGAGCACATGAGATCACCACTGGTTTTTGGTGGAGTTCGAGTTGCTTAGTCTTTAGATTTCTTTGTTGTGTCATCTGTACTATTGTTTGTGTGTTTGTCTTTTTTCATTTTTAGCCATGGCGTTGTCAGGTTGTTTTCGATTTATGAGTTTGACTGTCTCTTTGGTATCTTTCGTCCCTCTTTTATACTTAAATTACGTTTAAATTATGTCATTGTTAGTATTCAGGGAACCAATTGTTGCATACAAACTAAATAAGATATGAATACTACTTAGTTTCATACAATAAAAACAATGTTGGCTATACGTTTAACAGGTCGATAACTCTAGATTTCGTGACGTCTGAATATATTTGCATAGGAATTTCCCAAACACAAGTTCAATAAAGCAATTAAAAACTGACCAATCGACTAAATAATTCAGTGTGGGCTACTACGTGTTTACTACCACTTGAAAACACGTAGAATTAGTGGGAAAACTGTCGATTAATAAAGTGCATGGGACTCTTATAATGCATGATTTTGTTTTGCGAATATGTTTAATGTAAAATATATACCACGATCTTCAATTTGCATGCTTAGATTAAAAACAAATATTGTTTACTGGCTTCACGATTCGACTTTCTTTTTCGGCTTGTAAAAGTAGTTGATAGTTTTTTTCTATTATTATGCATTGTACCTGTGCATGAATTTCATGGCGTGAAACAATAAGCATTTCGTATGAAGTGACCATTGTCCAGTATGAAAAATTCTTGAGCTCCTTTAAACTTGTATATTGACATTTAAAAAACATTTCTACTGCGAAAAACACGAAGAACCTGCGCAGAAACACTTCTATCTGAACTTGATGTGTAATCTGTTTAGTAGGACTTGAACGTTAAGTAAGAACATCATGATATGCAGTATGCTTAAAAAAGTCTTACATAGCGGGGACGATAAATAGCTAAACTTATTTTGTATAGTTTTGGCTATCGATAAAGTCCGTCTTTTGCTAATTTTATCACGAAATATATCTTAGTGGGATTTTATCGATCTGCTGCTGTCCTATAGACTTATATGTGCAATATTTTCAATCATGTAAATCCTCTAGATCATAGAGAGTGCCATATTGCCCACTACGGGTTTATAAAATGTGATTTGTATGTAGAAACAAAAAGATGAAATATGAGTACCAAATGCTATATCTTTCCATTCAAGACAAAATCTATTAAAGTAATCAATGATAGGTTCAAACCCTAGGGTGACTAGAGAAACGAAATATGGTCACTTGGTCTTCTCCCGTCCAACAGTAGTACCCTTGCCGAGAAGGGGCTTCCATTTGGCTGTGCGGGATATATCAAGGTCGCAGTCATGTCGAGTCAGAACTGGGACGTCAAATCCGATGCCTGGTGTAAAGAGAGTGCCACGCTCTTTCCAGGTTAAAAACCTTGGCAACACCTCTTTAAGTGCTTCGAAGGTGGCCTGTTGCAAGGTCAAGTTTATGTCCCTATCCAATGGTTATCAAGGTACCAGGATTATGATTCAGTACGTCAGACGCGCGTTTCGTCTACATAAGACTCATCAGTGACGCTCATATCAAAATATTTATAAAGCCAAACAAGTACAAAGTTGAAGAGCATTGGTGATCCAAAATTCCTAAAAATTGTGCCAAATACGGCTAAGGTAATCTATGCCTGGGATAAGAAAATACTTAGTTTTTCTAAAAATTATTTGTAAACAGGAAATTTATAAAAATGACCACATTATTGATTTTCATGTCAACACCGAAGTGTTGACTACTGGGCTGGTGATAATACCCTTATTTCCCAGTGATTGTCCAAATTTCCCCGACCATCATCCCGAATGGCCTCTATCATTACAAGACCTTCCAATTGTATTGATTGTTGACTTGTTCTCGTCCTGAACATCAATCATAGGTTCAACGCCGTAAAATTTCACGACCGTGTTGCAAGTACACATGGATAACATTATAAATGATTTTATTGAGTTTGTCAAACGTCCGTGTCCGTAAAAAATGTAAAAAAATCAATATCTCTATCAGAAAGAAAAAAAGGAACTTTGAAAAGATTAAAAAAAATAAATAACAACTCATTTCTTCAATTACCTTCAAAACAAAGGAAACAGTATAAAATAGAAAAAAAGTTCAAAATACCTAAATATGCCAAAAATCAATACTAATAGATTTTGTAAACATTATCAGATAAGAATAAATAAAATGTCTTTTGCAGTTTAGATGACATGTAATTGATGATATAGGCTTGATGCATGTTCTGTAACTGTCAAATTCTAAATATGAAGATATTACTCAGTTTTCTACAATAAATATCTCATAATGGAAAACCGATCTTTCTCAAAGATGTTTGTATACAAAATTAAGGAAATAAGGTATGATTGCCTGTGGACAACTATCTACTTGTCAAGTTCAAACGAACTGGATGTAAGTAATGATATATAGCTTTGTTGCCTTTAACAATGAGAAGAATTCATATAGTATACGAAAGCTGCTGCCCTCATAAATATTAGTACCGACTGTTATCAACGGCTAGGTTTACTCTAGATAGTTTGTCTTGTGAGTAATTGTGTTCTTCACTGTTGTTTCGTTGCTGTCTTTTGTCCCCACCAATAATATTAATTGCTACATATCGGCTAATTCAAACACTCGTGTCTTTGCATAGAAACAATTTATCATTAATCTGAGCATGGAAAAAATACTTTATATCACGAACTGTAAAATGTGTATACAAAAAATGAAAAACTGAGCAAAATTGTGTTACCGCAATGCATTAAAAAATGTGTTTTTTTTTCAGTACATAATACGTGTTTTCGGTTGATTGTAAACATTTAGTAGTCCATCATGCATTGCTACTCATTTGTTACATTAGTCAAACACCTAGGAAAAAATGTATAGCGTCACACGTAAATAAACAATTACATGTACAAAGGACATAAGTATGCTAATTCATGCATATCCATAAAAGGTAGTGTTTCCGACCTGTTTAAAGTAAAAAATAAACACTAGTTTTGTATATCCATGTCGGCGTGATCTATACTATTCAACCTGTACTGATACTAATGTTGTCAAATATTTCTAAAAATAAGCTACATATTTGTTAAGTGTTAATCAGTGCTATCAAAACCAATGTTTTTAGCTAATAAATGTACATGGACTGCTACACTTCATAAAGGATCAGAACTATGTTCATTTTCATGTGTAATAGATTATAACTGTTATACTGCAATGCAATGTTATCATAATCTATCGTTTACATTTGTGTCGCACATAGCTGTACTAGCTGTTCTGCAAATTTGAAAACGAATAACACAAATGTGCATGTATACTGTGACAGGAAGAACATATATAAATGTTTGGTTACAGTATATATCTTAAGAAATCTTACTACTCAATACTATTCACAAAGTTCAAGCACGTGAAATAAATAGATAATTAATCTATTGATCAATCAGATGTTTTCGTATTGAAAAAGGAAGAATAAACCACCAAACATGTTCGAAATAAATTCGAGACAAAAAGACAATAGTCTTATTACCTAACACATGTTAATAGCATGTATTTAAAATTTTATTCTTTTAGATATTTTTTTATAAAACTGTGATCCGGTTTTAACTTCTTGCCTTGGTTTGCGACTCCTTCTTGTGTCTTCTTCCAAAGCTTCCTCTACCGTTTGGTAATCAGAATTTGTGTAGCATTTGTTATTGTTTGTAAGAATAAGTGTTTCAATTTTCTCAATTATCTCTTTAACCATGTCTTCGTTTTTACGTCCCGTCAGTGTGTTGTTGACAAACAAACACCGATTACCACAGAGTGCAACGAAATTCTTCAGAGGTTGGTATAAGTTATCTACATACTGTTGTCTAGTTATAGGTTCTCTTCCTTGATCCTCTACATCCATCTCCCACTCATCAACTTGTGTGAAAACCACTATAGAGTACTTCAATACGTCATCACCAAAGCACTTTATGAAATGTGTAATAGTGTCATGATCCTCAGTTGTATATCGACCCATCTTAACACAAAATAAAAGTGCATGGAAACCAGGTGATGTCATTGCCATGCATTGGATTATTTCTTTTTTAACTTCAGAATTAGTTGTTATTTTGTCAAAATTTTCTGACGTGTCGACAACATCTAGTTTCCTACCAAATCTTGCAGCGGTTATCAACGAACAACATTGTTTCGCAGAATACTCACTGTAACCAAACTCGGATCTAGATCTGTTTTCGAGATCCCCAATAATAGATTTTCCAGTTTTGGTTTTTCCGACGCCGGTTTTCCCTACTAGAACTATACGGATCTCATTTTCTGGAGCTAAATGTTTGAACAGAGCACATTCTGCCTTCCAAACTAAAATATATCATATTTGTTTTAATATATTGCTTTTTTATAAAAAAAAATGTTTAGGTAATTTTTTAATAATAATGTCACTACATAACAATTGAAAATGTTCCTCAAAGCAGTATAGTATGTTTCAAGCATCCCTTACTTGAAGTAAAACAAAGTGTCCGCCATCCTGTTCATGTAAATGTTTTCTGCGTGCAAATATTGTTGTATTAGAACCTTGTATCAAACTTAAATATCGATAGTTCTGAAGGCAATATTGGTCTTTATCATACATTTAGTACAAAATACATCAATTTTGTATATCTAATAAAGGTTCTTTTGTCCAGTCTGTATCACCTACCCTGTATCGCATACCCCGTATCGCATAGATAAACCCGTGTAGCATACCCCGTATCGCATAGCAAAACCCGTATCACATACCTGGTGTGACGTCATAATTCGACGTCAATGTTTAATCTATAACGTGCAGTTGCTGTATTTCCAGGCATACGAAAAAAATGAGTTCCCACTAAAAAAATGTCCTATCAATTCAACTAAAATCAATATTTTTCCAAAAATCAGTCTGATTCTATGAAAATATATGATAAAATAAAATAATACATGGCAAAATCCGTATCGCATGCTGTATCACCACTCGACCAATATCGGGACTGATAATGGTTTCTCGTGGTGATACAGCATGCGATACATATTTTGTCATGTATTATTCTATATATATTCAATATAACTAACACATATGCGATTTTTTTCCTTTTTTTTACATTTTTAACAAACTTTAAGGTAGATCTGTTAAAATATCGTAAAATCTTAAGTCTCATTTTTCAAAGGAATATACATCAAATTTCTTATATATTTTATAAAATGTAATATATTTATGTCAGTACATATTTATTCTAAATATTTTTAATGGAAAATATCATTAATTGATTTATTTTAACATTGTCTTTATTTGTATCATTCGATAACACGATTGTCACTCGGCTAACCGAGAGATTGGTCGGTTAATCCATAATGAGTATGCGTATACGGTTGGTCTGTTAATCGGGTTGGCTAATGTTTATTAATAAGGTGTTATCGAGAAAATCATTGCAAAGTGAGTATGTTTCATTGTATAACTTTTGAAATTCATTTCTATCATAAAAACTATCAATGTCTGGCTAAACAATTCAGTGTACTGAATCCAGCGATATAATTATGTTTTTTCTAGCGTCGATAAACGATCTATCAAATGAAAATGCGGGTTACTCATCAATAAATCTATACACATTTTACACACAAAAAAAACCCAAGTTGGTTGGATTAATTTGTATGCAATATTTTGAACATCGAAAAGGACAGGATTTATGTTTGTCAACCATATTGATATAATGATGTGAAAAATCCACACGAACATCTGTATTGTGGTGACATAAAACCTGGTTTGTTAAGATTGATGAATGTCGATAAAAGTATAATGCGATTTCTATATGGAGTTCTATCGGAACAAATGGATAGACTCAAGATAAGTGGCTAAAATATACGGAATCAGCACGAACAATGAAGCATAAATCAAGACAATGGAAACTGAAAATTGTAAAATGGTTTCAAAAAGTGTAATATTAACAAAAATATTATTTTCAACCAAGAATGTGGATTATTTTTCATTGTTTTTAATAACACAAAACTGTCATCTACATTGGAAATCAGTAAATAAATCAGAGATAAACTTCGCAATGTAACTTAACATCAGTAAATAAAATATTATGCATTTGTTGTGATTCAAGGAAAATATTCTTTTTGTTACACATTAAAGTTAAACAGCACATACACAAACAAAAATACTAATGTCAATTTATTGTTTAGAAACATGTCTTACAGGTGAACATAAAACAAACGGTCATATTCCTTACTTGATTTTTACCTTAGCCAGAAAACGATAATGGTGACAAGGTAGAAAAGACAATGCATATCGGAAAATGCATAGAACTTATGCAGCTGCATTGCAACACATGAAAGATTCTTAGATGTTGCAGACTTTGAACAGACACTACAAAGAAGGCTGATTGAAAAAGTTAATAATAAATTCATGTGTATTCCGGCGGCCAATCCATATCACGCTTTTGGAAGTGAAACAATCTTCAATAAAATGCAAAGAAAGTCAAAATACAAATGATCTTACTAGAAGGATACTGTTGCACTGTATTGTAATTTTTGCATCACGATGACCGTGAGGGAATTCTGATGTATTGTTGCGAAAGAGATTTTCATTACGTTACTTCGTGTTTGACTGGTAACCGATCCATAATCTATAAATACTTGGACATCGTCGAGTGCGAAATAACATTCCTTATCACTTTTTATAAATTAATTTCCTCAATGAATACTCATCAAATATTTTTTAAGAATATGAATTAATAATATGAAAATGTTTTATTATATAATATATATATAATATCAGTTGTTCGACCTGTTAGTCAAATACGTTGTGTTTAAATATATTTTTTTTGGTCTTTTGGAAAATGTTGTTTGTGCTGTATTTAGACCCTTCTACAACGAAATTTGTTTTACATGCACACGTATACAAATTACGGTTTGTATCCAACGCAATCATAGGTTTGAACGTTGTTTTCAATTTACACTTGTTTATATTTTTTCGTTTGGGCTAGTATCATATTTTCCCTCCGGTATATATGATCCGTTCATCCTATATCCAAATCAATCATAGGTTTGAACGTAGTTTTCAATTTAGACTTGTTTAAATGTTTTCGTTTGGGCTTGTATCATATTTTCTCTCCGGTTTACATGATCCGTACATCCTATATTGACTCTTAAAATTCAAGAGTCTATCTAAAATTGGGGGTAGATTATATGGCCTTCCAAATACCGTTTCGATCCCTAAAATCACTGAAGAGACATTTATTGTCGAATTCCGGATCTGGTGTACAAAAAAGATATTGACACCTTATCTTTGTGGCATAACATCTTGGCCACAAGTTTATATTTTTCTGTTTAGTATTAAATTTAAATTCAGATCAATTTTGTTTCATCTTGTGATCAATTTTATTTGGCAATCGCAGTGGCAGTCAGCAGGGTTAAAGATGATCAGTTGTGCGACCTGTTAGTCAAATGCGTTTTGTTAAAATATACTTTTTCACTTTGTTTGGTCTTTTGGAAAATGTTGTTTGTGCTGTATTTAGACCCTTCTACAACGAAATTTGTTTTACGTGCACACGTATACAAATTGCGGTTTTTATCCAACGCAATCATAGGTTTGAACGTTGTTTTCAATTTACACTTGTTTATATTTTTTCGTTTGGGCTTGTATCATATTTTCCCTCCGGTTTATATGATCCGTTCATCCTATATTGACTCTTAAAATTCAAGAGTCAATCTAAAATTGAGGGTAAGTTATATGGCCTTCCAAATACCGTTTCGATTCCTAAAATCACTGAAGAGACATTTATTGTCGAAATGCAGATCTGGTGTACAAAAAAGATATTGACACCTTATGTTTGTGGCATAACATCTTGGCCACAAGTTTATATTTTTCTGTTTAGTATTAAATTCAAATTTAGATCAATTTTGTTTCATCTTGTGATCAATTTTATTTGGCAATCGCAGTGGCAGTCAGCAGGGTTAAAGATGATCAATTGTGCGACCTGTTAGTCAAATTCCTTTTGTTAAAATATACTTTTTCACTTTGTTTGGTCTTTTGGAAAATGTTGTTTGTGCTGTATTGAGACCCTTCTACAACGAAATTTGTTTAACATGCACATGTATAAAAATTGCGGTTTTTATCCAACGCATTCATAGGATTGAACGTAGTTTTCAATTTAGACTTGTTTAAATGTTTTCGTTTTGGCTTGTATCATATTTTCCCTCCGGCTTATATGATCCGTTCATCCTATATTGACTCTTTAAATTCAAGAGTCAATCTAAAATTGAGGGTAAATTGTATGGCCTTCCAAATACCGTTTCGATCCCTAAAATCACCGAAGAGACATTTATAGTCGAAATCCGGATCTGGTGTACAAAAAAGATATTGACACCTTATGTTTGTAGCATAACATCTTGACCACAAGTTTATATTTTTCTGTTTAGTATTAAATTTAAATTTAGATCCATTTTGTTTCATCTTGTGATCAATTTTTTTTGGCAATCGCCATCATCAGTTGTTCGACCTGTTAGTCAAATGCGTTTTGTTTAAATATACTTTTTCACTTTTTTTGGTCTTTTGAAAAATGTTGTTTGTGCTGTATTTAGACCCTTCTACAACGAAATTGTTTAGCATGCACCTGATAAAAATTGCGGTTTTTATCCAACGCAATCATAGGCTTGGACATAGTTTTCAATTTAGACTTGTTTATATATATATATATGTCTAAACATCAACCCAACAATGCTGCAGTCCTTGGATGGTGCAAACTTCCTACTAACACCATACACCATTACACCATATACCTTGTACCATTAAACCATACACGTTACACCTTTGCACCATAAAACTTACACATTACACCATACACCATTCCCCATTCTATCTACACGATCCGAAATTACCCATAATGCAATTAAATTTCAAATATTAAGATTATTATTATTGTTTATGTTTACAATACGAACACACAAAATAAAAAGAACTTCGTTTTCAACCAATTAAATGTCGTACACCATCATTCACACCATTCCCGATCGCACGTTACACAATCACACCATTCATCAAACACCATTACACCATTCCCCTTACACCATACACCATAGCACCATACACCTTACACCATTGCACCATTTGCCATACACCATTACACCATACACGTTTTTTTTGGGAAGTTTACACCATCCAAGGGCTGAAGATCTGTAAATTTGCTTTTGCAAATTTTTTGTTCTTCCCTCGCCGGGTTTCGAACCCATGCTACTGAGATATCGTGACACCAAATCGAATGCACTGCAGCCGTCCTCCTAGGCCACACGACCACCTGGGCTTTATAAAAATGAAACTTTCGGTGACCGGGTATTACCTTTCCACGTTAGTTTTAATCAAGCGTCGTACTAAAGTGCATGATATATAAGGCATGAAGATGTTATTGTTGCAGATCAGCTAAATTATCTATAGTAAAGGATCCTACAAATTATTGTGAGATACAGTCACAGAAAATAATTATATTTATAAGAACGTCTGAGTCAGTGACAACTCTACAACAGATGTATCAATTGGATCACCAGCAGTGATGGTGATACATGGCTGTGTACATTATGTATATGCAACTCGTCTAAACATCAACCCAACAATGTTAGAACTGTAAATTTGCTTTTGCAAATTTTTGTTCTTCCCTCTCCGGGATTCGAACCCATGCTACTGAAATATCATGACACCAAATCGCATGCACTGTAACCGGCGCGCAAGTCCACACGTCCACCAGGGCTCCATAAAATGAAGCTTTCGGTGGCAGGGTGTTACTTTTCCATGTCAGTTTTAATCTAGCGTCGTAATACAGTACATGATATATAAGGCATGAAGATGTTATTTTTACAGATCAGATAATTTATACAGTTACATTAATCCATGATTATCACAAAGATGGTTGGAGAAAAATGTAGAAATTACTTTAGGAGCATGTTGTAAGTTGTAATTTAATTTTATTTATATTTTCACTAGTGTGGACACATAATTTAATTTTAGGTATATATTTATATAAAAAAAATCATTAATATCTGTGTACACGTACAGAAAAATTGTAGAAACACATGCGGAAGAATATATAAAGAACGTTTGCAATCTATCAAGGACCGATACCTCTGCATGTGAGATCGAACGTTTTGCGGGAAAATATGAATGCCTTCTCAAATAAAATCTATTAGAAAAATCAAATTATTACAGAAGAGTGTCCACCATGCACTTGTACCGCACTATTATTTATATGGTAGAATAAAATGATATACACATGGATGAAAACCATATATACATGTATACAAATACAATATGATTATAACAAATAACCCTCAGAACAAACAATACTGAGAGTATACTGATTTGTATATCTACACTATGAAAGTTATTAAAGTGAATTTGAATTCTGTTTCATTTATTCATTATCCACGCAGGGACTCGTCTCAGATTTTATGTATATCTGTACATTAACCTCACTTAAAGGTTTAAAGATGTGTTTTTTTTCTGAGACAAGTGCTTGAAAACGTTCACAAAAACTTGCGGTCATCCGATGTTCAGTGCTTCATTACTTTGATTTCCCCCAAGTACATCTCATTCTTAACTTGTTCAATGGGAAAATAAAAAAGAAGCACAACTATTGTCAAGGCTAAATAACTCTTAACAGATACAATTTAAATTGTACAACCCATTACCAGACTTTATTCCCCTAATATTCACTAAAATGTGGTACTACTAAAGTTATATTACAACTATTATGAAATATTCACCAATGTCAATTTTTTTTTACAACCAAAGTACTATGTTGTGTCCTTTAAATGACATTTTTAAATGTTTTTGTTTTCGCCTTTTTCCAATTTTGCCTTTTTTCTATGCGTATAAACAAAAATAAAACATACTTGCGCGACGCCGTTTAGTTGTTCTGACACTGGCAGACTATGTAATGTTTTTACAAATGGAAAATGTTCTACGATTGGTATCATTTTGCCAGACACTTCTTCTTTTTTTTTATAATATGCTCAAAATCTGTATATTTAACAGAGTTTAAAATTAAAGTATGCGTTTTACTCTTAACGGATGTACAACCGACCAGATTAACATACCAACCGCCCGTATACCCGCATAAAAAATATAGATTAACATATCAATCTCTCGGTAAGACGAGTGACGACCGGGGATAATGTTAAAAGCACTAATGTTTGACTATAGGTAACTGTCTTAGCGAGCTAGAAAAGAGTCGTTCAGGTTTTGGTTTGGTCCGTAGGCTAAGCCTGTATTGAATTGATTAATCAACGAATATACCTAATAAGTATTTTACAATAATTTGAGATTATACTGAACACTGCTTGAACATCTATTGTAATAGTAGTTGGGTCTCAAAGTTCAAGTCCAATAAATTCTACTGGTTTATTGTTATAAGACGCATTTGATGAATAATACACAATACAATAGACTGCATAGTGTCGCAGGTACCCTCGTACTAAGTTCAGTTTACGTGAAAAACTACAAAGAAAAAAATGAAAACAACCTTATTAAAACAGTCAAAATAAACAGAAAATATATTCGAATGACATATGAATCAAGCACAATATCCGCACAATACAAAAAACACAACAAATTTACCTTTTTGGGCCAATTACATACTGATCCAGTTCGTACATTCGTTCGTTCACTGACAAGGGAGATAACTGAAAAACAATGTATAAAACCTAAAACCTAAAACCTAGGGCGCATCTCCGCGTCCGTTACATCTATTTCGCAGGGGTACTAGATATGACTTTAAAAAAACATTACCTATCATTTCAGACGTCTCGATTGATGTATTTTGTAAGGAAAGCGTAACATATAAACGTTTTTAATAATATGAAATTTTGACGAAACAAATTTAGTAACTTATTTATCATATAAAAGTTCAATAAGATAAAGTTTATTTTAATATGTAAAATATCCACATACTAAATAATGTTAATCGTCAACCATCTCAGTATAAACATAATAGATTACGAACAAACAGTCTTTAAGATAAGCAGTTAATCAACCATGTTAGTCTAGATTAGCTGAAATAGAGCTGTTGATACTTGGAACCAACCAATCAACAAACGGCAGCATAGAACAAGTACCAAAAAAATAGAGAAAAAAAACCCCAATATAACGGAATTTGATGCAAATGTCGTACAAGTGAGAGGTTTAGCGCTATAACACCAGTTTCAAGCCACCATTTTCTACAAAAGAAAATGTCTGTACCAAGTCAGGAATCTGACAGTTGTTATCCATTCGTTTGATTTTACTGTGATATATTTGGTTCATCAGAATTGTTGAAGACCGATTACGATGAACGATGTCAAATTGTCTAAACTCTTGCGAATAACAAGATTGAAAGAACGAATTAAAATTGTAAAGCGATTGACTATGCTCACTCTGTAAACATTTTGTTCTGATGAAATATTACCTTTAATATCGTCAATATTTGTTTCTAGCTTCGTTACTTTAGAACAAAGGTCCGCAACTTCATTGCTTTGATCTTTTAATCTGCCATCAAAATTCACAAGTATCTTCAGTGTGTTGTAGTCCAAACATTTATATTTTGCATCAATTGTATCTGTTATATCTTGCTGATTCCCCAAACCATGGATAGCCTTTCAAATAAATCAATTAAAACGAGCAAATGTTTATTAAAATGGAATGAATGTAATAAAAAAGATAGCCAATGAGAAAACTACAAACCAAAGTTCAAATGATGTGGACGTCAGCTCTTTTATAAACAAATGATACCGTCTATCCACGTCAATGCCCGACTCATACATCTGAATACCCGGTCTTAGGTAGTAGTTTTTTAATAGTAAATTACCAGTGGCCAAGTGAAAAAATAAACTAGAAAAAAAATATAAAAAAATATAGAATTATTTTCTTTTATAAGGATGTATAAAATTGGGTAAACGGAACCAATGATCACCATGTCGAAACATATTAACGAAAAACACCAATGCTCGTTAATAAAATGAAATCGTCGATAGATTAATAAACGAAATGAAAATCCGCCAATTTGGATTGCAGAAAGAGTCATCGGATACATTTTTATACTACATACCTCAATAATGTTTGCGGCTAAGTTTTGTTAAATTTGGCCAAGAAGTTTAAAAAAAGAAGACTATTGAGAAGATGACCAGACGACGAACGAAAGATTCCAAGTGATGAAAAAAGCTCACTAGGCCTTATGGTAAGACAAAGACATAGTGTTTTGTAATCTGTGCAGTGATGATATGCCCTGATCAAAGATATGTTTCAACATTTAGAACTCGAGGGTCTTATTTGATTAAAGGAGTATATTTAGATGCAATGCTATATACAAGTATATATAAGAAGATATTGCTGCTTTAACCCCAGGCATTGTATAGATATTTATCAAAATCTTTATACAAAACGGAAGCGAGTAAACAATGTTGACAAATATGATGTCAATCCGTATTGAAATGAGCAAAGGACTGATGAAGCCAAAACGTTATAGAAAATCAACTGTTTCATGATTTGAAAATTAACAGACCTGTTAGCTTTCTTTGAGAATGGTTCTGTTCAATATCTTAACGATAATAATAACGATCTCTTAACGATCTCTGGATTTAAAAAAAAATACAACTCACATTGCAATTATAATTTACAAGTGAATTGAGTGCTACAAATGTTTTATCGGTATCAGAATATGGCTTTGCTAAACAAACCAAATGGAAAATGTCTCACTATAATTAACGATGTAACTCATACATTTGCTCTCATCAAATCATAAAAAAGAACAATAAAAGATGATATTATTGTTGTCAAAGGATATCCCTATGTTAATATTATTATACCCTTATATATATTCTTTAATAAGATATTTTAAAAGGAGATAAACACAAATGACGCATAAGTTACCCCTCATCTTATCGATCATTTCTAAATTCAATGATACGTTTGTTCATAAATAGAAAGTTCACTTATTATTTATTATATTTTTGTGTTGAGAGGAAGTTCATGTTTGTGTATGTCCGCTTACGGTGTGGGTTTACTATCTATACAATTAACCATAGTTAACATATGTATACTGATATTTTAACCGTAATTGGTCTTTTACTATAGATCGTCATTATTGCCAATTAAATATTTAAGCTTTTTTCCTTTTTTCCTTTAAAAAATAGGAAGGTTTGGTAAGATTGGCAATGATTCAGTGGTCCACGGAAGTCCAAATGAATGTACTGCAACCAGCTAAAAGATAATTGTACGGCCTTACACAATGAACAAATTTTCTAATACTTTAAGTCTTTGTTTTTTTCTTATGTTTGTTTATTTGTTTATTTTCAAGCAATGACAAATAAAAAACCCAATAAAGAACATACCATTTCCAAATCGATCCATATTCTTTTGAAATCTACATCTGATAGTTTGCCATCTTTTGAATGCGAAACAATGAAATTTTTATAATATTTTATCCGTGCTATGTGGGCACTATGGGACAATTCATGTGACTGTGGTAAAGCATCAAATCCAGTAGTCGGTGGTGAAATGTATGGTGGTAAATTTCGTAGAAGACAAACCATCAACGTAACATCTAAATCGGCAGAGGAAACTACATTTGACCCTACAAAAAGTATAAAAAATAAAATATGTCTCTTCGTTCACGTTTTTCTCAAATGAACTCATATGGTGGTGCACTTCTTTTTTTGCTACGGCTAAATGGCAGAACCCAATTTTGTTAATTTTACAATTATTCTTGAATGTTTACATATTTTTGGACTATTATCATGAAAAACATCACATTTTCACAAATGAACTTTTGTTCTTACTTCATTAAAGAGTGACCAATCTAAACAAATTTATCTAAACAAACTATAAATATGTGTTAAAAGACATGTTAGGAAAGTGTAAAGTACTTCTTGTGCTCGTGTTGGATGGTAGATGAAGACAATATGATGTGGGAACCATCTCAACGAGTACAAAAACTGAATATTTTTGTTACCCGTTAGGACGTGCTGACCTTAAAAAAGTGTATATATTAGAGTACGCAAAATTATATCAAATTATGATTTTAAGGACCGGAAAAAGTGTAATAAATTCATTTTTAGATAAATTGATATCTAATTGTGAATAATTTATCTTGTTTTAACAACTTGTAAAAATAAGTTAAAATTTATCTTGTTTTAACAACTTGTAAAAATAAGTTAAAATTGTGTAGTCGTATACACAAGAAAGCCATAAAGGGACACACACACACATATCGTGATGTAACTAATCCGTGATATCGAATTGACCAATCCATGATCTGAAATTGCTAACATATGATCTCGGAATGAAATCCGTGCTTTCTGATTTTTTTATCTATGATATCAGATGGAAAAAATATGTGATCTCGGATTGATAATTCGTTATCTCAGATTGATAATCTATTACTTTATTGTCCCCTTATACTTTCTAAAGCCGTTGTTATTTACTTTTAGCTTTCAGTAATTGCAAGTATTTTGATATTGGTACGTTGCGTTTATTGTCTTTATTTTATTTTTTTAAACCCTTCCTGCCGATACAATGAGTCGTTCCATTTTCAACCGATTTTTATATTATGTACTATGATTTACTGTTACAACTTACACCACTGTCCAAGGTTAAGAGAAAAATTGAGTGCTTAAGAACATATCCAACCCAGCAATATTATGTATAAAACTGTCGCACAACAGTAGCCTATAAGTCAGTAATTGACTTTAGATTTAATTTTATTGTGCACACTTGAAGTAAACACAGCAAATACAAAATGAAAATAAATAAATACAAAAATTCCCCTTCCCCCAGCTCATTTGTTATCAGACTGGACAAAGGTGTCCATAATTTTTGATTCTTCATATCATAATCATACGTCTTTAGAAAGATCGTAGAAGCTTTTCTAATAATTTTGATTTTAGAAATAAAAACTTTAAACGACATTGAAAGAAAGATAAAAAAAAACTTTGCTTCAGTTGACATTTGACGAACTAAGCTTCAGATGACATTGTTTCCCGTAGCTGCAATGTTATTCCCTATAACGGTCTGTCATTAAGGTAATTCCATCGACCATTTGAGCCCCAATAACATCGTGTAAAATAACATCTGTCAGCATTTCCGATTCCAATGGGTTTTATCTTCTCGCCAACAAAGTTCGTGAGGTTCTTGTAACTACACCCTCGGTCCGTATTTCCGTCCGTAATGACACTCCAGGAATTTGACCATACTTGGTTCATACTTAGTGCATAAGAAAATCTAGAATCATAATAATTTTCAAAGACAAAGGTCAAGGTCACAGTTTGAATTTATTTGATACTAGAACAAACCTTTAAAACTTGGTTAAAAATATGTAAACTGTTGTACGGAAAATTTTTGTAAAAGATGTTATATCTGGAGAATTACAGAAAAGGTATCAAAGTTCATAGCTACTTGCAGACATAACAATGTTATAAAGCTCTCTCCCTTTTTTTAATTCCGTTAATTTTTTTACCCTTAATTTCCATTATTTTAGCGTTTCTGTATACCATGAGCATACGTATACTATATACATAAAGTGTATTTGCTATAAACTATCAATTTCAAGTTTTTTCTCCATGACGATCACTTCTATATTATATAGCGAAATATCAGAAATTCAGAGCTTGGTTGAAAGCATGTAAATTGTATACTATAAATAAAGTGTTTTTGTCATTAACTATCAATTTCAAGTTTCTTCTCCAAGGAGATCATTATATTTATAGAGAGTCTCTATCAACGCGAAATTGATCGTCCTGTCCCCGAGTACACGGCCTACTTCGATTCGTCAGACTCAGGTTTACTCGAGTTAAAAGACCATTGCTTATGAGCATGTGCCTATACTTTCATCGAGTTTACTATTATAAGGGAAGTGAAAAAAAATAGTATCTACTCAGTATTAAAATTAAAAACAAATACATTATGTTTCAGAAAGAACAGTCCTGATCCTGTATGCATTAGAGAAAAAAGTTTGTTAGTGAAAAAAAATCGTTCTGAGAAAAACAAAATCTGTTTTATTTGTAAACATCTCCGACAGTTGATAAACACATGCACACTATTTGTTTATTAAAAAAAAACATAAAGAAAACTATTTGCTAGTTTAAAACCGGAAGTCTTGTATGACTTATAAGTTGGTCTGATGACGGGAACGATATCTGAATGCCTTTTTTTCGTTTTTCTCCCAAAATAAAACAAACTAAATAGTCATAAGAATAGATGACAAATGCGACTATGCATGGTACCTATACAACACAAAGGCATGATGATTAATTCATTGTAGAAGGAAGAGCAGCGACACACAAAATGAGGTCTTCTCGTTGAATACTATAGATCTGTTTTAACATTCTAGACTCGACATAGTTCATATTTTGACTTTACTTGGCATATACTTAACCCTTGAAAAAATCCAGAGCTCAATTCATTTTTAAGTTTATAGGTCAAAGGTCAATTGTCCACCAATTGTTACACGATATAAGAGACATGTGGTAAAGAAACAAATGTAAACAAAATAAATTAAAGAAAGTGTGAGTGTCGATGCAATAAGACGTTTAGATACGGGATTTAGTTTTGTACATTGTCTGTTAAATGATATTTTGAAAAGTTTCAGAAAAAATATACCTTGTAAAGGGTAGAAACTATTTCTCTTTTTTATACCAATGAAAACTAAAAAAAATGTTAGAAAACAAGGAAAATTAAAAACTCTTAAAAAAATACGCAAATGTCATGATATGTTGCTATTGAAATCGTCTTTGTTAAATCTATTTCTATTTTTCTTTAACACATTTTATTTTCATTGTGAATTTCTTATTTAGTGGACAAATTGAAATTTACCTGTAGGAGGGTATAACATATCCCATTGCCCCTTGTACAATACTCTGTTTTGTCCTCTAGGTGGGTTGTACAGGCTTGAAAGTATTGCCTTATTTGTTGAAGATGACAAATGGCAAATCAGGATGGACACTGTCAAAATACCTCCGGAGCGCTGTTGTTCCTACTCGGTAATTTAGGAGAACAATGCGAAGAAAATTGTCTTCTTCCTTAGTTGCCATGACCACATGAGTTTACATATTGTTAATCTATGATTTATTATGACTTTGTTTTTTCAAAGGGTGGTCCATAAGCTGTCTATCAGTTTTCTGTAATAAAAAATAATAAAAATCACACAAGGCATAAAAATTATTGTACACAAAGTGTTTGTATTTAACTCTGTATATAGATATATAATTTTCATATTTAAGTTTTAAAATTATCAACGAAATAACGCGACTTCATTCTTGTAAACGAACATCTATGATTATGATTTTCTTTAAAAAACGTAATTTTTTCATGTTGACAGTCATATTTAGTTTAAAGGCATGACAATTCAATTGAAGCAATAAAATGGAACAAATTTATTTGTTGATTCTCGTTTTGCTAAATATATCGTCGGCTCAAATGTTTTGATAACATTGGAATGGAAATGGGGAATGTGTCAAAGAGAAAACAACTCAACTATATAGCGGAACACAGCTGAAGGCTACCAAAAGGTCTTCAATGCAGCGAGAAACTACCGCACCCGGAGGCGTGCTTCAGCTGGCTCCTCCAACAAAATGTATACAAGTTCAGTGATAATGAACGTCATACTAAACTCCGAAATATACAAGAGAAACTGAAATTAAAAACAAAACATTACAAACTTATGTTTTTTTCTCACTTTGCTGTACTCCAGCGACAAACTATCTTTTTCAAAGCAGTGGGCGTAACACTCTTTTAACTATTGTTTATACAAATTAGATAAAATCATAAATCTGTCATTTCCCCCTGATAAATCCATGTGATACAGAACCTGGTATGTTAATAATTATCTCAGGCACTGAAATCTGAGTCTATGTGGTGAAAGTAAATGAAAATAAAAGAAATTTGTGTAGTTTGCTCTTATCTTAGTGTTTTATAATTTTTTCATATGTAAATATAAAATATACTACATTGTTGAGCATCACTTTAGACTTTTATATTCTGTATAGTTCTAATGAACATGTATATATTGACTTTGAATGAAAAACACAAATAAATGAAATAGTTGATACATGTGTTTAATCCTGTGAAATGGAAACAGATCAACCTTAAACAAAGAATACCATTCATAAAGTAAGCTGTTATGATTTTATATTTATTTTGAATTTTTTGTTATAGCTTTACACTGTGGGATTACAACAATAAAATAATTTCAATTTAAGTTAATATTCGCAGGATTGATCATGATCAAGATAATTACTATCTTTTGGAGAGAAAAAATATGTCATAATCTACTAAATACAGGGGACCATGAAGGCTTGGCAGTTGAACAGTTACACACGGCAATTATTGAAAATATTTATAATGAAAAGTCAAATAAATATAATTTGAATAAGCAATGAATTAGCATGTTCACCATTCCTTATATGGAGGGATGAAATACTTTCGATCGCGCTACACTGTATGGCGTAGACACGGTTTGTGATGGTGAAAGTTCCTCCATCGTTCAATTTTCATCCATGGAGATCCCTGATATATATATCTTTATTTGAGGCTTGCCTTACCAAAATTTACGTTACAGTTTCATTGTTTAAATAACTATTGTTTATGCCCCCGACGTAGCCGATTGGGTATCAAGTCTTACCCTTGTCCTTCTGTACGTCCATCCGTCTGTCCGTCTGTATTTTTTAATCATCTATAGGGAAATAATTTATTTAACACAAACAAATTTCTGTATTCAGATGATATATACAGAAGGGGAAAGATGTGATGAACAATGTTAAAGATATCAACATTTTCAAGAAAAGATAATGGTGAGAATTCTTAATTATAGTGCCAATTATATTCCAAACATATATACAATAAACTCTTATTTATGGGGGTTCAAATTTTTATTTGTTTATGGGGCACTTTGTACCTTTTATTTTTCTGTTTTACATATGAAAATAGTACACCTTGGGACTATTTCAAAATAAGCAAAACCAACTCTGCTAGGCAGTATATGAAGAAATTACTCTCAGACATACCCAATATAACAAGATCAAAGCAAAAGAAGAATCAGTACAATGTAGCTTTAATCCACCTGAAAATATACTAATTGTGATTTTAAAATGGTAGGATTCTTCTTGCAGTAACATTTTGAAAGATGATACATACATTCAGGTTAATCACGAGGCAAACCTTTCTAATTTTGTGGGTTCAGGATGTTTGCATTTAAGACAAGATGGAACAATAATATTTAACTTAGGACCTGAATGTCACATCAGTAACAAGAAGGACCTGTTGACAGTTCCAGAGGAAGTTATTGGCAAAAAGCTAAAGGAATATGCCATGCCATTAAAACGAAAAGCTGGAAAGAGAATCTCTGAAGACACACCACAAAAAGGAAAAAGTGGCAAGAGACAACCCAAAATGTCGACACCAAGGTACGTTTAGTACAATGTAACCAAACAATGATTCAATATTATTGATATTGATAGAAAAAACTTTCGTTAGATGGACCTGAAATATGAGGCCAAAAAAAAGTAACTGAATTTATAAACGTAGCAATCCCCAAATGAACAAATGAACTACATGGTCAGGGAAAAACAGACAATCAAGTTACATATAAAACACCCCGCACAAAGACTACTAGTATAATGAATAAAGAAGGGAAGACAAACATAGCACAAAAAAATAAAAAAAAAAATATATAAATGGATTTAAAAAAAAGGACAGAAACAACAAAATGGTGAGACGCTTAACACTTCAAACGTAAAGACAAATGATTAACGACTCAAAAAGGGGTTATCTCAAGCCCCACCCCCTGAAGGATACAAAATCACACTTCAAAGATAGGGGTCTCACGAGTGTATACGTCAAAACAGTTATATAAAGGAAAACATAATAAAAAAACATTAGAGAAATATAATTAAGGTACATATTCAAAAAAGATGTATGCACATGATTAATCCTTTTTCTTATTTCAGGAAAATCCAGAAAGCTTCCTGATTCCTAAACCTTTGTGATGTTGATGCGAACTTTCCATTTAGGAATATTATTATATGAATAGTCTGTGTACATGTGGACACATTTCAATAACTTTTTACCGATGATAAACTTCGAATAAATATTTGCAATAATTCAATGACTTTCAGAAACGTGAGGATGTCAAGACATTTGTGCTTTCTGTTATATAATAAATTTTGTGCATTTTAAAAATTAAGGAAATGGTTTATTTTCAAGTATAAATCACACAAATCATCATACATATAAAATCAAAATAGACTTTTTCATTTGTTTAATTCATACAGTGTATATCTTCACTGTCTCCTATGTATTTAGTTTAAAATACTAGACTATAGTTTTGATATGTTTTAAAAAGTGCAAACTTCTTCAAAACACTTCACTATACACAAGTAGCTATTTTTTTAACTTTTAATTTAAATTAATTTATGATAGAAATCATAAAAAAAACAATAAAGCCTGTATATAAATACACTGGACTTGTTATTTTGCTTGAATATTGAAACCATATGTATCTCATCAGGTTGATGACTTTTAAGCGTGCACACAAATTCCAATTGCAGCTGATGAAGATCAGATTACATGTTATGAACTTTCACTGAGAATTATGTGGTTAATCAAATTTAATGGTTTGTTATGCTCAACCTGAGTTGTTCAGATATAGTTTGTCGCTAGAGCATATATTACCCCAAAATATGTAATATAAAATTATCACGCACGTTTGTGTTTAATCAAAACAGAAGTAGAACAACTGTTTTATGTACGTACAACTACTGTGTAACTTGTGGAATCAAATAGTGCAATTACAAAAATACTATTAAAGGTAAAACATTTATATGGTATTGCGTAAACCTTTATTACTCGATCTCCCGTACTTTATGCACATTATTATGTTAACACTTACTATAAGAAAAATACTTGGTGAAACAAGATGTTGATGAAAATGCATTGTTCAATATCATCTTATAATAAAAAAGACACTCATAAACGTTTCTAAAATTATTAATACATCTTTCCCTACATGTATAGTGCCAAAACAATCCTAAGAAATAAAATTCAGTATAAGAAATAGAACATTAATCATGATGATATAATAAGTAGACAGCTCTCACACAAGCAAAAAAAAAAATAAAAATATTAGGGCATACACTGTGTTTGCTTTTTCTTCATTTTCTAGCGGTATATGAGGATGGTTATTATATCAAAAATAAGTTTACTCCTATCGCTTTGTTTGTGCCTGTCCAAAGTCAGGAGCCTCTGGCTTTTGTTAGTCGTGCATGATTTTTAATTTACTCAATGTAGTTCATTTATATATTTCGAAATTTAATATGACGTCCATTATCACTGAACTAATATAGATATTTTCCTAGGGGCCAACTGAAGCACAACCACGGGTGCTAGATTTTCTTGCTGTATTGAAGACTGTCAGCTGTTATCTGCTCTTTTGTCGGGTTGTTATCTCTTTGACAAATTTTCCATGTCCATTCGCCATTTTATTTCAAAATTGTACTTAGCCATAGTATTTTGATACCCTGTCAGGGTAAATTGAACCCCTTAATATAGACCTCTAATGTCAACATTCTAGCTTTTCTGACTGCTTTTCGCAAGGGACCGAAAACCTGTTCAATATTTTACAGAATGGACTATTAGAGGCTTGTTTCTAGCTTAAAACATTGTTTGACACTTCGAAAAATGCGTTTTGTGTTTCAAATTGGCAAAGTGATGAAAGTATATTCGTAATGCTAAAACAAAGAAAGATATTTCGTTATTAGTGTTTATGTTGTTTCAAACTTAGATTAAAATTAAAGGTGTATTTTGAATCTATCCAGATACACTATTGTAGTGTGGATTATAAAGAGGATATAGTCAAAGCAACTAACAATTGGAAGTCATATATATATATATCATATTTCAAAACGAGTCCATTTCTATTAGTTTCTGTTTTCTTCTTGTGTTTTATTTTTAGGAAGCAATGTGGTTAAGAATGAGTGCTGTGATTTATCATCATTACAATTTTTACATAATTTCTTTTTATGAAACATGATCAAGATGACACCATATGAAATAGTCCTGTTGACAAATTAATAAATCACATAAGGATGACCCCATCTACAAAAGTCCCTTCAACAAAAACAAATCAACCAAGCATGACATCATCTGTAATGATCCTTTTAACAAACAAATATACCAACCAAGCATGACATCGTTTGAAATGGTCTTTTTAACGAACAAATAAATCAATCAAACATGACATCATCTAAAAAGGTCCTTTTAAAAAACAAATAAATTAATCTAATCCTTTTAACATGTTTAACACACCACTTTATCACCAAAACATAACATCAACTGAAAAGTTCTGTTTAAGGTTTTTATAACGTTTTAAGGTTCCTATAACGTGACTCTGTACTTCGAAAGATCCCGTCATTGTGTTATTCTTCTATAAAATGTCATTATGTTACAGTTCTGTTATAAATTCGAAAATACGTTGAACTAGAAACGACAAAATTATTTTAATCGAGTAGTCGTATTAACCATTTTTGGATTCTTAGAAATTATACAGAACTTCTTGACAATTTTAAATATCGGTCTATTATTTAAATTAATTCTAAAATACTTTTGAATTTTTAATCTTGTATGCCAACATTTACCATTTGAAATTATAAAATTGTTTTGTGAAAATATTGAAGGACAAAATTTCTTCATATGTGACGTATAAAGGAGTAGGTTCAGTAAGACCCTTTTTTGGCCCCAGTTTTACAAAATTGTGAAATTGTAATCTTTAAGCTATATTTTGAAAAGTAAAATGCTTATGCTACATAAAAATGGACTGTTATTGACAATACAATGCCCAAATATCGCGTACTAGCATCATTAAGTCATGTTAAATTACTAAAATCTTCAAAATTTTAGCATTTTGGTTAATTTTTAGATGGTTTTCGTCTAAAATGGAAGTGCCCGCATTCGTGTTCATTCATAATATTGAAATGTAAGTTGTATTTAATGATAATACAAAACATATATAAAGGTCGAGGATGAACACGGATGCGGCCAATTTCATTTTTTACAAAAACCATCTGAAAAGTGACGTGTTTTGGCATATTTGATAGATTTTTCATATCTAAGCTTGAATCAGAGCGTTTTAAATGACTGAATCAGTTAACATCTTTTACATAAACTAATAGAATCAATTGAAATAGACTTTTTAGTGTTTAAAAAGTGTCAAAAAACTTTCGTAAGATGGACCTGAAATTTGAGGCCAAAATCGGCCCTTACCGGACCTACTCCTTTTCTGACGTCAGACACGCGATGAATGTGTTATTAATTTGATAGATCCTTGTGTGCTTTTTTGTAAAAAAAAAATTTTGTTGAGATTATAACACAGTGATGACTGCTGTACCCATATTTTGACTATTTTATTTATTATGTTTGTTTTGTTCTAATTATAACGGAATTTGAGGAAACTGTTGTAAAAGTGAGAGGTTTAGCGCTATAAAACCAAGTTCAATCTACCATTTTCTATTTTTGTAAATGTCTGTTACAAGTCAGGAATATGACATTTGTTATCCATGCGTTTGATGTGTTTTGTCATTTGATTTTGCCATGTGATTTGGGACTTTCCGATTGCATTTTCCTCGGAGTTCAGTATTTTTGTAATTTTACTTTTTAACAAACTTATTATTCAACCAATTATGTTAACATACAAATAAGGCCGTGTTCATACCAAACACCATGTACAGTAAACATGTTTACAATTAGTTTAATGTAATGTACACTGGTTTCACATTAAAATTGTTCACATCTATAAACCTTGTTTAATTACCTGTACATAAGATTTGTTCACAATTGTAAACTATATCATGTATATAGACAATAACTGTTTAGTGTCTTTAAATATCAGCTGTATTTGTACGAGGCTAGGAAACAAGGTGTATGCGAGCTTTTAGCGAGCTACTACACCTGTTTCGAGCCGAGTACAAATACAGCTGATATTTAAAGACACTAAACAGTTATTGTCTTTATCCTGCAATTAATTCTGTAAATTGTTTGTGTTTTGAAAGACACAAAAACTAACATATTTAGCATTTATTTTCGATTTGTAATCCCTTGAGGCCCGCGTAGTAATATCAAAATCACACATTACGCTGATATCAAAATCACACATTACGCTGAAGATGGATTCGCAAAAAAGAATCTCGAATGGTCAACAATAATACATCGATCAAGGTGAATAATTATCTATTTTAACATAACAACTAATTTCAACAGTAAAAACAAATAACAAAACATTGTCAAATTTGAAACAGAAGTGTACGAGTTGTCCTACGCTTCAGACTTGACATTCACTAAACATGCATGCTGAAATTGACATGGTTGATTTTGTAACACAATCATACACATTCAAGTTTTGAAATCCACAATTGTCATCGTCATTGGAATGCAACTGGAATACACATTCTGAGGTCACACAGGTTCAAACAATACTCAGTCCGGCAGTGGGCGGAGCTTTAAAGCGATATCTGTATAGTATACAGATACAGCATAGCGATATATGTAGGGCTGTATCTGTATAGTAGGACACCCAATTGCAGGATAAATGTCATTTAAATGTTCATTACGAAGAACCGATTGCAAATTAATCGGATAACTTTTAGCAGTTAAGGAACGACCAGTTAACTTCAAAAAGGGGAGAGGATGGATTTTTTCTGGAAAAATATTGTGATCCCCAATTTGATAAAACAAAATATTCTGGTCAGAGAGATGATAAAAACAATATTCTGAATCCAGAGTTTCCCCATGCATAACAGTGTTTAATATTGAAAAAAAGATATTTGATGGCTGGCATCGAAAAAATATTAATGAAAACGTTTGCGCAAAAAAAAATTCCGACTCAGAAAAAAAAATACCAACCCTTTTTTTTTTTTTTTTTTTTTTTTAAAGTTTAGTGGTTCCTTTATGAAAGCCATTTTGACGATTTGGAGTTGTTTAGCAATACTAAAGATGTCTCTATTACGCATTGAAAAACGTAAACTGCAGCAGCGTGCTTTAATACAGACGAAGAAGTAAAAGGATTGAGATGTTAAGGATCACGTGTGAGTTACACTAACACGACACCAAGTTTATGTCCATTTGAACACGACCTATTAGACAATCAAACATAACATCATCTGTAATGGTCCCTTCAACAAACCATGTAATCACCCATACATGACATCATCTGAAATGGTCATGTTAGTGGGAGATATTATGGACATAATTGTGCAAATCCTGATACAAGCATGAAATTTGGTAAAAAGGTTGACTAAATGATACTTATAAAAAATCCGCTGCTGGTCAGAAAAAAAATCTATTTTTCAAGATGGCCACCACACATTTTGGAAATGGCATCATTACAAATTGGCAATAATTCGTTAATCCTTTGAAAGGTGTGTTATATGTAGAATCCAATGTTAATTTTGATAAAAAGTAAATGACAGTTCCTAAATTACGACTAGACAATACACTAATGAAACTAAAGGTGACTTCCGGTTTCAAAATGCCGGCAAAAAAGTCAAAAAATTCAATTTTTATACTTTCAAGCAACTTCACAAGGGATGTAAATCCTTGAAACATGTGTTATAGGTATAATCCAATGTTAGTTATGATAAAACGTTAAAAACAGTTCCTAAGTACGACAAAACAACACATAAATGAAGAAAAATAGTGATTTACGGTTCCAAAATGGAGGCAAATACGTAGAAAATATTTTCATAATTTCCATCAACTTAGCAAGTGATAACACTCTTTGTTAAGTTTAAATGCCTAGTTTGGTAAGAAAGACAGGTTGCTCATCTTATACATGTTATAATTATCTAACAATTGCCTATACAACAACCCGTACAAGGAAGGCTTGAACGGTAGCATTTACAGTTACCAACACAGCTGGATTTTTGCCTCCACATTGCAAAAGTTCCTTACAGGGGTAAATTCAGTAAAAAATCTCCCATTGACTTTAATGCTAATCTATGTATGGAATTAAATTTATACCTGATTTACCTTTAGAAATTGAAAACTTTCATATAACATTCATGAAAGTACAAATGTAGCCCTATCTTTTGAACTAATAAAAACATAGGATCATGCGGCATTTTTGGGCATTCACATGGCCTTGTTTACAAACAATGAAAATTCGCACTGAATTCCTATACTGACCCCCATTACTTTTCAACCCTGTAGTAAAAAAAAATTAGTATATTCAACATTTATTTTTTATTTTTTTTCAACTCTAGTTTTGATCCATCTGCCAAAAAATATTTATTACGAACGTTATCTACCAACCAGAAGAGCATATGACTTCAGTGTTATACAGAAAGCTCTCCCCTAAATGGGCAGTCCCTGATGACGTATATTTATTTACTGAATTTACCCCTACACGAGGATGCAACGGCAGTCACAGAAGTCCATTTCGGTTTCCAACTGTCATTGATTCTTTCTTTCATCCAACCCCAGTGTTCAGGACTTGGTACATGTACCTGTCGAATACATGAATCAGGCTGAGCCCAAACAACTCCTCCTTGATTTAATTCTCTTTTGATGTGCTATGGAAAAGAACCTCTTGTAGGCGGAATTGCATCACAATGCCGCTGCTTCCTGGTAAACAATTCACATCGTGCCTCGCTTCATACTTAAGCAAAAAAAACCGTCCTTTATATCTGAAAAACCTTCCATTGTTAGCCAATCTGACCTCTTCCCTTTCCCACAACAATTCGACAAAGTGTCACATCATATGAATGCATGGACGAAAGGAAGAGCAGCTACACAAGGACCAAAAGCGTTTGATATGTCACGTACAGGACGCCATCAAAAGTCTTTATTCCTTCCAAAACCTATCCACAATGTGTTCTACCTTGTTTTGCGATTACTGTAATTATTGATACTATTACATCTGTGTCAGTACTACCTAAAATTACATTTTACAAAACTTTTCATAATCATGCCGAACAATGACAAACATTAGTGTATCTGCTTCTCCATTATTTCAAGTGTTAGATAGTAGGTATTCTTATTGAAATTGCTAAATTCATTTTTACCATGAGTAACATACACATTTTAATTAGTCTCTTAAGAAACAATTTTGTCAGCAAGAATCTTCAACAGTTTCATTTCGTTGTCATCTTCACAGAGAAAACTACTTCAAACCCTTGGTGTTCTACCAGAACAAACACCTTTCCATCTGTCACAAAAACCTTGCCTTTGTCTTGTCACAGCCTTTACATTATTCATTTAGTAAACATCAAATACAATGTCTACTCTTGAATACTTATCGATGCAAAATTTTATGTAAGGCAGTATGACATCATTTGCATAATCAAGTCATATTTTTGTGACCTGGAATTAACTATTGCTGCCCCACCATCGATAAATGCGTCCGAATTTGGATCAGAAAATCGCAGAATGTTTCAAGTAAACCAATATGCAGCGATTAAAAACCACTATCTTAAGAAATATCCTGAGATAAAGACGGAGGAGAAATTTGGGTTTTATGGATAAAGAAATATTCCAAGTAAAACTGACTACTGTGATAAGAAATGAAAAGTCTAGAAAAAAGTAAAAACACAAAAATACAAAACTCCGAGGAAAATTCAAAAAGGAAAGTCCAAAATCAAAAGGCAAAATCAAAAGGCAAAATCAAAAGTCCAAACACATCAAACGAATGGATAACAACTGTCATATTCCTGACTTGGTACAGGGTCATTGAAAAGATATCGCAATCACTTTTCAGGTTCTCTAGCTTTGTTTTTGACAAAGACGTCTCTAGTTTCATATTGCGACCAAAAAAAGAAGTTGTTATTTTTTATTTGGTTATAAAAAGCAAGTTCTCCTTCGTTTTGCATTTGCTTCAAAAGATCTTCGTATTGTTTGGAACAATATATTGGAGTTTATTTACCTATCTAACCTGTTCAACATTTTCCTAAATGGAGTCCTTTTTTTACAAATCTGACGACTCTTCTACAAAAAAATTTCCAAACTCGTTCATCAGTTTACTGTTTAAAGACATCTTTTTGTGTTTTCGTAGAGTCTTCATTAGGTCGTTCATCTGTAATAGAATGACCCAAACCATAAGATCTTTCAAATTCATCTTCTAGTATACTGACTCCTGGTCCAGCTACCATCAGTTTGTCTAAATTGGATCTTCGGTTAATCCTATGGCACCAACATCGCCGTTCACAAGTGCATTATTCTGTTTTTGTGCCTGATCAATTGTGTAATAAGGAAGAAATTTGCTGGTCTTACGTACAGTGAAATTATTATTTTCAGAAGATTGAATAACTATCCTTAAAGCTTCCTGCAATCCTGGAGACTTAAAATGAAATATGCCAAACCACTATTCATGTATATAGCTAAACCGACTAATAAGAAGCCGAGTACACCGAACCCGATGAAGGTCCGTTCGATGAGCACAACAATACAAATAAATGAAACCGTCTTGAAAAGCTTCTGTATGTATCGAGCAGCCAATAAAATAACAGCATCAACAATGGAATGTTCCTTACACGTATCTTCCAATTATGTATATTTCTGGACAAAAAATCATAACTTCTAACATATTTTTTATAGACGATAAAATTCTTAAAGCGTAAAAGATATATTATATAATTAAAATAAAAACATTTTTTATTTGAAATGATTTGTTCTTAAAGAAACATGAAATAATAGAGTGATAGATTTTACGTTAAAAAAACGCGAAAGGCCTGCTCGAGGAGCACGACAAATATAATGAAATCGTCTTGAAAAGCTTCTGCATGTATCGAGCAGCCAATGAAATAATAGCATCAACAATGGAATGTTCCTTACACGTATCATCCAAACATGTGTGTATCTGGAAAAAAATCATAACTTCTTACAAGACGATAGAACATGTAGAACTCTTAAAGCGTAAAAGATATATATATTATTAAATATTTTGGCCACGAGCATCACTGAAGAAACATGTATTGTCGAAATGCGCATCTGGTGCAAGAAAATTGGTACCGTTTATTTTATTACTTCCACTGGGTCGATGCCTCTGCTGGTGGACTATTAGTCCCCGGGGATTTCACCAGCCCAGTAGCCAGTAAATACGGATTATTTTGTGTTATTAAAATTTGCTGTTACAAAATGATAGAAATTATTATAAATTAAGGAATGTATCTCCCTCATGCAAAGCTCTGATACCTTTCACGGATTTGGCTATACTTTTTCGACCTTTTGGATTATGGCTCTTCGTCTTTTATATAAGCTTTGGATTTCAAATATTTTGGCCACGAGCATCACTGAAGAGACATGTATTGTCGAAATGCGTATCTGGTGCAAGAAAGATGGTACCGTTTATTTTATTATCTTTAATTGAAATAGACACATTTTGTTTTTGAAATGATTTGTTCATTAAGAAACAGGAAATAATGGAGTAATAAATTTTTTACGTTGAAAAAACGAGAAAGGCCAACTCGATGAGCACGACAAATATAATGGAACCTTCCTGAAAGACTACTTATGTTTCGATCAGCCAGTGAAATAAAAGCATTAAAATAGAATGTTCGTCCAACGTATCGTCCAATTATGCGTAGGAAGCATGTATTGTATGTATATTATATCTGAAATTAAAACCTTTAAGTTGTAATGTTCACTCCTGAAATTTCACATATTCATATAATCCATAATCACCTAAAAACTCTATAAAACCTTATATTTAAACGTGAAAAATAACTTAACACTATTTTTTATCCCTTGTGTCATGGTTTCAGAGAAAAAAAAACGCTCTTTCAATATTTATCATATTTTATTATATTTATTGTTTAACATAATGTCAATTTCATATTTTACATTAGATACTTCTAATAGAGTATTTCAGAACAACTTCTGTAAACCTTTACAATATGTAGAAACTACAAATTGCTAAAAAAAAATAGATAAAGAGTATACCGTATCCGAACAAGGTCCTCTTGATTAACACGTTTAATAAAATCTAACCTTCCTGTTAAGCTTCTTACGTATCAACCAGCCAATGAAATTACATTGCGAGCCTTAAGGCAAAGGAAATTCATTTTTAAGACTGGTATGTTTTTGCAAATTCCCCGCAAGAACATGCTATATCTGTTTAATTACACCGAATGTTAACGTTCAAAAACGCATTGATGGTCGTGACGTTACAAGCGTCCAGTCGGATAGAATAATTTTTGTCAAATATTACGACAGAGAGAATAAAAAAAGGTATATACTTTTTGCATATACCTCGGCGGCGTTGAAAAATGAACGGTATTCATTTAATAACAGTAAATTGGTGGGAAAAAAAAACACTGGCTATCAACCAATCAAAACCCTGGATTCTTACATAAGGTGTAATTACATGTATACTTAAATCTTTGAAGTGTGTGTAGCTGTTTGAAAAAATTAATATGAACCGCTTTGACGCTAAATTTAGATTTTGTTTCATAAAAGAAATCACAAATTTATTACGTGAAACTTAAAACAAAAATGATTGAATATCATTCAATGGATACATAAAATAGAATAATACAAAGTGGTATCTGTAAAGCACTATACATTTAGTGGTGGATATCAGAATTTTTTAGACTAGAGGGGGCACCGACTGCCAAAGAGCGTACCGCTCCAGTCATGATTCCAAATATAATCAACACAATTTTACCCTTGAAATGCCTCTGTACATATACTTCAGATAAAGAGTACACCGAAGCCGATCAGGGTGCGCTTGATTAGCACGACAGATAAAATGGAACCTTCCTGTGAAGCTTCTATACGCATTGAACAGCCAATGGAATAGCTGTATCGCAAATGGAATGTTCCTCCAACGTATCTGATGTATCAAAAGGTTTACTATTGACCTTTACTTATCAACCTTTATTATAAGCATCGTGAAGTAAAATAAAATACCTCCAGAATATCTTGACTACAATAAAATAGATGTCTATGTAGAAGGGTGAGCTGTTAAAATTAATAAAAACAACTTTGATAGGAGGGCAATATTTAAATATATAAATAAAAACGAGAGAGAAAAAAATCAATACAATAGCATGAATAGCTAAATGTTGGTCTTGTAAGTTAGGGTATTACTGGGGTAGCGTTTTTTCTTCATGTAAATTGTAAAAATCAAAAAGAAATCTGTTTCCGAAAAGAAATGAAACGATTGGCAATATTCGGTTTTGCCTTGTAAAATAACGCAAACACTGTCACGGGGAATGACCGTTATATTTGAATAGTGGCTTACCGTCGTATTTCATTTACGTTTCTTAAATATATGAAACAACAGTAGAGACTCTCAGAACTGCACTGTGTGTCTTTTTTAATGTATACATACCGGGCCACGCCTTTTTTTGGGAAAGGTGTCTCTTACTGCTTTTTGTTTAAATCGAGACTCCTTTTTTTCAAAAATCATCCTAGTCCCCCCGCTCCGACCCCACCCAATACAAATCAAGTAGAGGCTCCCTTACATATATTTCGCGAAAGTTATATCGTTCATACAATATAAGTATGTGTATGTCAAATTGCATGTCTGGGCAAACAAATCTGTAAAGTTCAATTAACGACTGCCATTCTATAAAAAACCTATGTGATAATATTTAGTGAAAGGGCAGACAGAAATTTCCAAAAGTTGAAGGCTTATAATTACTTTGAATACTAGTAGTAAATGGCAAATGGGAAGAAGGAATAAACGTCTGACTTTTATTTTGAAACACAACTCAAAGAATAAGAGGATTAGTATGTCATTTTTTTTAAATTTAATTTATAACAATTCAAAATGGTCAAATAAATAAAATTGATTTCGAGTAAGACGTAAGAAAGGTAATTTATATGATCAAACACGCCTGCCTTGTTATGATGACTCATTATAAAGATATTTCACTTGACCCATATCTTTTGCTGCCTTTTAATATGAAAGGAGTAGGTCCGGTAAGGACCGATTTTGGCCTCAAATTTCAGGTTCATCTGACGAAAGATTTTGACCACTTTTTAAACACTTAAGTGTCTATTTTATTTGAATTAATTAGTTTATGTGAAAGATTTTAACAGATTTAGTCATTAAAACGATCCGATTCAAGCTCAAATAGGAAAAATCTACCTAATATGCCGAAAAATGTCACTTTTCAGATGGTTTTTGGTAAAAATGAAAGTGGCCACATCCGTGTTAATCCTCAACCTTTATATATGTTATGTATTATCGTAAAATACAACTTACATTTCAATATTAAGGATGAACACGAATGCGGCCACTTTCGTTTTACACGAAAATCGTCTAAAATTTAACTAAAATGCTAGAATTATAAGGATTTCAGTAATTTAGTATGACTTAATGGTGCTAGTACCGGATATATGTGCATTGTATTGTCAAAAACAGCCCATATTTATGTAGCTGTTTGAAAAAATCAATATGAATCGCTTTGACGCTTATTTTAGATTTTGTTTCATAAAACAAATCACAAATTTATTACGCAAAACTTAAAACAAAAATGATTGAATATCATTCAATGGATACATAAACTAGATTGTTACAGAGTGGTATCTGTAAAGCACTATACATTTAGTGGTGGATATCAGAATTTTGTAGACTATAGGGGGCACCGACTGCCATAGAGCGTACCGCTCCAGTCATGATTCCAAATATAATCAACACAATTTTACCCTTGAAATGCCTCTGTACATATACATCAGATAAAGAGTACACCGAAGCCGATCAGGGTGCGCTTGATTAGCACGACAGATAAAATGGAACCTTCTTGTGAAGCTTCTACTCGTACTGAACAGCCAATGGAATAACGGTATCGCAAATGGAATGTTCCTCCAACGTATTCGATGTATCAAAAGGTTTACTATTGACCTTTACTAATCAACCTTTATTATAAGCATCGTGAAGTAAAATAAAATACCTCCAGAATATCTTGACTACAATAAAATATATGTCTATGTAGAAGGGGGAGCTGTTAAAATAAAAAAAAAACCACTTTGATAGGAGGACAATATTTAAATATATATAAAAAACGACAAAAAAAATCAATACAATAGCATGAATAGCCATGTAGGTCTTGTAAGTTAGGGTATAACTGGGGTAGCGTTTTTTTCTTGTAAATTGTAGAAATCAAAAAGAAATCTGTTTCCGACGAGAAATGAACCGATTGGCAATATTCGGTTTTGCCTTGTAAAATAACCCAAACACTGTCATGGAGAATGACCGTTATATTTGAATAGCGGCTTACCGTCGTATTTCATTTACGTTTCTTAAATATATGAAACAACAGTAGAGACTCTCAGAACTGTACTGTGTGTCTTTTTTAAATGTATACATACCGGGCCACGCCTTTTTTTTGGGGAAAGGTGTCTCTTACTGCTTTTTTTTTAAATCAAGACTCCTTTTTTTTTTAAATCAACCTAGTCCCCCGCCCCGCCCCCGCCCAATACAAATCAAGTAGAAGCTCCCTTACATGTATTTCATGAAAGTTATATCGTTCATTCAATATAAGTATGTGTATGTCAAATTGTGTGTCTGGGCAAACAAATCTGTAAAGTTCAATTAACGACTGCCATTCTATAAAAAATCTATGTGTATGGTTACTTTGAATACTAGTAGTAAATGGCAAATTGGAAGAAGGAATAAACGTCTGACTTTTATTTTGAAACACAACCCAAAGAATAAGAGGATTGGTATGTAATTTTTTTTAATTTAATTTATAACAATTCAAAATGGTCAAATAAATAAAATTGATTTCCAGTAAGACGTAAGAAAGATAATTTATATGATCAAACACGCCTACCTTGTTATGATGACTCATTATAAAGATATTTCACTTGACCCATATCTTTTGCTGCCTTTTAATATGAAATTTGAATGTCAATATGTAAAAACCTAGCTTAAAAATATGAAAATAATGGAATTTGAAGCGAGATGGTATACTTTTAGTTTCTGTATTAAATATTTAAAGGACAACAAATCGAACCGAACACGCTTTAAATATAACAGGTGTGCCTGACATTATGCTCAAATTTCAAAGTTCTATTTTGTTCTGATTAATGTCTTAAAAAATCATTTGTCGGTACTATAATGGTTTGTACATTAATCAGGCATTTAGAAAAAAAACCAAGTAAACATAACATAATTCCCATTTTGGATTTGATAAATACATTGATAGAGTCACCAAGTCAAAAAAAAAAGATGCTCATTTTAACTGTATCGCACGTATATGAATACTTTGAAACGTATACGTATATAAATACTTCAGTTCTGCAACACCTCTAATGAAACGAAATAATTACATAAACTTTAAAATCAACTAATTTTCCCTATGTTATACGTTGAACATTTCCATTATTCTCCTTGCAACTTGATATACAATGCCCAGCATACATTGTTCGATGTTCACTCTAGTGTGATAGTTATGACTTTTATAATTACAAGTTGAATTCTAACTTGTTGTGTGTTATTGACGAGAAAACATAAGGAATATATCGAACTATATATTCATAAAGGGTAGGCCATGAACACTGACAAAATCATACGTTATTAACCAGTGGAATGAGCAAAAACGACTGTCATATTTTTTTTATATATGAAGGAAAGTTGAGTATTTTTGAATGGGACTTTGCAGGCTATGTATCAATATTTTGGGATGATTTTTTTTAAATGCACACATTTGCATAGTCGCCAAATTATTTGGAGATATGTTTTGGTAAATTTATTTGATATCCATCAAAAACTAAATAAAATAAATAATTAAGTGACTATATATAGCTAGATCAAAAATACCAAAAAAGCTGTCAAATTTTTGTGCACCGATTTACTCAAATTCTCATATTCAAACTTATTATATACAAAAACAAATAAAGATATACACAAAAAAAAAAAACAACAAATGCATGAACTGGAAATTATGTATCAACACTTTGTGTGTATTGTAGTCTAGATGTCATCCACTTATCAATCGAGGTAGAACTTCTGAAGACTGACCACAGTTTTATAACCCTGTATTAACATAAGCACAGACAGATATAAATAAATACCGAAATCGTGACAACACAGAACCAAACTGGCTGCTGAACGTTCATTTTTAAATTACTATTTCATTTTCATAAATAACTGAACTAAAACAACCATTTTTTATTTGTTTTTATATTTCGTAGCAATTGACCATTTTAAGATGGAATTGATGGGCTTTTCCTCCTTTTTATGTGTACATATCCAACATGGAAGCAACAATTGCCATTTATGTTTCAGTAATCAGTTTATGTTTACAAATATAGTTATTGACTGTTTGATATTTGGACTGTAAATAGAAATTTAAAGACAAATGCATTCGTTTCTTTAGATAATTACAATTTTTCTACATTATTGCAAATTCAAGCGTTGGAAAATGAAACAAAAAAGCTCTAAATACACCTTACTTTTTTTGTCCCCTGGAAAATAAGGTGATTATTGGATAATTAGCATATATGGCTGTATTGAGATACAAATTTGTTATTGATTGTGTTATGTTAACTGTAACTTGACTGACATTTTTTGCCGTCTTTTAGATACAACATATCAACAGTTAGTTATTAGAAAGAGCCTTAGTCAATTTGCTTTTTTCAAACATGGCACTACGATCATTAAAACTGCAACCTCCATTTTTTCATTTTTATTTGATTTATAATTTTACCACAATTTTATTTTAAGTTAACACACAGTGTGCAGGACTATTTACACCAACATGGCGGACCCACATACAAAGTTAATCCTATTTAGGTGCTAAACAAACAATTGTTCAAATCTTTTATTTCTTTGTATTTAAGGGTATATAGTTCATTGTAGTTATCGAAGTTACCAGAATTTTAATTTAATGTATTGAAAACAATATAGATAAAACATTTGTACTTGTATTGAGCTATTCTTTTAAAAAAAAGAGGGACGAAAGATACCAAAGGGACAGTCAAACTCATAAATCTAAAAGACACTGACAACGCCATGGCTAAAAAATGAAAAAGACAAACAGAAAAACAATAATAAACATGACACAACATAGAAAACTAAAGAATAAACAACACGAACCCCACAAAAAACTAGGGGTGATCTCAGGTGCTCCGGAAGGGTAAGCAGATCCTGCTCCACATATGGCACCCGTCGTGTTGCTTATGTGATTACAAATCCGGTTAATAGTCTAATTCGGTAGGTCACATTCATGAAAGGGAAGAGGATTGTAGGTACGACGTAAGGAACATATCCGATATCATTTGTGAAACGGTTATTCCATATCGGTCAACCAACTCGTGATGGCGTCCGTAAAATTTACGAAGGGATGATTTCAACTTCACCATTTGGAACTCTTGGTTAAAATAGCTTCCTTGTGAGCAGCGACCCTCAATCAAGAAAATCATGATAGGAAATGCAAGCACGGGAATATCGTATCAATTGGGAGATATATACCCCGTATGCAGGTGCTGCTGGAATGTTGCTACTTAGAAATGGAAAGTTCACAATTGGAAAGCTGAAATCATCTCTTTTGTCGTAAAGTTTTGTTTTCAACCGACCCTCATTGTCAATTTCTAGATGTAAGTCAAGATATGAATCCGACTTAACTGTATCTGTAGTATCTATCCTTTATCTCTAGTTCGATGGGATAGATGCGTTCCACATAGTCACGAAATTTTGAATTGTTTAGTGAAAGAACATTATCTATATAGCGGAAGGTAGAGTTAAAGGATATTGCTAACTTCTCATCTTTCTTCCTAAGAAGTTCCTACATGAAGTCAGCCTCATAATAATAAAGAAACAAGTCGGCAAATAGAGGGGCACAGTTTGTTCCCATTGGAATGCCAACAGTTTGTTGAAAAATACGTCCTCCGAACGTAAAAATATGTTGTCAATCAAGAAATCAAGCATCTTGATAATATCAGTTTCAGAGAATTTTTTGTTTGAATCAGAGTGATTCTTTACAAACTAGGATTTTCTCTCCCTAAGACAAGATACTTGTATCTACGTTGGCCATTCTTTTTTATGAAGCAAAGTTATACCAACTCTTTCAATTTGTCTTTTAGTTTGGAATGTGGGATACTTGTGTAAAGAGTAGAAAAGTCAAATGTTTTAATACTGTTACCAGATGAAAGAGAGTTAGATTGTATGTACTCTAAAAGATCTTTGGAATTTTTAAGTATCCACATCTGATTCACGCCACCTCTAGAATAGGCAGTTTCACAATAACTTTGAAGCCCGTCTTTGAAAGTTGAATTTCCCTTTGTTTATCCGTCTATTTAATCTCAAATATAGAACATTAGAGTAAAACTAATATCAAAATGTCAACCAATTCTGAACATATCTCATCATTTGGAATGATGTATTATGCTTTTAATTAACCATTTAATTAGAGACATTCAGTTTTTGATTTTAGTGGGTGAATGGTATTTTTGTCAACTTCTACAATGTTCCACTAAATTCTAATTTTGTTTTATTAAGATCTACCAGCCAATCAATAGCTTTTTGTTGGATCAAAACAAAGCGCCTTTATTCAATCACACCAGGTTTTTTTTTATCCAATACAGTTATCTGCTATATTACATTTTTTACCTTTACCAACATTCTTGGGATATTAATTAGTATTCAATGTTCAAGTGTGTTTTTGGAAGGTATGTGTCCTCAATTAAACATACTCGTTATATCATCTCTGTCCTGATATTTACAGAAGGAATTTCGTTTAACATTTTATAACAATTCACATTTGATTCTATCCTCCACTTGGGATTGATCAATTTAAGCATTTAAATTGCCTTTGTATCGTCATTTCACTTAATACTAGTACAAATAATCTATCTTCTTCAAATAGTTCATGATCTAAATTATGTAAAACAAATTCTGCATAATCCTTTTTCCATACCGTGACTAAAATATGTTTTTTGTAGACGGACCACAATTATAATCATATTTTCCATCTTAACCCTCTATGCTATTTCACAAATTCTCGAAGTCCATCTTTTTTAAGCTTAAAAAGTACTTTATAAATGTTAAAATTGTTAAGCTGGTCTCTTCCTAACGTACCTACTTCCCTTTTCATGAATGTGATCTACCGAATAAGATTATTTACCGGGTTTGTAATATCATGAGCAACACGACGGGTGTCACATGTGGAGCAGGATATGCTTACCCTTCCGGAGCACCTGAGATCAGTTTTTTAATCTATGAATTTGACTGTCCCTATGGTATCTTTTGCCCCCCTTTCAGACCTTTTTCTGGCTTCATCAGCTTTTATTTTTAGATTATCTTTATTTTTAGCTGTTTATCATATACACAGTAGGAGATTTAGAATGATTGCCAATGATACAACTATCCACCAAAATTCAAATAAAAAGGTTGTAAGCAATTGTAAAAGGTCGTGACATAAAATTATGAAACAATTCAGTAGAGAAAACTAACGGCCAATTTCATAACAAACACATTACAAAAAACATATATAAAATACATTAACCAACGACAATCATTAACCTAACACAAGGACAGTGGTTTAAGGTAGATTAAAGGCATACCGCCATCTTCGATTTTACTATCGCAGTACACAATCAATTTAGTTATTTGCCCAAATCTGCAAATTTGTAGACCGGTGTGCTATTTTATTGGTTAGACTGTTTATTTATATATGTCGTGTACATGTTGTGATTTTGTACAGGTTATACCATGTACAAAAATATTGTACATGCTATAACTTGTTTAATGCTAAAATACAAGTTATAACATGTACAAAAGTACCTCGTACATGTTGTAACCTGTACGAAATATTGGTTAAAATGGTTTTAACTTGTACAAAAATTTAGATAAATCTAAATGAAGTAAAATAGATATATGAATTTATTATCGAATAAAGAACAACAATCAATAGGTCTTCACGTGTTTTGTCTTTAGAGGACATTGATCACAAAGTTTCAGAAATATTTGCTTCATGACTTTTGTTGTCAAAATGTGTTTTCATGTAATTGTACGTTTTACGCAGTCCATAATGGCTTACATCAGTGTGACACTATTGTTTTTCAAATAAGACATACAACAGAATATGATGCCTTTTTTCAAATGTTGAAACTTTCATAACAAAATATTATTTTCAAAGAATTATTATACAAATTTAGAGCATACTTATGTCAAGAATTTTAACTTAATGTTTTACACACATCCGCTTGGGGGTACCGTGAGAATCAAACACGTTAGGTAGGTATATCCAAGGGATAGAAATGTTTAATAAACTGACATTTTGGGTAAATGTATAAAATTTAGATCCATTTTATCTCTTAAATAGAACATGGAGGTATATTTTTTAATTACATATTTGAATTGCCTAGGTGAAAAATAGCTTGTTTTCAAATGTTCGTCAAAGATTCATCATGGAATCGAAGCTGTATCGTATGCCCTTAAGTCTTTACAACATGAGAACACACCTAATATAGAAAGTAACCAATTTGTCTGGATACATGTCTAAGCATTCTTTCCACAACTCATGAATGTGCCACACAAGTCAAGTATTGATTAACAAAGATTAATAAAAAACATTCTTGATAAATCAAAAAAATAATTACATTTTCCTCATGTTCCTCAGTTTAATCTATTATAAGATGGCGTAATCTTGTACCAATACAAATGTAACGACCATTGGCAAAACTTGTTTTATCCCAAACAATTACCTGCACTAGTTCTTTTTTTAATCTTTTACCAAGTAGTATTGGTATTATTTCAGTTTGTTATAGGACGCTCATACACAGTGATACAGATAAATTTTATCAAATATTTTCTTGATGACCTCCACGAATTTTTCGTTCATTAGTACCAGAAGTGTTAAAACTGGTAACTGACATATAAGGCTGTACTGATGTAAATGGAAGACAACATATGTACATACTATTAATATTAACGTTAATATTAAATGACAAGTATGTTTTGAAATTTTGCAACAGTTGTATGATAACTGACACCAAGCTGATGGACAATAATTAGACCCCATTTCGTTTTTTGACATGACACTATAATCTGAAACGGCAATCGCCTTTTTTCCAATAAATTTACTACAATGCATCTTAGTTAACTTACCTATACATATTCAGCCCTCTTTATACCATAATGGAGGCTGCACAATACAAATTTACCTAACGTTTCTATAACATATATGCTTTTTTTAAATCGTTTGTAACTTGTGATTTAAAGGGATGTCATTGAAAAAGGAAAATTATAAATTTCATACTTGTAATGAATTATTTCTTATCTAAAAGAAATACTCAAACCTATTCATGCTACTTCAACTTCTATTGACATTTTTTTCTTTGTTTAACGTTGAACTTTTCATTTGTTCTCCTGTTTATATGAGATATGACGCCTTACATTCAAAGTTTCATAATAACTGTAATTTAAAATTTCATCGACTAGAGTTTGAAGCAGTTGCAAGTCATATGTTTACGTTTTGCTATTCAATAAAAAAAAATTCTACAATATTTCTATTGATAACTTATTCCAAATGTATGATTTAGATAGTATAAATAAACTTTCTACAACAGACCAAATGACACATACATTAACAAAAATAAGTCATCGTACGGCCTTTAAAAACGAGTAAAACCCATACCGCACAAAAGGCCCCAAATTTTTGCAGCAGGATCTGCGATCAAATCCAGTGTGTGGTGGGGGTTTATGTTGTGCAGTTCACTTAGATTGTTCCATAGTATTGATCATATTTTTGTTGTTTAAATGTAGTTTGCCATCGTAATGTACTTTTTCGAATTGCAAGTGCTGATTCTCTTCTTAGCTTTTAATCTTCGCCGTCTTTCGTAACGTTAAAACAACTACAGAATCACCTGTTCACTGATATGTCAAAAATATTACTCATAACCGCATGCAATTTGAAAATTGAAATTATTATTTCTACATCAATCGAAAAAAATAAGTTTATGTTTGTTTCGTTATCTTATCATTCTATCTATTAAGATATAGGTTACAATGCAATTTATGAAGAATGCATTTTTTACGAATTGTATCTTATGCACATTAACAAAAAAAACAGTTGTAGAAGAGATGCGATTGATATAAAAGGGACATTAAAACTCAAAAGCCGTTAATAAACTGACAAAGCAATGACAAAAAAAAGATCAACAACATAATATACAACACAGAAAAGTAAAGGCTGAGTGATACAGACTACACAAAAAACAGGGTGTGATTTCAGGCGCTGCGGAAGGGTATGTATTTCCATCTCCACATGCGATAACCATCGTGCTGCTGATGTTGGTAGAAACCCGTTGATAAGTATACTTCAGTAGGTCACGTTCGAGGTAAAATATGAAGGAATTGAAGTTCCGACTACATGTATTGGAACATATCCATTGTCATCTGTGAAATGCATTTTCCATAATGGTCAGCTCATAATGTCGTCCTTTAAATTACGAAAGGACGATTTCAAATGAACCACTTGGTATTTTTGATTTGATAGCTGCCTTGTGAATAGCAACCATCGACCAAGGAAATGATTGATAGAAAATGCGAACCCCGGATATTGTTGAATTAAAGAATTGTGTATGAAGGTAACAAAAACCGGAAACTTCAAAAAGAGGTAAATGTGTTATTCCTTAATGCAAATATGTAAAATATATAAGATTATTACTTCACAGTTCAAATATTATAATTTGAAAGAAAATGAATCGTTAACATGCTAAATGTTTGAAAATATTTTTCTGATTAATCAAACTTTGTTCTAAAAGTTTATGAATCATAAATTCGGCTATTGATTTCAGGTGCTGTGGAAGGGTAGGTATATCCATCACCACATGAGGTAACCATCGTTCTGCTGATGTTCTTAAAAACCCGTTGATAAGTATACTTCAGTAGGTCACATTCGAGGTAAAATATGAAGGAATTGAAGTTCTGTTGGTTGATAATTTAGATTTTGTCAAATTTTATGGACTCCCCTAATTCCTATTTACTTTATAAATGGGTATACTTGTTTTCGATCGTTTAAACATCTTATTAAGGGTAACACCAACTTTTTCATGTCGTTTAATTTTTCTTATATTTACATCATTGAATAGGTAGGGGTCTATGCATCATCTGCCAAAGTCTTAATGAAATTTACCGTTTCATTTTTATGTTTACGGGTTATTGAATATGACCCTAAAAAACGGTCGAAAACACTAGTAGGTAAAAGTCATTGTGTGTTATTGCACAAGTTGTCATTAGAAATACCCCTGACTGTTAAAATGCTTAGAAGAAACATAGTTAAAAGTAAATCTGAAACATCATGGTAATAGAAATAGCCTGAATGTAGAAAAATTGTTAGAACATTTATTGGTTATTAATCTTGAAAATCACAAATTTTTATCGAAATTGACAGTTTGAAATTTTCAAAATCTTGAACAAGTTGACTTAAACAAGGCAAACGAAAAAAAGTAAAATTTTTGGACTTTTTCCCCGTACAAAACATTCTACATACTGTATGTATTCTTTTCATGTGTAAATAGTCAAGGTGTACTGTCCCAATAATAATTGTAATAAATTTTATAAGGAAAAACTGAAATATTCAGTATGGGAAGAGTATCCATGCGGCGAGTTGGCATATATTTTTTTATCACAACTATCTATTGGTTCCTTAATAGCAGACGTTATCAGAATTCATTTTTTAGACAGTCTGACGCTATCTAAGTACTATCTTTGTGATAATGTAGATTATCTATTAGCTTAAGCTTGTACTGGGATTGATGTTCAGATCATATCTTCTAGAATAGTGCCTTTTATATTTGAAAAAAAACCTCAAACAGTATTGTACAAACTCTGTATCAATGACTTAGCACTAAAACAATATAACTTCATTATTCAATACATTTGTTCAAATCGAATTTCCCAAAACTTCAAAGACTTTTTTATAAATGATGCTACAAGACCATATGACACTTTAGTCAGTAAAGTTGCATCAGAACTCCTCAGACTCAGTTCATTAGTGTTTTTTAAGCATTTCATGTGTGTCATAATGAATGTTAATTTTTTACCTTTTCATAAAAAAAAATGTTCTTTAGTTTAATGCTTGGTGGTGTCAAACATGTACAGTGTACTGGATCTGTTTGCATTATTCTCACAGCCAAATGTAAAAAGCATATTAAATGCTTTATCACTGTTTAATTTACTGCTATGTCGAATCGCACACATGACTTTCAATGCATGTGTAATAATTGTCTCCCATATACCAGGTCTACACCCTTAAAAGTCATGTCTCTATGATTTTATTTGTAGATAAATAACTAGATAATTTGAATCAAATTAAACAAACAAAAAACAGCATCTTTTAAAAGTTAATATATATTTGCACACTTCTTCAATTTGACAACGTGATGTCGAAAGAATAAATCTGTTTTTGAAATAAAGTTAAGACTCGATAAATAAATTGATACTTGCATATTTACAGTAATACATTGATTTTACCAATAAACAATATGTTAAGACGCACACACTTTTTTTTGTAACGAAATATTTGTTTTAATGTTCCGTAATCATTGGTAATGCTCCATTAATAAGAAGTCTGTTCGAAAGAGAACACCGGGTTGTTCATTTAAAACGTCCTTCAAAATTATACAATACATGAGGAAAGCAATTATTATATATGACTAAAAAGTTTTATCTCATTGCTTTCAATTTATTCGTTAGATATTTGAACTTGGATAGACGGTGACTCGAGAATAATTTTAAAAGAAAGAAAGATAAATCTAGTGGCTCGAAAAGTATCGCATTTATAACTTTCAAAGAGAGGGAGCAAACATCATTGCGATATTTAATGAATATATTAGGTATTGAATGTCAAAATTCACTCCTGATTTGGAATTCAAAACAAAAATCGACAGATTCCCTCAAAACCGTACCAGCTGTTGCACATGTACTGTATTGAGAAAATTATAGAAATTTATTAGATAACTAGGTCTCCTCTCTAACAACCACTGACTTACAGATCCGAACATATTTGTTCATTGTCTATTTGATAGTCATACAAATTCTTCTATTTCTGATTAGAAAAGGATGAAGTACACCTTAGTATGCACTTTGACTAGCATCTCTCTGTTCACTATAGGGGTGTGTCATATGATAAAAGTGTGTTGCATACTGAAGGGTGATCAAGGTTTGACCAGGCTGTTGTGGTTCCCTAAAAAATACATGCTCCATTGTAAATGTTTTATTTTGTTAAACATCCAAATATATGCATATGTACAGTAAAAACAATGTCGACATTCGGATCCCTTTAGCTTTATCTATGTGATGCAAATCAATATTTTCCCGCTTTTTGACTTTTTAAAATTCCTTTTTTATAGTTAATTAATTTTTAACAGTCATTTAGAAAGCTTGTTAATTGAAATCAAAGTAGTAAATACATTTTTTTTCTTTTCATACAACTTTTTTTATATACTGTTTTGAAGTTCCTACACCAATATCGATTTTTTAAGCATCACTTGTACCAGGCCTTAGATTCAAACCTCTTTTTTACATACTAACTAGCGTCTTTTATATTGTTTTACCTGATAATTACGAATTAAATGACCACGATTACTGTTTAATCAGATTAAGTCCTTCATCATAGGAGGTTGGACTATTTCTTTGTAATCCCGCAATTTACAACACAACATCTTATGCGTTACCAAAAATTAATTTAAAACTTTATATCACATAATAAATACATTGTTACTTATTATTTATTTTTTTTATTGTTTTTCCCCTACATCTAAAAACAATAATTGCGAAGTCAAATGTATACCTTTTAGAAAAAAGGGGCTGAATTATTCCTTTTTTTAAATTCACTATCTACAACATAAAATATATTACACTATCAATACATTTTTAATTAATCTGCAAATGAAATAACCGCTTTGACTAAAAGGTGTTTCTTAAGTTTATCTATCAAGTACTTTCAAAATTGATGTGAAAGACCAACACTTTGATAATTACAATTCCAAAAAAAATATTAAATCCTTTATCCCAAATATCAAAATAGAAATTCTATGCCTAACATGTTTGCAAAAAGAGTAAAACTGTCGCATATTTTTTTTAAAATAACACTGAAATCTAAAAAAAAAAAATATCTTGTCCATTACACCTTTATTACAATACATTTCATTCATTATAAAACAATAGTAGTGATAATCACGAAATAAATCATTGACAATCTGTTTAAGCCAATCATAAAAAAAACACGGATGGATTTCTTTTAACAACAAATATTCCCTTATGCTACTAAACAATCTTTTTTCAAACCTAATATTAAATTCTCTTAGGCTACCAAACAATTTTATTTCAAATAAAACATATAATTTCTACTTAACCTGTATAGACATGATAGACAAGATAGTTCTAACAAACAGAGGCTAATTCAGCTTATCTATCAATAAGTTTTCGAATTATCATTAAATACCAAAAAGTAAAATGACAAAAATATAGAATTCCGAGTAAAACTCAAAACGGGAATTTACCAATCCAACGGCAAAATAAAAAGTTCTAACACATAAAACAAATGGATAACAACTGTCATATGGATGATGACAATAACATTTTTGCAAAAAGGAGTAAAACTGTTTCATATATTTATAATGGATTCTAGAAAGGAGTAGGGGCAATAAGGGCCAAAATCGGCCCCAATTTTCACAAAAAAACAAAGTTCCTTCACAGTTATATATTACCAACTAAAATAATCATTATAAAGTGTGTTTTCAGAAAACATGTTATTTTCGACAAAAATCACGTTCCGTGACGTCACAATAGAACATCGAAAACGCCATGATTTGTAATTATTGCTTAAAAAACAAAGATTTTCAGTACATTTTACGAGAATTCGTACCCTCCGCAGGTATGTGCCAAAATTTCCTTTAAACGATAAACGGAACTATAAACAAACAAAATAGTAGCAAAATATTGTTTTGGCACATGCATGCGGAGGGTATTAATTTGTTGTCAAAAGCGGAATCGTTTCTTCTCGGGAGGCATTGAACGCCTGACGTTATACACCTTTCAGATAACCAGTCTACTCGCAAATACAACTTAACTTCCACGTGATGCAAATTAATATTATGCCTCTGAATGTGGATTGTTTTAAAACTGTTTTTAGTCGTCTTGGTCTCTTTCATGGTTTATTGTTGATATGAGTGACTGTGGATCAAAATAGAGAGGGCAAACGATGTCCGGTAAATTTAAAAAAAAAAACATAAATAAAATTAAATTAAAAAAAATCAGTATAGAACTTAATTCTACATTGACTTTATTGATTTGCGACATGTAAAATATTTAGATCGTCTGATCACTTTATATAACATGATCATAGAAAAGTAGTTGCGGAAATTTGAAAAAGCCGGTTCAGACGATTGAAGACCTCTTTTAGGACAACCACAAAAGAAAAGCGTCTATAGTTACCAGCAGTAATTTAGACCCGATCTACTTATTTAAAGAATAGCTGTGCAAAGGATTATTAATTTCGATTGCAATTCAAAAGGGTAAGTTGATTATTTTACTTATCAATCAGTTATCTAAACAGAAATATGCGGGGTTCCGTACAGTATATTGTATTTAAAATATTAATCTTCTCACGGTACATATGAAACTGCCAGAATTTTCACGATCTTTTCAATTTACAACTTACATGAATCCGTAAGAAAATCAAATACATACCCAAAATAAAATTGAAATAAAAAAATTTTGAACAATAAAATTTAACAGTTCGTAATATTATATTATTAATATTGCCCCGGGCGATGCGAAGAAAAGAAATCATTTACGGAGTCTGAAAACTACTTGCTCTAAGAAACTGTTGTGAGTTTCTTTTCTATAACGTTATATTATAAATAAATACATTATAAATAAACAATGAAAAGATCACAATTTATCCTACAATTTGAAGTTCTAGATTAAAACAGTGTAGTTTCTTAGATATCGTATGCTCAAGACATTTTTCTAACGTATTGTTGAATTTAAGTACCTGTAAAAAGTAAAATCACAAAAATACTGAACTTAGAGGAAGATCAATTGGGAAAGTCCATAATCACATGGCAAAATCAAATAACAAAACGCATCAAAAACGAATGGACAAGAACTGTCATATTCCTGACTTGGTACAGGCATTTTCAAATGTAGAAAATGGTGGATTAAACCTGGTTCTATAGCGCTAACCCTCTCACTTTAATGACAGTCTCATCAATTTCCGATATTTTTACACTGATGCGTTAAATAAACAGACACAATAAATAAAATAGTCAAAATATGGGTACATCAGTCATCATCGTTTTACAATTTTAAAAGGAACAATTTAACAGAACACAAAAACATCTACTATCTACGAACACATTTATTGATTTGAGTGTCTTTAATTGAGTAATTTATCGTATAATAAGCAGTTGAAGCGATAGCCGAATTCGAACCTCGAGATTTAAAAAAAATTTTTTGTTGGCATAATTACTTTTTTAATATTGTCATAACGTTTTAAAGACAATAACAATCAAAACTAAGGAGTAAACAGAGACTCACAAAACCAAATGACATTTACATCAACAATTATAAATAATAACTATTGAAACAACACGAACTCCACTAAAAAGAATGATTTTGAATGATGAGATTATTTTTATAGATATTTACTGAAGAGTAGTAAACATGTGATTTTGAAGAGAGACGTTATACTTCACCTGCATGTACTAGCAGTTGTCACTTACATACTTAATGGTCCCATACTTTAGGTATTACTTATCTTTTTTTCTGATTCGTTTCTCAAAGCATTTGTGCTCGAATAAAGAGTTTATACCTATGTTTTAATGATGATTAATTGATAACATTATATTATCATGCACAGAAACGAAAAAGACTACTTTTTGACAGTTTATAGTGTGCGGCTATAGAAGTACTTATCTTTTATTTTTAAATTGAAAAAATGGTTATTAATATTTTCATAGTAATTTTGATAAAATTTCTAAACATAAACTATCATATTCAGTTCAAAATAAGAATACATTATTTTGATAATCTTTTTTTTTTCAACAGATTTTAAGCTGGTTTAAACAATGCAAGTGTATGATGGGTGAAAGGAATACGTCGGTTCCTGATAGGAACTCTTGATCTTCAGGTGAGAATAGAATTAAGAGAAATTGACTGCGTGCTTTAAATTCTCGTAATTATGATAAACGTATTTTGATTAGAACATGTGTTACTTACATTTCGAGAACACTTAAGAGCTTCGCATATTGAGTAGATACTTTTTGTTAAATATTTTATGTTTCCCTCTGTTTGTCTTTGTTTGTGTGTGTTGTTATAGGGGTGGTGTTCAGCAGCTGTCCTATGAATGTTTATCCGTCATATCTTTGTATTCCTGTTTTTAGGTTGTATATCTAATATGTGAAGAGTTTAAGATTTATTTATAATCATTAACTATCCGTGATTTTTATACTGACATAAACACTTATGTTAGTAGGTTCCATTTATAGCTAATTTCCTAATGCATGTAGAGCAAGACTTTGGCTAGCTTGTTTGCTTTGTTTTTAGATTATGTAAAATTATAATTGGGATAACGTCCAATCAAATTTAAAAAGTAATATATACATGTTTAACTACGTCTGAGTATATATATATATATATATTGTTTGAAGATGCTAATTTTTATTACAAAACTTGATTAAATGTTTATACAAACATAGCAAGCAAGCCAACCAAAGTTTTATTCTACACGCATTAGGAAATTAGCTGTAAAACGTTAAACAATAATTAAGTATGGACAATCAGGGTTGAATACCGCATATTCAAAAACTGATAGTTCGTGTAAAATAGACATGTAAATTAACAAAAAAGTAAACACACACACGTGCGCAGACAAATACACACAACAAATTTAAGAAACGTACGCACCATGGTATTTTCAGGCTAAAACAATCTATTTACGATATTGCATTTTATGATTTAAATCACACTTTGGATATTCTGCATGTTATTCTGATTTACCTCATGCTAAGTGTTTAAATATTGCCATTTCTAATTTTCAGAGAATGTCAACGACCAGAAACTATAATTGCATTTTGTGTTCAAAAAGACCAAAAAACCAGAGACAGGCGAAAACTCATAGGACCCAACAATAAATCACTACGTAAATGTTTACAACAGAAGTTTTTCATTGAACATGACAAAATTAATCACGCTAACAGTGTTATATGTAATAAGTGCAGAATACGATGCTCTCGAGAAATTGACACAAATGTAAGATGCCCCATACAAACTACAATATCTGAATCAATTATTGATGACACAGAGTACGTCCCTCCAGCAAAGTATGCTAGATGTCATCCATGTAAATCTCCACCAAGTATCGCACTGCCTATACCATCAGCTGGAGGTGGCCACTCGCAGTATGTTGTGTGTAAACGCCGAGGTCCAAAGCTAGTAGTTGTCCCAACAAACGCTATATTTAATATATTTTTGGATAAACTCATTATACTCACAGTTGGTGCCAGATGTTGTCCAGGACACTTGTGCAATGACATATTTTTACCTGATGCACTTGACAGAATTTCACATTCGCAGTCTTCGTCCATTTTCAACCGTACTGATTTAATGGACCTAATTACACAAATCCGAGATATGGATTTGAGAGGAAGCAAGCGGCGAATAGATTTTGATACAGAAAATGCACTTACAAGCTCAGACATTTTAAATCTAACAGGCCTTTCTAAGGAAAACTTTGATGACCTATGTTCAATTGTCCGAAAGGGTAATTTGCGAGATTCTCGGACTCGAAGTGTCCGGACATGTATTGGAATATTTCTAACAAAATTGAAGTCTGGTTTATCAAATAAACTTTTATCAACACTTTTTAATCTTGGTAAAGATTCTGTTAGACGTGCTATTGCATCAGCTAGAAAATACTTGTCTGAAAATTTTGTTCCCTCTAATCTAGGATTTAATCATATAAGTAGGGAAGAGGTTATAACATCGCATACTCGACCTCTAGCGCAATCACTGTTCGGAAAAGGAATGTATCCTGCAATTATATTCGCAGATGGCACTTATATCTATATCCAGAAAAGTTCACAATTCAAGTTCCAACGTAAATGTTTTAGCATGCACAAACATCGATCATTGGTTAAACCAAATTGAATGGTCTTTGTAACAACTTCTGGTTACATAATAAGTGTAATTGGACCGTACTTTAGCGACGGCAAAAACAACGATGCACAAATAATGAAGCACATAATTCAACATGACATTGAAGAATTTAAAGAATGGGTGACTGAGGATGATATAATGATTGTCGATCGTGGCTTTAGAGATGCACTTGACCTACTGCAAGAAATGGGTATTCAAATAAAAATGCCAGCTTTTAATAAAAAAGGGGAGTCTCAACTTCCAGTTGAAGACAGCAACGTAACAAGACTTGTTACAAAAATCCGTTGGGTGGTAGAGTCCGTTAATGACCGCATTAAATCATGGAAATATCTTGATAGAGTTTTACCAAATAGCCAGATTCCGTTTGTATCTGATTATGTAAATATTGCCTGTGCAATCATGAACAAATATTGGCCAGAACTAAATACAGGTTACTTAGAACAAGATAAACAATTGGCGTCTAAAATTCTTTATCTTTCAAAACAAAAGAACTTACTCCATGAGAAAATAATAGAGGAAGGCCTTGACAAACGTTCTTGTAAATGGCAAAAGATTGATGCTTCATCCGCCCCTACTTTTCCTCGTTTATCAGAAGAAGATATAAGAAATATTACTGTTGGAGTCTACCAACTAAAACTTGCTCCATGTTATACCAGAGAACACCTAGATGACGATGGTAATTATGAAGTTTTTACATGTGACCATGAAGAGAATCTTTTGTGTGCTAAAATTCAGTCAAGACATATATCATCAAAACGCTATCGTGTATGGGTTAAATATGATGACATTAGTGTCGTGGGTTGGTATTGCCAGTGCAAAGCCGGAAGTCGTGTTGTAGGAACCTGCTTCCATGTTACAGCCTTAATTTGGTATCTTGGTATTGGAAAGTACACAGATAACATTTTTGAAAACTGTCGTGATTGGAGCAAATATCTTCTCGACGCTCGTAACCTGCCAGATCCAGTTACTGTTGACGAAAGTGACAACGAGGAAGCAAATGATGAAGAGTGAATGATATGAAAATTCATAATTTGTTTTTCAATTTGGAAGAAACGACAAAACGTTTAATTCCTTTTTTAATCATATACTGTACATATTTTGTCAGCGGCCAACCGTATCAAGTTGTAGTTTGTGTGTTTTTTTTTTTAATTTCTCAGACAATAACTTCATGTTTTCTAATATGTTGATTTACTAGTTCAACATATTTCTTCATATACACGTTTTTCATGTGACTATTTCTAATTAATTGTAAAATTTAACAAATAGGTACATAACTCATTAAAACTTATGTTCATGATAAAGCATAATGACAGTGTATGTTCTTTATAGCTTGTGACTTGGGTATTTAGAGTATATCCATTCCTTGCTAAAGGAAAATTGCGGACAGCAGAAAATAAAGAATAATTTGTCACATAATGCAGAATTGATAAATATTTTACAAGATTCTTTGATAAAAATACTGTATGCATATGCCTATTGTTAATTCTATTTCCAGTGTAGATGTCCACATTAAACGGGGTCCTATGAAAGTTCTATGTGAGAATTAATATAGATAAGGACCCAAAAACAAATCAATTGATAAAAAAACAGATATATTTTTTTTTCGAATTGTTATACTGTTCACGGTAGATCTGATTCTTTTTCTGGGCATATTTCTGGGCATCTTAGAAAAATAATCATGGTTTAAGAATATTTTAGAAAGTATCATTAACAAACAAGACTTGAAATTTAAAATTGCTCCTTTTCAAAAATTAAGTGTCTTCAAGTGTATTTAAAATATTTAGAGAGAATTATCATTTTCAAATGATCATACAGAATTTTACAGGACAATTTTTTCTTCTTCATGGAAACAGGGCCTATTACTGACATTTTGATTTGATGTTTCTGAAATATTTATGAAAAACAATTTTCTCCTTTAATTTTAAACAATTCTACTATTGAATTTTTCCTCAATAAGGAAAAAATTGGTTTCTCCTATTTAACCTTATGAAATAACTGTGGTGTTGTTAATTCCAATAATTTCGAGAAAAAAACTAAGGTCTATGACCTAGGTTTTACCATGTTTATATTGAAAATCGAAAATATATTGATCCAGAGGTCTTAAAAGAAGTTTAAGAAAAATATATCGTCCAACATTTAAACACCCATTGCAAGCTATCTCAGGCATCTGAAAGCGCTTATCTAGGATTTGATTATTTTTAGGTATGTTTCTGTTGCCATAACAACGGTAACTATGTTATTGTAAGTTTATTGAATTGTAAACAAATATTATAAAATAGCATTTGTACACTGTATGAGTTGAAAAATAGCATTTCCTTTTAAATCAACTGAATGTTAAAATAGTATATGCTACATTGAAACTTCAAAACGGCTACAAATAAAAATATTCCATGAAAATAGACGATATTTTTATTTATCTGTCATCAGTTTTAAAAGTTTCTTACGCAAAAACGGCTTGAGATATGAACAAAATCTTTTCTGTTCTATAAAGTGGATAGTTTAGGTATGATTTTCGGAAAAAATGAATTTGTTCTAGGCTGGGGCCGATTTTGGCCCTTATTGCCCCTAAAAATAATTTAAATAATTTAAATTTAAAACAAATAAAGAGATTGAAATATCGTGAATTTTTATAATCAACATAAACATGAATTCACTGAAGAGACATGTATTGTCGAAATGCGCATCTGGTGCAAGAAAATTGGTACTGTTAATTTTATTCATATAAGGGATATAAGTTTCAAAAAATATATATAAGCAGTAAAAAGTATGTAATTTTGCACTAGTGATATACAATGGAAAATAAATTAACAGAAAGAATAAAAATAAAATGTAACATATATCTCTATTACGGTTATGTGTAATATAAATAAAATAGTAATGTATTACAACTATAAGTAAATTTTACATATCTTGCGAAACAATACAAAATAGTAATGATCCTTTTAAATTTATTCATAATAACACAATAATAATAATCATTGTTTAGATAGCAACATAGGTCCATTTTTGATAGGTTTTGAAAGACAAAATATCAATGTTAATTGTAATTAGAGAGAATCATTTCCTTTATAATTTTCAATAACTTATATCACGAAAACGAGGCCAAGGACAATAGTAATGATCGTTTATTCATTGTACAATAAAAGACATGTTTTGTTTCATAGTATTTGAAAGATAACATATGAATTTCAATTGCATAAAAAATCATTAGAGAATCATTCCCTTTAAGCTTTTCAATAGCTTACATCCCGAAACGAGAACACGGACTTTTTCCTGACTTTTCAGTCCTGCTTTTCAAGCTCTGACATTTAAAAATACTGTTAAACTATAACCGTCTTAGAGTATGTTCACAAGCTTAGTTTTTTTAAAAAGAGGAGCCAATATCCCTAATACAAATGAACATGATTATTTTCTGATAGACAAACTATGCATTGTAAATCCATAACAATGTATATACAAGTAACATATAAAGTTCTGTAGAACTGTTAACATCTTTAATACAAATCAAAATGACATGGTTTGTGAAAGACACACTATACATTTTAAAGTCACACACATTGATATACAAAAACATTAAAAGATCTGTAAAACTTTAAATAGATCAATATAATAAGTTATTTTACATATTCCCTAATGATAACATTTATATCAGAATCAAATAGAAAAATTACTAATAGAACTACAACTGTGTTATAACGGCAAAGACTGAAAACCTTAGGATGTTCGCGAGTCTTTAAAACGCATACCAGATGATACGGGTACGCATATAAAAGGCATCGAAATAGCAAATAAAATACAATTCAGCAAAGAAAACTAACGATCTGATGTATTTTCAAAAGAGAATATAAACAACAAACATGGATGTAACACGACAAACGAAAACCACCTAATTCTAGTTAAATAAACCATGTCTCTACTGTTCAATTAAATATTTAATGGTTTGAGTAAAGATATATTCATTGGTATGTATGGAATAGTTTTTACTGCACATCAAAATTAAATGTTCCTGGTGATGAAATCAAGACGAAACATATGTGACTTAAGAAAACATAGAAAAAACGTGAACAGATAAGTAATGATATAGTTACAATATTTAATGGTAGTGTGCAATTCTTTTTATGGACATCAACATCATGGTGTTATCACATATCAACATTAAGTATGTTTCTTACGTTCCTGATGAACAATAGAAATATCTTTGTAAAGTGAAGCTAAACTGCGTGTGTTTTGTAACCATGATTTTGTTTAAGGATATAAGTATTTAGGCAAATAGAAGCAGACATCAAACACAGAAAGAAATAATGAAATGAATAGCAGATGATATTAAAAAAGAGACAAAAGAAATGTTATGGAAAAATGCAATGGAAATAATGGCAGTATATATCAAATAGAGACAGACAAGAGTAATGGAATGAAAACAATAAATATCAAGTAGAGGCAAAGGTATTGGCATGAATAACAGTAGCTTTCAAACAGAGAATGAAGTATTGGGATAAAAAAAATAAGATATATCATACAGAAAAAGACGAAATGGAATGAAAAGCAGTAGATATAAAATAAAGACAAACATTATCAGATGAAAAGCAATAGACCAAAAAAACGACAATATATTTGAAAAATTCAATTCTCACATAGACCATCATTGGGCTTCTTCTCTAAAAGTTATCTTACTTTATCAGTATATTATTGCTGACTTACTTTGTTTCATTGTTGTTCAGGGGAATACAAACCATCAATGTCAGATAATCAATATTAGGATTCTACTCTAACAGATACTAATTCTCATATATCAAATAGTAACAACCCTATATCAGTATGTTCTTCCCAACATGCTATGCACAGTGGACTCCGACCTTCATTGTCGCAAAGATCAACGTTAGCATTCCTCTCTAACAACAAACTTACTATATCAGTATGTCCTTCAAAACTTGCTATGAACAGTGGACTCCGGCCTTTATTGTCACAAAGATCAATGTTAGGATTCCTCTCTAACAACAACTTTACTATATCAGTATTTCCTTTCTGACTTGCCTGGTAGAGAGGACTAAATCCACATATCTTGTCACAAAGATCAACGTTAGGATTCTTCTTTAACAAATATTTTACAATATCAGTATTTCCTTTCAAAATTGCTATGTACAGTGGACTCCGACCTTCATTGTCGCAAAGATCAACGTTAGCATTCCTCTCTAACAACAAACTTACTATATCAGTATGTCCTTCCCAATTTGCAATGAACAATGGACTCCGGCCTTCATTGTCACAAAGATCAATGTTAGGATTCCTCTCTAACAACAACTTTACTATATCAGTATTTCCTTTCAAAGTTGCTATGTACAGAGGACTACAGTCATTATTGTCACAAAGATCAACGTTAGGATTCCTCTCTAACAACAATTCTACTATATCAGTATTTCCTTTCAAAATTGCCTGGTAGAGAGGACTAAATCCACATATATTGTCACAAAGATCAACGTTAGGATTCTTCTTTAACAAACATTTTACAATATCAGTATTTCCTTTCAAAGTTGCTATGTACAGAGGACTACGGCCAATATTGTCACAAAGATCAATAGTAGAATTCCTCTCTAACAATAGCATTACTATATCAGTATGTCCGTTTTGAGTTGCCGTGTTCAGTCCAGAAGACCCGTCATCTCGTAATTGATTCACATCTACATCATTATATAACATCCACTGTACCATATCAGTATAACCATGATAACAAGCTCTTATCAGTGGGGTATCGCCTGATCCATGGTGCTCTTTTGGTAACACTGTATCAATGGCACTGGCTAATGTTTCTTGCTGTGATTTGTCCAATTGTTTTAAGTGCTGTAATAGCTGTTGTCTAAATAATGGTATTTCCATATTGTTATTTTCGAATATAACTCTCACTTTTCCTGCTGACCAGTCCCTAATAAACCTTTCTAAATATGATTCAAAATAATCATCTGGAATTCCAATAATGAAGTCTAAGTTACTATTTTTGTCATCAGGTGATTGTCTCCAAATAAAACGTTCATGTACTAAATCACTATCACCATGTTCTATTAAACATTCAATCATTTTCTGACCAAAGTAATGGGCAAGAAAGTCAAACACTTTATCATGTACAGTTCTATATATACCATTATGTTTATGTACAAATGTACCATCTAGAGTGTTAAGGGCCTTTTTAAGTGCTACCTTGGAAGTACTTCTGTTCAATCCGCAAGCCTCACATGTGTCTTCTATGATAAGTCTTTGTTTTTCTGTCACTTTACCCGTGAACCATTTGTCTGTCAGTTGATTATTGAAAAGAACTAATAAAGCCAGACTGCATATTCTAAACTCCCCGTCAACACCATACCTACTTAAACTGTCTAGTTCATTTTGATAGACTGTAAATGGATTTTTGAAAAATTCTTTTACATCTCTATGCTTTCCCCCATTACATAAAGAGCACAAAAGTGGAAAGAATACACTAGTTTGTGATAATGTATCAATGTTGTCCAAGCTTGAACCAATATAAATGCTTGCCATAATATTTTTTTCTACAGCTGAAAGGCACAATTTATCAGATATTAAATTGCATTCACAGGATTTAAAAGGTACTAATATATTAAACTTATCATCTTTATAAACTTGTAACCTACAAGATACAATAAGCTTACAACATTTGTCTTGAATAATTATGCTAATCACAGGTAACAGTTGTTGCCAGCTTTCAATTTGTTGTTGGTTGGCAGTAAAATTGCCACAAATATCATCTACGATGAAGACGGTCTGCTTACCAGGTTTATAATAATCTTTGATATCATCTGGTTTTCTCACTGGAATAATTGTATACCCTTCCTTTTGTAAAACTAGTGCTGTGTGCCTTGCAATGAAAGATTTTCCTACTCCTGATGGGCCAGTTAAAGTCAAACAACTGTTGTCCTTTAAACACTCGATGACGTAATCGCTGGCTCTTGTAGGCACAAACATCTCGTCCTTTTGTTCCCATTCTTTTAATTGAATTTTAATTTGGTCTGAAAAATATATAAAGTGTTTAATTGAGAAATAAAACTGTGCATGATTATTTCATTGCTGTCAGTTTTTATTGGAAACCGTATTGCCCCGATACATGGACTGTATGTTTGAAAACTGATATATCCTGAGTATTACTATGATTGGAATTGAGCGCAGCAGCCACTTGGAGATTTAAATTCACAACTGTAGTGATCACAGGCAGCTGGCAAGTGATACGGTTGTGAATCTACTTACACCAATGAGCCACCAAACCCCAAATAGAAATTTGATCTTTTCTATTTCAATATTATTTATTAACGCATAGAAAAATAATTTAATCTATGGTTAATTGAGATGTTTCATATCTTTTAATCGTTGAACTTTTCATAGATTGATATACAGAATCCGTGCTTATCATCATTATATCGTCTGGTACTGTTACACGAGCTTGTCAATTGTCTCATTTGCAATCACATTACTGCATTGTATTTCTGCTTGATTTATATAATTAGAATCAAAAGTTCTTCGGAATTGTCCTTATCTGATAACAAGACACGAAAATATCGTATTGATTAACCATGGATAAGTAGGAACCAAACTTAACTTCAAGTAAAATAATTCAAAATACTTTAAAACAATGGTTTCAGAGTTTCTTTAATCAATTGTTTAACGTTTAATTGAATAATTTAATGGTAAAGATCAGTTGTTATCGCATATGACAAACGACTCATTCTCTCTTTTTAGTAGTGTGTCCATATTCTAAAAAATGAAAAGCTGGGTATAAAACTGTCCCAAAAATTTTAGGTGAATGGTCAAGGTCACGAAATGATATCATAACTCACAACTCCGTCATATAACTCTGACAACAAATATGGCCCTAAAAATGGTGTAGTAATGGGCCTGCTGATTGCATGAATATTTGCATATGTTTCCTTGGAACAAGATACTCCGCTTGTATATATTTATCAGTTTCTCCAAGCATAAGGGGACATAACTAGAAAATGTGACAGTTATCTGTAAAATATGTATTTAAAATTAGTTATACAGTTAAAAATTATCACAGTCTCTGCAAGTTATAAAAAGTAACGTGACATGAACTTATAATATACCTCTAATATTTTCTGGTATCACTTTTTTTTGCTCATTTTCCAGTTTCATTGTTTTCTTTTTAAGATTTGAAATTTCTTCTTCTGAAATAAGAACAAAAACTTGATCCTTTCTCAAAAAGAGACTTAAAAAAGTCAACACTAAAGTTTACCATACAGCCTTCAATAGTGAGAAAAACGTTTATCGCATTAGAAGACATCATATGGCTTTGACATAAACAAGTTAAAAAAAACAAAACAATTGATAACATTTATTAAGATATATTTGGTCATGCAACCCTAACACTGTTTCAGTTCTTCTCAGTCCTTCCGATATCAAATATTGGGTCTTGAGTAACATGAGTAAGCCAATGCAAATCTAAAAAAGAGCTTCGAACATATAACATGTATAACACGTATAACATATATAACTTGTTGTTTCTATTTTCAAAGCACTGGGCCAGGCTTGATTCATCTACTGGTAGACTATTAGTTCTTGTAGGTATCAACAGTCCTATAGTTATTGCTTCGGTACTGTCATGATTAAAAACTAACCATTCGTTTAAATATGGATATCTCTTTTTCGTTGTTTGAGTAATACAGTATAGCAAAGTCTCAAAACATGTGAATCAGCAAAATAATTTATTGCATTTTTCTATTGTACTATATAACAAAAAACAAGTAAAACTGTGAGCTACTGCACATTGTTGATACCCATATTTCGGTAAACAGGAAGTTGATGAGTGATGAATCTGAAAACCCATCACACGGTATAACTGACTTATATAAACCCTGAAATGAAATTTTATAAATCCTTGTCAGGTAGTTCCTCAGAAAATGTGACGCAAATTTTCAACATGGCTATCGTATGTAAAATGATCCTCGGTAATTAGGAAGTTCTTGAGCGATGAAGCTGAAAACGCATCACACGGTATAGCTGACTAATATGAACCATTAAATCAAATTTCATAAATACTTGTCAGATAGTTCCCCACAAAAATGCGACGAGAATTTTCAACTTGGCTTTTATTTGTAAAATGATACAAGTGTAAGGTAAAACAGGAAGTTGTTGGGTGATGAATCTGAAAACGCATCGCGCGGTAAAGCTGACTTATATCAACCCTGAAACCAAATTTCAAAAAAACTCGTATTGAAGTTCTTCACAGAAATATGACAGTCTAGTATTATAGTAGTTCCTTAGAAAAATGTGACGAAAGTTTTCAACTTGGCTATCATGTGTAAAATGATACTCGGTAAACAGGAAGTTGTCGAGTGATGAATCTGAAAACACATCACACGGTATAACTGACTTATATAAACCCTGAAACCAAATTATCGTTTATATATTATAAGTAGTCTTGAGCAAAATACGACAAATACTATTCATTGGAAGGACGGGCGGATGGACTTACAGTCAGTGGTAAAAACAGTATACCCTCAATTTTATCAATCGGGGGTACAATAAATTAAAACTAATTTAAACATCAATAAAGGTTCTTTTAAAACCTTGTTTTCTTTCAATAAAAAGACACTTACCGAGACAGGGCATTGCTTCAGGCGTTGCTTTACCATTGTTTTCTGTATCTGAAATTTTTTCAAATAAGTTTGAACTTATTGACTTAAACTACAAAAATGATAGTCAGAAGAAGGTTTGTATGATTGATATTGTAGTATCATATTTATACTGGATTTTGTCATGCCCTTTAAAGTCTCAAATAAAAAAAATCTAAATCAGCGCTTTTGAATGATAACCAATGACCGGTGGTATGCATTTGTCCATCCTTTTATTAATTTTGTTTGTCTTACATGTAATTACACTCTGAACATTTAGCGACTCACTTTCCAAATTTTAATTGTGTCTCTGAGTTCTCATTCTCATAATTGTTTGAGTGCAGAAATGAAATTCAGACGGACAGTCAAATATAACACTTAATGCCACATTCGCTAAATGCGGGGGCGTTAACATCATGTTGAAAATGTGGTTATCAATGAATAAAATAAACTTCAATTCCAATTGCGCGTCCATTTTTTGAAGTAATACACTGCAATATCGCTTAACCTTACATTTACAATTCATATTATGTCATGAAAACGCACCTTGTTTTTTATGTCTTTGTATCCAGCAAAAAATGAAAACTGACACAAACACTATCACCATAGTAATACCAGTTATTATAAAAGCTCTGCAATAAAAAATGTTATCATTATGGTTTTTATGTTTATATATAATACAATGACATAGACTATAATTAGTAAGGTAAAAAAAAATGTGTATGCATTGTTAATTGTATCATGAGATTTGACATTACAATAAGAAAAATTGAATTTCTGCTTAATATTTATAAAGACAATGAAAGATGTAAGCCTAAACTAGAAAAAATATTTCATTTTTCGTTAATTTTCTGACAACTTTTCAACTTTTATCACAATTTTCATGATATTATATGTGACCAACCCTCGCCATGTGACACCAATCCTCGCCTATTGAACATTTTGTAACATTTACATTATATGTCTTTCATTATAACACGTAATTCTGATTGGCTTCACTGCAATCTCGCGTTATCCCTTAATCAACTGTATTACACAGTACAATTTATAATTCATGATGACACAATAACATGCACAGATAAATTAAGTAAACAACTTCGACGCTTTATACAAAATGTACTCCGGTAAACGCTTTTACACCCCAATTAAGTTACAAAAAAAAGCAATCATTTCTTAAATAAAGTAACGAATATTTCAGCAACAACATTTAAAGAAGAAGGATATCGCCCGTGTTAATTTTCAAAAATCTCTCATAAATTTTGCAGAATTCTTCCAAAGAAAACAACAAAATCCCACCTGATTTTTCGAAATGCAACGACATCATAATGGCGTCACAAATACGTCACCTAGATGCAGATTGTAAACATATTGTTTAGGTGCAACCTTTTGGACAATTAAAAATATACTTTCATCAAATTTTCACCTCACTTTTTCAGGAAAAATGTATGCCAAAATTTTTGGTTGCAAGATTTGTTTGCATGAAGTACATCAGAACAGAAATAATCATATACGCAACTATATATTTATTTAAAATCAACTATATGCTCTATAAACGATAAACTCTTAGAATAATACATAGACCAGAAATGGATTGCATTTTAAGCATATTAATCAGTGATGTACAGAACTTTATCACAACTCTTGATTTTATACAAAAAACGCATAACTAAAAGGGTCATAGAGCAGATTGTTACCCTGAAACAGTATTGTCAATTGAAACGGAGCCAAATTTGACAATGTCTTTTTTCGATGGGACCTATCCGCTCTATCACTTTCTCATATACTGAATGTCCTATCATTATTGCCTTTAACTGTTGAACTTTAAGTATTTAATTTTGACATCACGTACATTACCCCGATTTATATATTGGAAAAATCAACAGACGTAAAACAAGGTGTGCTGTTTTTATTATTTTTACAGTCTATGAAAAAGTTCTGAGACAAAACTTGAGCACTGCCTTTAATAATTTGATGGAAATTCAATTCATTATTCTGTATACAACCAACTTGTGATTGGTCTGCACGAGAGGATGAAATTCCAAAAAATGTATCCTGCTCAACCATGTGATAAAGTAAATTGACTCCCTCGTATCAACTGATCAACATCTGACATTTTAAAGTGAAGAATGATAATTAACGATATTCAATTTTCACTCATCGTGTAACATATTTGTATGTTCCCTAAAGAATAATTTGGACATGTCTATAATGTAAGTTTCTTACTTACATTTCACCTTCAGATAATTTATTGTTTGGATTGGCAACATTGAGTTCTGAATTAATTATGGCTGAAATCAAATAATTTAAAGTATAACATGTTGATAAGGTAAGGTCAAAATTGGTTATTAAAATCATTAATATAACATGTCAAAGGAAAAAAATGGGTGACAAATGCCATGGTGTGTGTCCTCTGTTTTACCACTCAAACATAACAACACTAATACAATTGCATTTACTGTTAAACTTGTATGGCAACGTTCGATTCAGAGCACAGGTTGATTATGATTTAAAAACTAGAAAACTAGTTCATTCAATCAAATTAATATCATATAAGGCATGTCCATCTGTTGTAAAACTATTATTTGAATTAATCTCTTATGTTGAGGTACAATGAAGAGTTGACAGAATATGGTGAAATAGGTGGTTTACTTGCATTGTGAATAATACAATGAGCCTACAATATATAATTTGTTTGCTGTCTTTGCGATTGTTTACCCTGGTCGTTTCATTGCTCATCTCCATTCGGTTCTTTTTCAAATAAATGGTGACATGCAATAATGATAGTGGGACTAAAAATGATTAGGACCATATTGCAATTTGTGACATTTCACATTCAACCATAACAATCTTTACATGGAAATGTATTTTTCCTAACTTATATTTTTGCTATCAACTTTGTCATGATGAACAGGAAAAGAAACGAAGAGTGATTGATTTTGGAATTTTCGGCATTACTAAAGTTTCGACAGTATACCTTGAGTTCATGAGAAGACGAGATTGATCATCTAGTACGTCACATATTTACGAAGAGCGACTTCGGTCAGACTATCAGCTTACAACATAAACAGACTTTTGAACTATCGGATTGTCAGACTATTGGACCGTCGAACTACTGGACTTACATTTTATGAACGACTGTCTAGTGACATTCATCGTATATGTTGTATGTCAAAGTATGTCCGCCTTATTGACATGCAATCTGCATCTTTATTCACCTCCATGTGTTTTTGATGTGTCATTAGCTTAACCATATACAACATCCCTTTTCTTAGCTTACCTGGCCCGAAGGACCGAGTAAGCTTTTCTCATCACTATGCGCCCGTCGTCCGTCGTCGTCGGCGTTAACTTTTTTACATTTTGAATTTCTTCTAGAGAACCACTGAATGAAATGAAACCAAACACGGCATGAATTATCCTTTTGAGGTGCTGACCAAGTGGTGTTACTGTGTAGCCTATCCATCATCCAAGATGGCTGCCAGCGGGGGACTTAGTTTAACATAGGTCCCTATGGAAATGCATGCAAATGACTTCTTTTTAGAGAACCACTGAATGGAATCCAAACATTGCATGACAGTTCTTTATGAGGTGTTGACCAAGTGTTGTTATTTTGTAGCCAATCCATCATCGAAGATGGCTACCAGAGGGAGACTTGGTTTAGCATAGGTCCCTTTGGAAATGCATACAAATAAAATTGAGAAAGGAAATGAAGAATGTGTAAAAGCGACAACAACCCGACCATAGAGCGGATAACAGCCGAAGGCCACCAATTAGTCTTCAATGTAGCGAGAAACTCCCGCACCCGGAGGCGTCCTTCAGCTGGCCCCTTAAAAATATGTATACTAATTCAGTGATAATGGACGTCATACTAAACTCCGAATCATACACAAAAAACTAAAATTAAAAATCACAAGACCAACAAAAGCCAGAGGCTCCTGATTTGGGACAGGCGCAAAATTTGGGCGGGGTTAAATATGTATGAGATCTCAACCCTTCCCCTATACTTGAAAGTTATATATCTCAAAATGTTGTTTTTTTTTATGACAATGTATTGACATAAACCCTTACATGTATCTTATTATGTATCTTAAGTTGTCTTGTTTTTGTGGATGTCATTTGGTTGCTGTCTCTTTGATGTAACCTCAACATCTTCTTTGGTTTTCTTATTATGTCAAAATATTGCTATCACTTAAGCAAATACCCAAATATCCGCTTATTCATTGCAAATGTCTTGGTTTTGACGGGTAATATCGTCATCTTTTGACCAAGTTTCATCTTATATTTATATCTTTTTAATGAGTAATCTTTTTTAATTGTTTGAATGTTTATTCTTGTGTTGTGCTCTTACATAACTGTTAAAAGTAATGGTAGGGTTGATCACATGCACACAGGTTTAACCCACACTATTCGAACATTCCTTTCCTATGTCAGAAGCAAGTTTGTCAGTGGTTATCTTTTGTTTCTTCAAATATTTGACTGTGAGCGTTCTTGAGGAAGGTAACCAAAAAGAAAACGCTTGGAAAGCATAACATATATACAGTTTTTATGTGTTGACATCCCTGGATCGATACCTCTGCAGGTTGACTATCAGTCCCCATAGGTATCATACATATTAATATCAAAACTTTCTAAAATGGTCCGTTTTAAAATTTTAAAGTTATAAAAAAACTAAAGTTTCAGGCAAATTTGACCTTAGAAACATTTGGCAGTTTAGCCTTTTTGGTTATATAGCCCTTTAACTGTTTTAGTTTTTACATACTTTTCATCACAAATTCGGATTTCTGAATTTTTATGAAAGTTAACCAGGAAAAATATTCCGGACACATAAGATTGTAACGTATTTGTTTCATTTTGTTGTCTTTTTTATTGTCTTTTCTCATATATTGTAATAGTTAAGACACCATCTAGAAAATAATATTCATTTTTGTGTATAAGTGTGTTGCTTCAATAATATAAATGCCTCATTTTATTCGTATCACATTGTATATGTTTCATGCATATTCTTTAGACCAATAACGATCGAGCGGTGTACTCACAGGTGAAAACATCTTCTTCCAATAGAAATTTTATTTCTCCTAAAGTGACATCATACAAACAGGAATATGAAACATTCAGATCTTTTTCAGTCAGGTTTTGAATAACTAAGGTATATCCATTCTTAAAAACCTTCCCATCATACTTTTTGTTAGGTGTTCCTGTTTTGACATCTATAAATAAAGTTTGTTGTACTGGCGTCCACCTATCCCAACCTGAATCTTTGGGACAACAGTTTGAAACATTGCAAAATAATGTCACGTTTTGTCCATATTCTGTTACCTTTCCAACAACTGTCCATTCCAAAACACCTGAAACTTTTTAAATCGATGTCTTGTTTAAATGATATTCTTTACTTTACAATATACATTTAAAGGAATACAAGCAATAATTTACATACTGTCAGGAAAAACGATAAAGGAAATAATTTAAACACTTTACTATCAACATCAGAAAATAATTATGTACTGTTATGTTTTCGCCTTATTCATCTGTTGTGGAAAAATATTAAGCATAACGAGTAAACTTGTGGGAAAATGATTGATTAGACACATTAATAGAATATAAGTATAAAGGCGCCGTGAATTAAACTTAAAACACTAACTTACCATTTATCATAAAACAGTTAATCAGAATCAGAAATTGTAGTAAACTATTCATATCTTTCAAATCGCTGAAACAAATATACAACAAACGATCAATAATGTTCATTTGGAATACAAAATGCATGTATTTAAGTATATATTTTATAACCGAATAGAATCGGTATGTGCATACTTGTCTCTTTTAGGACAACTCTCTCCAAACGATCTTCCTCGTTTTACTCTCAGAGACACAGGCACACATTATACATCATACATTATTATAACTAACTAGAGACATGTGTCACTATCCCTGATCATATCTATTCACTTTCACCATTATTCATTAAAAAAACCTGTAAAGGGTGTTTTTATCTGTCATTAATCATATTCCGTCATTGTTATTATTTCATTATCAAAACTATATCAGGCATTTGTGTATGTTACTATTCGTACAAATCATACAGTATTTAACATGATAATGTCACACAAATGTTTCCCAGTCACCATCTACTTTTTGCACATTACCGCCAAAATAACTCAATACAGAAATGTATTCCTGGTACTGATCAAAACGTCACCTGTCGCTTTTTATTCATTTAAAAAAATATATTTAGAGAGGGGGGTACAATTATGAACATCCTGTATTCTAAATTTGGATCTGCAATCAAATCAAAATCATCTTTTCATTAAAATCATGATCATCCTGCATTCAAATTAGATCTGCATTCAAATTAGATCTGCAATCAAATGACACCACAAGGCAATCAAATCATGATTATCCTGCATTCCAACTGGATCTGCAATCAAATCAAGATAACCACGCAATAAAATCATGATCATCTGGATATGCAAGCAATTCAAGACCATCACGCATACACGTCATTACCATCTTTGGTTCCATTGTGGATCTGCAAGCACATCAAGATCATCACGAAATTTTGTCATGGTCATCCTGTATTCCAACTGGATCAATTCAAGACCATCACGCAATTAAATCATCACGACCACCCTGCATTCAGTCTGGATCTACAAGCACATCACGCAATCAAATCATGACCATCTTGTATGACATACTGGATTTGAATTCAAATCAATGCCATCCTGTAATTAAGTCGTGCTGGTTCTGTAATCTAAATAAATTTATTTGATTGCACAGTCTTTCTGCAAGGTACTTATAGCATATTTACCTGACGATATCGGGTTATTGATATTTAGTCAAATCTTAACCGGAGTTTGTGATTTATATGAAGATTCCAAAATGGAAAAGATTTAAACATTGTCAAAATGTTAAGACTTCAAATAATCAAATATTGGGGTAAGTTTATGCAAGTATACGAGGTGTATTGTGTCTTATACTGTTATATGTTTAGTATGTTTAACAACCATATTATATCAATGTGTAAACTTATTAAATTATGAGTTTTGCAAATCAAGTAGCTCGTACATTTTTTCGAGTATGTTTAAAAAAAAAATCAAACAAAAATATTTCACTCTAGATTAAGATTCATTAGCTGTCACTATTTAATAGATTTACAACTGTTAGTTATATACGTATTATTTCAGAATCGTCATTGAAGGTGGAACACGAAATATGTGCTAATGGACTCTTTTGATGTGTCATTTTTATGCAAGAGTTACATTCCTTTGTACTATGCTGTATTCCAAAAAATCAATGTGTTGATTGTCTTTCTTGACCAGGATCATAAGTTTATTCTTACATATATTATTGAATTTTAAATCGTATCAAAATCTAAAAATGAAGTAGGTCTTAGTATTCTTAATTGGTTTATTAAAGACATGTATGTATATCTATAACTTCATTGATTTGGTTCGAAATGTTTAAGATTAATATATAACGACATAAAGAACTATTTTATTATGGTATCAATATTATTTTGTTACTGCTTATAATCCCAACCGTGATAGATCGTCATCGGTGTGCAAGGTCGTTAAGATCTACCCTCATCTCGATTAGGTTCCATAGTGTGATGAGACAACTTATTCTGAAATACCAGATATAAATGTTCTCCAAAGAAATCATGAACTTTGTTCTCTTTTAAACCGTATGCTGGTAATAATTTAAAAAAAAGTTTTCGTTCTACTTTTAATTTGCAGTACAATATGCATGTGAAAAACGGATGTTGTATTCTATGTCGAAAATACACGGTTTCAAGTTGTGGTACGCATCATATAATCTCCAACAGTATCGACCATGCTACTTGTAAAAGCACATGTTACTTTAATAGTGTATATACAATTATGTCAGGATTTAAAGAAAGCAGACATGCTGCCTTAACTTATCTGCATTACTCGATACATAAAGACAAATGCACGAAAGAAGTGTTACACCCTAACTCATACACACATACGCACAAACAAAAAAACCGAACAAAATAAACACCACTTTATTCCAGAAACTTCAATGTTATGCCAAATGAGTGAAAAATATTATTGAAACCTTCAGTAAACATGTTTAACTATTTTGAAAAAGACTTTAAATGAAAACTGATTTATATTATCTCCCCATAATGATATAGTATTAAGAACATCAACCAGAGTTATCTGGCATTAACCAAAGAGAGGCGCTAGCAAACAATTTTTATTGATAGCTTAATTAAAAAATGATGTTACTTTATTCAAATATGAGGACTTTGTTAGCTATATAAATCTACCAATTTTATTAGATATTATAAATTTTTATGGCAATAGATAAGCAAGCTTCTTCTTATAAAAACAAAATTATTTACATTGATCTGATTGGTTTCTTTGTTTCATTTGAAAACTGAGAGAATATCTTTGTAGAAAATATAATTATGAACATCTGCAGTTTAGCTATGAATTGAAAATTATGTAGAAAATATCACGAAGACGAAAACCAGGAATGTTGATTTTTTGATTTAGGGGTCAAACTTTTTGTTATGCGTTTACTTTTCTACAAGAGCTAGAGGTAAAAAGGGAGGGTTGAGATCTCATAAACATGTGTAACCCCGCCGCATGTTTGCGCCTGTCCCTAGTCAGGAGCCTCTGGCCTTTGTTAGTCTTGTATCATTTTTAATTTTAGTTTCTTGTGTATATTCTGTAGTTTAGTATGGCGTTCTTTATCACTGAACTAGAATATATATATATATTTGCGTAGGGGCCAGCTGAAGGACGCCTCTGGATGGGGGAATTTCTCTCTGCGTTTAATGCCTATTAGTGATCTTCTGCTGTTGTCTGTTCTATGGTCGGGTTGTTGTCTCATTGACACATTCCCCATTTCTATTCTCAATTTTAATTAGATAATTGTAAAGTTGGAAATTCAACTGTTATCCTTTTTTGTTTTGACGGACTCATTAACACTGACTAATATAATTTACACACTATATTGTGTGGCGCATAGATAATCTACCTTTATTTCTATTTCTGTGCGTTACTCTTATATTTTTGTCTTAAAAATAAATGATAATCACCACATATTTTGACAAGGAGGTTCAATTAATTTTACTGAATAAAATTATTAAAAATAATAATTTTCAAGCTGACTGGTCAGATTTTTCATTTTAATTTTAAACACAATGAAAAATAAAATCTAATTTGTAGGACAAAAAGAACTTCAATGTAATTGTAGAATATTCTAACACTTTTTGTTGATGCAAAAAAAACTCATTTGTAAGTATAAATACTACTCAGTTATCAGACCAGTACGGTAAAAATTGTATTTTTTTTATTTTGCAAACAATAAATGAATTGCTTTTGCTTCACACAAAATTCTGTAAATACATGTACTGCAAAACTGTATGTAGATATAATATTTGAGATATTACCAGTGGTCAACTGTTTCAAGCTTAACGATAAGTTTATTGTTTTGAGGCTTCAAGATATGTTATGAACCAGAACATTTTGATTTCGGACCATGTACTCGCTTTAATATCATGCACATTTACTGACAAAAAGATATTCATAAGGTCTTACGCTTTCGAAAGACATATGTTATGATACTTATGCATGGTATGCTTAGTTTTGAAATCTAAATCAATGTTATACTATTCATATCATGCATCATAATCGTCAATCTAAATATTTATCTAAATCGTGCAATTAGACATTTTCACTTAGATAGTCGTGAGACAGGATATCTTAACCTTTGCAGAATACGATACTCATCTGCATAAACGCTCTAGTTACAACCAAATAACGTGTGTGTACATTTTACACAAATATAAGATGTTTTTGTTTTACGTTCGTGCGGAAATAAACGCCCGTTTACTTTTGGATAAATCATAAGAAAATAGTTGTTATGTAGCATATCGATTTCTAGTCAATAGACCGAACTTATTCTTTTAAAATTAATAAAGTGCTTGGTGCACACGCTACGTTTTTACAAAAAGTATTGAAATTTTTGTCAGTTTATATATCAAACTGTCTTATTTTGAATATGATTTAATCAGATATAATCAAACATGCATTATATTATGCTGGTGATCCAACACAATACACACGTTAGTTTGAAAATAAAATGACAGAAACGTAGTTTAGAATAGCAAATTATTTTCTTCTGTTTCATATTCTACATATGTTTGATAATCTATATATGAATCATATCAGATTTATTTAAAAAACAAAAACACAAAAATGTTGCTGTACAAAAATGTCTCTCCCACTTCTTCCTTTTATTCAAGTAACACCTTTGTCATCAATATGTATTTGTTTTAACAGACACTTCACTAACATTACAAAAGAAAGATGTAATTCAAACATCTTCCATTTTGTATTAAGTCCTTCCTCTATGAACAATTTTTAATGTGACTAGATTATTTCAATAACTGCGCATATAATTTCAGTGAGTCAATTAATGTAAATGACCAAAGTGATCCGCATAACTGAGGACTATTTGTCACGTTATCCAATGTATCGTATGCAAACCAATCCAAACATGGTCGGTAGGTAATAATAAAGCTGTATTTGTGTTTATAGGAAATTGTAAGTAATAAATGTTATATATTCGAACAATGCAATGAATAAGGAATCGTATGACGTATCATTTATCTACTCAAAAATAGATAGATTCCGATTTCAAGACATTCGCCGCTCTTAATAACACTAGAACGTTTTCTTTTAGCTTGGTTTATGAGGGGACTGTAATCTGAAGTCGCATGGCTTCGGTTAATCTTTTAAACAGACGTCAGATGTCAAGGCAATCTCGGACTACTTAATCCGTATCCAGTGTTTAAGATGTATACGATTTTAATACACAGTGTAGTATATTGATGTTGCGTTTGTTCATATTTGTTCATTTGAAGAAAAGTTTAAATGAAAACTGTGCTATTAACATTCCAATATTGTATATCTACTGTTGAACCCATATTGTATATTATGTATTCCGTTAGGAACAAAAACGGAATAGTTTCTTTCACAACATTCCTTCAATTTGAATTTTTTTATCTTAGAATAGGACAATTCGAGTGGTTTAGTTAATTTTACATTTTTTTTGTCTATGTTTATATTTTTACCTTTAAGGTCATGAATTCTAAATATAGAGTTTGTTGTAATTCAATTATGTATATAATCATTGGCATATCAGACGATTTTTTGTCCATGTACTATATGAGGACTTCAAATATATATACACAACAATGTTATCTCATTTAGATAAACGCGCAAAACATAGGTATAAAAGTGTTAATACACTGACCCTAATGTAAAAACTTACAGGGTTCATGTTGGAAAATATCTTATAAGTCAAAAGTTGATTTATCGACGAGCACAGCTAAATCAAAATCAAAACGTCACATACCACATTCCTTCGTAAAAGAAGAAAAGATAAAAGGTGGACAGTTCCTGTGTTATTCTCAAATGACGTCCGTGATTTTTTTATAAAGAATAACAGAAAAGATCTCACAAACGCTAATCAGTTTTAAAGGGAGACAATGACTTATATGTTGTATGATAATATAATTTGTCGTTTAAATGACATTGTGCACAAAGCATATTAATACGCACTTCATTTCAATTGAAAAAAGACAATAGCTTTTTATATTTGTGTTTATAGGGAAACCTGAAACTAAAGATCAGGTATTGTAACAGTGCGTTTGGTATGTATTTGTTGAAGTGCTTTCGAATGTAAAATAGAACAGATTTTCATTTTGTATGTATATATTAATAAAGCATGACAATATCTTATAACAATATGTCAATATAGACATAATGAAATCGAACACACTCTACGGTGCAAGCAGTTGGTTCTTTTCATGATTTGTCTTTCATTTGACAGTTTAAATGGTAAAACTTTCTAATGTTATATGAATTAAATTGACTTTATTCAAATTTAACATATTATTATCTTTGTAAACCACCCTACACACTCAACATTTATAGATCGAAAAAATCTTTTTTTCTTAAGTAGTTGACCAAAAGTAAGTATATTTGTTTTCGTTCACAAATTATATTTTTGGTTTATTATACATTTCTTCGTTATGTCCATATATTGTATAATACCACTAAGGGTACCATTTTGCTTAGCCAGAAGCGCATTTTGACAATTAATCGCAATGCAGTGGTACTTGAGGCTAAATGTTAAACAATTTAAAAACTTAATACAAAAGTTGATCATAGAATTCCAAGCAATAACATATCCCTCTAATAGTTTAATCGTCTGTAGTTTCCTTTTTTTTCTTTTCTATATGTGACTGATCACGATATGGCAAGGATTATCAAGGTACCTCGGTATTTAGATATCTACTCTCTAAAAACTAAATACAAATTTACAGAGAAACATACAATATAGATAGAAATGCAACAGTTAAGGAACACAAATGCAGTACGATATTGTAAAATGAGGTACGAAATTTTGATGGCATACATGTTTAGTAACATTTATAATAAAAGGTTAAACTCAATAGAAAAAAAGTAAGTTAGATGCTTATGCGTTTACATTTACATGCATGTACTAACTTTTTTTTATTAAGACACTTTATGAAAAAATACAACTTATTATTTTTTTTAATATTCAACAGTGAGTAAATTGACATTATATTCAGACAATGTAGAAATATAGTTTGTAGCAATAATTTTCGTTCGTTTATCAAATTCGAACAGCAAAACAAATAATGAAATCCGTCACCTACATGTATAATCCCGGATCTACGAAATGCACATGTTCTATCATTTCGGGCAATGTTTTACCATCTCCGTTTTTCTATAGGTAAGGCATGGTTACCTGTTCGGAATTCACATAATGTAAACGTTTTGTTGTCATCAAGAATATTCAAGATAGTTTTTAAAGTCAAATGTTTTTTAACAGTCTAAAGTTTATGCATTTTGGCGAGTTTTGTATTTACAAGCACCATGTAAGTTTGAATTGGTCAATTAGCCGCATTTGGTGCTCTGATTAGCCCCTTTGAGTAACATGTTTGTTATCAAGTATAGCATGTATAGACAGCAGAAACACCCTGTCGAGTTTTGATATTTGATAGATTGTTTTAAATAAAGGTGATATAGATCATTTTGTATATCGCCATGAACAGACTTCCCGACGTCAAGATTTTACAACACATTTCATTATAACGCGTATGATTAATTTTTTTCAAATTTTACCCTTGTATGCTTACTATGCAGTATAGGTTTTGATCATTAGAGAAGGCTGTTGAGAGTTGTTTAATTGACTATCATTTCACATCTTCTTATATGTATTCCCAGTTGTCCAACAGTTTGAACATCAGCGTAAATAATACGCACTTGATTTGATTAAACATTAATGCATCAAAGTTCAGTTATGATGAAAAAAACATTGCAAAAAAAAATGAAAATCGACAACGGCAGGAACCATGAGATATGGAAAGATTATACTGAGTTTGTATATGACCCTAATTCTTCATCGAACAATAAGAGTGAAATCGATATATAATAAATACTCTCTTTCACTTGGCAAGAAAAATAAACTTTAAAAAGCTGGAGTAATTCAAAGATCAGAAAATATTCAACATATTATTTACCTACAGTAGCATTCAATGCATGTAAAGTCAGCATACAAAATAATTGAGGTAAAACATTGTTTATATAACTAGTTTGAAAGTTAAAGAATCTGTATCTATATAAAAAGTACGTTTCGTAAACGTCAAGTTTCGTAAGATAGCATAACTGGTGTTAACAAGATTTCCACTGGTCCAACAGCTTCCATCTGTTAATGTGAGTTTCTGTACAGTGTATCAATCTTGTTTATTTTATCACGCTTTACCATTTATTATTCGTTTTCGCAGTTGCATAGAGCCTTCTGGCATTGACTGAAATGCCCTCGGCAATGATACCCAGGATCTTGCATCGTTGAAGGAAATTGTTAGCGCGCTCATTGACAACATCATAGAAATAAAGAAAAATAGAAAAGAATTACTGAGGTCAGTGCTGGCATTCAATATTTACGTGACGTATTACTCTTGTTGACTTAAAGACATAATAGCGTAATTAATTCAACTCAAGTTCCAAAAGAAAATCCACCGTAAATACAAATATCGTACGATATAATCCTCGAAACTGATCTAACAATTGTCACTGATGAGTCTTTTGTAGATGAAACAGGCGTCTGGCGCAAATACAAAATTTTAATCCTGGCACCTAGGATGAGTTTGTTATCAAACAGTTTAGATATATTCCAGAGTCGGATCAAAAGAGGGGGTGGGGGTCCGAGGGTTGGAATCTTCTTTGTTTATGATCATTGCATTTGATTTGAGACATGTAGTTTTAACCCCTTTATCATTTGTTAGGCACCCCTCCTGTTAATAATGGTTGGATCCGCCCATGCATTCAATTGTATTGATCCAGTGAGAAACTTATAATATAATTGTTTCGTGATACAAATTTCACACTGGATTTGTCAAAGATAGAACTTTATATATTTAGAAACACGGACTTCTCCCGCCCGGCAGAAAAATCCATATCGAGGGTGGGATTTGGATGTGTTTTTTTTTCGAAGCTGATCATATTTATATGTGGTATATGCTGCCATTTCATTTAATAAAACGTTCCAAATTTGCAATCACTCTGCATCCACTCATTTGTAACATACCATGCTAAAAAAATAAAAACGACAAAAAATCTCAAACGATCAAAAATGAAACATTACGAAGATAGGTTCGAACCCCATCCAATTGATACAATTATGCATGAGAAAACAAAACCTGTCTCTCATTCTAAAGGGAATCAGGTACCCAAGTGGTAAATAAGATGTTAAATGTATTGATGAAGTGGATACATGACGTACGTAAGACATCATGATTCTACTGGTGAACCAGGATATGCTTACCCTTCCAGAGTACCATATATCAATATCCTTCTCTGTTGGATTCGAGTTGCTCATTCTAATAATATTGATGTTGATTTCGACAATTGTAATACTTACAGAGTGTTATTTTCATATCAAAACCGTTGATTTAAGGCAAATACTTATTTTTTTAATTTTTTTTTTTGGGGGGGGGGGGGGATTTAAAAATTCGTATTTTCACCTAGTCGATATAAGAAGCATAAAACTTAAAACTGAAACATGAATTTTGAATGCCTTTGACGATATTTAAATACTTAGAGTGAGTGTTGTCAGCTTGAAAACACAATCTTTAATATATTGATTTACTAATAAAGTCGATAATTATGGTAACACAAAACCTACCTGCCAATAATCTGAATTTCCACGTAGAAAAGTTTCGATCGACACAATTTGAACGAGATTTTCATTTCTTCTGTCGCCATGTTGAATGTTTGAGCGCGCAAATGCCATGTAAATTTGCCAAATTCAATTTGTGATATTGACCGTTAGACTTACGAAAACTTTTTTTTCAAAAAAAAAGAAGAATTTCCGTAAAAAAAAGGCGATGTGGTAAGATTTCCTTATGAGATAGTATCCAAATAAAGTGACAATGTTGATGGAAGCAATTATAGGCAACTGTAGGGCTTTCAACAATAAAATAAAAAAAAACACACCATATTGTCGGCTATAAAAGACCTCGACATGCAACATAAGAAACTGTCTAATTCATACCAAAACAATTTACGAAAAACAAATATGACAGACTTGAACAAATGACAGCCACTGAAATACAGGCTGTGTTTAAGACTTCAATACGGCATATTAAGGATTTCTTATCCCACTTGTGTTATCGCATGTTTGAATTTGGTTAGTCAAAATACAATCAACCATTATATTTTCTATGCATTTTTGACGTATCATGTTGTTAACTTGATCAGCTCGTTTCACAAAAACTTAAAACGATCTTGATTTTATATATTTTGTGGTATACTTTCACAAGCAAAATTTAAATATAAATAATAAAAAAAAAATCTGTTGAGTAGCTTTTTTCAAACTCTATGGCTTTAAAATATATTTGCAACAGTGCACGAAAAGTTAGCTCATCAATTTGATTGAATTGCATTTTATTGATGAAATATGTCATGCAAAGACATTGATAAGTGATTTCATTATAAACTGGAAAGTTTTTCACAAATACGAACAGTATAATATTATTTAATGTATGTGTTCCTTCGAATACCAACCAAATAAGCTAAGAGAACACAGATTAAAATGTCAAGTTATAATCCCTATTGCTATGTAGTAGAAGAGACTGTTTCCGTTGGATCAGGTACTGTTCTTGTCTTTTTGTTGTAAAAGACTAAATTGTCAAGCATAACTTTTTCTTTTTTTTTACATTGTTAATCATAACATCCAACATTTGTACTGCATAACGGACAAACTTTCAAATTAGTACCACGCATGGCTTAAATAACACTTGAGTTGATCAAAAATCAATAAATTCTAATTGATGACTAACAAGCTATTTAATTTGATAAAAAATAATAGTTTTCATTTTATCTAAGAAGCATTTCTAAGTTATATTCAATTTGGAAATTGGCCATATGATCCAAAACATATTATTCTGAAACAAAAAAAGGCACAATTTCAGTAAATCAGTTTTACAGTATATTTACTTTTTGTTGTTTAAATGTCTATGTGATCGAGTTCAGCTATTTCAATCGATATTTCATATTGTGTCTTTTTATGTTGTGGTGTTACAACACTATCTCATGTAAGGGTGAATTTTGGCGCCTGTTCAAAGCATCAATCCACTGCATTTGCATGCGCATGTTCTAAGTCAAGATCCTGTAATTACGAGGTTGTTGTTGTTTGAATGGTTCATAAGTGTTTCTCGTTTCTCTTTTTTAAAATAATTTAGACCGTTGATTTTCCTGTTTGAATTGTTTCACACCAGTCATTGTGTGGCCCCTAATAGCTAGCTGAGTCAAGGCTCTGTGAAGATGACCGTACTTTGACCTATAATTAATTGTTAACTTTTTATACATTATGTGACTTGTATTGAAAGTCGGCTCATTGGCACTCTTTTTATATTTTAACCCAAATATGAATCAAATCTGAAAAACAACATATTGCCACTATTGCCATTATTCAGTCTTCTTTATGTCAAGATGCTTTATAAAGTCATATTTGCTTAAAAGTTAGACATACGATATCGCATTAGAAATCGACCTATTTGAGATCATCGACTGACAGCTGTTTTTTCCTTAACATTTCACATCAAAACCTAAGAATCTAACAAACATTCTCATGAAACAAAAATTTCACAATTTCAATTTATCAGTTGTTGCTGTGACCTTGACCTACAGTTACAATAAAATTAACGGTACCAATTTTCTTGCACCAGATGCGCATTTCGACAATACATGTCTCTTCAGTGATGCTCGTGGCCAAAATATTTGAAATCCAAAGCTTATATAAAAGATGAAGAGCTATAATCCAAAAGGTCCAAATTTATAATAGTTTCTATCATTTTGTAACAGTAAATTTTAATAACACAAAAAATCCGTATATTCATGCCAGTACCGAAGTACTGGCTACTGGGGTGGTGATACCCTCGGGGACTAATAGTCCACCAGCTGAGGCATCGACCTAGTGGTAATAATAAAATTAACGGTACCAATTTTCTTGCACCACATGCGCATTTTGACAATGCATGTCTCTTCAGTGATGCTCGTGGCCAAAATATTTGAAATCCAAAGCTTATATAAAAGATGAAGAGCTATAACCAGAACCAGAGCTTTGCATGAGGGACATACATTCCTTAATTTATAATAATTTCTATCATTTTGTAACAGTAAATTTTAATAACACAAAAAATCCGTTAAGTGTTAAAAAGATTTTCATCAATAATCCTCAATACATGTATTTGGTAAAGAAATGAAAATTCTGGAGACAATTTTCATCATATGATATGCATACCCTTGTCAAATAAATATAAGAGGATTTACGATTTCAAAGCAGGCAATTATCCACCAGAGAAAAAGTATATATATGTTTGCAACTTTGGATATAAAAAAAAATGTTAAGGGTGAACTGCACTATGGTATACACATCCAAGTTCACTGTGGGGTTAAGTAACTGACACACGAAAGAGTTAGCAAGTCACAAGAAGGACGGTTTAAGGTTTGTCGTTGCAATGTTCATTATCATGAAATATATCACAAGAAACACTTGTCCTATTGTATATGTTTAATATTTCAATATCCAAATATTAACATAAAAGATATGTACAACCCATGAAACAATTACAGTTCTTGCCTTAGCTTCACATCTACTTGTTTGTTTTAATTCTTATATTTACAACATAACGCTCTTGTAACCAAACATTCTTACTTCAAACAGTACATGATATGTGTACTTACTCTTTTAAGAAAATAACATATTTAACAAACCGACGCTAATTCAGATTATCTGTCTTTTGATTTCGAAATCGTTTTTTTAACCAAAACATTGATGATTGCAATAACAGAAAGCTAATTGCATCCTTTATTAAAGACGTTACACAAATATTTTTTTTTTTACATTTTGCAAACAGAGTAAAACTGCCGTATTTATTTATAACTTATTCTTTAAAATTGCACTGAAATCTTTAAAAAAAACTAGAAATAGTCTAAATATCTTGAACATTTTAAAATGCAATCCATCTTCTTTTTTTGTATTACCTGACAATCACGAAATCAATGACTGCCCAATCATAAAAACGACGAACAACGTTTCACAACAAAAAACATATCGGGTTACCAAACATTCTTATGTTAAACAGAACATTACATAATTTATCCAATTAACCTATACAGAGAAAAAACAGTTATAACAAACAGTTGGTATTTTATTATATCTTTTAATCTATTTTAAATCATTTTTAAAAACCAATACTTGATTGATTACAATTACAGAAACTAATTGAATCTGAATATCAGATATTAAATAAAAATCTAATTTTAACAGTTTGCAAAAAGAGTGAAAACTGTCACCTACACTAATTCTTGAACAGTAAACTAAAATCTAAAAAATAAATAAATAAGATAACCTAACACTTAATATCTTGAACTTTTATAATTAACATAAACATGAATTTATCTATGTGAGATAATTTTCATAAATATCTTGCCAGTGAAAAGAACATAATTGTTCACTGATGATATAAATAGATTAACAGAGAAAAATATTTAAAAAAAAACATTTAAATATAAAGTAACAGCACACACTAGTTACAATAAGTATTTTTCATTCATAATAACATATTAGCAATAATCTTGTACAGTAAAATAAATCCTAGGTTTTGAAAGATAACATATAAATGTTAAATGTACAAAAAAACTAAATACAAACATAACTCATGTAATTGTCAATAGCTTTTATCACGAAAACGAGATTTAGAATTTTGTTTCATTTCTGGTACTTAGTATTTGAATATATTGTTTTACTGAGATTGTCTTACAGTATTTACAAATCTTTTTTAAACAGCTGAGCTAACATCCGTAATACAAACATGACAAATGAACATTACTTTTTATGTGATTGCCAAACTATCTTTTATGGCTTGCTGTTCGATGTAAGTCAAGGCTCCGTGCTGATGACCGTACTTTGACCTATTGTGGTTACTATAACACGTTGTGACTTGGATAAGACAATTGTCTCATTGACATCCATACCACATCTTCTTGTATTTATATACAGTGTCATACAAATGTATATACAAGTAATGTAGAAGTTAGGTAGAACTTTAACATATCAATATACTTATTTCTTTTACATATTTCTCCAATTATGAAATTTTTAATCTAAGGCACGAATCAAATAATTATATTTCTATCTTCAGTTTGACTATGGAACAAGTACGGTTATTAGACAGCAAAGTCTGTTAACTTACGGATGTCCAATAGCCATGTTTGTTTAAAGTTTTTGTAAGGATATCGGAATCCTTGCAATTTATTTGAATGTCATTAAATATTACCCACGCTAACACGAATTTTCTTTTCATAAATCTTGTACGTGCATGATACTAGGGCATTTCTAAAATGTTAACAAATTCGTGCTATTTTCTAATATGTTTGAGAATTAAACTAGGTAGTTTTCAAGCAATACAAATTCAAGAAATATTTTCCCCGCCGTATTTTAAATAGCTTGCTTCTTTAAAGTAATCACACGAACCTCGCTATATCAGTTTCTTTATGAAGCCTCCTATTACTTTTTGTCCTGTGTTATGCAAAGATTGTCATGTCATTTTGAAACTGAGTAGAGACCACAGTTAATCGTAGGTATTAATATGTACATTATCTAAAGTAGTAAATATTAATTATTATTTAAGGCAAAAATTAAAAAGATGGGTATATGACAAAATGAAATTGAATGCCTACCACACGCACTATTAAGTAGATAATCGAACCACCAAAGTAATGATTTATAAAATTTGTAAGCTTAATCGATATGAATCTTATATACAAAATAAGTATAACTTAGTAATCAACATTGACAGTTAAAAAAACCAGAATATCATCAAATGAAAACAAAATATGAGTAAAGTAGAACTACCACACACGCTATGTAACAAATACTCCAACAACACGATTTATGATAGAAAAAAAAACCTGGTGTTGTACAAAAGTAGAACAAAAAAACATTGACAGCAAAAATTAAATCATAAAATGATCTCCTGAAAAAAAATTCACACGCACCTCACCGTTTGGTACATAGTATAATAACACACGAGAAAATATGTATCCTTGCGTAATATGACTGTTTTGTATAAAAAGTAGAGAAAAAAATAGTATACAATTACTGTCTTTTGGTGAGGTAAATGTGTGGTTTTATTGACTTTTGAAAAACTGATATTCACTGAGGCCAACGGCCGAAGTGAATATCAGTTTTTCAAAAGTCAATAAAACCACATATTTACCGAAACAAAAGACAGTAATTGTTTTATTCCATATTCCGGTAGAAATGTATGTAAAGAAAAATATTTACCAAAATCAATTGTACATCAAACGTTTTTTACCAAAATTATACACGTAAAATCACGCGACGTTTTGCGCGGTGAATATTCTTTTTCGCAGGTGAATATGCTTATTTATTCAAAATCCAATTCATATAGAAAAACCTACTAAAGTTTTAGCAATATGGAATAACAATTATTATTAAAAAGTCTACAAAATTAATGATACAAAATTTGTGAACTTAACTTACATAAGTTTTATGTACAGCATGTAGAGAAGAAAAACAGAAAGCAACATTGATAGTAAACAATCAAATCATATTATCACAAAACGAAAATATGTACAAATCGTACTACCACATGCTACATGTAATAAATAATCTAACAAAATAAGTTGTTTTAGTAAAATAGCCTCTTTCAATGAGTAGTACCATACTGCATAGTAAGCAAAAACAGATATGATATACAGCAACGAAAGACAACCCCAGATTAACAGTTATATACAATGGCATCAACATAATGGCTTTGCCTTATGTGATTTAAGAAACATAAGAGAATTATAATGAGTAATTGTGGGACAGTTATACTATACTCAAACTAAAACAAAATAAGTGATGATAGCATTGCAATGTTAACTAAGTGTTAAAGAGTTACAGTATATACATTGGCACCATCAAAATGGTTTCACTACACAATAAATGAAATATGCATCGTATGTTGGTAATGAAACAAATGTAACTTTGAAAACAACGCAGAAACTAAAACAAACAAATAAGTAATGACAGCATTACAATGTTAACCAAATGTGATATAGAAATATTCATTATCATCCATTTGTTACGAAAAATTGAATTTGAGAAAACAATTAAGCTTCGTCCAATCATTTTCCGAGAACAGATTTTTCACTAGTGAGGAGAAATATTTTTCTCACACGGCACAAAAATGCGAAGAAAGCACAAAATTTAGAAAATAGTTTATATACTACTACAGTGGTAAAGCAGTTTTGCCTTTATTTTACCGCACATCAAAATAAAATATATCTCTTATGTTCCTTGTGATGAAATCAAGACGAAAGAAATGTGACTTTAGAAAACATAGAAGAATCTAGAACAAATAAGTAATGATATAGTTACAATATTTAATGATATTGTGCAGTTTTTGTCATGGGCATCAACATGATAATTGTATCACATATCAACATCAAGTATGTCTCTTACATTCCTGGTGGACAATAGAAATATCTAGATAACGTGAAGCTATAATGCATGTGTTTTGTAACCATGATGTGTTTTTGTTTTAGAGATGTTGTAATTTAGGCCGATAGAAGCAGATATCAATCAGGGAAAGAAACAATGAAACGAATAGCAGATAATATCAAACAGATGCAAAATAAATGATATGAGATAGATGGATGAATTAATAGCAGTAAATTCCAAATAGAGACAGACATGAGTAATGGAATGAAAATCAATACATATCAAATAGAGGCAAAGGTATTGGCATGACTAACATTAGAATTCAAACAGAGAAAGAAGTATTGGGATAAAAAAGAATAGATATATTAAACAGAAAAAGACGAAATGGAATGAAAAGCAGTATATATCAAACAAAGACAAACGTTATCAGATGAAAAGCAATAGGGCTTCTTCTCTAAAAATTCTCTAACTATATCAGTATGTTCTTGATGACTTGCTCTGTTCCATTGTTATTCATAGAACTTCGAACCATACATGTCAGATAAATCAACATAAGAATTCTACTCTAATAAATATTAATTCTTTCTATATCTAATAGTAACCACACAATATCAGTTTTTCCTTCCCGACTTCCTATGTACAGTGGACTCCGGCCTTCATTGTCACAAAATCAACGTTAGGATTCATCTCTAACAACAACTTAACTATACCAGTATGTCCGTTTTGACTTGCCATTAACAGAGGACTACAGCCATCTTCGTCACATTTAACAATATTAGGACTCTTCTTTAACAACAACCTTACTATTTTATTATGTCCATTTGTACTAGCCTGTCTCAGTGGACTCCATCAATCATTGTCACATAGATCAATGTTAGGATTTCTCTCTAACAACAACTTTACTACTTCAGTATTGTTTTCCTGACTTGCCATGTACAATGGACTACAGCCAATTTTGTCACATAGATCAATGTACGAATTCCTCTGCAATAACAACTTTACTATTTCAGTATGTCCGTTTTGACTAGCCTGTCTCAGTGGACCCCAGCCATCATTGTCACATATATCAATGTTAGGAATTCTCTCCAACAAAAACTTTACAATAGCAGTATGACCTTGCTGACTTGCCATGAACAGAGGACTACATCCTTCAATATCAGATAGATCAATGTTAAGATTCCTCTCTAACAACAACCTTACTATATCAGTATATCCGTTTTGACTTGCCATGAACAGAGGACTAAAACCATCAATGTCACAAAAGATCAATATAAGGATTCCGATCCACTAACAACCTTACTATATCAGTCTGTCCTTTCTGACATTCCGTATGGAGTGGACTGCAGCCAAAAATCAATGTGAGGATTCCTCTCTAACAACAACGTTTCTATTTCAGTATGTCCTTCCACACTTGCTATGTACAGTGGACTGCAGCCTTAATTGTTACAACGATTAATGTTAGGACTCCTCTTTAACAGCAACCTTAAAATATTAGTATATCCATTATAACTTGCTACGAACAGTGGACTAACGCCATCTTTGTGACATAGATCAACATTAGCATTCCTCTCTAATAACAATTTAACTATATCAGCATGTCCATCCTTACTTGCCATGTACAGAGGACTATATCTCTTTATAGTGTCACATAGATCTATGTTAGGATGACTCTCTAACAATAACTTTACTATTTCAGTATGTCCTTTCTGGGTTGCCATATTAAGTGGACTACAGCCATTTTTGTCACATAGATCAATGTTAGCATTCCTTTCTAATAACCACTTAACTATTTCAGTATGTCCTTCCTGACTTGCCATTAACATAGGACTACACTCATATTCATTGTAACATAGATCAATATTTGGATTCTTCTCTCCTCATTAATATACCCCCTAGAACTATAGATTAAAGAAAAAACAGACACGGCTTCTTCCGCCTCATTTTTAGACTTATATCTCAAATAAGACTTACACAGTCATCTCAGTACCAGAATCTATGACAAATGAGACGAAGTAAATTTTGAGAGAAAAAATTATAAATTTCTCCCACTTTAGTAGCAATATACAAACTTCACCTGCATATGGGAAATACATTTCCCAACTTCGATATTCAAGAACTTGCAGCTCCTACTCAGACTTTGTAAAACGTCATCAGTGTGCGAGCAGAAAATTGATGAACCAGGGGTATGTCAAAGAACGTCTCGTCCTTTTTCTAAAAATACATTCATCAGAAGGTACAAAGACCTTGTTGATAAATAGTCTGTATCAACTTCAAAAATAACACATGATGGTCTTGATATATAGATTCAGCGTACTGCTATTGTTTATCATCTTAACAACGTGAGGTTTAGCGCTATAAAACCATGTAAGATCCACCATTTTTTACATTTGAAAATGCCTGTACCAAGTCAGGAATATGACAGTTCTTGTCCATTCGTTTTTGATGAGTTTTGTCATTTGATTAGGGACTTTCCTATTTGATTTGCCTCTGAGTAAAGTATTTTATCAACAACTTAACTATATCAGTATGCCCGATTAAAGTTGCAACGTACAGAGCAAGAGCAACATCTTTTGGATTTACATCAATATTAGGATTTTTATTTAACAACAATCTTACTATATTAGTATGTCTGCTTTGACTTGTAATGTACAGAGGACTTTCGCCATAATTTGGACATAGATCAATATAAGGACTTTCTTTTAACAGCAATCTTACTATATCAGTATTTCCGTTGCGACTTGCAATGTACAGAGGACTACAGCCGTTTTTGCGACATAGATCAATATTAGAAATTCCCTCTAACAACAACCTCACTCTATCAGTATGGTCATTTTGACTTGCAATTTACAGAGGACTAGCGCCATTTTTGTCACATTGATAAACATTAAGATTACTCTCTAGCAACATATTTACTATATCAGTATGACCATCCTAACTTGCCATAAACAGTCCAGTAATCCCATCGTCTCGACATTGATTCACATCCACTTCATTTTGTAACATCCTCTCTACCATATCAGTATAACCATAATAACAAGCTCTTATTAGTGGGATATCACATGATCCAAAGTGCTCTGTTGGTAACACTGCATCATTGGTACTGGCAAAAGTATATTGCTGTGATTTGTTCTATTGTTTAAAGTGCTGTAATAGTTGTTGTCTAAATAATGGTATTTCCATATTTTTATTTTCGAATATTACTCTTACGTTTCCTACTTACCAGTCCTTTATAAACCTTTCTAAATATAATTCAAAATAATAATCTGGTGTTTCAATAATGAAGTCGATGTTACTGTTCTGATCATCTGGTGATTTCTTCAATACCAAAGTAATGAGCAAGGAAGTCAAACAATATATCATGTACAGTTCTATAAATACCATTCTGTTTATGTACAAATGTGCCATCTAGAGTGTTAAGGACCTCTTTAAGTTCTGACTTGGAAGTACTTCTGTTCAATATACAAGCCTCACATGTGTCTTCTATGATATGTCGTTGTTCATCTGTCACTGTACCCTTGAACCATTTCTGTAACATTTGATTGTTAAAAAGAACCAATAAAACTAGACTGCAGATTTTTAAGGAACCTTCGAAACCATACATACTTAAACTGTCTAGTTCTTTTTGATAGAAAATATTAAGGAATTTAAAAAAAAAATCATTAACATCGTCATGTTTCTCTTTTTGATACAGCGAGCATAAAAGTGGAAAGAATTCACTTTTTTTTTGATAACTCATTATTCTTGCCCGATCTTGAACCAATATAAATGGTTGCCATATCATTTTTTTCTTCATCTGAAAGGCGTAACTTATCTGATATTAAATTACATTCACATGATTTAAAAGGCGCTAATCTATTAAACTTTATATCTATATATACTTGTAACCTACAAGATAAAATAATCTTACAACATTTGTCTGCAATAATTTTCTTAATAACAGGTAACAATTGTTCCCACCTTTTAATCTGCTGTAAAATTTCCACAAATATAACAAACACTGCCTGTTTGCCAGGTTGATAATACTGTCTGATATCATCTGGTTTCATCAGAAAAATTGGTATCGTTAATGTTATTTCCCACTGGTATTATTTTGTACCCTTTTTTGTAACACTAGTCCTGTGTGTCTTGCAATAAATGATTTTCCTACACCTAATTGGCCAGTCAAAGTCTGTTGTCATGTAAATACTGCTAACGGAATCACCGGCTCTTGACGTCACAAACAGCTTATCCTTCATTTCTAAGTCTTTAATTTAATTTTATTTTTTATCTGAAAAAATATAAATTGTATCTGATCAGAAATTAAAAAAATAATTATTAAAATAAATTGTATATTATCACATAAAACAGTCTAAATGACAATCTGTGGTTTTGAAAGCCTTACAGTTGAAACTATACAATGTTATATGAACAAAATGTTGCAAAATACTTAAATGAGGTATTGGTTACTCATTAAAAAAACGAAAAAACATAAATTATATATAAGTATTCCAAAACATTAAAATACATAATTTCAGACTTTTTAAAATCTTTTATGTAACTTTCAATCAAATAATCTGGTCCAGGTGCGATCGCCCATGGCAAACGAATTATTGTCTTTTGGTGGTGAACCTATATTTTAAACATACAAAGCTTGATATGAAAATGTCCAAAGAAATAAAAAAAAAAATTGGACCATAAATGGGGTAAAATAATTCAAAAAGGAAGACGAAAGATACCAGAGGGACATTCGAACTCATCGAAAAATTACCATTCATGTGAATCATTACGAATCGTATATTATAATTTAAAACAGGCATTAAATATTGAATTAATTGTTGTAACTAGTTATTCGTCATATCGTCAAATAGTTATGACCAAAAACAAAATATGGACTGAAGGAGTGTGTACTATTGGGTCAAATGATACATGATTGCATGAATATTTGTATGTATACACATGGAAAAAAGTATTGGAACACTAAATTGCAATTGAAATTAAAGACACACTCTTTTTTTTGTAATATAATTTGTTAAAATAGAATTAATTAAACATTATTTAAATATCACTTAAGTTTAATCAATAAATATCGACTCGATAAGTTTTTATCTGCACATGCAGCTACTATACCCGTAAACAGCGAAACAGATTTTTTATCCTGATTGTTTTCAACACTTTAAATAATCAAGTTTATAAAGTTATGTGATTCACACCTTGTAATGGGTTCTCCACAACTCTTAACTGCAGCAAGAGGGCAGATTATTAGCAGCAGAAAAGAAGGTATGTCGCTGTGACAAACGCACGTATTGTTGGTTATCACCATGCCACTATGAGTCGTTTAGGGAATAATAAAAATCAGGCAATAAACGATGTTAAAGGCCCTTCGAGATCAAGAAGACCCCCTATACTATCTGCTAGAGAAAATCAAGCATAATGCAGGTTGGTCAGAAGGAAACCCATTGCATACAATACACTCCTAAAAAAAGAGTGGTAGCCATATAGGAGCCTTTTAACAAGAACTGTTCGAGATCGGCTCATCGCTACTGGTTATCGTGCGATAAGACCATTTCGGGGACATTTGCTTACGAACAGACACACAATTGTCCGTATCAAATGTAGTGCAGAGCTCGCCAAAGTTGGAAATTAGCATCGTGGAGGAAGATCCATTGTTCCAATGGAATTCGATTCATTTTCCTTGTCCCAATCGTAGATTGGATTTGAACCATCTCGAGCATATATGAGACACTATTGGGCGTAAAGTGAGCGAAAGGACACCCTAGTTCAAACACGTCATAAAATAAACAATCCCCTTCATCAGAAATGGTTGATGCTACCTTAGCAACAAATAAGTCGATTTATGGCAGGAATCAGAAGACTTTAAGAGGCGGTTATCCGTTTGAATGGAGGTTCCACACAAAGTACTAATTCTTTTGCGTATAACGATCAACCATGATGTGAACAATCATCTTAAGATTAATTTAAAAATGTCTGACATTGTAAAGTTCGACTACAGTAAAAATTGTAAACTGCATTTTTTTTTGTACAAAAAAAATCATTTTGTTATCAAAACAGTGGTTAGATAAATCGGTTTGTTCATACATTTTTTGTTCGTTTAAATGCCAATGTTATCATCAATGTTTCAATATTATTTTACAAATATTTTATCATATTCCATCCAAAATAAGAGGCTGATTTTTCAGGTTTTAGAAAATCAAGGTGTTGCAATACTTTTTTCCATGTGTATATGTTCCGGACCATATGAGTATTTGGACCATACGCGTATGGTCGGGGTAATTAACACTTTGTTACAGTTTGCTTTTCATACTTCTAAACTCTCGATATGGTAGGACGTTCATTTAAAAGACGCTATCATATAGGTAATTTTATCATTGTGTTATAATAAAAAGATTAGCTAAATAAAAATTAGAAGTTTCACATTTTAATTTACTTACTTGTCAAAACTATAATAAACACATTTTATACGGATGGTCATTACCGGTGGTCATTACCGATTTGTTTTTACGAGTGAATGGCAATATGAAGACTTAAAAAAATAAAAATAAATTCCAAAAATTTCTTAATAAAGTGTTACACAAGAAGTCACTGGAAAGTAACATAGTTAATTTAAGTTGTCTTGTGAATATGGTGTATTGCAATTATGTTACGATATTTGAGATCTAGAGCTTCTTAAAAACACCGTAGACATATCGGAATGGTCCAAGACCTCGGTATCACTGAACACAGCTACAAAAGGGCTAGCTTTTCACTCACAAACAAAAAGTGTAAATGAAAAGGATCGTGCACAACAAAGACTTGCAAATGCAAAAAAAAGCTATGATACCAAGCCCACATGCAAGAATGTTATTAGCAATAAAAAACTAACTATGGCATCAATATTTAATTTTTACGTAGTATTTGAATTAATAGAATAATACATTGTTATGTAATCATCATTGTTTTTACATAAAGTTTATGTAATATTAAAACTCTTGTAATGTAATTTAAAAAAAATACCTATATAGTCCAAATACTCATATAGGCGGGCCTGTTAATAACCAAACGAGTATTATACTCATATGGTCCGACCATACGCGTACGGTCGGACCATATGAGTATACGCATATGGTCATATATATAGGAAGGTGTGGTGTGAGTGCCAATGAAACAACTGTTTATCCAAATAAAAATTTATAAAAGTAATCCATTATAGGTCACCGTACGGCCTTCAACATTAGTGGAAGATATTAGCAGGCAAAATCGAGGGAATTGTGCAAATGATGATACAAGCATGAAAATTACCACAAAGCATCATTATTATATACTTTTAAAGAAACAACTGCTGGTCATTAAAAAAAAATAATTTTTTCAAGATGGCCACCGCCGTTTTCTAAAATGGCTGTTTTTTTCAGTTTGAAAATACTGATTTTTTCTGGAAAACTTTTCGTTTACCTTCTTTTGGTGAAAAACAGCTGTCAGGTTTGGTAGCTACCTTCTTTACATGTGAATAATTCACTAGACATGAGTTTTTGACACATACAGGGTTTGCGCATGCGCGAAAATGTAACAAAATTCATTAAAAAATATTTAATACTATTTACTATAAAATAAGTGATTTGGGTTTTTAATGATATTATGATTTGGTTTGATAACATTTTTCAAGGTTATGACACACATAATATAACAATTTTGCGCATGCGCAGACTATTTATAGACATAATGAGTGATTTGTATGCACTACCAGGGCAAACTGGTATAAATCGTAGTTCATCTCATTACTCTAAAAAGCAAGTAAGTGTAAAATCTATGATGCCACTGTTTAAAAACAAGCCAATTCAGTTGCAATGATCAGGTATTTGATAGATAAGACGGAAAATGTGGTTAAAACGAGAAAAAACATCAACAGTAACGGCAGATCAGCCACTTTTGGTAATGGATATTCAGTGGGAATTGCCTGATTTGTACAGAGAAGATAAGTTTATCGTCATGTAAGGTGGATTTCACATTAAAATGACTTGTTATAAAATTCTGGGTGATATATTACGTGAAGGTAGATGGACACATGTGTCATGTGTCCTCACTAAAACCATTATTGCAACACCTAGAACGGCATTTTCTTGTATGTATGTTCAAATGTACCTAGGACTAGACACGCGCATCAGATAACTCTATGTGTTTTAGCTCGAAAGGTATATATCGGCTTAAGAAAGTTAAACACAGAAATTATAATCATGTCATGACTCTGTGACGTTCAATGATAAAGAAAATATAGTCATCTCTACCACAGTTCAATTCCTGGCGTTTAATTATAAAATAAGAACTTCTTGTGAATTTGGTAGTATGCTTATTTCATGAGTCAGATTTTGTACAAACAGTCCATATAAAGCATGATACTGTATTCATTTAGGTCTTGATCGTGTAACATATTCTCGATCGCGACCGACCTTCTCCGAGATATGGCTTCCCTTCTCTTAAGTCACCCACAGGTGGCAATTGATTTTTAAAAATGATAATTTTACTGTACGTAAGACCAGAAAATATTTTTCTTATAACACAATTGATCAGACAAAAACAGAATAATGCAATTGTAAAGGGCGGTATGTTGTCAGAGGTTTAACCGAAGACCTCATTTAGACGTATTGATGGTAGCTAGACCAGAAGTCAGTAGACTATCAGATAAATTTGCAAGATCTAGTGGTTTGAGACATTCTATAATAGATGAACGACTTAATGAACACACAAGGGTTTCTTTAAAAAGATCAAAGGCAAATAATTTGAAGATCGTTTGAAGCAAATACAAAACGAAGGAGAACCGGTTTCTTATAACCAGATTAAAAAGAACAACTCCTATTATGTCGGTAAAATAAAACTGTAAAAGTTTTTGTAAAAAACAAAGCTAGAGCTCTTAGATATCTTTTCTAGACTTTAATTTTTTGTCGCAGTGGACAAATTGATTTGGAATATTTCTTAATCCATAAAGACAAACTGCTACTCCGTTTTTGTCTTCGGATGTCATTTTAAACAGTGGTATTAAATCGGTGCAAAGGGATAAACTTGAAACATTTTGTAATTTGCAGATCCAAATTCTGACGCATTTATCGTTGATAGAGCAGCAATGGTTAATTCCAGGCCACCTTGTAGGGAATCAATATTGGATGATTTTACAATTGTGTTATACGGCCTTAAATAAAATCTTGCATCGATAAGTATTCAAGAGTAGATATTGTGTTAGATTTACTAAATGAATCATTGAAAGGTTAGATGTGAGAAGACAAAAGTTGGGTTCTGGAGTAGTTTTCTCTATGAAGATGACAACGAAACGAAATTTTTCAAGTGTCTTGCCGACAGAAATGCTTCTGTAGAGACTAATAAGGATACTTTCCAGCTACCCCTTGTAAGCATGGAGAAGCAGATATACGAATGTTTGTCCATGTTCGGCCTGATTATGAAAATTGTTGTAGGACGGTAATTTAAGGTAGCTGCGACACAGATGTAGTAGTATTAGGAATTGCAGCCTTTGAAGACTTTGATGGCTTCCTGTACGTGATATATCAAATGCGTTTGGTCCTCGTGTAGCTACTCTTCCTTTCATTCATACATTCAGTGCATGTGACACTAAGGGAATAGGTCAGTTTGGATGAAATAGGAAGTATTTCAACATGTAAGGGACGTACTTATTTCTTTGCTGAAGTATAAAGACACATACAAGGACATAAAAGAAGCATTTGTTTGCATCATGTACGACAGAACAACATCATTTTTTTCGGAGCACATCAAAAGAGCAGCGTATCAAGGAGGATAAGTTTGGGCTCAGCCTGATTTATGTACCAATTCATAAACACTGGGGTTGGATGAAAGAAAAAAATCGAGGACTTCTTCGGCTACCGTTAAAGTTGCATCCTCCTGTCGAGAACTTTTGAAATGAGGAGGCGAAAAATCCAGTTGTGTTGGTGACTGTAAATGCTACCGTTCTGTCCTTCCTTGTACGAGTTTTGTTATTGGCTACTGTCCGATAATTTTAAGACAACGAACCTGTCTTTCTAACAAAACTAGGCATTTAATCTTAACAAAGAATGTGATATCACTTGTTAAGTTGGTGAAAATTATAAAAAAGTACATTTTCAAAAATTTTGCCGCCATTTTGAAACCGGAAATCACTCTGTTTTGTCATTTATGTGTTGTTTTTCCGTACTTTAGGAACTATAATTTACGCTTAATAAAACCTTACATTGGATTATACCTATAACATAACTTTCAAAGATTTACAACTGGATATGATGCCATTTGCAAAATGATCGGTGGCCATCTTGCAAAAATGGAAATTTTTGATGGCCAGCACCTGATTTCTTTTAATTATCGTTTAGTCCACCTGTATACCAAATTTCATGCTTGTATTTCATGCTTGTGTTATTACTTGTTAAGTTGATGAAAATTATTAAAATATTTTTTACGTATTGCATCCGATTTGGAACCGGAAACCACTATTTGTCTTCAGTTATGTGTTGTTTTGTCGTACTAAGGAGCTGTTTTTAACGTTTTATCATATCTAACATTGAATTATACATAACACATCTTTCAAGGATTAAAATCCCTTGTAAAATTGCTTGAAAGTAAAAATAATCGAAATTTTTGACTCGTTAGCCGACATTTTGAAACCGGAAGTCACCTTAAGTTTCATTAATGTATTTTCTAGTCGTTATTCATGAACTGTCATTTTCTTTTTATCAAATCTAACAATGGATTTTACATATTTCACACCTTTCAAAGGATTAACAAATATTGGCTAATTTGTTATGACGCCATTTTCAAAATGTGTGGTGGCCATCTTGAAAAAATGATTATTTTTTCTGGCCAGCAGCGGATTTTTTATAAGTATCATTTAGTTAACCTTTATACCAAATTTCATGCTTGTATCACGATTTGCACAATTATGTCCATAATATCTCCCACTACATGGAGCATTGGCCATACGCGTATGATGACCATACGCGTATGATGACCATACGCGTATGGTCCAAATACCCAGATGGTCTGGTACATATATATGTAAAAAATTAGCTAGGACTCAATTCCTCCTTCTTTTTATCAACGGCATACTCTTAAATTTGTCCATTCAAAAGTGGACATATAACTCGTGAAATGTGATAGTTTATTCTTTATCATATACAGTGTTCTACTGTTTAAAACATTTTACATTAAACATTCATAGTTATTCTAACTTCTTCTGTTCTTTAATTCATATAAATGTCAGACAGCGTCTAATATACAATAGGAAAGACACAATAATAAAGATCATTTTTTTTGGCTCATTGTTGAAGGCCGTACGGTGACCTATAATTGTAAATTTCTGTGTCATTCTGGTCTCTTGTGGAGAGTTGTCTCATTAGCACTCATACCACATCTTCTTTTTTTAATTAAACAGTTTTGAAGAAGGGCTTAAGATACCCAAAGGACAGTCAAACTCATAGATCGAAAATAAACTGACAACGCCATGGCAAAAAATAAAAAGACAAACACAAATAATAGTTCACAAGACACAGGATAGAAGACTAAAGACTTAGCAACACGAACCCCATCAAAAACGGGGGAGGGTGATATCAGGTGCTCTGGAAGGGTTCAGGTAAAAGTCTGTTTCATATTTTGTAAAAAAACAAGTCATGCACATGAAAATCATTTCGGAAGTAATAAAATGCATAATCACGCTTTGCGATTATAGATGAACACGAAACGTACCACGACATATAAGTTTCATAATAAACGTATATACGTTGTATATAAATATTAGTTTTTTTCGTATTATAAGGATAATTCAAAAGGAACTGACGTTAGGGGACTTGTTAGAAGAAATATTTCAAGATATATAAAGGGCAAACGTGTATCCGAGTGCTAACATTGTAATCGAGTACTTGACCTTCTGAGCGAGTACTCCAGTGCCAATCTTACTTAAAATATACCTCTAATATTCTTTGGTATCACTTCTTCTGTTCAGTTTCCGTTTTTATAAGTCTCTCAATAAAATATGAATCATCCTTTTCTCCTGAAATTGAAACAGAAATTTGAGCCTGACTCAACAATAGATCTAGACCTTATGAATTAGAAGTAAGCAGCTAAATGTCATCGTACAACCTTTAACATTTAGATAAAACAGATACCACATAGAACTATAGAACTTTTCAAATGGCCCTGCGTAAAACAAATCAAACGAGTACACTAAGGGCGACCAATCATTCGACAAATATGGGGCGTTGATGTAACAGAAAAAAACCAATATAGGAACAAATTATAAAAAAAAATTGGCATGAGGGAACGTCAAAAGAAAAAACAATATACGTGTATTATGGCCTACTGGTATTTGACCACAGACACATTTTAAAGTTTATGCAATTATAAAAGTTAAAAGTTACCTTATATGATAAAATAAACAAAATGATTAACTCAGTATTGATAACATCAATGTTATAATAGTAGAACGTGTCCATTGGACACTGATGTGCTAGCCTTAAAATATAGAACATTTGGAGCTTTTTTATTTTGTTTTTGAAGGCACATAACTCGAAAAAGGAGAACGTCACGTCACTGATGAGTCTTATGTAAAAGAAACGTGCATCTGGGATACTAAATATATAATCCTGATATTTTTGATAAATATTCCGTCCGAATTCGATATTGATCCTTATCTGGTTGTATCAAGCATTGTGTACACATTTGATAACATTTGTTTAAAACAAAGTGAAGTTGAATGTGGTTCTATTAAATTCTGAAATGTTTCAATTTGAAAATGGACATATTTGGATTTAAAAAAATCACGCCACCAACAATATGTATATCGGTGGTATAACAATAATTACTCAATCAGAACGTATAATACTATTTTTGGTTACGTTAAAAAAATGTCAAAATACATGAAATTAACTTATAATATACCTCTGATATTTTTTGGTTTAACTCCTTCATGTTCAGTTTCGACTATTTTGTCTTTAAGATCAGTTTGTTCTTTATTTTCTGAAAATTAGAACTAACATTTGACCATGTGGTCAAGCACAATCAGGAAACTGTCCAAACAAAATTGATCATTAAAAATGTGCATGGAACATATATGTATAATTAGTAAGATATTGCATGATTAATCATGAGACCTGCATCATCAAGAGACCAAATGAAAAGACATAAGCAATTAAAGGTAACCGTACAGCGTTCAACAATGACACATATTACAGCACAGACTGCTTTAATGTTCCCGACTTGTTAAATGTAGAACATTCAAAATGGGTAAATGGCGGCCAACCATCCTACTATCATTGGACAGTGATAAAAAAAGGAGAAAATACTGAACTCCAAGGAAAATTCAAAACGTTAAGTTTTTAATCAAATGGCCAATCAAAGCTCAAACATATCAAACGAATGCATTACAACTGTTGTATTCCTAACTTGTTACAGGCATCTTCTTGTGTAGAAAATGGTTAATTGAACCTAGTTTTATAGCGCTAAACCTCTAACTTGTAAGACATTCGCATCAGATTTCATTATGTTGACGTTGACAACGATGCGTGAACAAAACAAATAGATATATGTATTAGTTTAAAAGGCCAACATTAGCAAAACATGAAAAAAATCTCTGCAAATCAATTGTCATATGGAAAAGCCGGACAAACGAACGGTTTGGTCAGGACAAAGGTGTTTAATTGGTCTACACACAAATTTGCAAGAGCATAATACTCAAATATTAAATGTTGACATTGTACATGTGTTATAATCTTTAGTTACTTCTATTGCATGGTAATATGTATTGTGTGTACGTTTAATAACATTTGTTTGAGGCAAAAGTAAAGTTGCAATGCGAAATTGAACAAAAGGACATTACAAGAGAGAGCGCACCACCTTGATTCAAACTTAATCAGTGTCTTGCTGGTATGAGCATTATATATTAAGCTTTATAATGTTTGGGTAGGGAAAAGTAAAGTTAGATACAGTACATTCAACAATTGTGTCCATTGAATGAGGCCCATAAATCTAGATTAACATCTGATTGATTTAAATTGAAGTTATTAAATCAATACCAATGTCTTGATATACTTCGGTACTGGCATGAAAATACGGATTTTTTGTGTTATTAAAATTTACTGTTACAAAATGATAGAAATTATTATAAATTAAGGAATGTATCTCCCTCATGCAAAACTCTGGTTCCTTTCACGGATTTGGCTATACTTTTTGGACCTTTTGGATTATAGCTCTTCATCTTTTATATAAGCTTTGGATTTCAAATATTTTGGCCACGAGCATCACTGAAGAGACATGTATTGTCGAAATGCGCATCTGGTGCAAGAAAATCGGTACCGTTAATTTTATTACTACCACTGGGTCGATGCCTCTGCTGGTGGACTATTAGTCTCCGAGGGTATCACCACCCCAGTAGCCAGTACTTCGGTACTGGCATGAAAATACGGATTTCTTGTGTTATTAAAATTTACTGTTACAAAATGATAGAAATTATTATAAATTAAGGAATGTATCTCCCTCATGCAAAGCTCTGGTTCCTTTCACGGATTTGGCTATACTTTTTGGACCTTTTGGATTATAGCTCTTCATCTTTTATATAAGCTTTGGATTTCAAATATTTTGGCCACGAGCATCACTGAAGAGACATGTATTGTCGAAATGCGCATCTGGTGCAAGAAAATCGATACCGTTAATTTTATTTTATATAACAAATATAACTATCCTTTTTACAAAAAATAAGAGAAAATTTAATTTCAGAAAAAAAAGGTTTCTCCTTTGAATTGTTTTACATTTGTCATTTCGTGGCCTTTTATAGGTGACTGTGCGGTACGTGTTTTTTTCGTTGTTGAGAGCCTTACGATTACTTATAGTTGTACATTTCTGTGTCATTTGGTCTTTTGTTAAGAGTTGTCTCATTGACAATCATACCATATCTTCTTGCATTTGTCAAGAAAAAAAGATAGATCCCTGATATAAAAGATAACACTTTTATGAATTTGCCATAGAAAATCTAAATTACAGGCTTTAATAACAAACCATCTTCATTAGATTACACATTGGATTCATTTATTTCCGTGGGTACCAATTTTCATGGTTTGAAAAAAAAAACTGCATGTTCGTTGATATTTTATTTCGTGGTTCACACTAAGTCTGCACACTTTCCTTTAGAAAATTTACAATTTGCTGAATATTTTAATTTGTTGTTGCCCTGTACCCACGAAATCCAGGAACATTGGTATCTAACGAATATAAATGCATCCACGGTAATTTATATCTGTGTCTTATAAGTCTTGTTACTGTCATTTAATGAAAATCATGTATCAGGACACATTCTGATAGTAAATATGTGTCATGAACTAATGATATAACTCTGATATTCTTTTGTATATCTTTCTGAACAGTTTGGATTATCATGACTTTCTCTATGAGACCTAAGTACTCATTGTGTTCTGAAATTAAAGCAGAAAAATTTATCCTGGGGTCAATAAAACTATAAAAAAAACGGCATTCAAAACCAATCTCTCCAATATTAAGGCGTTAATCGCGTTAGATGATTCGCGAACTAGAGGCTCTTAAGAGCCTGTGTCGCTCACCTTGGTCTTAGTGCATATTAAACAAAGGACACAGATGGATTCATGACACAATTGTGTTTTGGTGATGGTGAAGTGATTGTAGATCTTACTTTTACTGAACATTCTTGCTACTAACAATTTGCTCTATCTATATAGACTTGGCCATTTAGATACAAAGGAAAATATTTTGTAAAAAGTTAGCAAAATTTACGAAAATTTATGAAAATTGTTAAAAATTGACTTTAAAGGGCAACAACTCCTTAAGGATTCAACTGACTATTGTGGTCATGTTGACTTATTATTAGATCTTACTTTGCTGAACATTATTGTTTTTACACATTTTACAGTTTATCTCTATCTATAATAGTAATCAAGATAATAACCAAAAACCGAAAATATCTTTACAAATTACCAATTAGGGTGCAGCAACCCAACAACTAGTTGTCCAATTCATCTGAAAATTTCATAGCAGATAGATATTGATATGAAAAACAAATTTTCCCGTCACATTTGCTCTAAATGCTTTGGTTTCAGAGTTCTAAGCCAAATCTACATTGTACCCCTATGTTCTATTTTTAGCAATGGTGGCCATCTTGATTGGTTGACTGGGTCACCGCACACATTTTTTCAACTATTTAACCTAATAATGATTGTGAACAAATTTGGTTAAACTTGACCATTTAGTTCCAGAGGAGAAGATTTTTGTAAAAGATTACAAAAAATTACGTAAAATTGGTGAACAATGACTATAAAGGGCTATAAATCCTTAAGGGGTCAACTGACCATTTTGATCATGTTTGACTAACTTGAAGAACTTACTTTGCTGAACATTATTGCTATTTACAGTTTATCTCTATCTTTAATAATATTCAAGATATTAACAAAAAACGGCACAATTTCCTTACAATTATCAATACAGGGACAGCAACCCAACAACCGGTTGTCCGATTCATCTGAAAATTGCAGGGCAGATAGTTCTTTTACCCCTATGTTTTATTTTTAGCCAGGGTAGCCATCTTGGTTGGTTGGCCGGGTCAACGGACACCTTTTTTTTTAAGATACCCCAATGATGAGTGTGGCTAATTTGGTTAAATTTGGCCCAGTAGTTTCGGAGCAGATTTTTGTAAAAGTTAACTACGACAACAGACGCCAAATGCCCGATGCCGGACGCCTGTCGCCGGATGACGGACGCCGGACGCCAAGTGATGAGAAAAGCTCATTTGACCCTTTTGGCCAGGTGAGCAAAAACAGATAATTGAACTTATATGTAGCAGTTTCACTTAGTATAAACAAGTAAAATATAAAGAAATCAAACATTAAAAAGGGCTCATTAAACTCGCTTTCTTGAAATGTAAATTAACTTACCGATGAAAGGTATATCTCCATCTATCTCTTAAGCAGTTTGATCTGTGTCTGTATCTTAAATTTGAAGTTTCAATTTATCAGCCTTCATCATAAAATGGATAATCCGATACAAATATGTAAGATGACACTACATTTTTTTCTTTTATTATTTTTATTCTTTTTAGTCTCACAGTTAAAGCAATAGTAGAAATAGCTTCCAATGATACATGTACATGTATTTTATATGTGGTTGTTGACATTATTTTGTTTACCATACATTTGTTTTATTTGTCTAAATACCACACTGCATATTTCTTAAAATTAATTTCTAATTTGTGCTTAAAAGTCAAATTCTGTAACTCGACTTTCATTTTTTTCTGAGAGGATGACTTTCAATAGAATAGCCATTAGTAGGATCATATGTTCAAAAGATGAGAAAATTATAAGAACTGCCAAAAAAAAAACCAAAAATGAAATACATGAAACAATGATTCAAAAATACATTTCAACGTATGATTGTCAACATGATAACTCCCCACAAGACACAGAAATAAAAAATTATAGGTCAGCGTATGGGTTGCAACTAAGAGTAAAGCCCAAACCGCATAATCAACTATGGAAGACCTCGAAATGGCAAATGTAATACAATTAAAAAAGAAGATCCTGCCTCCCTCTAGTCTCTACCCTACTTTCATTTTTGCCAAATCACTACTTTCACTTTCAACAATAAATTTTTATGCCCCATTTTTGTGAATTGTATTTTCTAGTATGTACATCCGTGCATTCGTTCGTTTGTTGGTGACGTCCGTCCGTTTGTCCCGCTTCAGGTTAAAGTTTTTGGTCGAGGTAGTTTTTGATGAAGTTGAAGTCCAATCAACTCGAAACTTAGTAAATATTGTGCCGAGGTGGCATCTGTGTACTATGGACACATTCTTGTTTCCACATGTTTTATTTATGTTTATATATATGCAACTGGTATGACCCCTTAAATAGTAAACATTTCAAAGAAAACAGTAGACAGAATACAAAGAGGATCTATATATTAAAGTAGCATAGTCGTAGTTTACATGTAGATAAAACGCGTAAAATAATTGTCCTCTCTAAGGAGGTATAATAGTTGTGTTTCTTGCGATCTAAACACCATGATATGGAGAACGCTCTGATTAGCTTATTTATTTTTCGATTTTTGTTATCTATCATACGATTGGTTGTTTTAAACCGGATGTCTTATCTATGACTAAAATTCAGTCTGATGACAGAATCAATATCCGGACTCCTTTTTTTTTTCGTTTTTCTCCTAAAATAACTCAATCTGAATAATCATAAGTCAGAATGGATGACAAATGCGACTATGCATGTTACCTATAGAATACAGAGGCATGGTGATTAATTAATCATGGAAGGAAGAGAAGCGACACACAAAATGAGGTCTTCTCGTTTAATAGTATAGATGTGCATAATTCTTGATAGATTAACAAGTTCGATGTGTATGATTCATTATCACTTTACGAAATAATGCATTCGTATTTTCACCTCCTAGCCTGTCCGATGTTAAGGTTTTAGCTGTCATGGTGAAGGTGAATCCCTAAAAGTGCTTTTAATGCTGGAAAAGTGTAATTGTTTTTCATTTCTGACATGTCTAAATATCGAGATTCAGACAAGATTTTTTTTTAACGAATGGTCAGTATCCTGTACCATAAAGTTTGTTCCATGCAGCCGAATTTCGGACGATAATAAGAAGAGACCCATGTTTTGAGGACACTGTGTGGCTGGCTCTCGGACATAAACCCCGCATCTCATTTTATGTACCTAAATATGTCTTTTTTAATAGTGTTGGTGTCATTGGTTTTGTTGTCTCTGAGATATATCATCACACCTCATTTAAATTACTGAAACATGTCTCCGTTTTATGGGGTTATATGGTTGGCTTCTTATTGATCCTGTATTATCTTGTATTTATATTAATTTCAATTTGCTACCATAGTAAATGTGTTATCTGAATAACCTATGTGACGATCTGATGAGTCAAGCCTTTTGCATATGGTTGACTGAGTGTTTATCTGTTGTACTCATACACAATTTTCCAAGGTTAAGGCATGGTTGAGCACGCGCAAAAAGTTCAACTCGGCTTTGAGCGTTCCTGATGACGATAAATCAAGGTAAAACGCTTCTGACACATAAAATGTATACCGTTTTGTTTCTTTTTTACAGCAAGGGGTAGATCATGTAGATGTCTCTGCTGATGAACTATCAATCCCAGAGGGTATCACCTGCATAGCATTCAGTCTCTCGGTACTGCCATTAATTATTTTGAAATTTTTCAAAATGTCCGTATATATATTTTCAAATCTTAAACAAACTCAGGTTTCCAACTCCATTGGTCAAAGTTGATCTTAGATGAATTTGGCGATTTTCAGATTTGTGTTTGGTAATGAATCTCTGTAACCGTATCGGTTTTATAGATCTTTCATATTTTTATACTCTGTGTGTATTTCTGATGATGATAAATCGTTTCGGATACATGCAATATATAAGGTGTTGTTTTCAATTTTATGTCAATTTTGATTTCCTTTCAATTATGTTTAATTGAAGTCTGGAGCTGGCATGTCAGTTAACTGCTAGTAGTCTGTTGCTATTTATGTATTATTGTCATTTTGTTTATTTTCTTTGGTTACATCTTCTGACATCAGACTCGGACTTCTCTTGAACTGAATTTTAATATGCGTATTGTTATGCGTTTACTTTTCTACATTGGCTAGAGGTATAGGGGGAGGGTTGAGATCTCACAAACATGTTTAACCCCGCCGCCAGTCAGGAGCCTCTGGCCTTTGTTAGTCTTGTATTATTTTAATTTTAGTTTCTTGTGTACAATTTGGAAATTAGTATGGCGTTCATTATCACTGAACTAGTATATATTTGTTTAGGGGCCAGTTGAAGGACGCCTCCGGGTGCGGGAATTTCTCGCTACATTGAAGACCTGTTGGTGACCTTCTGCTGTTGTTTTTTTTCTATGGTCGGGTTGTTGTCTCTTTGGCACATTCCCCATTTCCATCCTCAATTTTATTATCAAGACAATTTTCTGAATTTCTTCCAATTCCTTTTATTTATTCATATAACACTATATGTGTATTCATACACTTCAGAACCATAACTACCATAAACATAGACAGTGTGTACTTACTTGTGAAAACATCTTCTTCCAATAGAAATTTAATTTCCCCTAATGTTACACCATACAAAAAGGAATATGAAACATCTTTTTCAGTCAGATTTTGAATAACTAAGGTATATCCATCCTTTAAAACCTTCTCATCGTACTTTTTATTAGATCATCCTGTTTTGACATCTATAAATAGTGTGCGTTGTTGTGGAATCCACATATCCCAACCTGAATCTTTGGGACAGCAGTTTGAAACATTGCAGAATAATGTCACGTTTTGTCCTTAGTCTGTTACCTTTCCAACAACCGTCCATTCCAGAACACCTGCAATATTTTTAATTGTTGTTCTCGTTTAAATTGTTTGCTTTACTGTTCCTTAAATATTTCATTGCATAAAACAAAAGATTACACTCTGTCAGGACAAATAATAAGGGAATAACATGTACAAATTTTACTATCAAACATGTACTGTTAATGTTCTCCCTTATTCATGACAAATGGTCATCATTGTTTGGTTGGTAAATCATGTGTTTAGAGTCAATTAATTATTTTGATACACTGATTGGGCAGTGCCTCTTTTTTGTATAACAAAGATCGAATCTTTGAACTTTCTTAATCATTTAACTTCATAGTAATCTGTGTGAGAAAGTTTTAACATTAAACTACCCAAGGTTCTTGATTTATTTGTCATATTTGCATTCAACTTGAGAACTTTGATAAAAAAAGAATTGTCCCATAGAAATAATTCACAATGACTTGATTTTTTTTTACAGCTGTTCTATTTTGGAGATATTTACCATTTTCATCTGTTGTGGTAAGATATTAAGCATAGATATAATATTATTCTGATTTAGAGTAATTTCTCGCAATTTTATTGGCTGATGTTGTCCTAATAAATTTCATTTTTTTTTTATTACGTCAATTGGAATTATCTCCCTTATTTATTACGTCAATTGGAATTATCTCCATTATACCATTGACCTAATATTTTAAACTTTTCACAGTTTTAGATTAAATATCTAAAATATATTTGGTTGATATCGTCCTAATATTGAATTTGAATATAATAATATGTATTATAACAAAGTCAGGATAAATTCGTTACACAGTGTTCAATTATCCTAATACGGAATTTATCGGGTCAATAAAATTCATATCGGGTGAGGCGAAAATGACCACTGTGTAACTAATTGTGCACTCATGGAAACATAAGATACATTCACAGAATATGAATTTAAAGCCCTCGTGAATTAAATCTTAAAAACATTTACTTAGTACCTTGTATCATAAGACAATGAATCAGAATCAGAAATGGTAGCAAATTCTTCATATCTTGCAAAAAACTGTAAAAAAAATAATTGCAAACGATCAATTATGTTTATGGAATACACATTTATTTAACTACATAGTTCCTGCTAAGGACAATCCACATGTGTATACTTGTCTCATTCAGGACAACTATCTTAAAACGATCTTATTCTCAAAGATACATGCAAACATTATAACAACTAACACATGCATGTGTCTCTGACACTGTTCACACACTCCCACCATTGTACATCGTACGTTATTACTTAGAGACATTTGTCACTGATCATATATGTCCATCTTCACCAATCATGCATTTTAACAAATATTGTATTGAGCATGTTTATCTGTTACACATCATACTCCATCATTGTTATCAATTCATTATTAAAACTATAACAAACATTTGTGTATGTTCCAGTAATGTCCACTGTCACAAATCATACTTTATTAAGCATATACAAGAGGAGACTCAAATGTTTCCCTGTCACGCATGAATTTTCGCACATTACCGATTTATAATACAGACATTAATTCATGTTACTAATCACAACGTCAAATATCGCTTTTCATACATTTTCAAAATCATATGTAGAATCTAGACCATCATTTTGGATCTGGAATCAAGTCATGATCATCCTACATTCAACTGGATCTGCAAACAAATGAAGAGCATCACGTATACACGTCATGACAATATTTAATTTCATTCTGCAAGCAGATCAAGATCATAACGCAATCACGTCCTGATCATCCTGTATTCCAACTGCATATGCAAGCAAATCAGGACCATCACTTAATCAAGACCATCATGCTATCAATATATGATAAAGAGGTCAAAACGTATCATTTTCAAGTGGGCAATTCAAACGATATCCTTGTTTTCGTTTTAACAGTCTCAATAACACTGACTAATACAATTTACTATCTATATTGTGTGGCGTATAGATAATTTTCCTGTACTTCTAATTCTGTTTCTATTCGTTACTTACATAATTTTTTCTTCAAAAACATAAATGAATATTACCACTGACACTTATAGCACAACTTCATTCTGGAAACAAATAAAATAGGGGTTGTCAATATAAATATATAAGTAAAGAATTTGTATGGCTGATATAACATAGTTGTCTATTACTTATTAGCATAGTCGTTAATAAAACTAATATAGCATATTCAGCCTCTATTGTTGATTGAGAGACTTGCTTTTTGTGACACTCAAACAAGTGATTTGTCTTTTAAAATTCAATGATAAGAAAATAAATAACGTGACGTTTTCTGTATGAACAACACCTTATACATGTAGTATACAAAATAGACCATGCTTACGGTCGACGTATGAGTTATGTTTCTAATCCCAAACACCTATTGAAAATTGCACATTTTTGTTGAAATTGGTGGGAAAGTTGTGTACAAATAATGACGGCATAAAACATACAGTTTTTGCGCCTCGATCTCGATTATTGACATTTATCATTATGTCTGTTTTGATTGTTCCCATAATCTTGTCATTTTACCGAAACTAAAAACAACTAGCATTTAACTAGATTTTTGCTAGCTACAAAACCCACCATTGTATTTGGAAAAATGTATCTACTAAATCACGAGTACGATAGATGGTTTCCATTCTTTCTATGGGTTGATACAGTTTAATTCTTGATTTGACATTTTTTATGGAATTCACCTTTCTAAATATACCTTGGAGTTCGGTGCATTTGTTAAAACGTTTAAAAAGATAAAACAGTAAACCAACTTGCTAACTGGTTGATCATTTTCATATAAGACAAATCTTGGATAGTTTAATTTCTAAAACTGCAATTTACACAATATCTAAATAAAGCTTTGTCTTTACAAAATCCATGGAAAACTTGCAGAACTGTATGACCAAAATAGACCTATAAATTCACAATGAATTCAAGATCAAATTTGACATTTGGGAAACATAAAAAAGGGATAGGAATTGAACATTTTCCTGGATAATCCATGAGATTAGATAATGATAGTGAGGTATAAGGAATTACATATATATTTAAATGAAGATTAAAATCTAAGTAATGTGATTTTCATCAATTAAGTTACATCGATACATAGTTTTGTGACCATTATATGTAATTTGATACTTGTTATCAATTATTCAACAGTTTTTCTAACTGACATTCGACTTTATTCAATTAAAAAACAGAATGTCATCAGTACAAACATATAATCAACAAATAAAAACTATATACAAAATTTACGCAACGTGTAAGGACAGTTAAGAAACCTAAGCACCCATCGGCGTTATTAACACCTTCCTAATTTTGAAGGCATTTTCCCCTTCCGTTCTAACACTTGTTGCGGATTCAAAGCTTCAAACATTCAGATATTGATTTATAAAAATTCTGCTTGCATTGTCTTTTTTGTTGGGTTTTAAACAAAATTTTAATACTGAAGTCAATTGGGAAAACATTCAAACTTACCGTCCTACAGGTCAGAAAGCTGGTACATGAAATAACAAGATAAAAATGATGTGTTGCTCTTATCACAATTGTATTTGTTGTCATAAAGGTATATCTAATAGTATTGCATTTCAAGACAACACCAAAACGATTTAAATTTCACCAAATATATAGTATATGAGATTTATTCAACAAACTAAGGACGATATTACGCGACGTTATGTTTGTTTTAAAAGAGTGATAATTTTAAAAAAAATGACTCCCTTTGATGTACCCTGCAACACAAAGTTCAATTTCACGTTTGAATTTGTTTGTTTTGGGCATTTTAAATGTTGATAAATACATTATATTAAGGAGGTGTCATAAAGAGAGGTTTAGTTAATTTTACTGAATAAAATTATAAGTAATAGTTTTCAAGCTAACTGTTTTTTTTTTTAAATTTTTATTTTAAACGAAATAAAAAATAAAACGTATTACCTGAATTTTATCATTAGTATTAATTTTTACTATTTTCTCGTCAGTTTTTCCTAACAAAATCACCCACAGGCATATAACGTATCGATTTAGTCAAATACAGTAATAACAAATCTACAATCTCTAGCATGTTCAAAGTCAATTATTTGTGATATGAGTCACGTACTCTTATTTCAATTTTAAAACAGATACAGATTTATCGATTAATCAAGTTTTTCTATTCAATATACTTATATAAAGTATTAGTTTTGGTTAAAAATCCTTTGCGCTAATAACAATCGTTATAATACCAGTATTTAAGTTTGGCTTATCGTTCTTTCAGCATAAAATTGCGTTTTCGTCCTGAACATTCACGAACCATTTGCCACTGACGTTCGGCGACCATGCACTACTTATCAATCTTCCAAGAATTTTGGAGTTTCTAATTGGGTTGAATTAATATATCCCCAAGAACTAGAAATTAAAGAAACAACATACACGCCTCCTCCGCCTCTTTTTTAGACTTATATCTCGAATTTGACTTACACAGTCATCTCAGCACCGGCATCTTTGACAAATGAGACGGTTTTAATTTTGAAATTATTAATTTTCCCCACCTTAGTAGCAATATAATAACTTCACCTGCATTTGACATATATATTTCCCAACTTATTCGATATTCAAGAGCTTCATTTAAAGTGGCTCGGTACTTAAACATCCCGTCAATGTGCTTGTAGTATCTTTCATTTTTTGCTGGTGTGTTTTGTATATGCGACTTTTTGTGTTTCTTTGGTTCTTATAACATGACTTTGTACTTATAAAGATCCCGTCAGTATAATATTGTTCTATTATATGTAATTATGATATGTTTCTTTTATAAATTACAAAATTCTTTAAACCGCAAACGTCACGATTGTTCAATCGCGTAGTGGAATGAACTATTTGTGGAATCTTATAAATTCTAAACAACTTTTGGACTATTTTAAATCTCGGTCCATTCCTGAAATTAATTCTTACATACTTTAGATTGTTTAACCCTGTATGCTAACTTTGCCCATGTGTAATTTTACAATTCTTTGTTTATACATTGAACGACAAAAATATGTGACGTATAAAATGTTCTGACGTCAGACACGCGAATCAATTAATGAATCAACCCACCATTTTCTACATAAGAAAATGCCTGTACCAAGTCAGGAATATGACAGTTGTTATCCATTCGTTTGATGTGTTCGAACTTTTGTTTTTGCCATTTGATTTGGGACTTTCCTTTTTGAATTTTCCTCGGAGTTCAGTATTTTTGTGTTTTTACTTTTTTTTTGTAGAAACATGTTTTTGTGTTCTGTTCAATTGTTCCTTTTAAAATTGTTACACGATGATGACTGTTGTACCCATATTTTGACTATTTTATTTATTATGTCTGTTTAGTTCACGTATCATTGTAAATATAACGGAATTTGATGAGACTGTCATCAAAGTGAGAGGTTTAGCGCTTTAAAACCAGGTTTAATCCACCATTTTCTACATTTGAAAATGCCTGTACCAAATCAGGAATATGACAGTTCTTGTCCATTCGTTTTTTATGTGTTTTGTTATTTGATTTGCCATGTGATTATGAACTTTCCGATTAGATTTTCCTCTAAGTTTTTGTGATTTTACTTTTCACTAAAAATTTGGCAGCATAGTGATACATGATGTAACCGACATGATAAGATAAAATCGATAGTGAATTATATATCAAATCATACAGACATCATTGATAATCTACAGAATTTAGTATTTCATAAGGAACAATTATAGAACTAATGTAACGCGCGTGCAGTTTCCCGATATAATGGGTAGAAACGTCCGGAGAAATGGGTTTTGCAACACACAGGGGCTATGGATTTTGTAAAGACGTGCGTTCAGCAATCAAATTCCTAGAAATATACTAATCGGGGGATGATTATTCCATATCTAACTACTGGTAGTTTGATCAAAGCTGTTAGTGAGGGTGTGTGTTTGTTTATTGTCCCTCTTCCCATGGACTTGACATTGAATTATACATATATGCTTGTGTTAACAGCTCGGTTTGAAAATGCCAAATGCACCACTGATTGGTTCACAATTAGAAGACGATCAAAAGATGTTAACGACGTGTAACAGAATATTGTAAACTCACTGAAGATGATAAAAAAAATATATTACCAGTTGACAATACAGACCATTAAAATCATATGTATCAACAACCATACACTTTAAGGGGGCGGGGATATAGTATCTGTTTCGTTTCACCTTTGTTTTCAGCGATTGTAAGAGTAATATGACTTTTTTCTCATTAAACATTATTAGAAGAATTGAATTTGATGATAACATACTCATTAGGAATAAAACTCTCGTGAATCGTGTCGTTGAATTTATACTTCAAACTTTAATAATTTCAATAAAATTGTTAAACCTATGCTTGACAATTTCCCGCGCAAATGTGTAATCGTGGTCAACATAAGGTAACGTATCGGACGTTATTGTATTTGAAACTTTTTTTCTTTATTTTATTACGAGTTGCTTAGAAAATTTTCTTTATCGGTCGCCAACTTTGATTACCTGTTAAAAAAAAACAAGTTGTCTACCTTTAACCGATTGTGACAGCGGTTTCACTGCACCATGAGGTCAGTCGGCCGGCTCGTTTTAGCGTCACAGATGAGTTTTATGTAGACGAAACGCGCATTTTGAGAATCAAATTATAAGCCTGGTACCTGTGATAACTAATTACACAGAAGGATGGTCAACGGAACTAACTCCCAAAGACAAATAATATCGTTGTGTTCTTTTCTTTTTTATCATATTTTTTACTGCTTAATACATTTTTTCTGTATTTAATAGTTTAAAAGGGAAACTTAATTGAAATAACTGTTTCTATGTAGCGATGCATTTTTTTATATTTTGGAGAATCGGTATAATTATTTGATTACTTTATCTCTCACAATTTTGCGTTTTAGACGTATTCTGATATCAGTATTTCAATCCTAAATTTGTTTCTGGAATGTTCAAGATGGTTAAATGTCAATAAGAACGTACTTTCTATCTTCAGTCCAAATATTTTAATGATACTGTTTAGTATCCCCCCTCTGCACCATCTTTTTTTGATTAGTTATTTCCCATGATTTCCATATAGATATACTATTCAAATCTTATATACATATAACTATGAACCAATTTGTTGAATGTTTAAAGGTTTCTGTTAACTTGTTAATGTGTAATATATTAAACTAAAACGCACTTTCAGTGGTTTTCAATAGTTATAATATATTGTTTTTTTTTGTCATAACAAAAAAACAATGAAAATTATGTGGAAAAATATAACAAACAAATACACTAAACAGATACAGACATTATTATTTAAACTTTTTGTATACATCGAATTTCTCATTATGTACTAACATATTTCCGTTTACAAAGTACAAGTGTTTCCTGATGATAGGTCTGTCACAATATGGCGGATGACTTCATGATGTGAATAATTTGATTGTGAAACAAGAAAAGGTAGGGATTAGTATCATTGTTTTCATATTTGATAAGTAACGGAAGAATAGGCAAATGAATTTTGGCATTTAATTTAGTTTTTTTCGCTTTCCAACAACGAAGTTTGATCTTACAGTGTTTGCGTATTATCTATTCACGAAACTTCCGCCTCAATGACGTCAGTGTTATCTGATGGTCAAGTAATAGTCTCGTTATTGCTTCTTCCTGTTTCCAAAGATGACTGCACGTGGAGATATATACATATATATATATATATTCTTATGGAATTCTACTAAACTTTAATTCATTTTGTTAATTGAAAAAAAAGGCAAATTTTGCATTTAAACCATTAGTTATTTTGATTCATTATCTCATGGATATTTTAATGTACATCGAAGCACCTTTAACTTTTTTCCTTGAATTTTTTTAGCACAATAATGACACTCTTGTTGCACAATTTTATATTCATATTTACAATATATATTTTGTTTAGAAGTTTTAAAAGTCTTAAGCCACTCTACATATCGGTGTGGTGACAATCAGAAACTAAACTTGTCAACCAGATGTTATAATTGGTAAAATTCAACATGTGACAGTTAATAAACAGCTAAAAAAAGTCTTTTATGATTGCCGACAGCTCAGCTATCGTTTCTTCAGCCCCAATGAAGCAAACAGTTTATTTCGACACGGACAATTCAGATAGGACTAGAACTCTATGTATCTGCTACATACTAAGCTTAAACACTTTTCTAATTTGTGTTTATCAATGACCTGGCCACATGTGTTCTTTAAATGAAAATATTTGAGATGGCATTTTCAATTTGGTAATGAAGATATATTGTATGAAATGCACCTCATACATTTATAATATATGGTGCAAATTTACTACACTTTGTCATTGATTTATCATATGCTTAACTCATTGTGCCAGCGTTTCTGTTTTTAATTAAAGATACTGGACCGTTTACAAATCATTACTTTTCTTACGTTTGTCTGATTTTTTTTATATCAACAACTTTACATAATTATAAAAAAAACATAGTGCTGATCATAACAGACATACAACAAATTCAAACAAATAACTAGAAACAGTATAAAAATCAATAACATATTTAATAAATAATATTCTGGTGATTTTTCCTAAACCTACAAATAATAGCAGCTAAAATCAATTATACGATAATGTACGACATTCAAAGTTGAACAGAAAAGAAGGTTGCCATTAAAAATTGTTTATAACGGATATTAAGAGGTTTAACCTTCAAACTAAATGTTTAAATAACCTTATCGCAATAAACATAAACATGTCCGGTGTTAAAGTATAAGTTTCCGGAAGATAAGTTTACGACTATATGACATATTATATATTAATGATACTATAACATTAAAGTTAAAATCAAATATAGATAGGAATAGTGTTATTGTTTCTAATAAACATATATTTTTTATTTGACCTTTTAAATTTTTTTGGGATTCGAGCGTCACTGATGAGTCTTTTATAGACGAAACACGCGTCTGACGTAAATATCATAATTTTGATCCTGGTATATATGATATGATATGCCTCTGCTGGTGGACGTTTCGTCCCCGAGGGTATCACCAGCCCAGTAGTCAGCACTTCGGTGTTGACATGAATATCAATTATGTGGTCATTTTTAAAAATTTCCTGTTTACAAAACTAAGGATTTTCTTATCCCAGGCATAGATTACCTTAGCCGTATTTGGCACAACTTTATCTTCATCTTTGTATTTGTTTGGTTTATAACTATTTCGATATGAGCGTCACTGATGAGTCTTATGTAGACGAAACGCGCGTCTGGCGTACTAAATTATAATCCTGGTACCTTTGATAACTATATACACAACTGTTGTACATGTATAATACACACTGCAGTTATTTAAATTACAATTGATCATTTCTTTGGAAACTTTTTGTAACAGTAATGCTAAACATCTGCATTAAATTGTATACAATACCAACTTCTAAGACCCCCTGAAACATCCTTTTCAGCATATTGAAATTGTTAATGGAATAAAATGGGAAAACTTGAACATGTATTTAACCAAATTAAATTAATGACTCTGTTATGTAACCTTTAAACTGCTTATCTTTGAGTCTGATCTCTGGTTGATAGTTTTCTGAATGCTAGTCATACCACACCTGCTTATATTCATATTGTAGTCAAACAGGAATGGTCTCCTGAGTTTGGGGTTGCTTCCTAGTCTCTCAGGATGTTAAAAATCCATTTAAGAATGTCATGCTTGTCAGTGTAGTAAAAACTAACAGGATTAACTGTAAACATGTGCTTGTCCTGATATGCATGTCATTTTTGATACTGAACACCAAATCTCATTAACCAATTCGTTGTCATATTAATCAAAAAGACAGTAGAGTACAGTAACATGTATAATAAGAACAAATCATGTATTCCGGTTCAGGCAAAGTGAAAAGACATTAAAGAATACCATATTTATCAAACCGTATATCATACTTCAAATGTACATGTATCTTTCATTTTTTCAGTCAATCATTCATAAGCGGTCTGATTATTTAACAGTTTAACTTATACAGCAATTTAACTTGAATATAATTCAGCTGCTCCAACAGGAATACGAATGCCTTCTCCGCTTAATAAATTCCAACTCAATTTTGCTATCACCACGTTGGTCACTTTCTTATTACCTTTATGTTCTAGATTGACACAGGACATTACAGGTTTCCATAACAGCCCTTAATTGTACCTATGTACAGGGTACACCTTCAAGTCTCGTTAAAAGCTACAATATACATTTTGTTTAAAGAAAACTCAAACTTGGAATAAGCATTGAAAAACAATAACTTTACATTTTATACTACTGTCATGACTGTTCGAGTCAAATGTTTCATGTTCACAAAAAAAAACCTGTATTATGGTTATGAACCTCATTATGTATATGTCATGCATGGTCAAACTCATTTTAGCTTTCTGTATTTGTTGGTCACCTGATCAATAGGAATGCAAATGTGAACATTCTTCCAAATTTGCATTTTACTCAAGAATATAAATCTTATTATGTCTATCAGTAATAGTTATTATCCCTACATTCAGGTTCATGTTTTACAAGTAGACAAAAACAAAATTGTTTTGCATGTTTTAAATTTGTCAAAAATAGATGCTAGTTATAAATACATTTTTCCTATCTATTCATGCTTATCAATATTTCACCTGCTAATTTGTTATGTTTAAAATTTGAACTATTCTAAACTGACATTATTTCATGATTTGACTATTCATAACACAGCCTGTAACAGGTATCAGCATAAACAAAAGTATTCTATCTGTAAAAAGGGGGATGGTAAATTCACAAAAAAATCTAAAGAGCATTAACTAAAAGGAGATAATAGTAAACATTGATTATGACGTTTTTCAAAGTGATAATATGTATGATATGAGATGCCCTTCAATGGATCCTTCTGCCTCCCATTACGATTGGTGGTCACTGGGCAACTTAAAATAGTTGGACATGTTTGTCATGTTTGTTGTGCATTCAGAAAGCGTCACATGTTCTTTATTTTTAGAAAATGTATCAGAACCCCCCCCCCCCCCCCCCTACCACACACACACAAAATGTCTGCAATGGACACTGTGTCGTCTGTTTATCAACAGTGGATGCCATTAAAACATCGCCCTCTTTGTAAACATTCTTCTAAGGGAGGTAATTGGGATAGTTCCACTGATGGTTAAATTGTTCCAATTGTCTGGATTTATCTATATTTTATTTGCATTTCATCGATACATTGACGCGGACGCTTCTGCTCTGTAACGGGGTGTCATTTGCTAATGTTTTAGAGTATCAAGTTCCATACTAGATATAGAAAAAGATCAGTAAAAGCAAAGGGAAAAGCGATTAATTCTAATCTTTATAATTTTCATCAGTGTTAAGCCTTAATACGTGGTGCACCTGTGTAATATCCCGCCATTGAAGAGAGAGAAAAAAGTGTATTTGGTGCATTCACACTAAAAACTGACCGACTTTAGAAATGCAACACTAGATTATTCTTTTTATTTTTTGAATGAATGTGTCACCGTCAAAAGCAAAGACTGCCTGTAACAAACGCCAAAATGATTGTCAGAAAGGTCAACATATTCTGTTCGACATGTTTTTGGTTCTGTATTTCTGATTTTGCATTTGTTCGACCCATCACAATGGGGTTTAGCAACAATGCAGCTATAACTTTAGGGCTTTAAATGTTCCGGTTCTCTGGTAGTTCAGTGTATGTGAAACCTTTCTGGCATAAATCTGTGCGCAAGGGCATTCGGTAGTTTGATTAGCAGTTTACATTGCGGCCGTAAACATGCTCGCAAATGACGTTGCCTAATCAAATTCTATTGACGCTGCATTGGCACTACATGTTGATCTGGTCATTGATGGTCAGCAACACATCCCATTTACTTGTATCATTGTCGGGAGGACAGTAGGACGAGTTTCTGAAGTCAAACTGTATGATTGCAGAACGTTCACGCTTTTTGGTTTTCAGTATTCTTATTGGCAGATTCATTTTTAATTCCTCAGTCTTAGCAATATTGAGATGCATCATAGTTCAGCTAATTTAAGTGTGGCCAAGGTTTGAAAGAACTGTTTCATGACGCAAAACATGGTGAACAAATCTTTTATGGGTTCCAAATTTCGCTTTCAGAAATTCGTTTGGCTTCAAAACCCCGTTATGTTCAATAAACAAGGGTAAGTCAGATGTCGATTTTTTCTCAAGAGAAAGAAGTATGGTAAGCATGGATAGCAGTTGTATGAGAATCAAACATGTTTTGGTACAAAAATCAACAAAATCAGTGTTGCGTTTTTAAAGTCAGTCAGTATACTATTGTGTCCTTTGTCCTATTGTCTATAGTTTTAGAAACACTAGAGCCTATTTTAACTATAATTGTAATCATTGAGTTATATTAAAGTGAAATATAAAAAGGTGCTTATTCAGTCATTTCTCAAAATTAATGATGTTTTTATGAAAAAATATATTACTATGTTTAAATACCACTATTGGTGTATTAGTGTATGTTGCGGGACATAACAATTTAATCAACATATTGTTGTACCGAGTTTTCGTCTAATCGTATATGATAACATAATAACATGTTTAACGGTATGGACATAAAGTTATTCGAATTTTTGCTGAACCATATCAATCTTTTATCTCCCTTAGCATTTTTGTCTATGACATTGCTTCTTTTGCACCCACAAGCTCTAAAGATTCTTTCTACGGACCCGAAACAGTTGCAGAGTTTCTATTTGGTTTTAATCACAAACAGGCACGATATCCTTCATTATATCAATGCCCATGTTACGTCAATCTTTGAAGACCCAAATGTTGCAAAACACTCATCCTACATCCATGACAAATATGATGTTGTCCCCGCAGATAAAGCCTCAAATAACATCGTTTTTGTGTGTAGAATTTCATTGCATTAAGGGCTTGATAAACGAATAAGGTGTTGGCAATTTACTTGGAAACTCAACATATACCCTCACGACACTTACCAAAGAGGAAAATTCCGGATAATCATATGTCTGTTATGTGTTTTTTTGGAATTTCAACCAAATATGAAGAACCGGATCTGCCATCACTATATTGGAAACCTAAACTACATTATATAGTTACAAACAACGCTATATTACTGGGTCTTCCAAGTGCTCCAAGAAACCTCTTTCTAAATTATTAACATTTATTCTATCAGCAATCAAAAACGGGCTTCAAAGTTATTGTGAAACTACCTATTTTAGAGGTGGCTTGAATCAGATCTGGATAGTTAAAAGTTCCAAAGATCTTTTAGAGAACATATAATCTTACTCTCTTTCAATTTGCAAACGCAATGAAATGGAAAAAAGAAGACGTATTATCATGATGAAATTCATGAAGGAGTATTCGCTAAACAAAGTACAGAAATATTGGGAATTTAAACATTTAGCAAATATCACTATATATCCTAATACCACTGTCATATGTATAGCTGACGTTTTCTCTACAACTTTGAGTCGAAGTTGAAGGGGATATGAACTTTTAACCGGGAATGTCACATTATATACCCTTTCTGAAACCTGAAAAACCTATATAAAACAGATTACCACGGCCTATTTTTTTCTCTTGCCTTTGTTAGTCTTGTTTGATTTTAAATCTTAGTTCATTTATATATTTCGGAGTTTAGTATGGCGTTTATTATCACTGAAATATTAAACATTTTTGTGTAGGGGCCAGCTAAAGCACAACTTCGGGTGCCAGAGTTTCTGGTTGTATTTGAGTTCTTCAGTCCTTTATGATGTGGGTTTTAAAACGTATAAACACACACAGAAATGAACTATAAGATAACAACTGACATTTTTCTAACTTAGTACAGGATATTTTAAGAACAACAAATGGTGAATTGAACAGGGTTAAGTTTGATTTGTGTTCGTAGCTTGAAGTTGATTAAAACTGGGTAAATGGTTTAGAAGCTGAGGTGTTTTAAAAATGAACTAGTACCATCGGTTGTATTTCACCAAAAAGGGAAAAAGAGGCGAATCTTTTTTTCTTCAAATACTCGAAGGGAAATTGTCCTTTTCGTATTTTGACGACCGAAGCAAGTTTACATTAACTACGACTGAACACAATATTAGTTGAACAATTATATACCTGTACTGGTGTTTAAAAGATTATGCATCTATATTTTACCTAATAAAAATTACTCAGATATGTACATGTACTAAATAAATGATTTAATCCGGATCGTCGCGTTGTCACATTAAAGTTTTGAATTGACCGATTTTTTGTAAGCGTGACAGCCAAATTGTGAAAACAGGAAACGATGTCGAGAAGATCTCAATTTCGTAATCTCAATAAACAAAACGTGTATTACCATTGTAATATAGTCACCGTGTTTCACATTATTATGACTGACGAAATCAAATTTAACTTAATAAAAGAAACGTGGTAGTATATTCACGTTTTATTATCTTCCATTCAGATGACATACTATTAAATCTCATATTCTGAATATTCTGAATATTTGAATATCATATTATTTAAAAATAACTTTTGTCTGCTTCATACATACTGTACTTAATCATCTAAATATAATGTTATTGAATATTTTATGGATGTACCTTTACGTGATATATATCCAAAGCAAATCATGATGAGTAAATTGAATCATGGCAGTCTAAACAATTTATTTTAAGTAGCAATGTTTTTCCATACGACCTTATTCCGATCAGAGCAATAGTCGGAATCGTCGTTAATTTGCACTGAATTGCAGACTTTTCCTTTTTGTTTAGGTAATACAAATCGAAAATACACCCTAATTCCCTGTGTTTTCTATTTCAATTGTACTATTTACGGGCAATAGAAAAACTTGTATGGATAAGACAGTGTAAATGAATAAACCGCAAATATTTTTCATAAGATGATCACACAATTGGAGCATTTATCTTCCCGTACAGTCTGTTTATGGCATTATATCATCAATGTTATCGTGATAGATTCTTTTAGCTAAGAAATTACTCAGCAAACAGGGGTGTGGAAATATTTGTTGTGAGCACTTGTCCCCGGGCAAGTGAAACCTAAAATTTTACTTGTCCGGAAAAAAAATTACTTGCCCTGATGATCCCAATAAATATTGAAGTATTTCTTGTTAGCTAGTATATAATTCTTACTTAGCACTGTTGTGCATCACAAACAAATGAAATCTATTTGTTTATATGTGTAAAGAAATAGGAAAGTAGGAAATGGGTTAACATCAATAGGACAGAAACCTAACAGCAAACCAACCAATGAAATGACATGTAAAGGAAAATTTTACAGCAGTTTTTGAATAAAAATTGTAGCCAGTAGGTACATATACTAAATTTGAGGACAGTGAATTTGAAGAAATGTAAACTAAATAATAGATAAACTATTGATTTTGTGGTGTTTCTCTCAACTGACACACTTGTTTTTTTCTTGATTATTTATTATTGTCTTGATGGGTAATTAAAGCGTCCCTTCTATTTTCCACTTTGACAACAAATAATGTTGACCTTTCATCTATAAATAAGACAACAAACTTTATTTATTTTCCGAATTTCCATAGATAGCCAGGGGCAATCTGATATCCACGATGTCTGAAATTCTCGCTTCTGTTTTTTTTTTAAATACTCTGTGTCCTCAATTTGCATTTAAGGTTTTCTACTCGACTTATGACTCTTTTTGTCTTGCTTGCCCACCTTTTTATTAAGTATTTATCAATCTGAATCTCGATACAAAAATTAAAGAAATGACACTTCCGGTAAATGATGGATAAAACCTAATCGACGATCCCGGGTCAACGGACAAAGCCAATGCAATAATACGCGACTCGGGTTCGCATACTTATTTTTATTTATTTTGGTAATCGATTTATTTCCGGTATCGTGTTATATTTATCATCATGAACATTATGCTTTTACTTGCTGAACATTGGTTTCTTTTACATAAATTTAACATCTTTATACGTTTTGAAATTAATTTTATGTTTTTGTTGGATTTGAACTTTGTCTTGTATATTTTTTTACTTGTCCACGGGCAACCAAGACAAAAATAATTACTTGTCCGGTTGTTCAAATGTACGAGTCGGGCGAGTCGGGCATAGCATTTCCACACCTCAAAATCTCTACTGTGAACACATTGCGCTTGAAATAATTGATGTTCTACAAATTGTCTAAACAATATCAGAAATATGGATGATCGTTGATAGTTTTCAGTGTAGACACGCAATGGTGGAATCGTTCATTAAAAATCTTATCGTATGTACAATGAGTATTCTTTTATCTAATCGTAAGATTTACCTGGGAAGAAAATAATATATTATGCATCATAAATGTGTCGCGTTTTGTGATAGGATAACAACACAGAGATATAAGTATTTATCATATACTTAGAATTGAGAATGGAAATGGAAAATGTGTCAAAAAGACAAAAACACGACCATAGAAAAAACAAAAACAGAAGGTCACCAACAGGTCTGCAATGTAGCGAGACATATCCGCACCCGCAGGCGTCCTTCAGCTGGCCCCTAATCAAATATATACTAGTTTCAATGTAGCGAGAAATTCCCGCACCCCTAAACAAATATATATTAGCATTGATATGGTAGCTTTTGCATATTGTGTAATGAGCTGCACAATCCATAATTTCCCACCCGGGATGATAACCAATATCAGGTTCATCTTGTGCACAAAGCCCAAAGTAGTGCCTCTCGTGCAAGTTGCTTCCGTTATATCCGGTATAGGTTGTTTACTTTTCCACTTTTTACGGGAACTTTTATGGGGATATTCAAGTACTTGCTATCAAATTCCATTGACAATTATGAATCATTTTATAGAACACCAAACATGGAGTAATAATGATCATAAAACCCTTCCAAATTTTCAATTTTTCAAAATGCCTCTATAGGAAATAGTAAACTAAATAAATATGGAGGTAGTGATGTTAATGTTGGGCAATTATAGTGTATTTGTTGGATTCATAATTTAACTTTTTTATAAAGTTTTTTACTGTTTTAGTTATTTTATTTGTTAATTTCCCATACATAAAACAATTGTCGGACTACGTCTCGGGCTGATACGAGGGTCTCGGGATGATACCCGGGCCGATATGGAAAAGGCCGTGTATTAATCTCTATATATTCCGGAAATTTCCAGGGCATATACGACGTGGTGTTCCACAGTTTGGTCATCAAAATAACGACGTTATTTATCATGATTGGAACATCAACAACGTCATCATAACGAACATTACTATGTGACGTAGTCTTAAGTTATACAGAACACGAAAAGAACGTCAGAGGCTAACAGAGAGAAAATATTGCATACACGACAGAAATGTTTAACTAGCTAATTACAAAATCCTTCAGGTATGCGGAAAATTAATTTCCTGCATGATGAATTTAAACAAGTATCTAGATCTGGTACTGAAAAAAAATATTTATGCAGGGGTTATTCGTTATATATATATATATATGTATATATTATGTAATTCAGGTTGCAGACAGGGTGAATAATGTGACATTTCTGGCCTACAGTGTATATCACCGTCGCCTTTGACTTAGGCAATATAAACTCTAAGTCGGGAGTGTTACAGTATATACCTTTTCTGAGACTTGACTAATATAATATATATATATGTGTAGAGTAAACGACAACTCTACATATGACAGTGATATTTAGATATTCAGTAATATTTGATAAAATGTTTAAAAATTCAACAATTTTGTACTTTAGCATGTTTAGTGAAAACTTCCTCATTAATATAATTATGATAATACGTCTTTGTTCCATTTAAACGCGTCCTTTGAAACATCATCCCTTTAACCCGAATATCACTGTTCATTCAAATACAAGCTCTTTTAACAGAATTCAAATTCGTTCAAATTAAACTGGTTCACATTCATTTATTCACACGGCATAGTGTATAAACGGGTGAGTAGGTGTTCTTTCTTTAATATGTTGTGTCTTAATACATAATATACACGTAATAGCATGGATTTATACATGATATATGTAGATAAATGACTTTTTTGTTTTTGATGTTGACATTATCAGCAAGAATAGCAAGCTCAGTAGGACAACCGGAAGCGCCTGAGTAAGGATTTCGGCACTCAGTGATACGGTTTACTAGACGACGTTGTCAACACGTGATGGCGGCCATTATTTTACGTTGGATTTTGGCATTCCATGGTGAAAAGTTACATTTATGGCATTCTTGGATGCTTAAACCTTATGCTAAACAACACAAAAGGTAAAGGTTTATTCCAGATATTTCAGTAAATTATTATCAAATAAGTCGGATCCAAAGATGAAAATTGAAATCCAATATATCATCATCTCCTTTCCATATACTAGTTTTGAATCAATGTTTTACTGGTAAAATACATTCGGATTTCGGTCTAAGACATCCGCACTTGTCTCCGGAAATATTATACCCACATCCGTTTTTCAACTGGTCAAGGTGTTCTGCATGATCTCCATGGAAAATATTCACGCTTTCAATTTTTGCTATAATAGAACATTGTAAACCTCTAACTGCAAATACTGACCAAAAGGAATTTAATTCGAAAGCACGTCTGATCACGTTTCATGCCAATTGCAAGTTCTATAAAAAGGGGGTAATTTCAAGGCCCCAAAAAATTGCAAAATATAGGCTACGGAGGCTACACGAATTTTGATGAACGTCTCGGGTTCAACTCAAAAGTGGACCCACTTTTACTGTTGGCTGTTTTACACCTGGTATAATATTTCATTTGAAATACAAATATGTGTGTCCCTGATTTCATACATGTCATATATATGTACACTAAAATGTAATATTATATTCATAAAAATTAAATCTTTCATATTAAACATAAAATACAAAAGGAAAGTGATTACAGGCACAGGCTCCTCTTTCCCTTATACAAAAAAAAAATGATATCCGACAATGCATCCTCTAAATTCATGTCTCATATTTTAAAAGAACATACACATTGAAATTAACCACTGAATCACCCACCCATTTCAAAGCTTACACATGCATTAAAATGTATCTCATGAGTCATGACCAGGAATTATTACAAATTTAATATGCCTGTACAGATTCTTTATATCCATTATGTTATATTATTCTTATAAGCTATAGTCATATATATACAAACAAATAAGAATTGACAATATTAACTACTTTAAAAAAAACTTCTGCAACTTTTATGTATGAAACATTATGAACATTAATAATGTGTTACCTGTTGATATTTTCTTCTTCGCTGTGTATACCACTGTCACTCTAATATAGTTGTAATTAATTTAACTATAACTATTGTCAGTTTATTGTCTTAATTTTGTATGCCATAACCATTTAATGTAAATGTGTTTGTGCGAATAAAATATTGTATTGTATTGTATTGATCAGAAATTCTAGAGGCATACTAATCATTTATAATACATAATAGATATATAAAATTGAGAATGAAATTGGGTTATGTGTCAAAGAAACAGCAACCCAACCAAAGAGCAGACAACAGTCGACAGCCACCAATGGGTCTTCATCGGAGCAAGAAAAAAAAAAATTCTTAATAATTTATTTGGCAAATTTGTATTCATGTGTTGATAATATCAATGCAAAATTAATTTTAGATTTAGAAATTACATTTGCTTTATGTTTATAGGATGGGGAGAGATGTTCACTATGAATCAAAAATTCAAAACAGAGGACTTTTATATATCAACAAAAAAAACTTGCAGAACATGCACATATATGATAAAAATACAGCAAGAAAACAGTAATCAAATGGAATTTCAAAGACGAGTAATGTTGAAAGCAAAATTAATTTGTTTAAAATAGAAAACAATATGACTAGAATATATTAACATGATTAAGGGTAAGTAATCCAAATGTGTCTGTTCAGGGTAACACCAGTGGGTTATTTACAATGCGGTATGTTTTCAATCCCACAAATATGAAACAAAATATGATAGACATTATGAATTAACACTATTTTGATAAGGAAATAGACTGAAAATATTTTACATTTAACAGTCAGACAAGAACATTGCCAATGGAATAAATTTCTAATGGAAGTTAAAATTTATAGTTTATAGGTCCAAGAATCATACACACACTTTAAGGCCAAATTGTGTACTTTTAATAGTTTAAAGATTTTAGACTACATGATGTATTATCTTTGCTGTATAATTTCAAGATTTAGATAGTTTCATTTGGATTTAAAACATAATTTCAAGAATGAAGGGTACAGTAATTTAAAATTCATTTATAAGGATTAAAAACAATATAAGGGAATTAATTCTTACATTATGTGCATCATATTCATGAGATTGTCTGAAGTTTTTTAATAAATTTGACCATTTTTTTAGATAAGAGAATGACTTAAGCAGACCATGTTTGGAAAAAAGATGCCAATAACAATGAAATATAATATATTAAAATTATCATTCATCATTACTTTTCAATTGAATCAACAAACTTAATTTAATAACATTTTTTTTTCAGTACACTGTCAGAAGAATATTTTTACTGGAGGATGAACATTTTGATACCTGGAATCAGCAATGTATATGAAATTTGTTTTGAGAGATATATTCATGTACAGAATGGTAACCAAGGTGGTTTAAGTGTTTATTAGCAGACATTTTTGTTGAACTTATGCAGGATTGAATAAATGAAACTTAAGCTGACTATGGGCTCAATGTGTAGTAAAAAGAGGATTTTGAAATATGCAAGATTCATCAACATTAAAATGTGCACAAGTGAAAAGTGACTTATGTCTCCATATTTAGTAAAAAAAAATCAGATTATTGACTCCGTTGTTTTCATGAAAAAAAGTTCCAAAGCAATATCACTGTTGTTTAATTAATAAGATAGTGATCCGGCCGCTATGGAAGCAGCGTTAGTTAACTACTAAAAAGCGCTATATTTAAAAAGGTTGAAGACCTGGATGATTTGCTTGCTTAACATGACTGCCTGGAACAGTTCATTTGACCTTGACCTCATTTTCATGGTTCATTGTTCAATGTTTACTTGGTTAATGTTAAGTTTGTGTAACAGTTGTAATAAAGCTTTATATTTTGGACTATCAACATAATATCAATGATTAGTAAAGAAGGCTAGACATTTCAGCGTGTGCACTGTTGTATTGTATACTTCTTAAAAACGAATATGTCATCTCTTTGGACTCTTCCCTTTTATTTTGCATGTGTGTAATTTAAAGAAATCTCATGTTTACCTTTGGGCTAATTCAAGTTTTACCATTCCAGAATTATTTGACTTTTTTCATGGTAAATTAGACCTTTACCTTTTACCCTTACGCTGTAAAACTCAATTTTGCTATATTTTTTCTAGAATTGAATCACAAGGATGAATTTGATCAAATAAGCTCACTTTTGGATATTTATCACATATTACATACTTAAATAATCTATTAAATTGAAAATGGAAATGGGCAAGGTGTTAAAAAGACAACCCAACCAAAGAGCAGATAACATGTCTGACAGAGCAGAACCAATAGTGTGGTGAGATTGATTTCCTTCACTTTTGCCCTATTATTGAGATTTAGTGAAATAGTTTAATTATTTTATCCCTATCAATTTAGAGAGATGGGAATCACTATTCAACACTGCATTACTTCATGTACATGTATATCCTTCCATCAGTTACAAATGTATGATACAAACAACCATGCAACATAGCCCCTGTGACTGAAAGGAGAAAATTTACGCATCCCCCCACCCCATTTTTGACCCAAACTTGAAAAAGAAACAAAACAAAACACATACCGATAACTGCATTAACGAACGAACGAAAGGAAAATTATGAAAGAAATCGATATGACCAAACAGATAAGTTGTTCATGTTAAAAACTCAGCGGCCGGTAACAAATATGAACGAAATGAATCTTGATCAACTATAAGTACGATGTCATCAAGTCAATCTCATGATGATGATGCAGGCCTTAAACTATGAGTTTATCAAATAAAGCCTGTTTTTGGTATAAAATTGATTTGGATTCAACATATTGCATGACTTTCTTGACATTAAGGTAATCAATTTGATACAAAGAACTTTTACTGACATTTTACGTTGACATTTTCGGCGCCGGAAATTGACAACGTTGATCTATGTATTGACACAACATCGGATGGGGTCGATTCCGGTATATTCTATTAAAAAATCAGTAGCACTTAAAATTTATTGATGTCTTAAAATATATATTCATTTTGTTTCATTCATATTTAGTTGATAATTAATTTCGAGAGGTGAATAGCAATCGTGTACTTCAGAAACAAGGGGAAAGGAGGACCACGCCCCCATGGTGGGGACATACAAAATAAAGATGACCGTTCTCCATTTCTACCCGATAGAAGAGCCTAATTTTTTCATAACATCTGCATTATGTACCAAAGATTATAAAATAAAAGTATAAAAAAAATCGAGGCGAAGATTTTTTAGAATCATCTAATAATTGTAGCAGACCAATAGACGTAACAGAGAAATATGCAAAAATGGCGCCTTCTTCAATTTAGAAAAAAACATCTTTTATTTTACAATTTATTGACTCATATTGATATTTTTTAGGGGTTATATGTATAAGGATTCAGCTTTGCTTAATAGTTGAAGGAATATTTACTTTAAAAACAGTATTTTTTCCAATTTCTAATTCTACCGGCCATGCAAGGAAAAAAACTATAAAAAATTGAGACCCTCACTTTAAAATGGGTACAATTTTTTGCCCTAATTTGGACACCCGTTTTCCTTACGGATTTCGATGTGAAAAACTAGCGAAATTACGATGGAAAAATTTTAGGATAATTGAAGGATATGCTTTTTTTTTACCCCTTTTTAATATCGCTATTTATTTCTACAGTGCAGAAAATCGAAATTCGAAATTCTATGTTCAGATGTGAAAAAATAAGATTTTCTTTTATTTTTTTGGTCAAACATGACAATTTTGTCTGAACAATAAGTCTTTTGTTTGCAAATACAAAATAAAATGCAATAGTTAGTTAAACCTTTTGACGTGTAGAAAAAGAATTGTAATAGATGTTCGATTACATGAATGAAATCGCGTGTATTTTATGTATAATTTGACGCGTATGGAAATTAATGCGTCACGATGCTTTACGGTTAAATGACGTAATTGCCAAACATTTTTTGAATAGTAGATCCTGTGCATAAAATCAACGGGGAAAATATACACATAGGCGATAAATGTGACAACTAGTATGTATTAAAAAAATGTAAAATGTATCAATTTGAAACAGTGTGTTATGTATTATACGTTGGATGCAATTTCTATAGTCAAACGAAAAACTAGGGGTAAGGTCAAATCATCTGACAAGTGTGTTTGTTGTTTTATTTTGCTTACTATTCACTCATTGAACTCTGATCTATTTATCACATTATAGAAATGAGTTGCTTCGGATAGAAAGCGTCTTATGCAAAAGTACGTTCACATGTACATGTATTATACTATGAATGATTTTGGAACAATCAAATACGAAATAAAAGATGATATGTTTTTACTTTTTGGAGCGATTCTAAATTAACTTAATTTCGTTTTAATACCAAATTTCCCATAAAGATGTTGTTAACGCGACATAATTTAAGGTCAATTTATATCCGAAGAAGCTCAAATGATAAAGTAAAAAGCTATTTTCTTAAGGGGGCATAAGCTGTCAAATTCATGTTCACCGATTCTAATCAAATGTTCATAGTGGATTTAAACCAATGTAAAACATTTATCCAAATATTAAAAGTCTAAATAAAACAATAAACAAGGCACATGCATGAAAATACTTAGCTTCGTTTCGTGTGTAGTTGAGTCTAAACGCCATCTTATTATTTATCGAGTTTACCTCTATAGTCATCCGATGACCATATAAGCGATGTAAACAAACATATAGATATTGTAGATTAAGCAAACCCGTGCTGTTGAATTATTCTAGGTCTATTTAATTTCATATTAGAGATAAAAAAATATATGTTTATCATCGTTTTTACCTGTATTATAATGTTTATTTGTGGATCGAATCAGTCAATCAAATGATTTACCTTTGTTTCACTTTCAACGTTGACATTCTCTTTCTTTAAACAACTTTACACATACAATTCACGTGTTGTTCATCTCAAGCTAAAGGATTAAATTAAAGTTCACATGAATACGGATTCCATGAGGTCGAATTATTCACTTGCAAGGGAATAATTCATAATCAATGCTTATTTTGACAAAATTGAACCTTATTGGCTACTAAAACGGAATTATTATTTCACTATTTGTATTTCAATACTGATTGAGCCAAAAACATATATATATATTAGGTTTTACAGATATCTCATAGCTAGTGCCCCTTTAACGATATTGTTATGAAAAGGCTTATTACTCAATTAAGAAATATATCTTAGTGTCTACATTTTATAAAACGATGTTATATATAACGTTTTTAAAGAAAAATGTATCGTAAATACTAACATAATAACGTACACACTGTGGAAGTTATAGAAATGTATTTACTCGATCATCCGATTAATAAAACGCTAAACAATCCTATAAACAAATGTCGCCGATCTAAAGTATTCACAGTTACAGCGATATTATGTTTAATGAAGAATTATTGAAATTATTGGCATGTTAAACAAGAATTGCCTTTTTCTAAGTGTCTTATATATAACTAGCCTCTTTTTCATAGGATGTTACATTCAAGATTGCTTTTATCAGTTTGCAGAAGCTTTATATATTTGTTATCTGTTTGGGGAGACCAGGTGTTTGCATACATGTAGTAGTAAAATATTTGTTTAGACGACATGGGGTTTAAACTGTTATAATTTGTCCCCCAGTTACGATGGATTAGTAATATAGTGAGACTTCAAGGAACGGCAAAAAACAACGGTATTCGTCGTTTTTATTGTCAAAATCTTCGATTTACCATCTCAAATTATCAGCTTTTTTATTTCTGGATTTAAAAAGTCTCTCAATTAGTTTGCAAAGTATAAAAACAAGATATATCTTTTTAAGATTCTATAGCAAGTTAACACGAATTTAATACTTGCTACAAACATATATACGCATTGCATTTAGCAACTCTACTCTACAATCATGCTATTCATACAATGTACATATTCTAACTGTGGCGGGCCCAAGTGTTTACTCTATATATTCATATTGATACATACCTAAAAACAAAAACACCTTATATTTATATAGAGACAACTACTTACAATGTTGAACATAAACGCTTTGTATACCATAAATCTTAATCCTTTTGTATGATTTAGTTTTCAGAATACAATTATAGACAGTCGAATGATGACTATTGGGGAGGAGGAAAAAGATACTTCAACAAATATCATAGGCTTACACTACATAATTCAAACATTTACTAAATTAATGGTGTCATGGCGACTAATGTGACTAAGGAAGAAGATAATTTTCTTCGCATTGTTTACTTAAATTACCGAGTAGGAACAACTGCACTAAGGAGGTATTTTGACAGCGTCCATCCTAATTTTCAATCAGTTTTGTCATCTCCATCAAATAAGGCAATACTTGTAGACCTGTACAAACCATCCAGAGGCCAAAGGAAAGTATTGTTTCTTGAACAATGGAATACTTTGTATCCATCATCAGGTAATTGTCTCCTTAAATAAAGGCAACAGTAGTATACCGCTGTTCAAAACTCATAAATCCATGGACAAAAAACAAAATCGGGGCAACAAACCAAAACCGAGGGAAACGCATTAAATATAAGAGGAGAACAACGACACAACACCGAAACGCAACAGCACACAGAAACGGACCAAGCAACAGACAATACACCACGAGAATAACAAATATAACATCAAAACCAAATACATAAATATGGGATAGACAAGTACCGTGCCACGTCTTATCTCAAAATTAAGAGAAAACAGAAACGACTCAACGTTAAAATGCAACACACACACAGAAACGAACAATATTATAACAATGACCATCTTCCTGACTTGGTACAGGACACTTTTAAAGGGGAATAAAAGTGGTGGGTTGAACCTGGTTTTAAGGCATGCCAAACCTCGCACTTTAATGGCACAGTTAAATATAACATTGAAATGAAAACAAAATATTACAGGACTACAATACAAATAAAAAGCAGAACATATTAGACAAAGAAAAACATGATTAATAGATAACAAAAAGCATCAGGTTTAGAATTCAATACGCCAAAAACGCGTCAAGTCCACACGAGACTCACCAGTGAAGAAAAAAAATTACAAAATTGTACAGCACTGAAGATCTAAAGTTGAAAAGGTTTTGCCAAATACGGCATTGTTTGTATGCCCAGGATAAGAACATTCATATTATATAAAACAATTCACACTATTGCAAACAGTAAATTTTAACAAATGAATATGAAAGAGATATACATGTACATAATGAAACTGAAGTAAAAACTAATTACAGAAAACTGATTCCAGAAAACTAAACCCGAATACATAATGCCCAGATATACAAGACCGAAAGTGAAAAAAGTACAAAGTTGTACAGCACTGAAGATCAAAAGTTGAAAAGGTTTTGCTAAATACGGCATTGTAATATGCCCGGGATAAGAACACTATTATATAGAACGATTCATGTTATTGCAAACAGTAAATTTTAACAAATGAATGTGAAAGATATATACATAATGAAACTAAAGTATTAACTTATTACAGAAAACTAAACCCGAATACATGATGCCAAGTTCAATACAGCATAGACACACCAGAATCAGTGCAGGCGTTAACGCAATTAAAAAAATGACGTCACAAACGATGGCGAAAAGGCAAACGTTATGCTACATTTGAATTTATAAAATTTAGAAACAGCATGACGTCACACATGAATCCTGGTACTTTTGATAACTATGAAAAACTTTAATTTAAAAGTGAGCTAGAATTAGGATTGCTTTAAGATTATATTAAAACTAAATACTGTTAATTCATTAAAACAAAATGCATATTGTAATACTTATTAATAGCAATTAACTGTAATATATATATGTCCAGTTTGTTATGAATGCAACTTCAAACGTAATTAATCGTACAAAATTAAATATAATTAATAAAGGCGGTGATTAATTTTTCTATCCGTAACACCTAAATATAATAAATAGACGTCAACACATTTGACAATATGAGAAGATGAGAATTACAAATATAACATTAAACATATAAACTAAATACATGAATTTGGGATAAACAAGTACAGAAACTTAAACTTAGAATAAAATGATAATGTGGTAGATACTCTTGATGGTACTCAGCTGTCATAATGATATTAGAAACTCATCATATTGGCTTTTATACAAGCAATCAAAAACGAAAAACACTTCAAAAACTTAGTCTTAATTCAGTGAAAGTTAATTTCGTGGTCTTGTTGTATTAAGAAATGACTTCATTTTGTTTAATCTACAGTCATGAGATATTGAACGAGAGTGTTGTAAAATAAGCATCACCATAAACAGATGGCTTTTGGTTAAAAAAAAACTGTCCATGTTGGTAAAAAGGTGTTAAAAAAAATCACATTTATTGAACGAATAACCATTGCAGTAATTCATGAAAGGAGTAGGTCCGGTAAGGACTCATTTTGGCCTCAAATTTCAGTTTCATCTGACGAAAGATTTTGACCACTTTTTAAACACTTAAGTGTCAATTTCACTTGATTCAATTAGTTTTTGTGAAAGATTTGAACTAATTAAGTCATTTAAAACGATCCGATTCAAGCTCAAATATGCCAAAAACGTCACTTTTCAGATGGTTTTTGTCAAAAATGAAAGTGGCCGCATCCGTGTTCATCCACAACCTTTATATATGTAATATATTATCATAAAATACAACTTACATTTCGATATTAAGGATGAACACGAATGCGGCCACTTTGGTTTAACATGGAAACCGTCTAACATTTAACTAAAATGATAGAATTTTGAAGATTTCAGTAATTTAGCATGACTTAATGGTGCTACAACCCGATATATGTGCATTGTATTGTCAAAAACAGCTCATATTTATGTAGCAGTAGCATTCAACTGTCCAATCAATAACTAAAAGTTTACATTTTATTAATTTTGTAAAACTGTTATATTTTGGGGCCAAAAAGGGGTCTTACCGGACCTACTCCTACGTATCTTTTTTTATAACACAAACATTGAGTGTTTGATGATACATGTATATCACAATTAACAGAATATGCAAGCAGGTATATTTTACAATATATTGATGAATTGCAAAGGTATACATTTTGTTCAGGTTGATCAGTTTGGAAAAAGAATGCACATAGTTACAATTAGAGACAGACAACACTTACCAAACTAGTTTACAAATTAAGCAAAAATAGAAATAATCATGCACGATGGAGAGGTTTAATAAAAGATAAAGTTTTTGGCAATAAGAAATTGTTAAAAAGCATTACTGTCCTTGCATATGGCTACAATAACGAAAACCCTTTGACTGGTAGGTACACTTAACAATGAATCAGTGCTAAAACTGTGAGTGAATTTAAAGTTCGACACATAGCAGTTCATGAGATAAAAATGAATGAAAGAAAACATAATGAATAGTTAATCCTTTTTATAGGGTCACCTGTAGTATCATCTGCCGATTTAGATGTTACGTTGATGGTTTGTCTTCTAAGAAATTTACCACCATTTGTCACACCACCAGCTTTTGGATTTGATGCTTTACCACTATCAAATGATTTGTCTCATGGTGCGCACATAGCACGGATAAAGTACTATAAGAATTTCATTGTTTCTCATTCAAAAGATGGAAAAATATCAGATCAAGTTTTCAACAGAATATGGATCGATTTGGAAATGGTATGAATATTATTGGTTTTTTTTATAGGATTGCAAAAACTGTGCGTCGTCATCCGAAGTAATTAATTTACTAAGAATACATTGAGTGCAAGTGAATTTATCTCCATGAATTTGTTTTAAAGGGTATCATACTACAAAAGGAAGGCTGCCATTGATTCTGATTGATTAATCTAAGTCCTGTATATCTAGGCTATCTTCTTCAAATGATTTTTTATAGAAACTGTACCCACTGATGTTTTCGGTTCAACCAAATGCTCTTTCATGTGGCAAGGTTTTTCTTCTTTTTCTTATCATGTTGAGGTGCTGACACTTGGTCGATAGTCTCAACCCTTGGCAGTTTAAAGAGTCTTCAGTTTAGTTTTGACTCCTTTCATCATTCCTCATAAAACCACTTCTGTTTTCTTTATGATAGGGGTTTCTCTTTTCTTTTGGTCAATCTCTTATGTAATGGCCGTCCTCATTACAGTTGAAACATCTGATATTTTATTCTGAAGGTTTTTCTTAAAATTTCTTAATGCCTCTATCTCTTGTCTCATCTTTATCATTTCTTCACTCTCATTTGATTTCTGAAGGTTTTCATTTCTTAATGCCTATAATTCTTGTCTCATCTTTATTACTTCATCGCTCTCATATGATTTGTTCTTGCTATAGTCGCTATAGCACTTTCACTCTTACTTTGAGTTGGGAACAGAAATGGGTTTGTGCTTTATTCCCTTTGAATATTATTGAACATCCCTAAATGAGCAGGTATCAATTTTTGTAGATGCAACAGACCAAGTGGGAATGATTGGACTAGCTAATGTGGTAATTCCTCTACTAAATGAATTTGACCCCTGTGGTATACGAGATCTGTCTCTTAAATTATACATTTTACTTTTAATTGCTAAATGTAATCAAGAGTTAGAATTTACTAATCAACTTGGATTAAACTTTATCCTTGTTAATCTTGTAGTTCAGAATTATTCAACTCAGGTTACTTTTTATCCTTGTTGAAATAGAAAAACAATTTCCTATGTCTTACTTTTAAAACACCTTTTAAATTATGAATATATCCTTACTTTGTGAAATAGACTATATAGATAACAAATTTGAAATAGACTTTACATTTTTCAACTTTGACCTTTTCCAAATATTATTATATTTACAACTTAGATTTAAATTTATCCTTGTTGTAAAAAAAAAAATTGAAATAGACTATTTAATATACAACTTTAAAATAGACTATAAATTTAATGATTGGACCCTTTTGAAAAAAATATAGTCGTAATATTTAACTTGGACTCAGATTTATCCTTGTTAAAATAGACTCATAAATTTAAACGCAACTTGGATTAGAATTTATCCTGGTTGAATATGTAGATATAGGAAGATGTGGTGTGAGTGCCAATGAGACAACTTTCCATCCAAATAACAATTTAAAAAGTAATCCATTATAGGTCAAAGTACGGCCTTCAACACGGAGCCTTGGCTGACACCGAACAACAAGCTATAAAGGGCCCCAAAATTACTAGGGTAAAACCAATCAAACGGGAAAACCAACGGTAAATATTGGATTAGTATTTACCCTTGTTGATATATATTTTAAACTAACTATATTATTTTATTTCAACTTGGATTATAATTTATCCTTGTTGAATTTAAAATTACTTAAATATATACTATAATTTAATTATATTCACCAACTGTACTTTCTATTTCTTTCAGCCTTCGTTGAAGTATTTTTTTTTTTATGTTCAGGTTTTTTCTTATGTGCAACCAAATATCATAAAATATGGACAGAAACAGTGTATGTACTTAACAATTGCGTGCCTAATAAATTATTCACGTAGATTCTTAAAACTGTCTTAAGAAAGAAAACTAAATTCGCTGCCACCAGTGTAAAGATTGTTGCCAATCTTTGATTTAAAAACAATATCTTTGAAATCTGGATATTAAATAATGCCTAAACAACTTTTAAAAGTATCAGAGATTATTATTATCAATAATGATAAAATACAAGTAAATAAAATACACTATGCTAAAACGTTTGAATGTGTTTTTCGTGTATGCGATATTACATCTTGGAATCTTTCAAGATTAGTTCAATTTCCGTTTCGTTATAAGAAAAGTCCGGTTTTTATCCTTGCGTGTAAGAATATAGTTCGCTACCGGTCAAGGTTTATCATGTAAACAACTGTCAGTACGAACAGAAATATGAATTAAAAAGAAAGCAAGCACGACGTCATAAGTCCCGACACCGATTTAACAATATAAAGCATGTAAATACAAGTAACTGAAGAAATGTAGGATTCATAACAAGCTAGAAAACAAAGATGTTATCTTAACGCCACATGTTGACGGAATTTCGTAACGTTAAATCGGCAACTGTCAATTTGGCGGGAACGACGTTACGTTTAAAAAAAGGTACTGCCACGATATTTAACGTTCACAACAATATCCATACTAGGTTTGAGGTAAATTACCAGTGAAATTCAGTCAACATTTGGTTAAACAAACTCTTTCTAAGGGACCAGAAACGACTTCACTTAAAACAACTGCATAATATATAATTGCTTACATCTATTTTCAGTAATCTTTTGGTAGGTAGTCGTCTCATTGGCACTGATTTCTAATCTCCTTATTTAAGAATTATCTACATGAAAGATTATATGAAACTGCTCATTACACTATCTGATTTTTAAAATATTATTTTCATGTTTTCATTTTTTAGGCGATACATGGTTTGGGAAATCAGCAAGATGCTTTAGATGCAAGTGATGCAAAATCCAAATGTTTGGACTACAATGCACTTAAAGAACTTGTAAATATTTGTTTGAGTATTCGACGTAATCTGGAAAGATTAAATGTCCATGGTAATGAACTAGCAGTGCAAAGTTCAAAAATGAAGAAGCTAGAATCAGCTGTTGAAAATATGGAAAAAGGTAATATCTTATTAGAAAAAGAACGATCTGTGTGCACGAATCTATATTTTTCTCATTACATTCATGAGCATGTGTTCAGACACTCTGCTTGAAATCTGTTTAGATTTCTCGTGTTAACTATAACAATGAGCTATAGTAAGCAATTACAATGCACTGAATGAATAAACACAATAAATATTCTAATCTGGAATTATTTTAGATTCTAAAAATTTGTATGTTTGAAAACTAACCCAATTTCATACGGTAAACTCTCCGCCTATGGTTAATGTTACTTTCACTTTTATATATTTTAGTGTAAAGGTGGTATAACGTTATATATAACTGATTCAACATAGGTAACCCACTGTAGTGTTATGTACCACCTTAACTTACTAATTCTTAATTTTCCACATTTCAATACTACTTAGTTAAAGTGTGATACATTTCTTATCAATTTTCAAGTATTTAAGATAGATCCAGATTCAAATAACTTCTTGGATAGACATTCATTTCAATAGTACAAATATTAACACAACTTTGATCATTGTTTTATTTATTTTGTTGTCAATAAAAGAAACAAAAAATATTATCGCTATATACAGCTATGAACATGTATGGTCATACATTCGGTACATGCCTACATTTTGTCAATGCACGCAATCAATGTTTTCTTATTATTTATGGTGTCATCACAATAAATCCGCTGGGTATGTACTGATTGAAATTTTAGTCTTAGATATATTACAGTAATTTGTTCATCTAGTCATCTTTCTTTCTATTTATAGAAACATCTATTTCTCCGTCCCAGGGTCCATCTGCCAATTCTAACAAACATTTGATGAAATCAATTCTCAATCAACATTATGATTTTTCCTTTAATTTGCATTATCCCTAGTATGCCTTAATTAGTTTCCTCAAGCATTACATTATAAAATAAACACTGGGTCGATGCCACTGCTGGTGGACGTTTCGTCCCCAAGGGTATCACAAGTCCAGTAGTCAACCTTTCGGTGTTGACATGAATATCAATAATGTGGTCATTTTAATAAATTTCCTGTTTATCAAACTTTGAAATTTTCGAAAAACTAAGGATTTTCTTATTCCAGGCAGAGATTACCTTAGCCGTATTTGACACAACTTTTTGGAATTTTGAATCCTCAATGCTTTTCAACTATGTACTTGTTTGGCTTAGTAAACATTTTGGTATGAGAATCACTGATGAGTCTTATGTAGACGAAACGCGCGTCTGGCGTACTTAATTATAATCCTGGTACCTTTGATAACTTTATCCAAGAGTAATACGAAATAGACAGTCAGGAAATATACATTATGGGCTTTGCTCATTGTTGAAGGCCGTACGGTGAACATTAGTTGTTAATGTCTATGTCATTTTGGTCTCTTGTGGACAGTTGTCTCATTGCCAATCATATTGCATCTTCATTTTTATATTTCATACTTAGTTTAACATAGAAAAATATAAGTCGTTCTCAAATTTATTTTTAAGTGTCATGTACTATCTCGTGTATGCTTGAATCATTTATTGGTTTTTTTTTTTTTTTTTGTGAATTTGAACTCACTTTTGACGTTGAAAAAATGTGTGGTTTGTCATTCAAAATTTTAGGACTTTTAACAATTATTTAAAATTCAATATCTATACACCAAAGGGTATTCTCGTGAATTTTTTTCTGCATCTGATTTATTGGCTTATAAATATCCAACCTTATTCTTGAAACAATTTCAATAAGCACTTTAACGGTGTTATATTGACTCACAGTTACTTATTTCTTTAGTTGTTAATGACTTTAGACCTTCCTGTACACATAACTACAAGTTCCCTCAAATTATATCGGTACGCTATGTCTTATGTCTTTTTGTTAGTTGTTTAATATAATGTATGTCGATTCGATGAGTGAATCCTCTTGTTTTAGTAGTTTGCTGTTAAATCACCTTTCCATGTTAGTTATAGGGTTGTCCGGCTATATTTGTTTCTCCTTTGAATATTTTACATTCAAACTTTGTATGTCAATGCCCTTTGAAGCTTTCAATGTGGTCTTAGTTATGCTCATGTGTCAAGACTGTTCGATGACCTATAGCTGCTTACTTATACCTCATTATCTCTGGTAGTCCGCCCGATTGGTGCAGATATAGAACAGAATTGCTCACTTGATGCGGAAAGCATGACATTTTGCACAGTAGTTCTTGGTTATATACCCTTTGATTTCAGCTATGGACCCACTCTGAAAATTCCAATATGGCCGTCATTTTTAAGATGGCTGAAAAACGTTATAAATATCAATATTGTCCGCTAGGTATTCTATTTAATTTCGGAAATTAGAGTAATGATTCTTTAAAAATGGCCTTCTTGTTCTTGAATTTGTTATGAATTAATTCTAAATGTATAAAAATTAATTTGGTCTTTTCTTTAAAACATACATTTGCTTATATGGCTGCAAATACAAAATCATATAGTGAAATTCAAAATATTAATCAATATGTTATATGCTATTGTAATTGTTCTTTAAACGCTTTCAGTTTTAACGGTAGGAACGTTAATTTAGGTCGATTAAATATGGATGAAAACTAGGCAACTTATCTGAACTTTGAGGCAGTGCCAATGGTTCCTTGTCTCGTTTCTCTTCAATGCCACATCTTACGTCACTTGTCGCGTTTTCATCTGTCGTACCCACAACATCGTCAAATTTTTCTTTTTAATCAATAGGAGAACCTTCTCTGCCGGCGGATTAGACTATTTTCATCATTTAAGATGGTCAAGTGGCAACTATTTCCTTTTCCAACTTCGTGCGAAACCAATTTGCAAGTAGTCAGCGAGCATGGTCCTAAAATGCACTTCTGGTCGGCACTTCTATTAGTTTTAATGGTAACAGTCATTTCTGATTTTGGCGGAACTATGATAGTTCGTTTGTTTCAAACTTGCTGAGTTGAAATCTCGTTTCTACTGTTAATAAATGCTGCATTTATCACTTTATTGTTGATGGTAAGTGTGAGAGTACTCAGATTTATCACTGCACTCAGAGTGTTCAAAATATCTAGCCTATGTATAACATCGTCTGTCAATGGCACTTTGCACACATCCCATGGTATGTTTACTCTATCAATGTCGAGAGCCGATTTTGTGATGAGATGATGTTTTATGGCAAATACACTTGGGAGTCGAGTGTTGGCCCAATGGCCCGAACCTTTACTGTTTAAAGATTCCATTGTTGGGGTTGCGCTTTGATTTGCTCTGTATCCTGGTGAAGATGACCGTTGTCTGACATAACCGGGATTTCTGGAGTTTGAACCTGAAAATTACCTGGATGTATTTCTATCTGGCGAGCTACCGCGATTGTATTGCTCAGGAGATCTTCCACGTGTATATTGATCAGGTGATCTTCCATTGAACTGGTGATCTTCCATGATTATTTGATCAGATGGACCAAGGTTATACTGATTGGCTAATCCACGGTTATGAGATTAGTTGAAAGCAAGTTTTCTGACAATTTGTATAAGGTTATGCACCTCATTTTTTAAAGGACTGCTCATATTTCCTTTATCGGTCGGTGATACTAGGTCACCAGCAAAGTAGACTTGCCGATGGGTATAATTGGCACTTTTTGATCCATATATCGCCATCTGGTTAGCTTAAGAGGTTTTCAATTGTTTTAACGCCATTTTGAATGTTTTTGGGTTCCTCTCTATTACATGACTGCATCATCTTTGTCTTTAATGCTTCGGTTCCAATCTGGTTTGATCGTCTTTCTTGCTGAAGCGTTGCTCCAATGCGTTTCGTAAGGCCTTGGAATCATCATCAGTGTTACCTTGCAATCGTAAATCGACCTGGCAATCTGGGAGTCTACACACATTTTTCCTGATTTGCAATTGTCATCTACCGGCAGTTCGTTCAAATTGATAAATGAACGCCTCCCAATTCAAGGATCCTCTTCAATTGAGTATTTGCATTTTGGGAGCTGTGGGCTTCGGCTCCGGTCTCTTGCATCAAGACGTTTTTGCCATCGGGTATATTCTCTCTCAAATGAGGAGTCCGAAGAAGAGCTGTTGCCACACTCTTTTGGGTTCCTCTGCCCTTTCCTGTATCGGTCAGTGCTGTTTTGAGAAGCCTTTTAGAGCTCCATGGGCTAACGAGGTTGTCATAATTGGGATGATAAATGTAGGAGGATTTGCCATTGATTCGCAGGGGATGACACCGTAAGTAGGCACTGCAGTCACCATTAAAGAAACTTCATATGATCCACTTGCAGCTAATTGTTTCTGTATGGTGGTCTGCCCTGAACCAAATATTATTGACTCATAATAGGTGGTAAGTGTGCGTAAGAAGACACATGCGATTTTTTCTGGTATCCTTGATTAATACTAGTGGTTTCTAGTATTTCTTAAATAGAGGTTGTTGATTGATTTGAACTGTCTCATGCAGGGCCAAGGGCCCTAACATAGGACTTTTGACTTTAGGTTAAGACACCTTCCATAAAGTTGCCGCGGTTGATGGTTCATGCGAACAATAATTTTGGAAAGACCCAAGACAGGGATTTTGTTGTGTACTTTTGGAAAACTTGCGTTGTACTAGGCTATGGTCAAATTTTGGCTTAGATGATGTGTCCATTGCGGAATTTTAACTTCTTTATTTTGATTGTCCACTTATTCACTTTTAACAATTGCCATTTGGTGGAAGGTACCCTTCTGTTCAGGTGCACTTTTCAATTGAACTGCATCTCCTTCCTCAGTTGTTGCCAGCTTGTCCATCCGTCTCAACACAACTTTGAATATCTTTTTGGTCTGACCATCAATTCCGCCAAGCAATTACCACTAGCCTTGTGGTTTATCCTGTCTTCAGACTGCTGGAGTTGCTAATATATTGCTCCCATCTGTTCGTTATTAATATTCATTGCCTCTTTCTGTTAAGCATGCATCGTAATAAGACAAACTTATATTTTATCAATTCGCGCTTCGCTTTGTTTTATTTTGCGGTAAATCTCAGCTGTTTTTTTAGCATTATATTTCCTATCTGCTAAAAATTCTTGGTACAATTGTTTAATATTCATTTCTGAGTTGTACTCTGTTACAGCGTCTTCAGATGTGGGTTTTTCCATATCCCCAATTGATTTAGTTTCTGCCATTTCAATGTTCTTTTCCTTGTTGTCCTCATTCCTGTCATTTCACTGATATGTGTTTGAATAATTCTCATTTCACAGTATAATATCTCAAATTTCGAAATATTGCGACTCAAGAAATAAGATAGGCACTGAATAATATCTTAGGGCAGATAAATCCCAAATCACAGCTTTTATGTGTGACGCAAGACAAAATATAGTGAAGCTTTTAATGAAAGCTACTACTGCTGCTTTTTATGAAAGCTACAACTTTGAGTATGAAAGGACAAACTAGGCAAAATCAAAAAGGACAGAACTGGGACAGATACTAAATGACACTGTACATTAATAAAATGCTTATATGCAGGTCATTTCTCAATAATAAATATTTGCTTATATTCAAGGCGGCCATTTTCAAAAGGCACCATTTTGAATTTCAAAGATAGATCAAAACAAAATCTTTCAAATATATTCAATTTTGTGCTTCCAGCATCCAATCCCCTCTAGTTGGTGCAATACTGGAAAATATTTTAGAATGTATGGCAGCCATCTTGAAATAAGCCTCCATATTGAATGTTGAGAATATATTGCTTAGCACACTAAATTGTACCATCATGCCAAATTTGGTGCTTTCCTCATTATTTTTAACCGATCGGCCGGACTATGGCGAGACTCGTCTTATTGGCAATCATGTCACATCATCTTAATTTTTTTAACATGTCACTGCCATAAAAATGTTGGTCCTGCAGTTTGCGCGTGGTGTTTTAATCAAATGGATCTAAAAATCTGTCCTTATTGTAGAAAAAGAAGAATATTCTGATCTTAAAGAGAAAATAATGAAAATGGAAACTGAGCAGGACGAAGTTATACCAAAGAATATCAGAGGTATATTATCAGTTTATATGCTTTCAAACTTTATATCTTGACAACAAAAGACTGTGGTAATAATATTTAAAAGAACTATTAGTTTTAATTAAATAATAAATAAAATTTCCAGAACTGTTTAAAAAACTTAAAATATATGACATCACAATGAAGGCCAGAGATCACTGTTGTATTTTTGGCTTTTTTTTTGTTAAACACAAGATAAAAAAAACCCATCAACAGTCAATGGCAAACAGTATAAAGTAGATAACATACTAAGGACATTTGACATATACATGCATGTTTAACCCCGCCAAATTATTTATGTATGTGTCTGTCCCAAGTCAGGAGCCTATAATTCAGTGGTTGTCGTTTGTTTATGAGTTACATATTCGTTTTTCGTTCATTTTTTTATATAAATGAGGCCGTTAGTTTTCTCGTTTGAATTGATCTACATTGTCATATCGGGGCCACTTATAGCTGACTATGCGGTATGGGCTTTGCTCATTGTTGAAGGCCGTACGGTGACCTATAATTGTTAGTAAGTCTGTCATTTTGGTCTGTTGTAGACGGTTGTCTCATTGGCAACCATACCACATCTTCTTTTTTATATTTGCATATAGTCATAGCAGTAGACCAACGATACCTCATCGTCCACAAACCTATTTTTTTAATTTTGACTTACGACATTCGGTATGAAGGTTGTATCTTTTTTACGGTATTGTATACTAGTCAACAAAAGAAACAATACACGATTTTGAAATAAAATTTATCAAAAAGTATTAAATATAAAACAAAATGAGATACACTATTTTCAAAAGCTTTCATTTGCAATGTATGCCCATGTTATTGTGAAAATCAAATCTTGTTGGAAAGTATCTAAATTCCGTGTAAACGATCATAGGGTGTAAATTAGTTTTGCGGAAAGTTGAATAAAAATCGACACATTATTTTCTAAGTACAAAATAAAATTTCATATTTGTTTAAAATATTCAATATGCTAATCAAGTATGGTTCATGTTGTAACTAATGGCTTGAAATATTGTTTTTTTTTTCAAATTTTTGGGAAAAAACGTTTTTTTAAATCTCAAAAAATGCAAACAATTTTTTTTATATTTTCGTCTCAAATCATTGCTTTAGATATGAAAACAACACACACTAAATTTGGCACCTTTCGGATTTGTTTTAAGATTGTTACCGCTTTTTGAATATCACTTTACACATACTGTCTATGGTAAATCAGTTGATAATGTATACATTTTAACGATTTCTCGTGGGGCCGAACTTTGCTTTACAAATAAACGAAGAAACTGTATGATTTTTAAAAACAAATTGATGGCAAACACTGTCTTTACCTTTATGAGAGGTTGGCATCATCAGTTTGAACTTCTGTTTTTAAAATTGTCGTTTTATGAAAATTTTGTTAAAAAAAAAAAATCGCGAAAAAACGTCACGAAAGCAAAAAAAACTTTTTTTTTAAACGGATTTATATTTCCATTATGATTAAGTATTTTTACCTTCAACATTGGTCTAATGAACGGAAAACATTATCTTTAATTTGAAAAAAAGTCTTGTATCGTTTCTTTTGTTGACTAGTATATATTTTTATAACCTTTTTTGTCATTTACTTTTGACAGTATATTTAAATAAATTGATGTTAATATGGAACATTTTAATGTATGTTCTTTTAAATTTAGTATAAACCATGTATTTATATGTTTTTTCAATGATTTTACAATAAGCTATATCTTATAGTACCTTTCCATGGTTAGACAAGACAATATCCTTGTGTTTTAAAAGAAAATATCATTGTATTGGGTAGTTTCAATTATAGTGCTATCAAAATAAGAAGCAAACGATGCCAACAAAGTCAACCCCGTATAACACTCCAGGTCGTCATCTAGCCTACAACGATAAGACGATAATGTCAAAATATGAAACAACTTACACAACATACGTAATCCACTATTAATTGCCTGCTTATTATGATATAGTTAAATTAATATAAATTGTCATTATTTTATCTCTAATTAGCTACACTTTATAATATTTTTCAGACCAAATAGAAAACAAAATAAAAGAATGGGAAATAAAGGATAATATGTTTGTGACTACAAGAGCAAGTGAGTACGTCATCGAGTGTTTACAGGACAACAGTTGTTTGACTTTAACTGCCCCATCAGGAGTAGGAAAATCTTTTATTGCAAGACACACAGCACTAGTTTTACAAAAGGAAGGGTACAAAATAATACCCGTGATAAAACCAGATGATATCAGAGATTATTATCAACCTGGTAAACAGACAGTCTTCATCTTAGATGATATTTGTGGCAATTTTACTGCCAATCAACAGCAAATTGAAAACTGGCAACAACTGTTACCTGTAATAAACACAGTTATTGCAGACAAATGTTGTAAGATTATTGTATCTTGTAGGTTACAAGTTTATAGAGATGATAAGTTCAATATATTAGAACCCTTTAAGTCCTGTGAATGTAATTTGATGTCAGATAAGTTATGCCTTACAACTGAAGAAAAAGATAGTATGGTAAGCATTTATATTGATTCAAGTTTAGACAATATTGATAAACTATCACAACAGAGTGAATTCTTTCCTCTTTTATGCTCTTTATATCTTAGGGAAAAACATGGAGATGTTAAGGAATTTTTCAAAAATCCATTTTTTGTCTATCAAACTGAACTAGACAGTTTGGGTAGGCATGGAGATGAGGGGAACTATAAAATATGCAGTCTAGCTTTACTAGTTCTCTTTAATAATCAGCTGAAAGACAAATGGATCCAGGGTACAGTAACACGTGATCAACAACAACTTATCGAAACTACATGTGATGCTTGTGGATTGAACAGAGGTACTTCCAAGGCAAAACTAAAAGAGGCCCTTCTCACTCTAGAAGGTACATTTGTACATAAACAGGATGGTATATATAGAACTGTACATGATAAATTGTTTGACTTCATTGCTCATTACTTTGGTCAGAAAATGATTGAATGTTTAATAGACCATGCTGATAGTGATTTTGTTCATGAACGCTTCATATGGAGGAATTCAACAGATGAAGGGAAAAATAAAATAGACTTCATTATTCAAATACCAGACGAAAATTTTGAATTGTATTTAGAAAGGTTTATAAAGGACTGGTCAACAGGAAAAGTGAGAGTTACATTTATGAACAACAATTTGAGAGTTTCAGAATTTAGAGAACAGCTGTTAAAGCACTTACAAAATCTGGACAAATCACTTCAAGTCACATTAGCAAATAAATGTGACACAGTGTTATCAAAAGAGCACCATGGATCAGGTACTACTCCGCTGATACAGACTTGTTTTTATGGTTATACTGATATGTTACAATGGATGTTACACAATGATGTAGATGTGGATCAATGTCGAGGTGATGGGGCTACTGGACTGGTCATGGCAAGTCAACAAGGACATACTGAAATAGTAAAGTTGTTGTTAGAGAAGAATCCTAACATTGATCTATGTCGTAATGATGGTTGTAGTCCTCTGTACATTGCAAGTTATAACGGAAATACTGATGTAGTAAAGTTGTTGTTAGAGAAGAATCCTAACATCGATCTATGTCAAAAGGATGGTTGTAGTCCTCTGTACATTGCAAGTCAAAACGGAAATACTGATGTAGTAAGGTTGTTGTTAGAGAAGAATCCTAACATTGATCTATGTCACAAGAATGGACTTAGTTCTCTGTACATATCAAGTCAGAACGGACATACTGAAATAGTAAAGTTGTTATTAGAGAGGAATGCTAACGTTGATCTATGTGACATTGATGGTTGTAGTCCACTTTTCATGGCAAGTCAGGAAGGACATACTGATATAGTAAAGTTGTTGTTAGAGAGGAATCCTAACATTGATCTATGTCTCAAGAATGGACTTAGTCCTCTGTACATATCAAGTCAGAACGGACATACTGAAATAGTAAAGTTGTTGTTAGAGAGAAATCCTAACATTGATCTATTTGACAATGATGGATGTAGTCCTCTGTACATTGCAAGTCAAAACGGAAATACTGAAATAGTAAAGTTGTTGTTAGAGAGGAATCCTAACGTTGATGTATGTACAAATGATGGCTGTAGTCCTCTGAGACAGGCATGTCAGAACGGACATACTGATATAGTAAAGTTGTTATTAGAGAAGTCTCCTAATATTGATATATGTGACACTATATATGGCTGTAGTCCTTTGTACATGGCAAGTCAGGAAGGACATACTGAAATAGTAAAGTTGTTGTTAGAGAAGTCTCCAAATGTTGATCTATGTGACACTATATATGGCTGTAGTCCACTTGAAAAGGCAAGTCAGAACGGACATACTGATATTATACGGTTACTGTCAGAGAAAAAATCCAAATGTTGATCTAGGTGATTATGGTCTTTCTTTGGAGTTTGTTTGATGAAACCTGCTATTCCTCCAAATTTTCTATCTCCATTTAATACCTGCTAAGCTTTATGCATACCATTACTTCTGTCGCTGTTTGATATCATTTCATCTCATTATGTCTGTCTCTGTGTGAGATCAACATCTGTTGGTATCTAATACTATCCATCATATTACGTCGGTCTCTGTTTGGTACATTCTGTTTATCTCCTGTTTTTTCACCAAGTACAGAACAAACAATCAAATTTGATTTGCAGAAAACCATAGTGGTGAAACAAATTAATATAACTGCACCGCACTCAGTAAGCATTTGATTGTATTATTATACAATTGTTTTTTATACTTCATGGTTTTTCTAATGTCACATATTTATTTCTACTGAAGCAGTCTAGGTATGATTAATTTCTATTATTATTTTTTTTGGTTCTTGTTGTTATCTATCTATGTATATTTTGTGTACTTTTAGCAGTCTTTTTGTCGTTTTTCTTTTTTAACATGGCGTTGTCAGTTAATTTTGAATTTCTGAGTTTGAATATTCCTTTGGGTATCTTTCGCATCATTTTTGTCTGAAATTTACACTCTGAAATTTTTTATAACTTATATTACTGAACTTTTCTTATTTTACTGGTTGTATTCAGACGTTATTAAACTTCACAACTGCTTCCTTTTCTAATGGTTAAGCAATGTGTATGGAGTTGGATTATTGTCTTTTATTATATTATCATATCAACGATGATTACTTTTTTCTCTTGTCTTTTTTTTTCTTTTTTATTGCCTCTAAAGTTTATTCCTATTCTGCAATTTTTTACACGACAATAATTTTAAATGAGTTAACAATTTTTGCAATCATTACTTGGGTTGCAATATTAACTACATGTAGCGTGTTGTAGTACTTTTTTCATATTGTATTTTTACTATCATTACTTGTTTACTGTCAGTTTACAGATTATGTTGTCATAAAGGTAGTACTGGTTCTATTATTTAAAACTTATAATTCGATAAATTAAGTAGTATATGACATATGTCTTAGATTTTGGATTTAAAAATTTGTGGAACTAATTATACTGATATGTAAAACGTTCTACATTACTTATATTTGTATATATTTGCGATTGCTTATTGTTATGCGTTTACTTTTCTACATTGGCTAGATGTGTAGGGGAGGGTTGAAATCTCTTAAACATGTTTAACCCCGCCGCATTTTTGCGCCTGTCCCAAGTCAGTATTATTTTAATTTTAGTTTCTTGTGTTCAATTTGGAAATTAGTATGGCGGTCATTATCACTGAACTAGTATATATTTGTTTAGGGGCCAGCTGAAGGTCGCCTCCGGATGCGGTTGTTTTTTTCTATGGTCGGGTTGTTGTCTCTTTGGCACATTCCCCATTTCCATTCTCAAGTTTAATTACACTGTATGATTTGTATATATCAAAATATTGTCAATGTATTAAGGGTATTTGCTCCTTTGTTAAAAAAAGCAAACATTTAAAAAAAAGTTATAAATTGATAGTCTATAAATAACGTACCTTAAACATACAAATAGATATATTACTAATTAACGTGACAGGTTTTTTTTTTTATTTCAGGACCTTACTGCGTATTATAAAATTTTACCCGAAATTTATTAATAAGATCCTACTTGCTAAATATGTGCACCATTTGAATGAATAGAATTTCATTGATTAACTTTCCGCTGCATTCGGTTAACACAATAGGGTAATAGCATTTAAATAAAAACATTAAAGAGTTATCATGCGAGTTATCCATACTCTGGAACTGATAACTTAATTCTTTGTACAGTTATTAAGATAACGATGCGTTTTACAGAAAAGGGGATAATGAACTGAAAGTGCATAATAAATAGCAAAAAAATACCAAAAATAAGAAACAAAAAAATAAACAAAAAAAATAAAGAATGAAAAATATTTGGGTGTTATTAAAACATTAAGAATAGAGAATAATTGGCAACAGATATAAGAAAAAATACAGCAAAAATTAAATAATATTAAGAATAAAGATATTAAATTATCTCCAATTCACACCCACAGCTCTCGAACAATCAATTAACTAATATTGTGGGAAATGGATTCTGAGACTGAAAGTTGTATGTATCTAAGATATATATAAATTACAATTTTCAGTGAAAATATATATGTAATGATTGGTAACGTTTTACTTGTATGTATTGTTAGGAATTATATATTGTTTATATTGCAATACAAAACTATTGTGTTTGCTAAATTTGTATCAGAAGAAGATTGTTTATCAGTGTTATATGTATTTTTTTTGTTTATTTACTTTTTTCTGTATATTTATAATCAATATTAATATCACCAGTGAAAAGTGACTTACGGGTACTTTTTACTGGCAATGTCGGTTATGAGAGTTATCTGCCTTGGATGCATTCATATTTATTTGTATGTGAACAATAATATTTAAATTATTTCTATTATTTATATTGCAGTGTACTTTTTTATAATTTGCTAAAATTCTTGTGACAGTTTTTACTTTTCTTTGCAAACATTCAAAATCAAATTGTTGTTCAATTTCTGAGATTAATTGTACCTTGATTTCTGATTATAATCGTTTAAGTTTAGGTCAAATTATTTTGAAATTTATTGAAAGATAAGTTAAATCAGCATTTAATTGTTCGAATTAATGTTTGGTACACACATAGTTTATGTTGTGAATATAAGGATCAAATTTGATTAAGCAGTTATCTATGTCATGAAAAGAAGTTGTATGAAAATGTTACCATGCTAAACGGAACATTATTATGATGATTATTAAGATATAGGTCTAGGAATTACAAACTAACAACATGGTTATATTGTAAATAACAACTATTGTATTCATTGATTGAACAAATGTATATATTTAGATTTTGAAATAATTAACATTTAAAATGAAACATGTGTTGGTTGTGATAAACTGATTGAAAACAACCAAAGCGATGCCCAAACTTGACCCATCTTCCAGCGGCCAACCAACTCTGCCATGTGTCAGCTAGTCAACCCCACAGTGATCGCGTAATGAGAGCGAAAGTGCATACCAATGTACTCCTTACCCTTGTCAAATAATGTTTTATGATTGTTTAATAGACAATTCACCACCAGATACCAAATGACACAGATGTTTGCCAATGTAGATATAGACAGTAAGAAGATGGGGTTATATTGCCAATGAGACAACTCTCCAATAGAGATGTTCGCAAATAAAGGTCAATATTTGAGTAGACAATTAACAACTAGATACCAATGACATCGATATTTGTAAATATAGATAAGGAAAGTCAGAAAATGTGGTAGGATTGCCAATGAGTCAACTCTCCAAAGGAGATGTTAGAAAAAAAGGTTAATAAAGGAGTAGACAATTAACCAACAGATACCAAATGACAAAGAGGTTCACTGCTGTAGCCAGTTAGAAAGGAGAATCTGCTGTCAATCAAATTTCTGTAATTTTCTTAAAATTGACCATTACAGATGGTGTCATATTTAGGTTGTTTATTAGTTTGTTGAATGGACCATTTCAGATGATTACGTGGTTGGGTGGTTTATTAGTTTGTTATAATGACCATTTTATATGGTTTTATGTTTAGTTGATTTATAATTTTGTTAAAAGGGCAATTTCTGATTGTGTAATATTTGGCGGATTTAATTGTTTGTTAAAAAGGAGTATGTCAGATGGTGTCATGTTTGGTTGATTTATAATTTTATTAAAAGGGCAATTTCTGATGGTGTCATATTTTGATGATTTCATGATTGGTCAAAAAGGACCATGTCAGATGGTGTCATGTTCGGTTGATTTATAATTTTGTTAAATGGGCAATTTCTTATTGTGACATATTTTGCTGATTTAATTGTTTGTTAAAAAGGATTATGTCAGATGGTGTCATGTTTGGTTGATTTATAATTTTGGTACAAGGGCAATTTCTGATGGTGTCATATTTTGGTGATTTAATGATTTGTTAAAAAGGACCATGTCAGATGGTGTCATGTTTGGTTGATTAAATAGTTTCTTAAAACGACCATGACAGATGATGTCAAGTTTGGTTGTTTTAACAGTTTATTAAAAGGACGATTACAAATGTTGTCACTCATGTTTGGTTGATTTGGTTGTTTGTTAAAAGTGTCATTTTAGACGGTGTCATGTTTTGTTGATTTAATGGTTAGTTAAAAGTACCATTCAAGATGGTGTCATGTTTGATTGATGTATTTGTTGGTTGAAAGGACAAATTCAGATGGTGTTATGTTTGGTTTATTAATTTAGTTTTTTTTTTAATGGACCATTTGAGATGGTGTCATGTTTGGGTGATTAAATAGTTTGTTAAATGGACCTTTATAGATGGTGTCATGTGTGGTTGCCTTATTGGTTTATTAAAAGGAACATTACAAATGGTGTCACGTTTGGTTGATTTAGTTGTTTTTTAAAAGGACTATTTTAGATGGTGGCATGTTAAGGTGATTTATTGGTTTGTAAAAAAGGATCAATTTAGATGGTGTAATGATTGTTTATTAAATGGTTAGTTAAAAGGTCCATTTCAAATGGTGTCATGTTTGGTTTATTTAATACATTTTTAGATGGACCATTTCAGATGGTGTCATATTTGGTGGATTTATTAGTTTGTTAAAAGGACCATTTCAGATGGTGTGATGTTTGATTGATTAATTGGTTTGTTAAAAGGACCATTTCAGTCGGGGTCATATTTGGTTGATTGAATGGTTTCTAAAAAGGACCATTACAAACGTAGTCATGTTTGGTTAATTTGGTTGTTTGTAAAAAGGACCATTTTAAATGGTGGCATGTTTGGGTGATTAATTGGATTATTAAAAGAACTATTTCAGATTGTGTCACGTTTGTTTATTTATAAGCTTGTTAAAATGACCATTTCAGATGGTGACATGTTTGTTGATTTATAAGCTTGTTAAAAGGACCTTTTGCAGAAGGTGTCATGTTTTTGTAATTAAATGTTTTTTTTAAAAGACCATTTCAGATGGTGTCTTGTTTGGTTGATTTTTTTGTTTGTTAAAGGACAACTCAAGATGGTGATCTGTTTGTTTGATCTATCTGTTTGTTAAAAGAAGACACTATCATCTTTGTGCAAGCGAATATTCCACAACGATCAACCAACTGCTGATGGCGTCCGTAACATTTGAGAAAAAGAATGAGAGCGTTAAAAGGGCAAAGTATTATATAAACAATCTGTATATTGAGGTGACTTTATAAGTCTCAATTGCCAGAACTGGTCCAATCCAATTAGTTATGATAATACTATAGAATATAACTGTGCGGTTAATGACATTGAAATTCTTTTATGCGCAGTTAATTAAACGAAATATCATTCAATTCAATTTCAATACTTCATTTTGACTCTTCACTATCAAAGCTGCATCTACTAACAACATATTTGTATTCCTCATCTCAGATATGGACTTAAACACAGCTTTTCACCTCATTTTCACATCCATGAATTGTATATCAAGATGACATATTTTTAGGACCCTCGATTCTAACTATTACAGACGCAACTACTGACCAAATATTATCTCTCTATGAGTTATATCTCCTCAGCTATGGACTCCAAACTTTAATACGTCACTCATTTGTGAAATGTAGGTCAAGATAACCATTTTGTTATCAGGACCCCTCGGTTATACACCACATTTATGAACCAAATCTCAATAACTATTACTTATTCTTCTACGGATTGATGGACTTTATTTTTGTTACGGACAGATGAAACACTATATTCCTTTCCGATTTTCATTTGACAAAATATAAAAATCTTAAAGCAAACAAATGTCAAAGTATACCTCTCAGTAAAGGTTGTTAAATCATAGACATAATGTTTTCATTTCTATTCGGTTATGTTGAAATTTAAAAGTATCAACAAACAGTCAATAGATTTGTATGATATTATTAATTATGCTCAAACTTACTACCAGTTATGAAACAAAATAGCATCGTTGAATGTCTAATGGTGACTTGAAGATGAAGGACAACAATAAAAACGTTCCAAATTTGGGTTTTACCACGTATTGATATTAATATTGTCTCGTGTACATTTACTCCATATCCCTTCATATGTTCATTGTGTATACGACAGACTAAAACAACTGCTACATACTTCCACTAAAATTCAGAAAGCTTCAAACAATATAGCAAATTATTCTCTTCGTAACAACTGACAAATCCTTGACAAATGTTTTCATTTCAATCTATTTTGTTGTTCTGTAAAATTGCAAAGTATTAACAAACATTATGTGGATATTTCAGAGATTTGAAAATCCAGTTCAGTTACTAAAACATGCTACCTTTAAAAATTCCTCATGTCGTTTACGTTGAAAGTAAAGATATCTTTATTATGATTATTTTTTTAAACGATGAAAAAAAATTCAAAATAGAATAAAAAATACCTCTTTTGAGATAAACAAAAAAAAAAACGCAACCTATAAATCATTTCCTATTTTCCGAAGACAAGTTGGTACCTTGTTTACATTTCTAAACATAACCTGGTTTGGAAAATCCCCAAATACGGGTCACGCAGTCTGTGCATAATAAAACAATGAACATTCTTTGTTATAAGTAGTTGGCCTTTTCTTCTAATATAAAAATAAATGAAAAAATGTATATATTTCAATTACGTAAAATCCTTAATTTTCATATACCGCAGAAAATAAAAATATAGATCCGCAGAATTGCTTGTAACAATCTCAAACTCATATCATATAATTGACCGTCTAAGTGCCGGCCGATAATAAATGAACAGATACATTTGCTGGAAGTTTGTTAAGACTATTACAAACCCGTAGTCTAACTCGGGAGGTCACATGAGTGAACAGGTAACGGGACTGTAGTTGCGGTATAAGGAACCTATATATCCGGATATTCCAAGACGATCAACCAACTCGTGATGACGTCTATAACATTTACAAAGAGATGATTTCAACTTAATCCATTTGGAACTCGTGGTTCAATAACGTCCTTGTTTGTAAGAATATAACGAACCAACAATTAAAATAAATGAACAGATACATGTGCTGGCAATTGGTTTTGACAGAGTACACAGATGTAAGCATTTTTTTTAAAGTGCGTCAGCAGATGATAATAAGTTACATTTTGTAAGAGCCAGTTGCATAAAACTTTATCATTTACTGATTCTAAAACAGTGTGCTTGTCATTACATTTTGTATTTTGTGTCTGATTATGACGATCTTTGAGAACTTAGTATTTTAACAAACAGTGAGTTTCCATTTATAAAAAGGAAACTATATGTAAGCTTTCTTGAACACAATCTTTTGATATTGACATTATTGATAAATAATCTGCATCATTAAATCACGAATAACAGAACTTCCCTAGGTTAGTGGTTGATAATAACAGAACTTCCCTAGGTTAGTGGTTGATAATAACATAACTTCCCTAGGTTAGTGGTTGATAATAACAGAACTTCCCTAGGTTAGTGGTTGATAATAACAGAACTTCCCTAGGTTAGTGGTTGATAATAACAGAACTTCCCTAGGTTAGTGGTTGATAATAACAGAACTTCCCTAGGTTAGTGGTTGATAATCATTTCCTTAAAACAATGAGATTTGATGAATTAATTATCCTGCATATTGCTGTAAAGCCCTCGCATGGTCAAAATAAGTTAGAGTGTTCAGTCAAATGCCCGGCTACTACATTTTTGTTGTCGATAAACCTATTGTCGGCTGGAAGAAAATGGAGGAGCTTAATCTGGGGACGGTTTTCAATATCTTAAGTGAATAATAAAATATTACTGACTAGTCCTTGTGTGGTTTTAATTCACAATCACTTGAAGATACCAACACCTAGTCACTTGTAAATGTATGTACCAAGTCACTTGAAGATACCTAACCCAACTCTATTAAAGGCGTTTGTACCAAGTCATTTGAAAATGCATGTATAATGTCACTTGAAGACATCTGTTTCAAGTCACTTGAATATATATATATGTCCCAAGCCATTTCAAGATACCTGTATCAATCACTTGTAGGTTTATGAACCAAGTCACATGAAGATGACTGTACGTGGTCATTTGAAGATGGCTGCTCCAAGTTACTTGAAAATGTATGTAACAAGTCAATTGAAGATGTTTGTACCAAGTCATTTGAAGATACATGTACTAACTTAAAGTTACTTTAAAATATTTAAACTGAGTCACTTGAAGATACCTGTACTAGTCGCTTCAATATGTCTGTACGAAGTCACTTCAAGAAACCTGTACCAAGTCACAGGAAGATTCATATATTACTTAACGATGGATGTACCAAGTAGATTGACAAATGTATGTACCAAGACACTAAAAAAATATATGTACCAAGCCGCTTGAAATGTCTGTACCAAGTCACTAAAAAATATATGCACCAAGTCGCTTGAAATGTCTGTAATAAATCACTTGATAGTGCATGTACCAATTCACTTGAAAAGGTTTGTACTAAGTCAATTGAGGATGTCTGTACCAAGTCGCTTGAAATGTCTGTACCAAGTCACTTGAAGATGTCGTTACGAGGTCACTTAAAGGTCCATGTGTTCAAAGTCAGGAGTATGGCAGTTGTTTTTCACTTGTTCCATCATTGGATTGATAGAGTTTGATTTTGTCATTTTTTATGGACTTTCCTTTTTTAAATTTCTCTCGGACTGCGATTTGTTTGTTACCTTTTTAAGTGTTCAGAAAATTAACAACAAAAGATAAGCGGTGGACACCAAATCGGGGGAAATTCAAATTTTGGTATGCTTTCGAAATAAACTGACAATGCCATAGTGTTTAAAACTAAAGATTGGACAACAAAAACTCCACAAAACACCCAAGTTGCCACTTGAAAATTAATGTTCCCTTTTGTGCATTTGCTCTATGCCTTTTGTATTGCACAATGTGTGTTGTCATCACGTCTTGCGCAAAGTTATGTATTATCAGTTCTTACCAAGCCAAGTTATTCATTTTCAAAATCTTTTTGCCCCAAATTCACTATCCCCATCCCCATCCCCAGAAAATAAATGATCGCCGAAAACCAAAATCCTATACTATAAAAGTCAAAAGATAACTATCCAACCACACAGTGATAACTTTAATGACTTCAATGACTCTTTTACTTATAGTTATATTCCCGTTTGTATTATATTTATTCAAAGTGAATGATAGTCCTGCAGTTAAAAATTTTAGGCGAGTCTAATAGGAATTCAAGCAGGGAATCAACTGTAACATAATCGTTAATTCGTTTTAGAAACGCTGATCGACTTTGTGATATGCTAACAAAATAATTTCTGTTTTTCAAATCTCACTGAAATTACCAATTTGAATGTATAATCTAGGGTCAGTTTGGCGACCGGAAAGACACGTCTATGGACAAGATAAAGAGGACAATTATAAAGCAAATATTTTTTTCAATATAAAATCTATAAATAAGTCAGAATGTTCAAAATATTTGCCCTCAACAGATGAATTTTACCCAATGAGTAAAATGTTTCTTTAATTCTGTGTATGCATGTTTTGCTAAACCAATATAGAAAGATAATAAATGTTGAGAACAATAAGAAGTACAAATTAATCAACATGGTAGAAATTGTCAAAGTATATAAGTTCTTACCCCTGAATGATATGTTTTGTTGAACTTGTATGTCGATCAAGTGAGTCTTATAGACCCCATATTCCGTCGTGTTTGTAATTTTTAGAAAGTCAACATTTAGGTTCATTCTGTTAAAAAAAAATTAAAGACACCAATTACTTTTTTTTATGAATTTTATGAAATTTGTACAGAAGCTTTTCTATGACCATTTGACAGTATCCAGAGCAAAATTTACTTTATGATAATGTTTAGCTTATCATGAAAAACAAGGTGTGTTGAAAGTGTGTTTAACCCTGCCTGTAATTAAAACGTTGTCGATTGTTGTTTGTACATATTTGTTTTTCGTTCATTATTTTGTACATGAATTGAGGCCTTAGTTTTTTCGTTTGAATTGTCTTACATTTTGTAATGTTGTGGCCTGTTATAGCTGACTATGCGGTATGGGCTTTTTCATTGTTAAAGCCTAACGGTGATATTCTATTGTTTCTGTATTTTCTGTATTTTCTTGATAATGGCCTCACTTTTTCCAGTTACTTTTTTACTTTTAACCTGATAGGAGCAATCGCAGTATAGTTCCGTGGAACTTTTAAAAAAAATACCGGTTTTTTCCAGTTTTCCCGAACATCTAGTCCAAATAATTATGACGTCTTAAAAGGCTATTATAACTTTTTTCTTTGACGCCTTACTTCGATGTCATAATGCTGAAGCCGCCATTTTTGGTTGAACTTTGAGAGCATATTTTGCTCTCAACTTTGAGACCCAATTTAACCATCAAATGTTCATTGAAAGCTACAAATAATAAACATCTGAACAACAGGAGCTTAACTAAGGACATGTGCATGCAAATGCTGTAGGTTGGTCGTTTAAACAAGCGCCAAAACCCTATATGAGATAGAAGTGTAACACCACAACATGGAATATCGATCGAAATGGCTAAAATCGATCACAAAGACATTTAATTCAAAAAAATTAAGCAAACTGTACAATATTGAAAACAACACGTTATTAATTTCTTGCGTCCGAAGCGCTTTTCTGGATTTACCTTCATCAGGAACGCTCAAAGCCTAACATTTAAAATCCGAAGATGTATAAGTAACGAAACCGTTGAAGAGCTGTTTGTCGAAAATACCTAAAATAAATAGCCAAATTCATCTAAAGCCAACTTTGCCTGAGGGAGTTGAAACCTTAGTTTCTTAATAATTTATAAATTTATAAACGGACAATTTTAGTAAAGTTTGTTTAATCATGTCACTACCGAAATACTGACTACTGAGCTGATGATACCCTCGGGGACTGATAGTCCACCAGCAGAGGTATCGACCCAGTGATGTAAAATATTGAAAACAACACGTTATTAATCTCTTGCGTCCGAAGCGCTTTTCAGGATTTACCTTCATCAGGAACGCTCAAAGCCAAACATTTGAAATCCGAAAACTAATCTGTACAACTGTTATACTGAAATAGTTCCCTTTTTGTTTCCTAATAATATATTTTTATATCATAGGTCCAATTTTCAAATTAAATATTTAGATATATTTTATTGATATTTGGTCAACTGGAGCACTGCGTGGTCCAGATATGAAAGTATGCCATTTATGGTGTGAACATTTTAAATGTCATAAATAACGGTGTAAATAAAAAGAAAAATTCATGCTAGACAATTTTAGTCCTTGACCACAAATGGACAAAAACAGTACCTGACCCAAAAAGGAAACAAACTTATTTCTACTAAATATTAATAGGAAGAACAACTTAACCTTTTGACCTGTATTTTCTGAGTATGTTTAGTTATTATTTGAATGAACATATGTATTGAATAAACTGTCCCCAGGTATTCGTGAAAAGCTCTCCTGCTTATAATGAAATCATAAATCAAAAGCAACGTCTTTGCTAGGCATATGTCATCAATAAATTAAACTTAAAAGGATCAAATTGATGATCTAACATGTCATGAAATGTTACAAGGCAAATTGTCTGAGAAAGCTTCATGTCTGTCATATTTACTGCTTACCACATCCCTTTTGTTAAAGGTACGGAAACACAAATTGTTCAGAATTTTTTTTTTCTAAAGTCTAATGATTCAATATAAGTTTTTTAAAGGAATTTGCGTATTAAGATCTCAACACGGCGACAAATTGGGTGTTACTCTCGCTCATATAGTGTCAATCGAAACATATCTATGAAGAAATTCCGATGATAAGCAGATGGGTATTGTATTACCAAAATATCCATCTTTATTAACAATCAGCATATATGTGTCATTAATCTATGATTAAATATTGTTCTAGAAAATAATGTCTTTAGCAACCGTTCTAGTTAACCCAAAATAGATGATTCTGAAACGTTTAATTATGTCTACTGCAACATGTACAATGTAATTTGTGATATGTAATCAAACATCTCCTCTCGACATTGATTTGTTTTATTCGAGTTCCTGAACAAATTTGCACACTGTAATTTTTAAGATTAGTACATGCATTTATTTTGGGGATTTTTTAATTAACAAAACTGCTCCATGTATTATGCTGATTTGAATTATATCTGCATATAGGTATATTTATGAAATTGAAATTGCGAAGCTGCGTTTTTTTCTTTTTTTTGGGGGGGGGGGGGGAGGGGGAGTGGGTGAGATTGTTTTTCTTATTATTGAAAATAAAAATCTAACCAATATTTCTGGATTTCATTTTTGTGTTAACTGCATGTCAAAAGATATCATTTATATATTTTCTCTCTTATGGCATTGACATTTTTAAAGATACATATGGAATATTTAAAACTTGCCAAAAAATTAAGATGCACACAATTAGCCGCGAAAGTCAGATTGATCGAACTGAGAAATTGTTTTCTCATTTAGAAGTGGTTTGTTTGATGCCTATCAGGATGAGAATATGTTCATCAAAAATTAAACAAAAAACAAAATTACCGAACTTCAAGATCAACTTAAAAGAGATAGAAAAAAAAGAAACTTACCAAGTCAAATACGAGACTTAATCGACCATTCCCTACATTTATCATATATTTAGTACAAAATACAGCTATTTTGTATATCTAATAAAGGTTCGTTTTTCCAGTCTGTATCACCTACCCTGTATCGCATACCCCGTATCGCATAGCTAAACCCTTATCGCATACCCCGTATCGCATGGTAAAACCCGTATCGCATACCTTTTTATATTTTTTTTATTTTACATAAAGTCATTTTTTTTGTTTTTGCTTAAGCATTTTTTTTTCTCAAAATAGGTCAATTTTTTGAATGACGTCATTGTTGTGTATGTAATGTCACGAACATCAAATTTGTGTATTGTAGGTGACGTCACGAACATCAATTTGTTTTATTCTAGGTGACGTCACGAACATCAAGTTTTCATATTTTTTGGCACTCTAAATGCAACTATAAAAAATTACAAAACACTCAAATAAATACAATAATAAACAAAATATTTTTAACAGTACGCAAATTGTAAGGTAACCCAGGTGCTTCGTATAAATATTTGAGCAGTTATTTTAAGGCTTTGAAACAAAAGAAAACCAGAACTGAAGGTAACCCAGTGCTATAGATCAGAAAACAGTTCATATAATATAATACTCTTCTGTTGAAATATATGATAAAGCGTATAATACATGGCAAAATCCGTATCACATGCCGTATCACCCTCGACCAATATCATCCCTCGGGCCTAAAGGCCCTTGGGCTGATATTGATGTCTCGGGATGATACGACATATGATACGGATTTTGCCATGTATTATTCTCTATGTATCAAATTATTGGAATATATACATAGGTATAGGAAATGTGGTATAGGTGCCAACCAGAGAATTTTCAGTCTAAGTCAAAATTAAAAAAAAAGTAATCTTATATAGGTCAACATACAGTTTACAACACGAAGCATTGGCTCACACTAAACAGCAACCTATAAAAAAATAATATTAAAATCACAAAAATACTGAAATGAGGGAAATCAATTTTGAAAGTCCATAACCACTAGACAAATTCTAATAACTAAACGCATCAACAACGAATGGACAAGAACTGTCATATTCCTTACTTGGTACAGTCATTTTTAGACAACCTATAAATCATTATTGTTAAACCATTCAAACGGGAAAACCAACGTTCTAATCTATATAAAAAACGAGAAACGAGAAACACTTATGAATCACATCAACAAACAACAACTTCAAACATGCCGAGCCGGAGTTTCACTGTGTTTGTTCATTGTTTTTTTTCTCACTTTTAAACGTAATTTTTTTAAGAATTAGCTAACCAATACCTAGATCAAAAGGGTTCATCCCAGCCTAATGTATATTAAATAAATGTGTTTGTGTCCTGAATATGTTTCGAATATTTGCCACTTGATAAAAATCGATCAACATGTTTCTGTTATCTTGTCGATTTGTTGATTTTACATAAATTAGACATCTGTCTTCGTCTGTCCGAACAGAGAGAAGGGAGATACCAAAGGGAGATAAACCTCACAAATATGCATTCTTATGAAATTCTCATTGACTTTCTTTTTGTTTTTAAGTCAATGACAAATGTATTGTTTAAATTATTTGTATCAAAGTATGATCATAACCCCTATTCATATTTCACAAGATGCTACATTCACTAGTAACCCGAATATAGCTTGAACGGACAAAAAACGTGTTAACGCTATTTAAATGAGATTGGTCGTTATTTAATAAAGATTGACAAAAATTAAAAATTTTATATAATTCATTTCAATTCATATCAATTCATTTCAAAAAGATTTCTCTGCGGTGAATCAATTGAAATCAAGTTGCTGGTTAGTTGCGTTACACTAATAGGCCACGCCCCTGTTAAGCTATTTCAAACATGCATTAATTCGTTTTAAACATCGATGAGACCCGGACCTTTTACAGGTAAATCACTCAAGCAAAACGACCTAGATGTATCTATCGGTATCGTTTTTTGTTTCAAACTTTAAACAGGTCGGGACCACTACTTTATATGGAAATGCATAAATTAGCATACTTATGTTCTCGCACATGTAATTGTTTATTTACATGTGACGCAATTTATATTTACCTAGGTTTTTGACCAATCCACTAACCGGAGTCGCAATGCATGATGGACTTCTACGTGTTTACAATCAGCCAAGAATACGTGTTATTTACTGAAATACAACACATTTTTTCGTTCAATGCGGGATTCACAATTTCGCTTAGTTTTTCATTTTGTGTATCCTCAGTTATAGTTCGTGATATAGAGTATTGCTTCCATGCTCAGATTAGCGAAGAGTTGTTTCTATGCTAGAAAAAAGCGGTTTGAATTACCCGATATATAGCCATTAACATGTTTGATGATGGCACAGCGATTTCATGTATTTGTCCACCAGACAGCAACGAAACAACAGAGAAAAAACACAATTGCCCATGAGACAAACCTACTAGTGTAAAGTAAGCCGTCGCTGATATTCACGAGTACAGCAATGTTCGTAAAGATAATTAAAGGCAAGTGTGGGATCCTTTTTTGTATTCGTAAAAAAGGCGAAGAAATATTTACATACATGGCAGTGTTAACAAAATCTATAAGTATTTTTTGGTCACATTTCAGTATATGGGACTTCCAAACTGTTCCCTTTGTTTTGAAGGTAGTGAAGTCAGCAACTGTAGTTTCAGTTTGTTCGTTTTTAAACGGGCTCGGACATTTGCCAAACTGAATAAAATCATTACAGCTGATTTCTTATACCTGCAAAGTAAAACTTTAGTTGGCTTGCTTTCTTTGTTTGTATAGTTGTTTATACAAGCTTTGAAAATAAGATTGACATCTTTTAACAATATATATATAGGCATAGTTTAACTTGTATATTTTATATTTTGTACAATATGCAAACAAAGCAAACCAGCTAACCAAAGTTTTGCTCTACATGCAGTAGGTAATAAGCTGTAATAATTTATACATATGGATATGCGACAAGGTGGAAAATTTGATATTTTTTTTATTAGGACCTGAACTATATGCTTAAAATAAGTGTTATGAAAGCGCCAGGGACGGATCCAGCCATTTTAAAAGGGGGTCCTAACCCTGAAAAAAGGGGAGGGGATTACAACTACATGTGCCCATCCAAATGCACTGATCGTCCAAAAAAACGGGGTCCATCCCCCCGGAATCCCCGCCCCCTGGATCCGCCACTGAGCGGGTACGGTATATAGCTCAATACATTTTGATATGGCTTTCTAAAAGTGTAAAAATAAACCGCCTATCCAAAACAATGTAAGTTGTCGTGTTTTTCTAGGCAGAAATGATTTCGGAATCACATATACAGGTTTAAAAGACCTCAAATGATTTTCTTACTGGACAGTGATCACTTCATTGGATATTTCACTGTGTCATGTCGTGAAATTAATGGTTCAATTTAAAACAATGCACAAAACCGGTTCAACTACTTTTGCAAGGCGAAAAATAAAGTCGAATCGTCATACCCAACTATATCAGTCCTATTCAGGACCGATAACTCTGTCGATAGATATTATCGGGTATACAATATTGTTGAAACCCGACCAATCGTATTATACGTCTCTGTTGGAATGTATACAATAATTATTTTTTTTACACAATTTAAACTGTATATCGATGCATTGCCTGGATTTAGCTTTAAATATTGAATTTAAAAATAAATAACAATAAAATCATATTCAATGATCGAAATTCATTTAAATTAAAATTTGAATCAGAATTCTTCTTTGAAATAATTATAGAAACATATAAATATTTGAATGCCTTTTAAGCAAAAAATATTTTTTTAAAGAAATTTTCATAATATTCGTATTTTCCTAAAGTTTTTTATGAAACATACTTCTATTGATTTGACACGGGAAGGAGAAGATATTTATCTGTAAATTTATAAAATCTTTTGTATATCACAAATTTAAACTCTGGTAATACATTTATACACACTGACAGGATGTTGAATGTCACCTGGTTGCATTTGGTTTGCACGTCTACCTGACAATATATTATGATGTAACATTATAACCCAAGTCAGATTTCACCTGTTCGGTCAAGGAATGAAATTTTGAAGGTATAGAATATTTATCTATTATAATTGGACATTATTTTTTTTCTCTTAGGATGAAAACATATTTTTTTTAAAGACTTACAAGTATTATATTTCTTGTAAAATTGATAGATGAGCGGTTTTCACAAATACCGAACATAAGAATATAGCGTAAACGTCAATTAACCCTTTCGCGGCGAGTGTATCATTGAGGATACACAATGCGCAGGGCGGATGTATCCTTGAGGATACACGATGCGCAGGGCGAGTGTATCTTTCAGGATACATAAATGTTGTCCCAACAAAAGCCGCAATTTTCCGCTATTTACCGTTCTTAACAGTTGAAATCAATGTTTCAATTAAAATCTACATATATCTGAGGGTATTATATCAGTTCTTCAACAGCATTAAAAACATCGTGAAAGGTAAATAAATCAAATCGGAAAATTTTATTTTCTAAAATTAGAACCGGAAACACGTTTTGAGGTCATGTGGGGTTTAAAACTGGCTCCTCTCATAACGAGGAGTGGAAGTACAGCTGTTTTCTGTGTTTTGATGAAGCCCTTTATAATTCTTTAGTTTTAACTATATAATAAAATAAATGGTTCAATATACCTTAAATACATATGATGGCGATCTTTTTAAAGCCTTTGATTCCCCCCACAAATCGCAACTAGACAAGTAAGTTTTTTCGCGTTCATGGCTTTGCTACAAAAACAATTATCGATTTCGAGGGAACAGAGATATGGCTTTGAAATGCTGGTACTCGGGTGACAGATACACTTTGATTTAGTATCGGGTGAAATAAGCGGATAGGGCTGTGAATGTACGAGAGAACAATGAACGAAATTGAAAGTAGTTTAGGAAGTGAAACTTCGTCTGCTAGTCTTGCAGTGTGAAAATGTTGTCAAACGAAACTAAAATGTGCAGGTTCAGTGAAACTGATGTAATTAATGCCGGACAAGAGGTCTTACTTTATGGAGAAAGGTTCAGAATTGGCAGGGGAAAGATGAAAGTAAGGGCTATAGTGAGTCAAATATAAATGAGAAAGTCAAAGGGGAGCAGGAGGTTAATATTAATTGGTGAGAAGATGGTGGTGATTGGTGGCACAAACAATGAGATTAGTAGTGTTGAAAAAGGTCTACACATATATTTGCTCCTTGTGGGAATACTGGTCTTATCATGGCATGGGTGCTGAAAAGGAGGTGTCACATTTCAGGCAACTTTATATGGACAATCCTTTTCTTGAATACATTCTAAATTAACAAAACTTTAAGCTTTCCCCTGATTTTTATAGGTGCTGTTATGACATTATCCCAGATAAGGGGAAAGGTTGAGCGCTCACAAAAACGTTTAGCCCTGGCACACTCATTATGTGCCTGTCCCAAGTCAGGAGCATGTAGTTCACTGGTTGTTGTTGGTTCACTTGTCATTTTCATTCTAGATTAATTGTTTTGTAATCAAGTACATGTAGCTATATCTAAAGACAGTTAGTTTTCTTAGTCGAATTGTTTAATATTATATTATGGATTATTTCTCATTGATGAAGGCCATATGGTTGCCTTTAATTGCTTACATCCACTGTATTTGAACTTTGTTGGATAGTTGTCTTATTGGCAATCATACCTCATCTCCCTATTTTCATATTCACTATACAAAGGCAAAGGCCAAATGACAAAAAAATGCCTTGGAGCTACAAATCAGAAATGAAAGCATTTCTTGGTCTTGCATACCATTTACTAAGTTATATTGGTTAACAGATCCAATAATGGTCACCTCAATATTTTGTTGTACAATGATTAGGGACAGCTAGGTATACCCATAATTTATGGTCCCTTCATTTCTCTGACCATCCTGGTAAATGAAACTTGATTATGTGAACAAAATGTTGATCCTTTCTGTAATATTAAACCTGTTGTTTCATGAGTTGAAACTCTAAAGATCAAAACAAATGTCTTGTTAATATAATACAATGTATATATATTGGTCAAGTTAAATGTGTAATAAATGTTGGCCAGTTTGCAAGAGGTTAAACTACCTCTTTGCCATTGTTGACTACACTTTAAACAGGGTGGCTAACCAATACATATATTACTAGTATTATTGTTATTATCAAAAAACCTTGCAATGGCTCAAAAAAGTATGTTTCATTTTACTTGGGATAGTTTAATTTGTAATGCCTACATAATTATTATTTACCATTCATCCAACCTAAAATTTCTTCAGTTGTCTTGTTTGCTGGTTAAAAAGGATTGATAAATAAATATTTTGTGCTGGGGTTAGCAGGGGAAGGCCATTACTAGACATAAGTTCACACACATGCCTTCAAACTGGAACAATAAAGAGAAAGGTCAAGTTTGCTGTATTTAATTTGTTCGTGTTGTTTATTAAAATTCTATTGTTGAAAGTTCATAATTTAGTTATCAAATTCTCTTAGTTAATTGTAATACTGATTATATAAATGGGAAGATATAGCTTATTTTTTTATCAAAATCTTAAGTTTTGTGACTTGATATGTGAAAAATGAAACTGCACTGAATTATCAAGAAAGGATAAAACATATGACAGACATGTGTACATATGTAATGAGAGTAGAAATTCATTGTGTAAGTGATTATTCTTCACATGCTTACAGTGTATATATATGATAACTACTCTAAAGTATCTATCATAATTAAAATAGTAATTTAATATATTGTATATACTCAGTGATTTAAGGTTTTTCAAATTACACAATCAGAAAATATAGAACAAAGCTGTTGCATATTGGTAATAGAGGAAGTTGAAAAAACACCAAACCTTTTATAAAAAAGACCAACTACAGAAGTACTTATATATATTATAATGGTTGACCCTGGTAAATTAATTAATCTATTTTGTTTTATCTACTTATAAAAAGATAATCATGACCAGCTCTATTCTGCTTTTTTATTCTTCTAAAATAGCCAGCATGGACTAATTGAACCAGAGACGTATATGTCTGATTGAACCAAAAATATTTTTTTTCAGCAGATTTTTTTTTTTTTTTATAAAGTATTGTAATGTTTACTAGGGAAAATGAAACAACAAACATTGCATGTTTAATAACACTCTTTAATACCAGTGTTTACAATATCAACAACGTATCCGTGGTATCCGTATATAATCGTAAAATGACCTATTATTTTGAAAACGAGTAGTCGTTCGTCGATTGACAGCTAGTTGTCTTTTCATCAATACAAATGGTGGTCGGAAACGAAAAGTCAAACGGTCAATTTATGACAGATAAAAAGCTTCGGTTTGGCTATAGACGATGTTTAAATGACAAAAACGAGTGATAAGATAAATAAGAAGACTCGGTAATAATGATTTGCTGAATATTATCCGTTTAAACACAATGTTTAACGTAAACAAGTACATCCGAATGTCGACATTTTGGCAACATTGAGCTAACAAGGTAACAAAAACCGATCTTTTAAGCATTGTAAAGACATATTAACTCTTTGCTTTAATTTTAATTCACTAGGAAAATCTTTTACAGAGCAACCTTTGGAACTTCTGTATCAGTTGTTTAGGCGATCTGAGACTGCGTTCTCGAGTTAGAGCACGCTTTTCAATTTGCAACTTTTCTTGAAGCACCGGTCATGAAATTAATTCAGGCTGGGGAATCTGAGCGTGCAAATTTGTCTCGGCCACAGAAACCCGCGGACAAAATGAATTCAGTAGTGAAAGTGTTAATGGACAAGCAACCCAACGAGAAAAATATAATTTCAGAGGCATCTACATGTACATGTATAACTAGTTTTGAGTTCATTCAACATGTTCAATGTCATATGATTCTATTCAGATTTGTGCGTTTTCTTTATTTACGAATAAGTCAATAAGATACAAAAAAGGAATTGAAGCAAAAAAAAAAAAAATACATGAAATAACGATGTTAACATAAATTTACAAATACATCCCTAGGTGCATTTACTAAAACAACATTTGAACTTATTAATACATTTTTTTCATATTATTGTAATTTTATGTTTATCATGTTTATATACCCGATATGGAGTTCTTCTGGAATTAAAAATCACTTGAATGGGTATTTCTGGTGTATATACATGTATCACACGTGCTATCTACATGTACAATATACGGAAATGACACGGCTGGGTATTGTAAAGTTACTGAAGGTAGATTACTGGCAGGTGTATATCCCCGGGCAAAGAATTTACTGATTTGTCAAAACGGTTAGGTGTAATTTGTCATATTGTAAAGGTTTTAATCGCGCTCATCTCATCTTTTTTTATAATATGCATTGCGCCAATAAATGGAACTTGACACATTCCCCATTTCCATTCTCAATTTTATTAATTGTGTCATATTTACATCGAAACTATTAAAAGAGGGACGAAAGATACCAACGGGACAGTCAAACTCGTAAATCTAAAACAAACTGACAACGCCATGGCTAAAAATGAAAAAGACAAACAGAAAAACAATAGTACACATGACACAACACAGAAAACTAAAGAATAAACAACACGAACCCCATAAAAACTAGGGGTGGTATCAGGTGCTCCGGAAGGGTAAGCAGATCCTGCTCCACATGCGGCACCCGTCGTATTGCTTATGTGATTACAAATCCGTTAAATAGTCTAATTCGGTAGGTCAAATTCATGAAAGGGAAGGGGATTGTAGTTACAACGTAAGGAACATATCCGATATCATTTGTGAAACGGTTATTCCATAAAGGTCAACCAACTCGTGATGGCGTCCGTAAAATTTACGAAGGGATGATTTCAACTTCACCATTTGGAACTCTTGGTTTAATAGCTTCCTTGTGAGCAGTAACCCTCTATCAAGAAAATCATGATAAGAAATGCAAGCACGGGAATATCGTATCAATTGGGAGATATATACCCCGTATGCAGGTTTTGCTGGAATGTTGCTACTTAGAAATGGAAAGTTCACAATTGGAAAGCTGAAATCAACTCTTTTGTCGTAAAGTTTTGTCTTCAACCGACCCTCATTGTCAATTTCTAGATGTAAGTCAAGATATGAAGCCGACTTAACTGTATCTGTAGTATCCTTTATCTCCAATTCGATGGGATAGATGCGATCCACATAGTCACCAAATTTTTAATTGTTTAGTGAAAGAACGTAATCTATATAGCGGAAAGTAGAGTTAAAGGATATTATTAACCTATTTACACGTACATGTAACATTAGAATACATATTTCAACTGTTAAATACCTTTATAATTACTAAAATTCGAAATTATGTACTTCTCCATCCGTATGCCATGTTTTTTTTGTGTCAATTCTATCTTTCCATCAGGTCCATAGTGCACTTTTCTGTCAGTCTAAGTGCACTAAGGAGGCCCTTTCAGTTGGCGATTTTTGTACCTACTGTACATGTAAATACCGAAAAGGACCTCCTCAGTGCACTAAAAAGAAACATTTGAAAACAAATCTATAATATTTGCGCAATTAAATGATTATTTTATTGGCACACATGAATGTTGCAGTTTTTATGATAAAGTTATGCAAACAAAGATATCGCGTAATTAACTTGTGGTTCAAATAAATTCTTTTTTAGCCAAACTGGATATCGGCCTTCAAAACATTGTGTATACACAAACAAAGTAATATTTATCTTTTACGCAGTCTAGCCGGAGAATAAAAGTTTTTGCAATTTGTGTAGGATTTTAATTTTAGAATGTAATGAACAAGTAAGAAGATCGTTAGAAACCTTAAGTGAATCGGAAAATGAGCTATGCACGATGAAAAGGAAAAGTTTGGTGCGTCGATAAAAATTTCATTGATGCACTTGATAATTGTAAAATTTCAAGTCTTTAAATAACATCCATTTGTAGAACTGATTATTTCGATCCTTCAAATATGCATGTGTAGAATAATAATTAAAAAATATATTATTAAGTCTCTTTCATATGACTACTGTAGATTTGTATTTGAACATCGATTGCAAACATAACGTTCAGTGAGAAATATCTCATGTATTCGTACAGAGAACAAATCAACTTCTTTCAGAATACAATTGATTGGTTATTGAAGTAAATGATTTGCGACAGAATAAGTTAAACTTGGCCAGAAGCTTATCTCTAAAATAAAGAAATATAGAAAAGGTAGAGTTATTTTTTAATTCTGTATTTTACTCATAATGGACTTAAGCACTTTTACAGTCAATGCCAAACATATGAAATACATTGATTTAAATTATGTACAGAATAAATAATTTCTGTGTAGTTTTCCTTTTTAAATACGAGTACAATATAGTAAACTGCATAATTTGTGTATGTATTTGATCCTATGAGCTGTATATTTTCTTACGGAATAAAGAATTATCACATGAAGTCTGATACTTTTCTGTCTCAAATCATAAAGTAAATTGTCATGATGTGGAATGTTTGTGGTGAAATTTCTCTTTAATCAAAGATAAACTTGAGACGACGCAAACACATCTGTTAACTCAGTTTTAGGATCATTTTATTTTGACGTAGTCATTTAAAGCTATAAATAACAAATTTGATTACGATACGTTAAACAGGCTTTTGTTATTTGATGAAGCATACACGAAAAGTCATTAGATTACAGATACACGAACATTATACTTTGACTGGGGACAATAATTTGAAGTATGATACATATCCCTAATATATTACAAAAATAATTGCCACGTCATCTCTAGGGTTTATGATCTCTCTTAAAAAAAAGTTATACAAAAGCAATACCAAGTGCGTTGCAATACATTTTATCATGTCACACATATGTTTTTATAAAGACATTTTCTTCTTTCAAAGTTAATATAAAGTTTAACATAATTTCAATTTGCTCTTCAAATTAAAGATGATAATAGTGTACGATTGATTGCAACGTAATAACACATTTGGTATTATTTTCATAGTTCATTGAACCACATTACTTTTTTAATATAAAAAAATCGTGGATTTTCGTTTCTTTTTTTTTAAACAATTCTATATTGGCCTTATTTACAGAAAGGAAATATAGTATTCATAATGAATGTAGTCTACGATTCAAATGTTATTCCTTGTTTTTTGTTTAATGTCTTTAAGGTAGGTTCATAATACTAACGGTACAGAAGACTTGATCAGTTTTATAGGCTACTTATACCGCATGTTTAGATAGTCTGTAAGATTAAACTGTTACATAGTGTGATAGTGACATATTACGATAGATATTGGGTCAGTAAATCTCATATAGAATTTACTGATTCCATATCTTTTGTACTAGGTCACTAGCACAATATGTAACTAATAGTATCATGAAAAAAAATAATATGCATACCTGTAATAATGTTTGTGTACACTTGCCAATATATATATAAGACATTCTTTGTTTTTTTCCTGTGTATTTTTATTTTCAAAACCTAGGCATTTGTGTCATTATTACGGTATTGATGTTGGTGAACTTTAAACATAGTAAAACAAATGAACTTTTATAATATAATTATGAAGAGTAAAATTAGTATGACCCCTTCGCCTGAGGTCATATATAGAGCTGGTGTTAAGTATGTCATGTTTTATCGGTTTTATGCTGAGTTACAGGACTGGTAGAGTATGTTAAGTTCCGATCTGTCGCTGTATGACATAGCGTGAACATAATAGTAATATGGACTTTTTTTAATAAACTCATTTCTTTTTTTAGATGATGTTCCACTAAACCCCTTTCTAAAGTTCTGACTAACATACACACTACTGTAAAAGAAGAACTTCAGAAATACTCCGAAACGGCATATCCAAGAAGTGGTGTTAATCTGATGTGTATTTTTTCAACTCTTTATTCCACTTTTCCACATACTAAATTTTAAGAGGGACTGAAAGAACTCGTCAGCTTATGTTTCTTTAACAAAAATGGCACTTGACGTTTAATTTATCTAGTTTTGGGCAGGAATTCAGCTTACTTTATGAAAATCATACAGAGTCAAGCAAATAATACACAGATTAGGATATCACTGTCATGCTGTACTCTGTAATTGACAACATATTTGTTGAATTTAGAGGTTTGGTCTTCTTAAAGACTATTGGAATCCCAATGGGTACATATTGCACTCCTCTACTTGCAGATTTTTTTTTGTACTCATATGAAGCAGAATTTATCCAAGGGCTTGTACAGAAAGGAGAAAAGAAATTTGCCAAGTCTTTCAATTTCACCTTTCGGTGTATTGATGATGTACTGTCTCTTGAAAATAAAAGATTTAGTGATCACTTACATTTGATATATCCAAGTGAACTTGAAATTAAAGATACCATCGACAAATAAATCTGCTTCATATTTAGGACTTTTTTTTTTAAATGACGAATAGTCATGGTAGGTTTAATACTTTAAATTTATGACAAACACAATGATTTTATTTCTCCTATAGTCAACTTTCTGTTTCTGTGTAGTAACATCCCAGCGGAAGCAGCATATGGAGTAAATGTGACTCAATTGCTACGTTACTCTAGAGCTAACTCGAATAATGTTGATTTTTTTTAAACTAGGAATAATGCTTTCTTAAAAGTTGCATAGACAGGGCCATGAATCAATCAAATTAAGGTCATAACTCACGAAGATTTACGGTTGCCATCATGAGCTGATTGGCCATCATGACAAAAGTGTGTCAGAAATCATATATTATATTCTTCCTCAGTCATGATAACCTTCAATCATTACCGAACTGAACAAAAAAAAACCATGACGGGTGCAGTATATGGTGTTGGAAATGCTTACCCTTCCTGAGCACCTGATTTCAATCCCGGGTTTTAGTGGAGTTGTTGTGAGTGTTGTTTCTTATTTATTATTTGTAACTGTTGATGTAAATGTTTTTTGGTTTGATGAATCTTTGTTTCCTCCTTGGTTTTGATTTTTTTTTGTCTATAGTTAATGAATCTACTATTGTGAGTTACAAGTCGAAAACATTACCGGTCCACTACAATTCAGAGGTGTAATGGTATATTCAGTCCACCACTGCTTCCATGACAATCGGGTAAAGAGTCACTACTCGCCTTTACAATACAGAGATGTAATGGTATAGTAAGTCTGCCACTACGTATATGATTATCGAGTAAAGATATACCTACTGGTCCAATAAAATTCAGAAAGGTAGAGTTGTAGCGAGTCCGCCACTGCGGATATGACGATCGAATGAATAGACATTCATCGGTATACTACAATTCAGAGGTGTTATGGAATAGTCAGTCCATCACTGCTTCCATGACAATCGTGTAAAGAGACACTACCTAACCATTACAAACCAGAGGTGTAATGCTATAGTCAGTCTGCCACTACGTCTATGAAGATCGGGTGAAGATAACTTACTCCGTATCTACAATTCAGAGGTGTAATGTTATAGTATGTCCACCACTGCGTTTTTGATGATTGGATGAAGAGACATCACCCGCCCACTACAATTCAGGGGGAAAATGTTGTAGTCAATCTACAGGTGCAAAACAATTGCAGCGGGATTAAACGTGTTATACCTTCTCTGAAACAGTAGTATAACATCACAACAGAGAAATAGGCAATATAAATTATCAATTGGAATGACTTAACTCAATCAAAAACGATGTTATATATGTTCAGTTATGTAGAGTCATGTATACCTATATATGACGAACACATGTCGATGCAAACAGCCTTGTGAAGTTTGATGTAAATGCGAGATGCCCTAGTATTAGTATATAGTTCCATGTAGAGCTATTCTTGACGCATACAATTAGGACAGACACATGTCAATATCAATATCCATACGGTACAATGTTGATGTCCATAGGACAGACATGAGAGTGGAATGACGAACAAATATTATTGCGAGCTGCCTTGTATAGTGTTAAGTAGAAATCATTATGGGAAACTGCCGGCAATGGGAGCACCTACGTAGTGCCGTGTAGTATATTTAATACAGTAGCAATGCAGTATTACTGTTAAGGGCTTACATTGTCAGACAAACGTCAATTTAAGTAGATATGCTTAAGGCATTAAAGCTCATCATCACGAACAAACATCAATCCGAAATGTCATGTAGTACTTTGAATAACTTACCATGTCAGACACACGTTAATGCACGTAGCCATGCATAGTCATGTTCAGCTTATTGTGTAGTTTAGAAGTTAAGTAGATCCCTTGTCTGATAATTTATAATAAAACTGAAAATTGAAATGTTGATAACAATACAAGTGTTTCTGTAAAAAGGTCTAATGATTAGTCACAAAGAGTCATATTTACCTATATATGACGAATACAAGTCGATGCACATAGCCTTATATAGTACCTTGTAGACTTCAGCATGACGTACAAACATCAATGCAAGAAGCACAGTGTACAACCACTTAGAGCTCATCATGACAGCAAACATCGATGCGATTGACCCCGTGGCATGTCATGTTGAGCTCACCAGGACAGAAAAACGTCAATACCAATAAAAAAATAGTGTCAATGTCTGATAACATATCAGTATTTACTTGAACAGAACATTACATTGTTGATAAGAACATGAAGCAAAACAAGTTTCTTCAAAGTAAATGTAAATTTCAGTATATACTGATTATATGAACGCCTTTTTTTATTTGTTCAACTTTGATAACTTACAAAAAAGTTTTGTAAAAACTTACCTGCTATCACCATATGTACTCTACTTATTATTGTATTTATTTTCAGGTTCATTTTCATCTTTTAGTAAAAACATATGTCTACTTGTTTATATTTTGCTTATATTTTACATAAAAAAAATGGTTTAAAAAGGTTCATTTTTATCTGAGAATTCTAAGAGATTCATATTTGCTCGATGTCTTTGGGAAAGAAATGGCAAACCTTATCTTTCGGAATAAGATTTAATCCACAAAATTTTAAAGGTGTTCTAAATATACTCTCTTTTAAGTGAATACTTCAAAATTCTAAATTAAGAAGTGAAATGTAACATAACAAAAATACTATACTAATTAAATAGAAGAACCAAAAGCTAAAACAAACCAAACGAATGGATAACAACTGTTATATTCCTGACTTGGTACAGGCATTTTCTCATGGAGAAGTTGGTAGATTAAACCTGGTTTTAAAGCTACTTAACCTCTTACTTTAATCTGTATCTTGGAAACGCACAGGCCTAGGGTAACGTTTTTTTCGGACCTTTAATGGCGTCTCTACAATAATTGCATTCGAAGTTGAACGTTACCTGATGGACAATTTAGTCTTTTTAAAAAACATAAATTCTGTATTAGTTCTTTAATGACTTAATTAGCTCTCATTATAGGTGGGTAATTAGTTGCAATGTTTTTTTTGTATGTTTAAATACTATGCAATATCCGATCTATGTTTTTGGTTTGATATTGTTTACTCTGTATTGGTCTGATTCTTTTTCAAATGATTTTTACAGTTTGTTCTTATTTTGTGTTATTACACCACTGTCACAGGCACAAACATTCAACAAAGGATCTAACATCGCACATTATCGATGTGCCTGTCCGGAGTCAAGAGCCTGTAGTTCTGAGTTTTCAGTTGGTTCATGTCTGTCATGTTTGTTTTTCGAAACTTTTTTGGCGTATACTTTGATAGTATCCTGCATGTTAAATTTATACAGAAAAACAATGTTGTTGATGATTACTGACTCATTACTGGAAATTTTGATTCAGGTTCCGACAACCTGTCTTTATGTTAGTTCCTTATAAATATGTTTTGAAACAAAATGAGATAAACTTTTCTATTTAGGAAAGTGGTTTGTTTGATGCATATCAGGATGAGATAATGTTCATAAAAAAATAAAACAAACTCCAAGATAAACTTAATAGAGGTAGAAAAAAGAGAAACTGACAAAGTCAAATATTAGTCTGTATTTACCATGTCATATCAAATCATAGGAATATGTACAAAGGTACTATACGATGTGGTATAAGTGTCAATGAGACAACTATCCATCTAAGGAACATTTTATTAAAGTAAAGCCCTGTAAAAGTCAACGTACGGTTTTCAACACAGTGTCTTGGCTCACACCGAACAGCAAGCTCTATAGGGCCCCAAACAGTACTAGTGTAAAACCATTCAAACGTGAAAAGTAATGGTCTAATCTATTTTAAAAACGAGACACACTTATGAACCACATCAACATACCACAACTACAAACCTGCTTTGTACTATATTCAAACATGCCACACCTGAGTTTTATTTTGCAAGTTCATAGTATGTTTTCTCACTTTTAAATATCAAGTGTTTCATTTCGAGAGGATTAACGTGCTAAAATCTAGATCATTAGGCTTCATTCCAGTCAAATGTATAAATAAATGTTTGGTTGTCCTGAATATGTTTGAAATATTTGCCATTTGATGTTGAATTGATTTACATGTATGTTTTCAAGGAAGACACATGTCTACATTTGTCCGAAAAGAAAGAAGGAAGATTCCAAAGATATACATTCTTAACGTATGTGTATGTTTTGAAAATTCTCACTTTGGTATCTTTCGAAACTATTTTGAGTCCCCTGACTAATGTATTATTTTATCTATATTTATCGAAGTAAGGTCACGGGTCGACCACTATCAATATGTTTCATGATGTCCAAATAAATAGTTTAATGTGACAGCAATATTGTATTGTGTAACATGTTAAAAGACAATGTTATTTTAAAGGTTATTCAACGGGTAGAGTTATGAGTAAAATTGATAGTTATTTGGAAGTCGTATCGTAAATTTCTACATTTAACAGAGAAAAATGCATTACTTTTTTTATTCAATTATCTAAAACTTGCTTCAAACTTCAAAACGATTGACATAAAGGCTGCTGGTGAACACCATACCAATCAGACTAAATGGTTTCAATCAAATTTGAATCGTGATAGAGCACCTGATTAACTGATGTTTTTTTTTTTTGTGTGTACATGGTTCTCGGTTTGTAGTTCACTATTCAATGTTTTGAGTTTTGTTATAGTTGTTTTTTTCTTTTCGTCGTTTGTATTTTTGTCCATCTTGTAAATGTGGCTTACTTCTTGAAATGGACCTTTTATTTTTGTCAAAGATGTCTATGCATATTTCATTATATATCTCACTATCCTGTCATCACTAATGTTTTAAGTTCCATTCCCGACTATAGCGGGTACTAAAGACTCTAATCTTGATAATTCGTGCTGAAGGTCCATAGATTATTTTTCAAATACAAACTGTGTGGCTCAAAATAGCTGAAAGTGCTAAAAGTGGTATTAAACTTCACTTAATCAATCATTTAATAGTTATAGAATTACATTCCGTAATTGTTTAATTACACATGGTTCGATTTCTCTGATTTGTTATTACCACCATTAAGTAACTTATTATGAAATGGTAAGCAAAACCACTGACACTCCACGCGTCTGGCGTATATACAAAATTTAGTCCTGGTATCTATGATGAGTTTGTCGAACCATAGAAGTCGGAAGACCTAACAGAAAGATATTATTTATAAATTGTGACAGGATCACAAAACCTTAAATGTTTCATTTTGGTTTATTGGTAGTTTTGTGATTCTATGCTACAAATGCTACATGTCATTTTTGTACTTGTTAGTAACAGAAGTTCATTTACTCGTCCGAGACATAAAAAAATGTACAACAAAAAAGTGTGCTAACTATTTACAATTCAATAAAATCAATATTGTTTTCATTAACCATTTAAAGTGTGTGTGTCAATACTAGTTTAAAGAAAAGGAAGCACGGTTTAACATAAAAAAAAACAACATTTGTTCATCATGCAATTGAAGAAAATATTTATCATCTAATTGTATATCATTATGTAGATTTTGTCAGATATTTCCGTTCTTTTTGTACTTAATTTATGATCGGAATATTGTTGCAATTACACTATATATATATTTATATAAAGGTATGTATGAAATCTGGTTATTAAGCAGGCAAATTTCAGCATTACTAACAACAATTTTTTTTAATTATATATTGTCTAAATGATATCACTCTACTACTTAAGATCAAAATCTGATGGACGATGATTATACAGAATCATGTTATAAAAAGTAACTTTAAACTATTTAAATACTTTTCTGTAATAGCATCTTCAAAAATGTAGTCATGTTGACACGATATACGTATAATTTAACAACAATCTACATAGTTGGAGATTAAAACATGCAGTCTGACACTTTTCTGTCACATACCACAAAGTTAATTGTCACAAGTTTTTTTTTTAGATGAAAGATCTCTTGAATCAAAGATAAACCTTAGACGACAAAAACACATCTGTTTAACTAGTTTAAAGATAATTTTATTTTGACGAAATTATTTAGAGTTATAAATAACAATTTGGATTACTTTACGTAAACAGGATTTTGTAATTAATGAAGCATATACGAGCAGATATTGTATAACAAATACCCAAACTGTATACTTCTACTGGGTACAATAATTGTATGTATAATACATACACCTAATATAGTACAGCAATACTTGCGGCATCTTCTTTGGTCTTTATAAGCTCTCTTTAAAATGCTGAGATAACAAGATCGGTTGTAGTGAAATATATTTAAGGAATGACTGTAATATTTGTTCTGTCTATGAAGAAATAACATAAAAAATGTGGTGCACAATGAATAACGCGCGTAGCGGGTTATTTAACAGTGTGTACCACATTGTTTATGTAATTTTTGATAGACGGAAAAAATATTACAGTTATTTTTTATAATTTAATTTTAAATTGCAATAAAACCGGCGTTAATCACAAAAAAAACGTTGATGACGTCATGGTCACATGGCAAAATTATATCTATGATATGATAAACAAAAAAATGTCAGCCAATAAAAAGACGCGTCTCATCCAAAATTAAATCATTCATTTATGTCAAGAATTTATATTTGCAAATAATTTGTTTCTTTTTAAGTAAACATAAGAATTTCTTTTCTTCAAATTGAAAGTGTCTTTGACTAAAACTAAATGCAGATTTATAAAGCAGTAACAATAATTCGCAGCGACATGTTATTGCTACATTTAGGTTTGACGGTTGTTTTCCAGTCCACTGTGAGGAAAATTATGTTCCAAGATCTCTCGTAACTCTTGTTAGTGTGTTGTTGTATGGACAAACTATAACAACCGGGTACTTATTAGCAGGAAACACCAACGATTGCTTAGATGTTAATATTCAACAGCTACAAACAAATTCTTAACGTTAACTATCCAACGATCCGTCATCATGCATCTAAAGAAACCTCTTTCATATGCACCTAGAAATAATGATTGACTATCAGACACACAACATGAAATAAACATGTTAGGTCAGATGGGGGCACTGTTAAGAAAAAGCCCATAAGCCCTGTGAACATGGATGATAGCATGACCAGAAATTGCAAGAAATGCAAAAGAGTTTGAGAAGAGGGGCGAAAGATACCAGAGGAACAGTCATATATCGATTTATTGATGGAGAGGACACAACTGACCAAGAACAGAAACTAAGTGTTCAAAGCTGTTAACCCATGATGTAGCTTCTGTGATAGAAGTGTTAGGAAATCAATTTCTTGAAGACAGCCACGAACTGTTTATTCTGTATAAATAAAGGCAACAGTATACCGCTGTTCAAAACTCATAAATCCATGGTCAAAAAACAAAATCGGGGTAACAAACTAAAACCGAGGGAAACGCATTAAATATAAGAGGAGAACAACGACACACCACTGAAATGTAACACACACAGAAACGGACAAAGCATCAGACAAATTCCCACGAGAATAACAAATATAACATCATGTATATAGCTCCCTCAGCAGTTGTCGATACTTTTCGTCGTTCGTTGAATAGAAAATGATGGACAGTACCAGTATGAAATGTTTACCTAAGAGAAAACGCGGACGAGCCCTTTAAACAAGAAAATCCCACCCATCCACCAGCATTTAGTCTCATTTACTTTAATACAAAGTCTTTCGAACCATTGACAAGATGTAACTATTGCAGACAATATAAAGATTGACGATGCAAAGAGATGTTGGCAAAGGCAAACATGCTAACCACGAAACTGATAGAGTTTCTCGGGAGTAGATAAAAACATAACAGAGTTGATTCTGTCTCTGTCAAATTATAAACTGATGGATGAACACGTTATCGGGAAGAGAATTATTGCTACAGTTGATACCGATGTAGTAGTACTTGTTGTGTCCTGTTTTCATGTCACAATTGCAGCTGAAATTTATGGGTTTAAGGACTGGAAAACACTTCGGATGCATTCCAATTCATGATCTTGCTAACTATTAGGACAACAATACGCATATATGCATTGCCTCTTTTTTCACTCAATTCGACACTGTGGCATCGACCGCTGGTTAAGGAAAAAACAGTATGGGATACATGGATGGCATTTAATGGTGTCACAAGAGCATTCAACGTTATAAGAGACCAGAGTTGCGTTCACAATCGTAGCAGCTAGCCTCGTACATTGCCTACGTACATTGTCTACAGAACTAGTAGCTATGCTAGTTGCTATCATTATGTATGTAGCAGCTAGGATAGCTTCAGGTGCAATAGTTATAAATCTACGTAGCCTTATGAAGCCGCTACGATATTAATCTCAACCCTGGCGAGTACTCTGAATGTCGAAACCAATATTATACAATTAATCGAACAATTCGTTATTCCGATGTATGATCGAACAAATATATCAGAGAAGGTCAATGATATTCAACCTTTTTTTTGACAACATGGCTTAGTTTTATTAATAAATAAAATAAGAATTGAAAATGGAAATGGGGAATGACTAAAAGAAACAAAAACCCGACCATAAAACAGACAACAGCAAAGGGTCACCAACAGGTCTTATTAAACATATGTATTTTGTCTCTAAATTACGTTTTCTTGTGACATTTTTTACCGGAAGTGACAAAATTTTGAATAAAATACCCTGAGGGTTTCAAAGAAATTATCCATTATTTCAAACCATGAATACACAAAAATAATATAGTCTACAAAGCAAACATTGGCTACCAGTTGTGAGAATTAAATAACAATTAATAAGTTATCAAATGCATGTCCGCCATTTTGATAATAAAACCGGAAGTGGATAAAATCAAGCTTGCCTTCATATCTTATTTGTATCTTAATGGTTTAATCTATGTTTCTACCAAATTTTATACTTTAAACACAAAGTGCACAATTATTCACCTATCTGCTGGACTATTAATTTCAGTGTATGATTATCTATTGATTATCTATAACATGTCTTTTTGTTAATCTGTACACACTTTTTTTTTCATTTAGAGAAAATAATTTACTTTTAAGCTAGACAATTTGAAGTTTTATATGTGATGTAGAAAAGATGTGAATTTTGTAATCTCAAAATAAAAAAGTGTATCATCACTATAATTATAAAGTCACTGTATTTCACATTATAATAGACTCACGAAATCAAAATTTTATATAATGAAAGAAACATGATAGTGTTGTTTACATTTTATAATATAGTATAATCATTCTAAGTATAATGTTACCTTTCAATGTTATAGATATAACTTGAGTGATATATATAGCAAAAACGGAAGGACGTTTTTGGTGATTTGTAAATCGTGACGCGTAAATTGAGTAACGTCAACTAAATCAGTCGAAACAATTACATGATTAGTCTTTTTTCTATATATTGAGTTAGCCTTTTGTGTTAGATGGTGACTGTAGAAATTTCAGTTTCAAAGTACGTTTGTTTTTTTAACAAACAATGATTTTCCAGCGTTTTCGCGTACGAATTTATTCCAACCAAAGCAATTGTCGGAACCGTTTTTTATATGCACTGAATTACAGCATATTGCTTTTTGTATGGATAATGAAAATAAAAAAATATACCCTATTTCCCTGTGTTTTCTATTTCAATTGTACTATTTACGGGCAATCGAAACACCTGTATTGATAATACATTTGAAATGCATACACAACAACATTTTCATTAAAAGATCACGTAATTGGAGCATCTATCTTCACGAACAGTCTGATTATGGCGTTATGTCATCAATTGTATCGTGACAAATTCTTTTAGCTAAGCAATTATTCAACAAAATATCTACTGTGAACACATTGCGCTGAAAAAAAATAATGTTCTATAAATTGCCTATGCAATATCAGAAATGTGGATAACAGTTGATAGTTTTCAGTGTAGACACTCAATAGAGACAATGGTGGAATCCTTCATTAAAAATCCTATCGTATGTGAAATGAGTTTTCTTTTATCTAATCGTTAGATTTACCTAGGAAGATGACAAAATGTTACCCATTACAAATGTGTGGAGTATTGTGATTAGATAAGAACACAGAGATGTCAGTTTATATTCAGAAAATTGCCGGTGCCTATACATGAACGACATTTTGTATCATTATTGGACCATCAACAGCGAAATCATAACGAACATTACTATGTAACATAGTATTAAGCTTGCAGAACACTGAAAGCACGTACGAGGCTCACAGAGTAAACATCAAGACGTGTATACGTCAATAATTCGCTTTAAATATAAAATCACCGGATTTACACATCAGATAATTATTTATGTCTTACAGTTTCATTACAATTTAATGCATACACGATATAATGATTTTATTAACTAATTACATAGACAATAATAGTACACTGACTTGACATATCGACGATATAAGTATGAGGCGTAGAAACGGGGAAATGCGAGGCTGTGCCGAGCTATTTCCCCGTTTCGGGCCCAATCCTTATATCGTTGATATGTCAAGTCAATGCACTATTATAATTGTCTTCATACTGTAATCTAAAAAACATTTCCAATTGTTGTTTAATGCGTTACGGCTATTTATTTGATTTAAATATTGGGGGGGGGGGGTCCCCTTTGAAAAGGCCTCATATCATGCTCGCGAAGAAATATACAACACAATGAAATGTACATTTACCTGTCGATGGTGAACGAAATCGTTTGAGTATGGACTTAAATATTAACCATAAGCTAGACCATAATGATTTATAGGTTGCAAACAAAAAATATTAACAAATGAAATATGTTTTTCCAACAATTGCAAAAGAAACAAGATTGAGTCGTTCGACGCATCGTTGTATGCATTGGAAACAAGAACAGGTTGAAGAGGTAGTATGAATAATTAAATATTATTTCGGCAACTTCTATTAAAATATTCATGAGGAAAAGTGATATCGGGTCAGTGACTGTTTATGACATAGAAATATACAGTCAAAGCATTGTGACTGCTCATATAGAACGAGTGCAGTATAACAGATATTTCAGGTATGCAGAAAATGTATTTACTGCATGGTAAATTTTAAACAAATATCTCGTACTGAAAAAAAATACATTTAGGCAGAGATAATTCAGGCTGCAGACAGGGTATATAGTTTGATATTCCCGGCTTACAGTTTGTCACCCTCGCTTTTGGCTCCGGGAATATAAACTCTAAGCCTTTTTCTGAGACTTAATACTATATAATACATGTATTTATATCTGTACAGTAAACATCAACTATACATATGCCAAAGGTATAAAGATATTTACAATGTTTTGTACTGTAGCATGTTTAAAGACAACTTCCTCATAAATATAACTATGATAATGCGTCTTTGTTCCATTTCATTGCGTTCATTCAAACATCATCCTTTTAAACAGAATATCCCAGTTCACTTAACTAAAACATCTTGTAACAGAAACTTAACTCAATAAAATACATTCATTAAAACGCCATTGCAAAACAAGAAGCATTAATGTATCAATGAGTAAGTATATTTTACATACCTTGTGTTTTTATAAACGAAACATATCCATGATTACATGGATCCACGCATACAATAATAAGAATAATAACCTTTTAGCTTTTTTATAATAACTTTATCGACAATCATATCGATAGAGCACAAATTATCGAGCTCAAGCTCGATTAAAGTAAGTCTTTGTCAAAAAAAATGCCATATTTGTGTGGTTCGAGACTATGAAATATAATGATATAATAGTCAACACTATTTCTACTAGCAGACAATGAATTGTAAAAGTTGTTGGACTATATATAAATAATAATGATGACTAAAAAATAATTATATGTATGATAAGTGTCCAAATATTATTACTCTACTACTTAAGATCGAAATAAGATTAACAATGCTTATCAATGCCACAAAGAAAAATAGTATACAAAGCAACTTAAAATATTAATTTACTTTTCTGTAATAGTAGGTTGTATAATGTAGTCATGTTGACACGATACAAGTATAAATTTACAACAATAATCATAGTTTGAGACTAAAAACTGAAGTCGGACACTTTTCTAAAACATTCCACAAAGTTAATTGTAAGGATTTGAAATTTTTAGGTGAAAGATCTCTTTAATCAAAGATTAACCTGAGACGACCAAAACACACCTGTTTACCTAGATTTAGGATAATTTTTATTTTGACGAATACATTTAGAGGTATAAATAACAAATGTCATTACTATACGTAAAACATACTCTTGTTGATAAATGAAGCATAGACGAAAAGATATAGTATAACACATACACAAACATGATCATCAACTTTGTACAAGCACTTTTAAGTATTATACATATCCATTATGTATTACTGCAATAATTGTCACGTCATCTGTGGGTGTATAACGTCTCTTTAAATAAGCAATACCACGTGCGGTGAAATAGACAATGACTGTTTAGTGTCTTTTAATTTCAGCTGTATATGTACGAGGCTACGAAACAGGTGTAATGTAAGCTTTAGCGAGTTTTTACTCCTGTTTCGAGCCGAATACAAATACAATTGATATTTAAAGTCATTAAACAGTTATTGCAATTAATTCTGTATATTGTTTGTGCTTTGAAATACACCAAAAACTCTTTATTTGCATTAATTGTTTATTGCAAATCTTTTGTGGCCCGCGTAGTAATATTAAAATCAAAGTTAGCTGAAGACGGCATCGCCAAAAAAAATCTCGAATAGTCAACAATAATACATCGCTTGGTGAATAAACATAACATCTAATTTCAACAGTAAAAACAAATAACAAAACATTGTAAACTTGAAACAAATGTGTACAAGTTGTCCTACGCTTCAGAATTTTGAACTGAATTGACATTCACTTAATATGCATGCTGCAATTGACATGTTCGATTATGTTACACATGTACACATTCAAGTTTTGAAATCGATGATTGTCCCCGTAGAAAATACTGCTGTTCATGTTTGACTGTAATCAGAAAATTGAATTAATTCGTATTGGTCTTAAGAAAATACACCCTATTTCCCAGTGATTTCTAGTTCAATTGAATTAATTCGTATTGCTCTAAAGAAAATACACCCTATTTTCCTGTGTTTTTTTTTTTTCAATTGCACTATTTGCGAGCAATAGTAAAACCTATATTGATAATACATTTTAAATGCATCAACCACGACTGTTTTTCATAAGATGATCACAAAATTGGAGCATCTATCTTCACGTACAGTCTGCTTATGGCATTATGTCACCAGTCTTATCGTGATAGATTTTTTTAGCTAAGCAATTACTCAACAAAATCTCTACTGTGAACACATTGCGCTGGAAAAAAATATGTTCTATAAATTGCCTATGCTATATCAGAAATGTGGATGATAGTTGATAGTTTTCAGTGTAGGCACTCAATAGAGACGATGGTGGGATCGTTCATTAAAAATCATTTCGTATGTGCAAAGGGTATTCTTAAATCGAATCGTAATATTTACCTAGGAGGAAGAAAAGATATTACGCATTACAAATGTGTGGAGTTTTGTGATTGGATAAGGACACAGTTATGTCAGTATATATATTCAGGACATTGCCGGGGTATATACATTAACGACGTTTTGTATCCCAATTGGATCATCAACAACGTAATCGTAATGAACATAACTATGTAATATAGTTTGAAGCTTGCAGAACACTTAAAGAACGTCCAAGTTTCATAGAGTAAACATCATGACGTGTATACGTCAATAATTCGGTATAGATATAAAATCACCGGATTTACACATCATATCGTTTAATTACAAATCGTTGCACACACGATATAATGATTGTACTAACTTATTACAAGATATTTCAGGTATGCGGAAAACGTTTTTACTGCAGGGTGAATTTAAACAAATATCTGTTACTGAAAAAAATATTTAGGCAAGGGTATATCGTAATATACATGTAACTTAGGCTTCAGCAAAGATATAGCATTTGCCTTTACATGCTTAGAGTTTTTAAGTGTCAACTATATATATGAAAGTGATATTAAGATACCTCGTAATAGTTGCCAAAATATTTAAACTCAACAATCATGTACTTAACCATGTTTAGTGAAAATTTCCTCATGAATATAATTATGATAGTACGTCATTGTTCCATTTCATCGCGTCCATTGAAACATCATCCCTTTAAACCGAATATCACAGTTCATTTAACTAAAAGATCTTTAAACATATATCTAACTCGTTCAAATTCTCTCATTAAAGCGAGATTTTAGATGTGTACTATGTGTATCATAGGGTAAGTTTGTTTTTTGTATTTTAAAACACAATAACCACATTATAGAATGAATTTATACAAACTATATGTAGAATATGACTTTTTTTTGTTTTTATCAGCAGGAAAACCCAGCTAGCCGACCAGTGTGAGCTGATATTAGAACTGATGAAGTCATTATCAAAATATAACATGCCATTCATTTTTTTACGAAAAAATGCGTCCAGATATCGCTTCCGTCATCAGACCGGCTTTTAAGTCATGGACAAGACTTCCGATTTTAAACTTTTTAACATAATTTTCAACATATTTTGGGACAGGACAATAATTTCGCGTTATTCTGTATGTTTACTACATGTATGATTAAATTACTCTAATATAAAGAGACTCTTTATATAAAAGAGGGACGTAAGATACCAAAGGGATAGTCAAACTCGTAAATCTAAAACAAACTGACAACGCCATGGCTAAAAATGAAAAAGACAAACAGAAAAACAATAGTACACATGACACAACATAGAAAACTAAAGAATAAACAACACGAACCCCTCCAAAAACTAGGGGTGATCTCAGGTGCTCCGGAAGGGTAAGCAGATCCTGCTCCACATGTGGCACCCGTCGTGTTGCTTATGTGATTACAAGTCCGGTAAATAGTCTAATTCGGTAGGTCACATTCATGAAAGGGTAGGGGATTCTAGTTACGACGTAAGAAACATATCCGATATCATTTGTGGAATGGTTATTCCATAACGGTCAACCAACTCGTGATAGCGTCCGTAAAATTTACGAAGGGATGATTTCAACTTCACCATTTGGAACTTTTGGTTTAATAGCTTCCTTGTAAGCAGTAAGCCTCTATCAAGAAAATCATGATAGGAAATGCAAGCACGGGAATAGCGTATCAATTGGGAGATATATATCCCGTATGCAGGTGATGCTGGAATGTTGCTACTTAGAAATGGAAAGTTCACAATTGGAAAGCTGAAATCATCTCTTTTGTCGTAAAGTTTTGTTTTCAACCGACCCTCATTGTCAATTTCTAGATGTAAGTCAAGATATGAAGCCGACTTAACTGTATATTTAGTAGTGAAGTCGTACAGAAGAAACTTGGAATTGTTGATTAATAGCAAATATAATTTATTGATAGTATACGTATATTCATAGTATACAGAGACGCGAAAATCATGGAATTTACAGAAAAAAATAACGACTTAGAGTTATTGTCATGTCTCGTTTACATAAACATAAACAAATTGATATGATTTAATTTTGTGTATTTAACATATTCATGACAATATCTTTCGTAAATACACAATGCAATTTCTTCCGTAAAAGTATTCAGCATAATTATGGATATTACATTTTTTTCATAATGTTTTATAACACAAGCTTATACGACCACACCATGAAAGGCACACATAAAATAAGTTTTTTTTATTGTCCCTCTTGTATAGAAATACTAATTCAACAAACTATTTTTGAAAAGGAAAATGTCGATAAACTTTTTTTGTTTTTTATACTGACTTCATCATTTTCATCAGCAAAAATAACAAACGAGCCCTCTAGGGAATGGCAATATTTGAGATTTTTTATTTCACTTCTATAATTACGTGGCATAGTGATATTCGAGTTGATATATGTTCACTACTTTTTTACATAAACTGATGGTTATTGTTCAACAAGTAATTTAAACAAATGTACACTTTTACCTGTGACGTCACTTTTGTAGCATTATCCAATCGATTATCGTGTGACAATGCATGTTTTTTAAGTGCTGTTCTATGTACGTTTTTTTCGGATGTAACTAACCCCTTCGGTGATGACTTGACCATCAATTATATGCATAGATTATCTTTGCCGTATTTTGAACATTTTGGGGGAAATTTTGGGTCCTCAATGCTCTTCAACTTTGTGCCTGTTTGGCTTTATAACTGCTTTGAATTGAGCGTAACTGGTGAGTCTAGTGTAGATGAAAATGTATAAGTGCTGTCCTATGTTCGTTTCTTTTTTTGTTGTTAGTAACCCCTTTTATATTTTTTTTATAAATTTACTGTTTCCAAAAGTAAGAATTATTCTAAATACTAAGGAATTTCTTTTCCCAGGCTAAGAGCCGTATTTGGCACATCTCTTTGGAATTTTGGGTCTTCAATGCTTTTCAAATTTGTTTTTGTTTGGCTTTCTTTTATACTGTTGCCTTTATTCATAGCAATCGTGAATATAAAGGTATTGATGTATTCAACATTAAAGTAACGGGAATGGTTCTATTGAATTATATACAAGTGAACCCCTTTAATGTCAAGTATTAAAATAAGATTTGTTTATTCAACATATTCATTACAGATTTGTTTTCTAAAAGTGCTGCAATGCATTTTCGGCTGGCAGACATATTTTTTTTTTTTTTTTCAGCATTAATAAAATAGTTTGTCGAGAAGACAATTGAAACAATACGGGATTGATTACACTTTGCAAGATATGTATGACATGTGAATGTACAGCTTCACAGTGCATATACTATTTCTTTTATATCTTTAAACACGACGAATTTAATAATACTTCTTTACCATTTAAATATGAAACACCATTCTGTTCCATCGTCCTTTTTTAAATACATTTTTGTAGATGTAATTGTGATGACACATTTTTTTTAACGTTCAAATTCGTATATTGTTTAGATTATTATTATAGAAAATTTATTATACCTTTCATGTGCAAACATATCAAATGTTTAACAAAATGTTTCTCTTTTCAAAAGTCCCAGATTTGTTCCAGTTTTCCCACTTCCAAGAATGTTGAGACGGCCCAATATGTGGCTGTGTGGCAGCATTCATTTTGTACTTATATAATACATTTTCATTCTTATTAGTTTAATTTCAACATACAATACAAATATTACTGAAATCCTAAATAAATATGGGAAATCAATATTCCATTACTATTGATATTTTCAGAGTGTCAAACGTATCCGTGTTCCGTTTCAATAAAACTTTAAAACCTGTTAAATTACTTATTATAAGATAACGTTAAAAGCTACCTTATGATTGTACACAAAGATAAAAGCATCAGACATTTAAAAAAAAGCATTTAAACACGAATATGATGACGAAATAGGCCTTCGTTCCATTTCGTTGCTCCCATTAAACTATCGTCCCTTTAAACGTCATGTAATTGTACACTCGTACAATGTTGAATAAAACCTGTTTTGAAAGAAATAAAAGTTGAACGAGTGAAGTCATTTAAACGCCATTTTGTATCACTTCATTCAAACGCCATTTTGTATCATTGCTTAAAAACGCCATTTTGTATCTCTACTGTGAGGAAGGGTGAGTTTTTCTTCTTTTATTGTGTTTTAACAGACAATTAACGTAGATGCGTAGAAAAGTAATTTTGATAGACGTTCGAATGAAGTCGCACTATTTCGTTTATAATTTGACGCGTATGTAAATGATTGATTGCCGATACTGTATTTTAGCATGACGTCATTGTCAAACATTTCCGAAAATCAGATAAACAATCATTTAAACAAATGTTGCCGATCTAAAGTATACACAGTTCATGCGAATCCACATTGCTTTCGTATAGAATAGTTTCCTCTGTTTCATTATTTCTTCCATATGAAAATATTAAATAGACATCTAATATTTGAAATGTACACACACACTTCACATTTTTTTAAATTATGTATTAGTACATGTATGCCCATAACATACAAACGATATTGTTTGGATATATTTATTTATACAAATACAAATTATTATTTGTTCTATGCATTTTTTTAACTTACGTTATAGCTCCATTGTCCCTTGCTAATGTCAAGCTTTGAAATATAATTCTACTGACTATTTGAATATCAACTTCTGTTGATAAAAACGACATTATGTTTGATAAAGAATTATTGAAATTATTGGCAAGTAAAACACAAATTGGTGTGCCTTTAAATATAATATAAACACCAAACAAATATGCAATAAAATTGGGAATAAAAAAGGGGGTTATGTCATAGAGTAAAAAACAGCCGAAGGCCACCAATGGGTTATCAAATGTTAAAGGTGGATAAGATATAAGAAATTAAAAAAAATCGGCAGTTGATAAGCATAACATTAAACCACCCAACATTAGGTTAAAGTCCAAACGAATTATGTGTTTTCCTCAAGTAAGTGACTCTAAATAACATAACGCCATTTCAGACAACTGACAGGCCTAGCTAGCTCTTAAGCCAAGTTTTAATCCACATGTTTTACATAGGATATTGCGTATAGCAAATCAAGAATATGGAAGTTGTTTTCTATTCGTTTGATGTGTTTAAGCTTTTGATATTATCATTTGATAAGGGACTTTTCAATTTATATTTTCTTGGAGTACATTATTTTGTTATTTTATTTCATCATATGTACCTCACTCAAGTGTCATATTTTGAGAAGGTTTTTTACCATTCCAGAGTACCTTAGATCAACTCCAGTTTAATTCAGTCTTTCGTTTGTGATTTAACTATGAATGTAGCACATTTTCGGTCTGTTCTTTATCGTTTTGACATTTCATGTTTCTTTTTTGTATCAAATTGTCAGTTTCACATCTACTTTTAAAGAAGCCCTCTTTTTTTATGTGATTCGTGTCTTTATTTTTTATGTGGTGTTTTGTGTACAGTTGTTTCTCTGTTGTTTCTTTTTTCCATGGCGTTGTCAGTTTAAATTCAACTATTATGGGGACAAAGTCCCAAATAACAGAAGAAAAATCAATAAAAAAAAATATTTCAAAATCGTACAAATGAACTCAAAATCGTTCAGTCTTTTTTTTGTCGTGTTTTGAATTCCCGCATCTGCGCAGAAATCTACAATGTTCTTCCTTTTTCCGGTCTCGTTTGTGTGAAACTTTGAGAAAATATATATTTATCGGTCTGGTATAAAATAGGAAGGAAAGCAATACCAATTTCATTTTTAATAATTCCTTGATATGAAAAAACGTAACTTGATGATAGCGTTTCATTGTTTACATTGCATATGACATTATAACTTAAATAACGTCACAACTAAAATCCCTAACAACAGAACCAAAATCTGAAACGTTACGGTATTTCCGTTTCTTTTTTTTAACAAAGATTTAAGTTACAAAAAAATAATTCATACAGACTCCGTCCCCATTTACAGGTACATGTAATGCCTGCCTCATATTAGTTTTAATGTCTTATTGGTTTTGTTTGCATTTTTCTGTTTAAGTGTCATATATATAAATGTAGCCTCTTTTTTCACACGATCAGCATGTTACGTTAAAAAAAAAATTATCAGTTTGCAGAAGCTTTACATATTTGTTATCTGTTTTTTGGAAATCATGTGTTTGCAATTGTTTTCACGACATGGGGTTTCAACCTTTATCCTCTAGGTACGATGGTTTAGTTATAAAGAGCGACTTCAATGTACGGAAAGAAAGAACGGTATTCGCCGTCTTTGTTGTCTTAATCTGCGAGTTACAGTTCAATCTATCAGCTTTTTTATAGCTGGTGTTAAAAAGTCTCTCAACTATTATTCAATGTATTAAAACAGATATGTCTTTTTAAAATTATATAGCAACGGAACAAGCATATAATACTTGCTACAAACATAAATAAGCATTTCAAAGAGCAAACCCTAATCTACAACCATGTTATTCATACAATGTACATATTCTTACTGCGAGAATGCCTTGTTTTGACTCTTTTTATTCAAATTAATACATATATTTGAACAACGACACTATATATACATGCATAGTTACAGCTACTTTCAATGTTGAATATAAACGCTTTGTGTACAATAAACCTTAACTCTTTTGTGTGATCTCATTTTCAGAAGTCAGTGATAAACAGTGAAATCATAATTATTAGGGAGGAGCAAAAAGACTTATTATAGGCTTACACTTCATAATTTGAACATTTACTAAATTTATGTTGTCATGGCGACTAACATGACTAAGGAAGAAGATAATTTTCTTCGCATTGTTTACTTAAATTACCGAGTAGGAACAACTGCGCTAAGGAGGTATTTTGACAGTGTTCATCCAAATTTGCAATCAGTTTTGTCATCTCCATCAAATAAGGCAATACTTTCAGACCTGTACAAACCACCAAGGGGACAAAGGAGAATATTATACCAGGAACAATGGAATACTTTGTACCCATCACCAGGTAATTGTCTTATTGAATTTAGAATATGGATAAAATGAAATGTGGTAGATACTCTTGTAGTACTCAGGTGTCATAATATTATTAGAAACTCATCATATTGTCTTTTATACAAACAATCAAAAACGACAAACACTTCAAAAATTTCGTCTTAATTCAGTGAAAGTTAATTTCGTGGTCTTTTTGCATTAAGAAATGACTTCATTTTGTTAAATCTACCGTTATGAGATATTGAACGAGAGTGTTGTTAATTGATCATCATCATAAACAGAGGGATTATGGTTAAAAACTGTCCATGTTGGTAAAAAGGTGTTAATGAAATTCAAATTTTCAATTGGACGAGTAGCCATTGCGATAAATTATGAAATTTGTTGTTATTGTAACGTTTCCTTTTTTATAACACAAACATTGAGTGTTGTATGATACATGTCTATCATAATTAGCAGTATATGCAATCAGGTATCTTTTACAATGTATTATTGAATTGCTGAATTAGGCGTTTCGTTCAGGTTAATAAATTTGAAAAGAGTACATAGTTACAATTAGAGAACGGACAATAATTACCAAACTAGTTTACAAATTAAGCAATATATATATATGTAAAGTACAAGTAGAAAAAACCTTGCACGATGGAAAGGTATCATGAGAAATAGAGTTTTCGGCAATGCGAAATCGTTAAAAAGCATAACTGTCCTTCCATATGGCTACACTAAAGAAAGCCCTTTGACTGATGGGTACACTTAACAATGAATCAGTGCTAAAACTGTGAGTGAATTTAAAGTTCGACACATAGCAGTTCATGAGATAAAAATGAATGAAAGAAAACATATTAAATTGTTTATCCTTTTCATAGGGTCACCTGTAGTATCATCTGCTGATTTAGACGTTACGTTGATGGTTTGTCTTCTACGAAATTTACCACCATATGTTTCACCACCAGCTTCTGGATTTGATGTTTTACCACTGTCAAATGATTTGTCTCATGGTGCGCACATAGCACGGATAAAGTACTATAAGAATTTCATTGTTTCGCATTCAAAAGATGGAAAACTATCAGATCCAGTTTGCAACAGAATATGGATCGATTTGGAAATGGTATGAATATTATTGTTTTTTATAGGATTGCAAAAACTGTGCGTCGTCATCCGAAGTAATTGATTTACTAAGAATACATTGAGTGCAAGTGCATTGATCTCCATGAATTTGTATTAAAGGGTATCACACTACAAAAGGAAGGCTGGGATTGATTCTGGGGGTTATTTTCCTAATTGTTTACGAAATGTTCTATAGCGCGAAATTACTCCCTCCCCCTCATATCTCTGGAAAATGTCCCCTTCCCTTCACGGAAAATTGAGTTCCTGTGTACTTACAAATGCAGTATAACTAGCTGGAAAAACTATGACAGTTTGATAACTGATATCTGAAGAGTGCCCATTTGTCCAGGGTATAGGTTGAATTTACCATGCCTGAGTAAAGATATTTAAACTATGTTATAACATGTTTGATCCTTCAATAGTACTTACTAATTATGTCAATGCTTTATTGCTATATTACAAAAATGGAACAAATATGACCAATTTAACACATGAGGTCTAAATGGGGGTTCAGGTCCTTATAGTAAGGGACTCAATTTTCTATTGCTCAGTAAAATAGATTTTAACAAATATCTAAGATATTTGATTCCTTCCAAGCATTTATTAATGCATTACAATAACATAAACTAGTACATATAGGGTTCATTTTTAAATGGAAGGAGGTTCAATTTTAAAGGGCTGAGTGAAAAAAAAAATCTAACCTGTTTTATTCCTACCAAGCATTCTTATCAGAATCAATATAGATTATTCTTCGCTCATTTATCATGAGTAGGCATTATACAATGTATAAGTCATCAATGTTGATCTTACTTTATATAAAGATATTGACAAAATGTTATATAACCCTATAACATGGCATGCATACATATATCTGGATAAAATCACACTTGTCAGTACTAAATGATGAGACATTGACATAATTTTTCTGTTAGAGTTGTGTTCGTCTTCTTTATTTTGGTCAACTCATTTATTCTTTTTTTTTTAACACCGGAACTAACAGGAGATGAATGTCATGATTTAAGGAGATCACTAGAAATTCGTCTCATGATATCCCAAATAGGTTTGAATTAAATTGCCAGTGACAATTCAATCAACATTTGATTTAACAAACTCTTTCTGAGGGAACAGAAACGACTTAACTTAAAACAACTGCATAATATATAATTGCTTACATCTATTTCCCGTAACCTTTTGGTAGGTAGTTGTCTCATTGGCAATCATTTCTCATCTCCTTATTTAAGAATTATCTGCATGAAAGATTAAATGAAACTGATTATTACACTATTTGATATTTATGTTTTCATTTTTTAGGCGATTCATGGTTTGGGAAATCAGCAAGATGTTAAAGATGCAAGTGATGCAAAATCTAAATTTCTGGACTACAACGCACTTAACGAACTTGTAAATGTTACATTTAGTATTCGACGTAATCTGGAAAGATTGAATGTCTATGGTAATGAACTAGCGGTGCAAAGTTCAAAAATGAAGAAGCTAGAATCAGCTGTTGAAAATATGGAAAAGGGTAATATTTTATTAGAAAAAGAACGATCTGTGTGCACGACTCTATATTTTTCTCAGTACATTCAGTGGCATGTGTTCAGACAGTCTGCTTGAAATATGTTTAGATTTCTCGTGTTTACTATAATAATGAGCTATACTAAGCAATTACAATGCACTGAATGAATAAAAACAATAAACATTCTAATCTGGAATTATTTTAGATTCTAAAAATGTGTATGATGAAAACCAACCCAAGTAATGTTACTTTCACTGTAATATATTTTAGTATAAAGGTGGTATAAAGTTTAACTGATTTTACATAGGTATCTCCCTGTAGTGATATGTACCACCTTAACTTACTTATTCATAATTTTCCACATTCCAATACTACTTAGTTAAAGTGTGATACATTTCTTATCAATTTTCAAGTATTTGAAAATAAATCCAGATTCAAATAACTTCTTGGATAGACATTCATATTAAGAGTATAAATATTTACATAACTTTGATTATTGTTTTATTTATTTTGTTATCAATAGAAGAAACAAAAAATATTATCGCTATATACAGCTATGGTCATACATTCGGTACATGCCTACATTTTGTCAATGCACGCAATCAATATTTTTCTTACTATTTATGGTGTCATCACAATAAATCCACTGGGTATGTACTGATTGAAATTTTAGTCTTAGATATATTACAGTTATTTGTTCATCTAGTCATCTTTCTTTCTATTGATAGAAACATCTATTTCTCCGTCTAAGGGTCCGTCTGCCAATTTTAACAAACATTTGATGAAATCAATACTCAAGAAATGCAAGATCAATATTATGATTGATCGAATAAAGTTCTCTTTTAACTTTTCCTTTAATTTGCACTATCCCTAGTATGCCTTAATTAGTTTTCTCAAACATTACATTCTAAAATATACAGTCTTTTATCCAAGAGTTATACGAATTAGACAGTGAGGAAATAGACCTTATGGGCTGTGTCCATTGTTGAAGGCCGTACGTTGAACAATAGTTGTTAATGTCTGTGTCATTTTGGTCTCTTGTGGACAGTTGTCTCATTGGCAATCATATCACATCTTCTTTTTTATATTTTATACTTAGTATAACATAGATAAATATAAGTCGTTCTAAAATTTATTTTTAAGTGTCATGTACTAGCTCGTGTATGCTTAGATCATTTGTTGGTGGTGTTGGGTTTTTTTTTTTTTTGTGAATTTGAACTCACTTTTGACGTTGAAAAAATGTGTGGTTTGTCATTAAAAATTTTAGGACTTTTAACAGTTATTTAAAATTCAATATCTATACACCAAAGGGTATTCTCGTGAATTATTTTCTGCATCTGATTTATTGGCTTATAAATATCCAACCTTATTCTTGAAACAATTTCAATAAGCACTTTAACGGTGTTATATTGACTCACAGCTAATATTTCTTTAGTTGTTAATGACTTTAGACCTTCCAGTACACATAACTACAAGTTCCCTCAAATTATATCGGTACGCTATGTCTTATGTCTTTTCGTTAGTTGTTTAATATAAACAAGGTATTAAATAAAACTGGAAATCAACATCAATTCTAGAAAACCTCCATTTCTTCTTACCTCTTAATTTCATGGTGTTAGTTCAATTATTTTTTAATTTGATGTAATTACCTTTTTTTTCTGTTTAGTTGTTTTTTTTCATATTCAACCTATTAATTATGTTTTACATACATATTGTGCATTATAACTTACCTTAGGAAATAAATTGCAAAACTTGATAGTATGGCTTAACCTTTTCATGATTTGTAAACATGAAAACTTAGAAACTAAGCTTACTCCATGCATGCATGGACGAAGGTAACTAACGTTAACTTAGTCCATGCATGCATGGACTAACACAACAGACTTAGTCCATGCATGCATGCACTAAGGCAACTAACCCTAACTTAGTCCATGCTTGCATGGACTAACACAACAGACTTAGTCCATGCATGCATGGACGAAGGCAACCAAGGCTAACTTAGTCCATGATTGCATGGACGAAGGCAACTAAAATTAACTTTTTTAAAGTTTAAAAAATTTATAAATGCAAAATATTTCAAAAAAATCAAATTTTTCAAAAATTAAAAAAAAAAAAAATATTCTAAAAAAAATTTCTTTTAAAATTTAATTCTTATAAAAATAAATGAAAAAAACATGAAAAATTTACAAAATTATTTTTTTCCAAAATGCTGAAAAAAGTTTAAATTCCTTTTTTTTTCAAAATTACACAAAAAGAAGAAAAAAATTGTTAATTATCACCACCAGATATAGGTACCCTTGGATATAGGTATAAATACCACATGAGAATATTCACGTCTGCCAAAAGATTGGAATGTGTTCACATTTCATTTCAATGGTAAAAACTCTTCACTGAACAGATCAGTTGGAGACGGTCAGTTGGAGGTGATTTGTTTAACATAACCTGGACAGTAGCTGCAATTAGTTCCTGAAAGTTCCTAATCATTTAGTAGTGGTAAGTGTTATTTTAGTTTGTTGTTATTATATCTGTAATAAACATGTTTTGTTGCACTATGATTTTTGCCTTTGTCTCAATAGCAGCTAACTTTTTGTATATATTGTACATGTACATGCATTTAGTCGTCAAATCATCAAACCAACAATGTAAGATCTGTAAATTTGCTTTCACAAATTTTTTGTTCTTTCCATGCTACTGAGATATTGTGACACCAAATCTGTACAATTTTTAAACACCAGAGAAGAGCAGATGATTTAAACACTTTTGTGTAATCCAGCATTATATAAGATGTTTTTGTGTCTAATGTTATTATTGCAGTTTGAGCATTCAAAAACATGTTCATTATGTCCACTGGTTGTGTTTGGTTGCTGTCTGCCATATTAAATGGATTTCCTTTTTTTGTTATTTGCTTAAATTTGTCTATTAGCTTTCTCTTTTGAAATTAAATAAAAACAGTTCACAAATTAAGTGTGCTGGGCTTATTTTAATTAACCTTCATCAGAAACATACTAACAAAAATTTGAAAGCAAAGGATGTAGATACCATTATCTTGGGACTTAATAAGCCCATGTATAACGATCTTTAAATTCAGGCTTTTGCTCATTGTTGAAGACTTCAGGTGAACTGTACTTGTTTACATCAGTGCCCTACTATGCAGGGCTAGTAGTTGTCTCAATTGCAATCATTCAATGTATCCTTGCTTTTGTATCATTTAAAGACTTCAATTCTTTAATCATTTCAGTTAACACATTTTAATTTCAAAACATTCAACAGATATTTCCAACTAACAAATTTTGTAAACAACAGATATAATTGGTAACTGGTAATTATTTTACAGTCAATATGTTTTTATATTTATCAAGAGGCATCATAATCATGTTCATTAAATTCTTTCCTTGTCAGACTGTTACTGATCTCAATTAAAACCAGTGAAAATTGCAAGTAGCTTTTGGTTTCTAGTAGTACTATTTTGATAAGATGTGTAATTTTTCGTCATTTCTTTTGATGTTCTGTCATATCCAGTCAGACTATTTCACATGTTGAACTTTACTCACAATTATATTTCATCTGTAAATGCTAAATTATGCAACTTCTAATGCAGGGAGACATGAGGGTTTAATACTAATTTTTTAAATGTATAACTAGTTTTTATCTAATACAGTATATTTTTTAATATCAAAATAAAAATAACTAAAACTGAGTATTTAATAACAATATTTATTTGCAATTTTTTTCGTTATCTAACTTCAGTTTGCCTCAACTAAATGTTATGAAACTTATAAATCTAGGAAATTTGTAGAACATATTGTTGTTAATTGACCATGTTGATTTGCCATAATTTATCACATTCACACATATTCATTGCAAAAACATCTTCTTTTTCATAAGTGTCTACAAGAGCTTGTGTTTCTGTATCTTTTCTTTAAAGAATCATCATGATAGCTTCTGTTCCCTTCACATTCGAGACATAAATGAGATCTTCAGGAAAATATCTACTCCTTATATCTTAATCTGAAAAAACAAAACAAAAAATATGCTTTGACATAGTTTGACATATTTTTACAAGATTGTACATACTTAATTCAGAAATGTCTTGCCTGCTTTATGGTCATGATTGAACTTTCTGTTGCATGTTTCAATCTGAAGAATATACCACAATTAGTTCCTAAAACATATACACATGACTAAATTTTTCTTCCAACATGATTTTTATTTATTTACTAATCAAGGTGAGAGTAGACAATGAAAAGTAGATAAACATATATAGATTACCGTAGCTTCTCAACTTTAATTTGATATCAACAAAATGTATTGTGGCAATTTCTCAAATATCAGTGGTGGATCCAAGGGGAGGGTTCCGGTGGTTGAAACCCCCCTTTTTTTGAGACGATCAATGCACTTGAATGGAGACATATAGTTTGAACCCCCCCTTTAGAAATGTCTGGATTCACCCCTGAATATAATACAGGTTACCCAATCATCACAGTTGGTTGACCATTATGGATAAACCATTTCACAGATGATATCGGATGTTTCTTACTTCGTACCTACAATCCCCTTTCCTTTTCATGAATGTGACCTACCGAAATAGACTATATACCAAGTTTGTAATAACATGTGCAACACGAAGGGTGCCACATGTGGAGCAGGATCTGCTTACCCTTCAGGAGACCCTGAGATCAACCCCAATTTTGGTGGGGTTTGTGTGGCTCAGTTTTTAGTTTTTAATGTTGTTTCTAGTGTACTATTAATTGTCTGTTTGTCTTTTTCATTTTAAGCCATGGCGTTGTCAGTTTATTTTCGATTTATGAGTTTGAATGTTGCTATGGTATATTTCACCCCTCTTATTTTTAACAGGAGGTTTTAAAATAAGCTGTAATTAGCAATGGATGTTAGTAGCCATTTAATTCTTTTAAATTAAAACTAGTCTGAAGTACTGAACCATGTTTGATTGAAATATTTGTAGATGCTATAATGACACACTTCTTCAAACATCAGTAACAGTTATAATCATACCTTTGCTGACTTCAGCATTTGGTTATGTCTTCAGTTTCTTTTCTCATCTGTCATAGTATCAATATTATATATGTAGCATACCACCATCTTGATGCATTCTGTATTACAAATAGTTACAACAGTTTTATCGTAGCAATCTTTTGGTGTTTTTTTTTATCAGGAACTACATGTTCTATATTCTGGAAATCTTACAATGCATGGAAAAGCTGAAATTATAAATTAGGTAAATAAATTTAAATTAATATGAAACGACACAATCAGCTTTATTAATGATAAATGTGTACTAAGTTTCAAATTGATTGGACTTTAACTTCATCAAAAACTATCTTGACCAAAAACATTAACCTGAAGTGGGAAGAATGGATGGACAGACAAACTTCAGACGAAAGGACGCACAGACTAGAAAACATAATGCTTCTCTACTATTGTTGGTAGAGCATACAAATTCATAAAAGAACTAGCAAAAAAAGGCACCAACAAAAAGAAACAAATCTAAAGTAATTGTCCATTAACCAGGAAACCCTTGTTTTCCCCCTTTTGTTGCTCCTAATTCATAAACAGATTGAGTCATAACTCCAATATTCCAACCCTAACTATCCTTTGGAGTTTTGTGGTGTGGAAACTTCAGGCAATTCTATAAACTGTTCTACAAATTATTGTCTGGACAATAGAAAATTGATTATTTGGGCCCCTTTTATACCCCTTTTTCCTACACCAAAGGGACCATAAATTAACCCCCAAATCAATCCAAACCTTCCTTTTTGTGGTTTCAAACTTCAAAGATTTATATTTACTTATGCTAAAACTATTGGCATTTTTAATTAAACTTAAGTTATTGGCAAATTTCCAATGGATTTTATTAATACCGAAGTTATATATGTTGGTAAATTTCAAAATCACATCTTTAAGGTGGTACCCAACACTTGAACTAAAATTAATTTGGCTCGTTTAATTTTCTTAAAATTTTGACAAAGTATTTACTTTGACCCTTTGACAAAAATATAAAAATTTAAATTTTTTTGAACCAACCGTTTTATCAGAAAAATTACACTGGTTATATAGCAGTTTGACAAACACTCATTTTGATCATTGAAAAGCTTAATATCCCTTTAACAACACAACGTAATTAAAACGTTTAGCTGACTTTACAGAGTTATCTCCCTGTAGTGTTAGGTACCACCTTAAAAGTTGTGTGAAATAATTCAAATATAACTTTTGGATTACCTCCCTTACACAGCTTTCAAATTGTCTTGACTATCCTTTAACCAGAAAAATAATTGTTTTTCATCTTTTTTGCCCCTTATTCATAAATGGTTTTATCTATACCCTCAGCCAATCCTAACCATCCCATAGTAGTATAGAGCATTGGGGTATAATTTCAGAAAGATCATACACTTTTACACAAGTCATTAACTTAAAACTACAAAAATGCTTGTGTTTGGCCCATCATTCTTGACTGTTTGCCCCATAACCCTAAAAATAAATTCCAACCTTCTTCAAATCTTATAATATTTAACATTGTGGTACAATTTCAGAGGAATTGAAATACTTATACACAACTTATTGTCCTGAAACTAGATAAATGCTTGTTTTGGTCCCCTTATCCTAAACCTTAGGGACCATAACCCCCAATATCAATCCCAAGCTTCCTTTTGTTGTTTTAAACATTGTGTTAAAATTCTATTCATTTCTATTAACATGATTAACTTATACTAAAGTTATTATCTGGAAACCATCCGTCTTTGAACGATGCTCAGCTGACCACAAAGACGATGTGATACCAATATAATTATATGATTGCAAAAATTTTATGGTTGTATAAAAAGGTATTCTAGACTTTAAACTAGAGGCTCTAAAGAACCTGTGTCGCTCACCTTGGTCTACATGTATGTGAATATTAAACAAAGGAAGCAGATGGATTCATGACAAAATTGTGTTTTGGTGATGGTGATGTGTTTGTACATCTTACTTTACTGAACATTCTTGCTGCTTAAAATTATCTCTATATATATTAAACTTGACCCAGTAGTTTTAGTGGAAAATGTTAGTAAAAATTTACAAATTTTATGAAAATTGTTAACAAGAGGCTGTCACAACGACAGCAAACCGGATTTATTAATATTTATTTGTGTCCTGGCAATATCACAAGAACCATAACTGATGTATGGTGAAAGTGAAAATCGTTAATATCAAATTTGACCTCCATTTTGTCATCAGTATCAACATATTAAAATTTGAAAAGCTTAGATTGAATGGTTCATGAGTAAATGCAACAACGTGAATGGAAACGCCATTTTACAATCTTTCAAGAACCATAACGCCTGAACGGTAAAAGTCAAAATCGTCATTATTGAAGTTGACCTCTATTTTGTCATCAGTAACAACATATAAAAATTTCAAAAGCTTTGGTTGAATGGTTCATGAGAAAATGCACGGACACGACTGGAAACACCATTTTTCAATCTTTCAAGAACCATAACTCCTGAACGGTAAAAGTCAAAAATCGTCATTATTTAACTTGACCTCTATTTTGTCATCAGTTACAACATATTAAAATTTGGGAAGCTTTGGTAGAACAGTTCATGCGTAAATGCACGGATACAACTGGAAACTCCATTTTTCAATCTTTCAAGAACCATAACTCCTGAACGGTAAAGATCAAAATCGTCATTATTGAACTTGACCTCCATTTTGTCATCAGTAACAACATATTAAAATTTGGGAAGCTTTGGTAGAACAGTTCATGCGTAAATGCACGGACACGACTGAAAACTTCATTTTTCAATCTTTCAAGAACCATAACTCCTGAACGGTAAAAGTCAAAATCGCCATTATTGAACTTGACCTTCATTTAGTTGTCAGTAACAACATATTAAAATTTCAAAAGCTTTGGCTGAACGGTTCATGAGTTAATGCACGGACAACATTTGATTGCCGCCCGCCCGACCGCCCGGCCGCCCGCCGTACATCCCCAAATCAATAACCGACATTTTTGTCACAAAAATCCGGTTAAAAATTGACTATAAAGGACAATAACTCCATAGGGGATTAATTGACCTTGTTGACCATTTCGGTCATGTTGACTTATTTGTAAATCTTTCTTTGCTGAACATTATTGCTGTTTACAGTTTATCTCTATCTATAATAATATTAAAGATAAAAACCAAAAACAGCAAAATTTCCTTAAAATTACTAATTCAGGGGCAGCAACCCAACAATGGGTTGTCTGATTCATCTGAAAATTTCAGGTCAGATAGATCTTCACCTGTTAAACAATTATACCAATTATACCCTTGTCAGATATATGTTCTAAATGCTTTGGTTTTTGAGTTATAAGCCAAAAACTGTATTTTACCCCTATGTTCTATTTTTAGCCATGGCGGCCATCTTGGCTGGTTGGCCGGGTCATCTGACATATTTTTTAAACAAGATACTACAATGATAATTGTGGCCAAGTTTGGTTTAATTTGGCCCAGTAGTTTCAGAGTTCTAGAAGATTTTTGTAAAGGTAACAACGCCGGATGCAAAGTGATGGGAAAAGCTCACTAGGCCCTTTGGGCTAGGTGAGCTAAATATTACTTTTTTCTAGTTTATAACTGAGTGAAGGCAATATCATATATACCCAATAAATCATCAAATTCGAAACATATTTCTATGTTGATTAAAATGAAGCTTTTTATTATTTGATGCAAATTTTATGTTCGGAGAGCATTTTCCAGTATTCATTTAGGAATTACTTGATCATCAAAAAAGTGGTGTTTAAAATATAATACAGGGGACTCATATTCATTTTAACTTTATTTCGTGCTGCTTCTTTTGATTTTACACAGTTAAGATGGCTCAGACTTATTCAAAGTCTCTATCAGAATGCCGTATTATTTTAATCTTTACAAAGAGTACCTCAAATTTGTCGAAAAAAAATAGGGGTTCCAGACCATTTAAGCTCAAAATTTTACTTTCAAAATAGGTACAAGCATGTTAAAGGGACCATTTTCAATAAAATGAAAATAGAGGTGCTGACATATTTTTATGGAATATCAAATAAAAACTGTCTGTGACACCTCAGGTGTGACCTGGTCCAAATCTGTAATGTACAAAGCTGAAATATAGCTTCAAATATTAAGCAAATACAAGGACTTATATACATGTATGCGTCCCTGGCAAATACAAGGGTCACCAATAAGGAAAAATTAAAATTTTGCCTTAAAACCCAAATTTTGGCGGGAAAATGGTGAAATTGGGTGAAATGTCAATTTGAGCCTTTAGCAGACCTGTACAGAAATTGCTAACAAAACCACATAGAAGCACATTTCAGAGATTCAAGTAAGAATTGTATAGCTTAAAATTTATAAAAAAAACATAAATATTTAAAAGTTTATAGGAAAGGTAATTGTTCAATAACATTGTAAATTATTCTCACTGATTTTTGTGATAATTGTCTTTTGATGGATCAATAATAAAAAAACAAACTTTTTGTTTTGATTTATAAGCTAGTAGTCAGCTTGGAATTAATAAAAACAATGATGTCATGGATGTACGAACTGTAAATCACGAAAACAGGAATTTAATACAAGGATTTACAAGTTCGTTTAAAATTACATTTTGTATATATTCTGAGACTTGTATTAAAAAACAAATTATTTTGTTAAAAAATACCAATGAAGATAAATTAATACATTGTACTCCAGTGTTCTAGCTACTATCATGACAGTGACTAAGCAAATAGATAATAAATTGGTTGTGGCAATACAAAAATTCAGCAAATTTTTCAACAAACTTTAACATGTAATGTTCAAATAATTAACATTATGCAACTGGAGTACAAAAAAAAAATCAGAGCAAATTGATCAAGGGCGAACAAGTACAAGTGTGAGTGATAAATTTGTCCTGGTAAAATATGTCAGGACTCAGGACGGACAAATATTACTATATAGTATAAAAAGTCCATGGTTACAGAATTTACTAGTATATATATATTATTTAGTCCGATATTAGTTATATATGTCCCCAGACTAATTTTCCTAGGTAATCATGTCCTATAAAATCCTATAAAAGATTCAATTACTTGCATTTGCAAATTTAAATCTTATGTTTTAGTAATGTTTAAGAGTCACATAGTTAAATTTTTGATAAAATTTATGTCCCCAGACTATTAATTTTCCCACAAAGTCATGTCCATGTCATTAGAAGTCCTAGGTTTAAATGTCTATGCCTTTAATTTTTAAAAGTGAATATGAATGTAATATGTTTTAACATTGTTATAGACAAAACGAAAGAGTTGTGTATCAATCTGTTACAGCTAATTTCCTAAAGCATGTAGAGCAAGACTTAAGTTAGCTTGCTTGCTTTGTATTTAAATTATACACTCATTAGGATAATATCCAATTAAATTCAAATATTAAATATACAGGTTAAACTATGCCTATATATATATATTATATAAAGATGACCATCATGTCAATCTTATTAACAAAGCTTGTATAAACAATTATACAAACAAAGAAGGCAAGCCAACCAAAGTTTTGCATTACATGCATTAGGAAATTAGCTGTAAATAAAATTTGTCTCCAGACTAATTTTCCTAGGAAATCATGTCCATGTCATATTTTCCTAGAAAATCATGTCCATGTCATTAGTATTGAACTCCTAGGTAAAAATGTCCTAGTCCAAATAATTATAACAGCTTGAAAGGCTATTATATTTTTTGTCTTTGAAGCCTTACTTCGACGAACTAAGTAAGGCGTCAAAGAAAAAAAATCTAAAAGCCTTTCAACTTACAAGACGTCATAATTTGACGAAGTAAGGCGTCAAAGAAAAAAGATATAATAGCCTATCAAGACGTCATAATTATTTGGACTAAAAATGTCCATGTCTTTTATTATAAAAAATGTTATAAGCAAAGGAAACTGAATATTTATGTTTTTAATAATTAGGTTATTAATGAAATATTCTTAATTTTTATTGGAAAAAGAATTCTTCTATTTTCCAATCTTATCTATAAAAAAAAAATCTTCTATTTTAAATATATTTTATGATACAAAAAAACTATTAGAAAAACAAGTCTTGTGACATATTTTCCTAGGAAAACAAGTTACAAACATAAATTACTAGCTATGGACTGATTTTCCTAGAAACATTTGTCCTGGGACATTAATTCCTAGTAAAATCATGGACATGGACTTAATTACATGTAACTAGGAAAAAAAGTCTGGAGAACAAATTTTACAACCGGACCAAATTTACTGTTACACTATTCCAACTAATTTAATATGACGTCTGGCAAGGCGTCCCATAAAAAAAATAAAAATAGCCTTGCCAGACGTCATAATTATTTGGACTACTGTTACACTAGGACCACAGGCACTAGACGTTCCCCCTTTTATTAATTTCTTGATTAGCTACTGTCACGGTGTATTTGTATATACAGAAGAATTCTAGAGTTTTGTATCACTTTGACAGTCAAATCCTGACACAGTTGTAGGAAGGCGTCCCAGAAAAAAATTAAAATAGCCTTGCCAGACGTCATAATTATTTGGACTACTGAGTGACACAGCAGACCAACCAGAGACATATATACATGTATATATGTCTCTGGCCAAACTGAGACCAGATACCATTTTTATTCATGAGTTATGATCAGTATCAGATATAAATGAGGGGGAGGACAGGGATAAGGGAGACATGGAGAAAGGAGGTAGGAGAAAGGGGTGGGAGAAAGGGGGATAGGAGAAAGGAGAGGAAGGTTGGGAAAAAGGAGAAGTTGGAGAAAAAAATAAAATATGAAAAAATAAAATATCTCTTTTTTCCGGTAAATTAAAAAAAATAAAATAAGGAGAAGAGGGGTAGGAGAAAGGAGAAGAGGGGTAGGAGAAGAGGGGTGAGAGAAGGAAAAAGAGTACCCCCCTGTCCTCCCCCTCATAAATGCATTTTCAGATCCTTTTTTCGCTTGTTCTATTAAAATCTTACCACGTAAATTCCTTAACTCTCTTTTTTATTTAATTGAATGTTGATTTTGTTTGCCTCAAAACAAACTGTTTTTCCTGTGAATAATTTTCAATCTCCTTGCTTCTAGTATGAAAAATTTGCAAATCATCTTTGACAGACGACGCGTGCACGAATGGCAATCTGTCAACAATGTTCTAAATGCACATAAAAATAGTCCGCTGTCGAGTTTTAATTTGATTTAGAATGACAAGACATTTCATCGTTCTTTGTAGAACAAACCATGATATCAATACACGTTTGTATTTTATTGATCTTTCTAGGGATGTTGCGACTTTGATAATAAATATGCGTGTAGTAATATGCCCTAACTTTTCTGTACGAAAGGAGACCGTAAAGACAGAGCAAACCTCAGGAGCAAACGAAACTTGAGGATGAAGATGAAGATGTGTTGATAAGATCTGATACGTAAAATGCATAAAACTTAAATTTTCTCGGTACAAAGTCACTTACTATTATTTCTCTTTCAAAACTGCCATTAAGGAAACACGCATTAAAATACCCGTTTGGAAAAAAAGGGGGGGGGGGGGCCTGATATATATATATATATTAAGCCGTCATGTTAAGAATGTAAATTATTTGAATTAATATGGGGAAGTTTGTTGAAATGTTCGCCGATTATGGCCATGTAATTGTTTTCCATTGATTTGTGACTAATAAACTTTTGAGCTGCAAAAAAAATCAGTTTCTTTTAAAGGAGCTATCCATTTGATTTTTAGGGGGGGGGGGGCTAGAATAAAATTAGAAAAAATAGGCAGGACAGGAGTTTTGAGTAAAAAAAAAGGCAGGATGACACACTTGCAAAAAAAAAATAAGACAATTTTGGTAAAATAGTCAGGATAAATAAAAAAAAAAGGCAGGACCAGAGACATATAAAGGATACAATGTATTATATGTCTCTGGCAGGACCGAACACAGTGAAAAATAAAAAAGCAGGACAGAGATTACAGCTAAAAAAAGGCAGGACAAAATTTACATCCTAGCCCCCCCCCCCTCCCATAAAAATCAAATGGTAGCTAAATGGAGCTACCATTTGATTTTTAGGGGGGGGGGGGGCTAGAATGAAAAGTTTTGTCCTGCCTTTTTTTTTTAGTTGTAATCTCTGTCCTGTCTTTTTATTTTTCAGTCTATTTGGTCCTGCCTTTTTTTATTTCTTAGCTTATCCTGACTTTTTTAAAATAATTGTCATCCTGCCATTTTTTTTATTTTTTTTTGCCAAGTTACTCATCCTGCCTTTTTTTTTTTACTCAAAATCCTGTCCTGCCTTTTTTTTCAAATTTCATCCTAGCCCCTAATTATGATTGACTTATTGCAACTGTAAAAGAGAGTACAATAAATTGAAAAATAAATTAAAAAAGGATTTTTTTCATTCCTTAATAAAACAAATAAATGAGATAAACCCAAAGAACACCAAAAAAATTTGGGGAAGCATTAATAATTACAAAAAAAAGAATAATAATTGTGAGCCTGCTATTTCTGCCAAAGAATAGGAGATTCACTATAGAAATTTGCTTGCTTCAAGTAATGATGATACAACTGATACAAATCAAAATATAGAGAACAAAAATCACAACTTTTCTAATACATCCCTTAATGTCCCTATTACACGTAAAGAAATCAAAGACTGTATTAAGAAGTTAAAAAAGGGAAAATCTGGAGGTCCTGATTTGATAATTAATGAATTTCTAAAGGTGTGGTCAAACACTCTAGTTTTACTTTTGACAAAACTTTTTAATAAGATACTTAACTCAGAAAAATTCCCCAAAATTTGGAACATTTCTCTATTGACATCAATTTATAAATCTGGTGACCCATCTGATTGTGGGAACTATAGAGGTATAAGCATAACAAGCTAGCTGTCTTGGTAAAGTCTTTACATCCATTTTACAAAAACGACTTAGTGATTTTCTTGAAACACATAATTTATTATTTTCAAATCAAGGTGGTTTTAGAAAAAAATTACAGAACTGTAGATCATGTCTTTATTTTAAAAACAATAATAAACAAATATTTGTTTAAATTTAAAAAGAAACTATATGTGTGTTTTGTAGATTTTAAAAAGGCTTTTGACAGTGTCTGGAGATCAGCTCTGTTCTTAAAATTACAAAATAAAGAAATACAAGGCAAATTTTATAATATACTGCATGACATGTACTCTAATACCTTATATTCATGTAAATATCAAAATATGTTTACCAAGCCTTTTCTTGATAATCAGGGTGTCAAACAAGGTGACAGTTTAAGTCTAACTTTATTTACTGTAAATTCAGAAATTATTGGGAGGTTTTGATTATTGCGAAAAATGTGACAGACTTGTAAATGCAATAATTTTAACTCGCATTTTGAAATCATTGATATGAATTAAACAGGATTTTTCTCAAAATCATTATAATTAAAATCGCATTTAAGTCTAAAATGACAAAATCACAATAATAAATGCACGCAATAATTTCTGAATTTACAGTAATATATTTGTTGATGACATAGAAAAATACTTAGATACAAACTTATCTAGTGCAGTAAAGGAGTAGGTTCATTAAGACCCTTTTTTTGGCCCCAAAATATAGCAGTTTTAGAAAGTTGTGAATATGCAATCGTTAAGATATTTATCGAAAAGTAGAATGCTTTTGCTACATAAATATGGGCTGTTTTTGACAATACAACGCACATAAATTGGGTACTAGCATCATCAAGTCATGCTAATTTACTGAAATCTTCACAATTTGATCATTTAAGTTAAATTTTAAACGGTTTCCGTCTTAAATGGAAGTGGTCGCATTCGTGTTCATCCATAATATTGAACTGTAAGTTGTATTTGATGATAACACATATTATATATAAAAGTTGAGGATGAACACGGATGCGGCCACTTTCATTTTAGACAAAAACCATCTGAAAAGTGACTATTTTTGACATATTTGATAGATTTTTCATATTTAAGCTTGAATTGGAGCGTTTTTAATGACGTAATCAGTTAATCTTTCCTATAAACTAATTGAATCAATTGAAATAGACACTTGAGTGTTTAAAAAGTGTCTAAAATCTTTCGTTAGATGAACTTGAAAATTTAGGCCGAAATCAGGCCTTACCGGACCTACTCCTTTAAATGGTCAAAAAGTGAACCATTTATTGTATGCTGATGATTTGTTATTGATATCGGAATATGCAGATGGTCTCCAAAACTCTCTTGATTCTTTACAAAAACATAGTACTGAATGGAAACTGGACTTGAACCTTAAGAAAACGAAAATTATAATTTTCTCTAAAACTAAAAGTAAATTAAAAAAACGTTTACTTTTATTACAGTTCTAATGCAATTGAAATTGTTGATTGTTATAAATACTTAGGAGTTGATTTTCATAGCTCTGGAAAATTTATACAAGCAGTGTCAAGCCTCTCAGATAAAGCTAAAACAGCATATTTTGCATTGAAGTCAAAACTTCCATATAGTGAAAATTTGTCTGTTAAGACTTATCTCCAGCTTTTTAATTCAATGATAACTCCTATTTTAACTTATGGATCAGAAGTATGGTTATCAGAATTCAAACCAAATTTTGAAGCATTTATAGACAAAAGTAAATTAGACAAAACACAAAACTCCATATTTAAAAACATACTTGTGGTTCATGGAAAGTCTTCCAATCTAGCAGTGCGATGTGAATTGGGCACTTTACCCATTAGCATTAAGGGACGACATCAAAAGTTCAATGAAGGATAAAAAACTTAATTCACATAGTTTTTTCACTGACCCCCACACCCCCCCTCTTAACTTAATTTGGGAAAAATTGATTGACCAATAGGGATATATGTAAAATCGATTTGAGATTAACAAAACTTGCAGCAATGTTGACCCCCCCACCCCCAAACTACTTGATTTAAGTTTTTTATCCTACATCGACCTTTTGATGTCGTCCCTAAATGTTATCAACTTATGTATAAATATTATGAGCGTCTCAGTAATATTGGTGAACAGTCTGGTGGTCCGCATGAAATTTTCAAGGCTGCTTTTGAAGTGGACAAAACTCTCACAAATAGAGAAAATTCATGGTCTTATAAACTATCTGAATTAATGAAATATATTGCAATACCATTTAAAAAGCATTGTAATAGTAATTTCAAACAGAAACTAGAAGATTTCTACAAAAATAAAATTATATTTGAACTTTCTACAATGTTCTAAAATAAAAGATGGACACTGTGGTAAACTTTTATTTTTTAGTAAAATTTAAACAACAAGAATATTTAAATTTTAATATTCCTAAATACCTTTAACCCTTTCCTCAATGATGACGCCTTTTGACGCCACCCCCTTACTCAATAATGACGCCTTTTGACGCCTATGTAGTACCTCAGTTGAAACACTTTGACTACAAAGTGTCTGCAGTTGACTTAATAAAATTGGTATCCATTATGAAAAGGAATATCATAGGAATATATATATATCCGACTCAAATTTATTTGATGAAATAGTTGTTTTTCGCAATGCCTTAATACTTTAAAGCATATGTTCAGCATTTTATCAAAAAAATCCTATGCGAATCAAGTATGCAAAAAAAAAAATTCAATGGAGGAAAGGGTTAATTGAAAAAAACTCACTAAATTAAGAATAATGCACACTCATTAGCAATAGAATAACTGGGAGGTATGCAAGACCAAAAATACCATCTAATGAGAGATTTTGTAAATTTTGCACAGGAAAAATTGAAAATGAGATTCATTTCTTGATTGAATGTCTGCAATATAACAAAATTAGATCTAAATATAAAATTAATGATATAAATTTAAATAATTTGGATGAAAATTTTACCAAAATGTTAAATCCTATGTCTGAAAAGGAATTAAAATCTATTTGTATGTATATTGAAGAAGCTCTTGATTTGAGAGACCACCATACCGTTTCATCAGATAATAATCCTTGACAGTAGTTTGTCCATATACATATATATATATAGATATCTTATATTGTGTGTTTTAAGTAAATATATGAAAATCTAGAATAATACTGAAATATAAGTCTATGGTATCAATATCAGTTTATAATGTATTTGTATACATAGAATTGGCTTGACTTGTTCCATGAATCTTTATTTCATTTGTGTGTTGTTTTAATATTATTAATTATCTGTATTTGGATCACGCCTCTATTGAGCTCTTTCCAATAAAATATTGAATTGAATTGAATAAACAGGAATCTCGGGAGGGGGCACTTCCTATACATATAAGGTGTCAGCTGGGAACAGTATATTTAATACATGTACACATGTTCCCAATGCATAGTCAGATCCTTGCCCCCCCCTTTCGTGGGAAAAAATTGGTTTATCAGAGGCGGATTTATCATTTAGGAGGGGGCCTTCCCCCCCCTCCCCTTTTTTTGGAAAAATTTGGTTGCTTATATAGGAAATCACTGAAGCGTGACTGGAGCGGCCCCCTCTTAGGTCAGTCAGTGGGCCCCCACTTATGAAAATTTTTGGATCCGCCATTGTTTATATATAGGGAATCATTGAAGCATGACCGTAGCTTAAATTTTCACATTATTATACAGTTTTCCATCAGAAGCTTTATTTTGGCTAGCATACCAATTGCTAATATATTTAGTGTGAATTAATTTGCTAGATATGTTCAAAAATTTATATTGTCCGAAATGTTTTACTTCTTGTTTAATTTCAAAAACTTTTTCTACTAGCAAATGAGAACTGGCAGAAGAAGTTATGTTAGATTTGTGAAGCTCTTGGCTGCATTTATAAGCATCTTTCAATAGATTGAATTCAGTTGTAAGATTTTCAAATCTATACCAGTATTTTACAATTGACTTTACAATATCATAATGTAAGGGGAAAAGACTGAAGTGGGGACCCCCTCTTAGGCAGTCTATGGGCCCCCTCTTATGAAAATTTCTAGATCCGCCATTGTTTTCTAGTTTAAAAATATGTGAATAGGTGTTGAAAATATTAAGAAATATATTAAGTCAACAAATTAAAAAGAAAATGTGGTACACTGTATGATTGCCAATGAGACAACTCACTATTATGTTTCTAGATAGGCAGAATCAGGGGGCCCGGTCTGACAACACCTTTTGTTAGAAAAATTTAGTTGATTGTATATAGGGAATGACTCGAGTAGGGACCCCCTCTTAGGCAGTAAAAGGTCCCCCTCTTATGAAAATTTCTAGATCCACCATTGATTTCTAGTTTAAAAATATGTGAATAGGTGTTGAAATATTCAGAATATTAAGTCAACAAATTAAAAGGAAAATGTTGTATACTGTATGATTGCCAATGAGACAAATCTAGTCTCTAGACAATAGACACAATTACATTAGAAATTAACAACTTTAGGTCACTGTATGGCCTTCAACAATGATAAAACCAGAAACTACTATAAGTTACAATAAGGAGGCTCGAGGGTACATGTATTAAAATTTAAGAGAAAAATAAACATTTATTTTTTCATTACAAAGGAGTAGATTCAGTAAGACCCCTTTTTGGCCCCATAATATAGCAGTTTTACAAAATTGTGAAAATGTAATCCTTAAGCTATTTATTGGAAAGTAGCATGCTTCTGCTAAATAAATATAGGATGTTTTTGACAATACAATGCATATATCAGGTACTAGCATCATTAAGTAATGCTAAATTACTGAAATCTTCAAAATTTTAGATTTTTTGGTAAATTTTAGACGGTTTCTGTCTTAAATGAAAGTGTAAATTTTCCCCTTACATTATGATATTGTTATTATTCGTGTTCATTTATAATATTGAAATGTTAATTATACCCCATGCAACGAGTTGCGGAGGGTATAATGTTTTTGACCCGTTCGTCCGTCCGTCAGTCCTGTTTCTTGTCATCACAACTCCTTTCAAACCATGCATCAGAATTTCACGAAACCTTTTCAGATAATAAGGACATACTATGTAGTTCTGCATATCGACGGGAAATTGTGATTCAATTTTTTTTCTAGGAGTTACGCCCCTTTGAACTTATTTGCTTCAATGTACTTCTGCAACAGTTTGTCATCTCAACTCCTCTGAATCCACACAACAGAATTTCATGAAATTTTGTAGATAATAAGGACATACTATTTAGATGTGCATATTGGCAGGAAATTAATTTTTCTTATACAATTTTTTTCTTACACTAATTTAATTTCTCCAATGACAATGTGGGGACGTTGGGTATGTGAGTGTGCTCACTAAGGTTCTTTAATTGTATTTAATGATAATACATAATATATATACATGTAAAGGTTGAGGATGCGGCCACTTTCATTTTTTGACAAAAACCATCAGAAAAGTGACATTTTTTGGCAAATTCAATAGATTTTTCATACGAAAGCTTGAATCTGAGCGTTTTTAATGACTAAGTCAGTCAAAATCTTTCACATTAACTAGATTGAATCAATTGAAATAGACAGTTAAGAGTTTAAAAAGTGTCCAAAATCTTTCGTTAGATGAATTTGAAATTTGAGGCCAAAATCGGAACTTTTCTTACTCCTTTTATTTGTTACCTTATCATATGGTACAAAAATAATTTAAAAAAATCAATTTTTGATGGCCTCAGACGAATTGTAAAATGTAGATATCATTAAAATTGCTCAAAATTATCTCCCTTTGGTATAAAAATGCCATTTTTGGAACTCATCCGTGACCTTTATTTTTTATTATTATTTTCAATTAAGCTGTTCTTAAACTAAACTATTGTAAAATTTGAGCGATTTCTGTAATTAAGTTCTCTTATTTCGGTATTACCTCTATTTCTGCTATTAGTTCAACAGAAAAAAGGTACCTTTACAAAAATGTATGCTTCTTTCGAAGGCAGGTTGTGAACGGTGACCCCATTTTTTTTTTATTAAGTATAAGATTTAAGTACGTTTATCATTTTTACAGAAACAATTTTTCCTTGTAGATGTTGCAGATACATTCATACAAATGATGTTGAAGAAACAAAGAGAAAAGGAACTTGGACTGTACCATTTTGTTTGCAGCTTCTAAGGTGAAGTATACTTATTTAAATGTTTTGTAAAAATAAGAAGATGTGGTATGATTGTAAATGAAACAACTCTCCATGAGAGACCAGTGAGACAAAAATTAACAACCATAGGTAACTGTACATCCTTCAACAATGAGCTATACAACATCAAGGACTTGAAATTACCAATGAACAACTTTGGGCCTGATTTATTAACAAAACATTGAACGATAAACTGTTATGATATACAGCAACAAACTACTGAATTACAAGCTCCTGAATTGAGACAGACACATGGAGTTTGTAAAACATTAAAAATGGTTGCTGGCACGAAACTCTCCTTCTAACCTATGACAGTGGTGCAACATTTCAACTAGCAAACTATAAAAATCATTTGAAAAAGGCTTAATTCTAAGATCAATACAAAGTCAAAGCACAATAAAAAATCCTAAAACAAAAACACATGAAATACACATCTGAGATTTATAGCAGTTACTGAAAGCATGTTCTAATAATAAATATTTTATCCTTGTCCTTACACAATGGACTGAATTTCTCTTAAGGGCATACCGTACAGTTTTGATCCTGTATTTACAAGTTCGTGAAAATTTGCATATAGGCTATTTTTTACCTGATTAAATCAAATATGTAATAAAAAATATACCTTCATGTGCTACTTTTTGAGAAAAATGAGGTCGAAATTTTGTATATTTGCTCAAAATTCAGATATGTGGCCGTATTTTCTTTTTTCGAAAAAAAGACATATTTTTTTTGTTATAAAAGATAAACACAAATTGTTTTTTGTTAAAGTCATATGAAACGAGTGAGTGGTGAAAAATAATGTTTGTCCAATTCTTGAACCAATGGATGTATACATTCATAAACTTAGTCCTATGTGCACGATTTTATCATTATTTTCGCAAATATATCATATAATCGCCAATTTTTTTCTCTCTCTGTTATGATTGAACAAATATGGCTGCTCATTAAATGCCATGATTTGAAGCCGAGTTTAACCGATTGTCACCTTATAGTAAACAAATCACAAAAAGCATGGGTATTGAGCACGTGTTTAACATGTATAATCAGATATTTGTTTATTTCAATGACAGATCCATGCGTATTGTGGTCACCGGATTTTTACGAGGAGGGTTACGCTCGGGTCACTATGCATACGGAAAATATGTCGGCAAATTGCTTGCTGGCAGCAAGCAATTAAAAATAAGTACTCTTCTTCTAAATGTGGACAAATTAAAGAATTTTCCTCAGAAAAAAGTATATATGTACATAAGTTATTTAATGAAAACTAACCATTTAGTTATAAAAAACATATGCATATTTTTTTTTAATTTGAGGTTTCTTATGACTTTAATAATCGGTAATTTCTGTATTTTATAAGTATCCTATAAAATTATGCATTTTTTATTCCGAAATAACTCGTATTTATCAAATGTTCATGAATTGAGGAAAAATATGTCATTTTTGGCTTTATGTTTATTAAAATTAAAAAAAATCCTAAATTTGGGTCACATAATCTCCCTGCAAATTGAAAGTCAAACAAATTGCTGTTTTGAAAAATTGGGTTCCATGAACTCGTTTTCAAATAAATTCAGTTTGAATGATCAAAATCAGTCGAAAAATGCATTTTTCCCTGGTATGTTAAAGTTTGGTGTCGCGAAAATAACATTTTGCATTAGCAACGTCATTACCTCCTCTGTAACTGTATCGTATGCCCTTAAAAGCTAACCTAGACCTATAAATGAATGATTATAGCCATCACTTGATGTCATCTAAACAAATAGCATATAGATGGAGAGAAATTTTAGTTTAAGTCGCAAAAATGATCAACAAGAAAAGATCATCAAATAAGTATCATGAATGGTTGAAATTGTCAGTCAACTCCTAATTATTTAATAAATTAGCCACAGAGTTTTTTGTAAGGTCTAGTTTTAATTAGGATTTTATTGTAGATAAAGGAGATAAATTTCCTCTGTTGACAAAAAAATGTTTGAGGAGTCGGAAAGTTTGACTGAAGATTAAGGATATCAAATGAAGGTAAACATAAATTTAAAGTAATGTTTATATTTGTATTAATACATGTACCTCGAGTATGCATCAAAGATGTATTGGGTAAGATGGTAATAACTGTATGTGAAACAATAAAATTTGTTTAAAGTGGGCAGTACATGTATATTAAAACATACCATCAACATTTAAAAGCACAACTAAAAATGCAATCATAAAAGCATCTGCAAAGTTTCATAGAAATCTGTGAAAGTATGACACAGTATCCATGGTATCAGTTATTTGATGTCCATGTCATTCAAGGTGGATATTGTGTCATTGGCAATAGACAAATTTCCTATTTACATGTACCCACTTTAATCGGAACAAATTTGAGGGAAGTTAAATGTTTAATGCATATGCCATTATGTTTTCTATACATGACTAAATCATCAGAAAACAGTAAACCTTCCCCCAAAATTGCACCATTTATATTTTTGAATTTACTTCTTTCGGGTGTTTGTAGTGACAGAGTACCAGGATGTCTTACCACAGAGAAGGTATTAAAACCTGTTGAAAAAACATAGAATCCGAGTCAAAAGTTGATAATGTGAAAATAGACTATTATACCACATCATCTTATTGTCGAGCCTGCAACTTTTGTTGCAGAAAGCTCAACATATATATAATGTTCTGGGGGCCAGCAGAGGAGTTAGCTGAATTCTTAAAAGCTTTATATTTTAGAAGGATGAAGACCTGGATGCTTCATACTTTGAATATATATATACCAAGATGCCTCAGGTTACCAAGTTTCTCTCAGTCACATGTCCAATGCCTTTGACCTAATTTTCATGGTTGAGTGTCTACTTGAAAAAAAAGTTAAGATTTTTATACGACTGCAAAAATTCAAAATTTTGGTCGTATATTGGTATGAGGTTGGCGTCGTTGTCGTTGTCATCCGAAGACATTTGGTTTTCACACTATAACTAGTATAAGTAAATAGAAACCTATGAAATTTAAACACAAGGTTAAAGACTAGAAAAGGAAGTTTCAAATTGATTTTGGGAGTTTTGGTCCCAACAGATTAGGAGTTAAAGGGCCCAAATAAGCATTTTTCTTGGTTTTTGCACAATAACTTTAATAGTATAAGTGAATAGAAATCTATGAAATTTTAACACAAAGTTTATGACCACAAAAGGAAGGTTGTTATTGATTTTGGGAGTTTTGGTCCCAAACAGTTAAGGAATGAGGGTCCAAAGGGTCCAAAATTAAACTTTGTTTGATTTCATCAAAAAATGAATTATTTGGGTTCTTGTATATATGTCAAATCTAACCGTGTATTTAGGGTGCAATCAACAGTTTTTTTCTATGACATCATATTTTGAGGGACCATCTATAATTGACCCTTAGTGGTGTTAATGTTAATGACGATACTTGTATAAAACTAGATATCATTAGAATCAGAGTTTTCTTTAGTTTATAATGAAATAAAAATAAATTGTACTTTTAATAGTACCAAAAAGTTTTATCCAGAGAAAATGGGAAAAACATTGCCTAATCTATGCATAAAAAACATGAAATCAGGCCATGTGCACACCCATGCAGACATGATACATGCACATTTTTCATATTCAAAACAGTATGAATTTCATAGGTTTTTACCTGGTCTTTCTAAAAATTTATGCTTCAGGCTACGTTCGCCTGCTTCGAAAAGAGATACAGTGGGTGCAAATAAGTTTTGCACTTTTCACTGACAAAAAAACAGGATGTTTACAGTTTGTCTCCCCTTAAAACATGTGTATTTAATCTAATTTTTAAAAATTATTTTAATCATTCAACCTGTTTTAATTGAAGCTAATTAACTTAATTTTACAATTAAATATAAAAAACATGATACTTTTTTACCAATTATGTTGATAAAAAGGGACTTCCCTCCAAGTCTATTTTTAGTTGGGGGAATTACCCCTAGTTTTTTATACGAAACTGTTTATAGCACCCTTAAATTTTTAATTTTTGGTCCTGTTTTCAAATTGGTCTACATTAAGGTACAAATGGTCCAAAATTAAACTTTGTTTGATTTTAACAAAAGTTGAATTCTTGGACTTCTTTGATGCTGAATCTAAACATGTACTTAGATTTTTGATTATGGACTGTCGGTCCAAATCAGGGTTCAAATTAAACTTTGTTTGATTTCAACAAAAATGGGGTTCTTTAATATGCTGAATCTAACCGTGTATTTAGATTTTTAATATTTGGGCCCGGTTATCAAATTGATCCACATTGACATGCTTGAGGTCTAAAGGGTCTAAAATTGCACATTATTTGATTTCATCAAAAATTGAATTCTTGGGGTTCTATGATCATGATGATATGCTGAATCTAACCATGTATTTATATTTTGGATATTTGACCATAATAGGTAAATGTCCAATTTAAAATTTATCAGTTTTTTTCTCGCCTTGACGGAGTAAAAAAATGAGACATAGGTATGGTGTTCCCCGCAGCGGCAGCATCAACTATGTATTAGTTTGTGATTAGGTCAATTTATGGTGAACCACTAGTGGTAGGTGAATGATATTTGGTATGCAGTTGTATAAGCATTGGCATATCTCATTTTCATGGAGATTTTTTGACTCCGCCTCCTTAGTCATGGTCTATAGACTTTAATAATTTTGCTAAGTTAATATGTATTAGTTTGTGATAAGGTCAGTTCAAGGGGAACCATTAGTGGTAGGCCAATGTTAATTGGTGTTCAGTTTTATAAACATTAGCACATCTCATTTCCATGGAGAATATTTGACCCTGCCCCCTCAGTCATGGTCTATTGACTTTGAAACTTTTGCTTAGTTTACATGTATTAGTTTGTGATAATATCAGTTTAAGATGAACTGCTAATGTTAAGTCAATGATATTTGGTATGCAAATTTATTGTCATTTGAAAGTGTTGTTTTCATGGAGATTATATAGCCCCATCCCTGATCATGGTTCATTGACTTTGAAACTTTTACATAGTTTAAAAGTTAATGTTTGTGTTTAAAGGGAATTACTTATTATGAGTCAATGGAAATTGGTATGCAGTTGTATTATATTTATCATTGGCACATCTCATTCCATGGAGATTGTTTAGCCATGTACCTTCAGTCATTGTTCATAGCCCTGAGACTTTGAATATTTGCATAACTTACATGTTAAAATATTGCTATTTAATTTCAACATTGCTTTATCAAAATTACATGAATATTTGCATAACTTACATGTTAAAATATTGCTATTTAATTTCAACATTGCATAATCAAAATTACATGAATATTTGCATAACTTACATGTTCAAATATTGCTATTTAATTTCAACATTGCATTATCAAAATTACAAAAAGGCAGTGGCGGATCCAGGGGGGGGGGGGTTCCGGGGGTGCGCACCCCCCCTTTATTTTTGCCGATCAATGCATTTGTATCGGGACATATGTTTTGCACCCCCCCTTTGCCCTGGGTGCCCTGGGTTAGCACCCCCCCCCCCCCTTCGAAAATTCCTGCATCTGCCCCTGAAAGGCGATGCATATCTCTGTGATAACAGTTTATTAAGTGTAAGTTCTTAGACCACATTCATTCTGTGTCAGAAACCTATCTTGTGTCAACTATTTAATCACAATCCAAATTCAGAGCTGTATCAAGCTTAAATGTTGTGTCCATACTTGCCCCAACTGTTCAGGGTTCGACCTATGTGGTCCTTTAAAGCTGTGCCCTGCGGAGCATCTGGTTTGTAAAGTGAAATTCTCTCTTATTATAAGTAATAGGATAACTATATTTGGTATGTGAGTAGCTTGCAAGGTCCTCATGGCTGTCATACAGTTTTCACTTGACCTCGCCCTCCTTTCATGGATCAGTGAACAAGGTTAAGTTTTGGTGGTCAAGTCCATATCTCAGATACTAAAAGCAATATGTCTAGTATATTTGGTGTATGGAGGACTGTAAGGTGTACATGTCCAACTGGCAGGTGTCATCTGACCTTGACCTCATTTCCATGGTTCAGTGATTATAGTTGAGTTTTTGTGGTTTTTTTTCTGTTTTTCATATACTATTTGCAAAAGGTCTAATATATTTGGTGTATGGAAATAAAAACAGAATGATTGTTAGGTGTACATTTCTAGCTGTTATGTGTCATCTGCCCTTGACCTCATTTTCATGGTCAGTGGTCAAAGTTAAGTTTTTGAGTTTTTGTCTTTTTATCTAATACTATATGCAATAAGTCTACTGCTATAATAACTATATTAGGTGTATGGAAATATATTAGTTGTATGGAAGAATTATTAGCTGTATAGATGTGTGCCTTGTATGGTTCATTTCACCTTGCCTGTCCTTGGCCTCATTTTCATGGTTTAGTGGTAAATTTTTAGTTTTTTTGGTTAATGTTAAGGTTATGTTTCAATTGTAATAAAGCTTTATTTTAAGGACTACAAAAGAAGGCGAGACATTTCAGCATGTGGTTTTATATTAAACATTAGAAAGAAGCTACAGATTAATGTTAACTGCAAAAATACTAAAATCCTTTATTAATTAGATCATGTAGATACAGGAAATGAAAATATTTTGAAATTTTTTATCATAAAAATGGTTATGCTCATATATTCAAGTTTCACTAAATTCCAAGAAGGGTTTCCACAAATAACAATGACTGATTTTCAAAATGATCATCATGTAAAAATGAAGAGATGTGCTAAGATTGCCCATGAAAACTATCTTTATGAACAATGACAGTTCAGTGGTTTGCTTTCAGCCTTTAGCAAAAATAATTACCATATATATTGTAATAAGCTATTAATAAAAGCCCCCCATTGTAAAATGTTAAACAATTAAAAAGTAAAAAACAGCGTCCTGATTTTTATAAGTTCGAAGAATAAAATTGAGTCATATTATGGTATGATGTTGTTGTTAGCGATGTATGTCGACACATATGGTTTCCGGATAATTATAAAGTTAAAGCGAATGGATATCCATGAAATTTTACACAAGGTTTAATACCAAAAAGGAAGGTTGGGTTGATTTTTGGGGTGATGGTACCAACAGTTTAGAAATAAGGGGCAAAAAAGAAGCATTTTTGTAGTTTCCAGACATTAACTTGTGTGCCAGTGTACTAATCTCTCTGAAATTGTTCTTCAAGGTTCCATATCACAAAGGGTAGACTGGAATTGTTTAAAGGGGTAATTGCCTCAAAATTCAGGAAATAGGGGGTCAAAAACAAGCATTTTTCTAATTTCCAGACAATATTTTGTGTTTAAGTGTATGGATTTCTTTAAAATTGTACTGCAAAGTACCATACCACAAAGGAAAAGGCTGGGATTAAGTTTTGGGGTAATTACTGAAAGGGGGTTGAAAAAAATTGGGGGAGGGGGATTTTTTTCTCCTCAAAATTTTCAACAAAATCCAAATACAGACAGTCTATCAAGCTTGAATATTGTGTCCAAACATGCACCAACTGGTCAGTCAAATAACAAGGCTTCGCTGCACATCATTTTCTTAATCATATTAATCTGACATGTTAAAGTTTGTACATTATGAAGTTACTAAATTGTTGATTTTGTGTATTTCAGATTATTATTGAAAAAAGAGCACTATGAAGTACTAGGAGAATTTGATAACATCTTGGTGAAATAGTCTGACTGATTATGACAGAACATCAAAAGAAATGACGAAAAATTACACATCTTATCAAAATAGTACTACTAGAAACTAAAAGCTACTTGCAATTTTCACTGGTTTTGAGATCAGTAATAGTCTGACAAGGAAAGAATTTAATGAACATGATTATGATGCCTCTTGATAAATATAAAAACATATTGACTGCAAAATAATTACCAGTTACCAATTACATCTGTTGTTTACAAAATTTGTTATTTGGAAATATCTGTTGAATGTTTTGAAATTAAAATGTGTTAACTTAAATGATTTAAGAATTGAAGTCTTTAAATGATACAAAATCAAGGATACATGGAATGATTGCAATTGAGACAACTACTAGCCCTGCATAATAGGGCACTGATGTAAACAAGTACAGGTCACCTGAAGTCTTCAACAATAAGCAAAAGCCTTAATTTAAAGATTTACATGGGATTATTAAGTCCCAAGATAATGGTATCTACATCATTTGCTGTAAAATTTTTGTTGTATGTTTCTGATGAAGGTTAATTAAAATAAGCCCAGCACACCTAATTTGTGAACTGTTTTCTTTTAATTTCAAAACAGAAAGCTAATAGACAAATTTAAGCAAAAAACATAAAAAAGGAAATCCATTTAATATGGCAGACAGCAACCAAACACAACCAGTGGACATAATGAACATTTTTTTGAGTGCTCAAACTGCACTATAACATTAGACACAAAAACATCTTATATAATGCTGGATTACACAAAAGTGTTTAAATTATCTGCTCTTCTCTGGTGTTTAAAAATTGTACAGATTTGGTGTCACAATATCTCAGTTACATGGGTTAGAATTCCTGCATGGGAAGAACAAAAAAATTGCGAAAGCAAACTTACAGATCTTACATTTTTGGGTTGATGTTTTGACGACTTGCATGTACATGTACAATATATACAAAAAGTTAGCTGCTATTGAGACAAAGGCAACAAATAAAATTGAGAAAGGAAATGGTGAATATGTCAAAGCGACAACCACCCGACCATAGAGCAAACAACAGCCGAAGGCAACCAATGGGTCTTCAATGTAGCGAGAATTCCCGCACCCGTAGGTGTCCTTCAGCTGGCCCCTAAAATATGCATAATAGTACAGTGATAATGGATGTCATACTAAACTCCGAATTATACACAAGAAACTAATATTTAAAATCATACAATACTAACAAAGGCCAGAGGCTCCTGACTTGGGACAGGTGCAAAATTGCGGCGGGGTTAAACATGTTTATGAGATCTCAACCCTCCCCCTATACCTCTTGCCAATGTAGAAAAGTAAAAGAATAACAATACGCACATTAAAATTCAGTTCAAGAGAAGTCTGAGTCCGATGTCAAAAGATGTAACAAAAGAAAATAAATAAAATGACAATAATACATAAATAACAACAGACTACTAGCAGTTAACTGACATGCCAGCTCCAGACCTCAATTAAACTCATTAACCATGTTTATTATAGATATAATAACAATAAACTAAAATAATACTTACCACTTCTAAATGATTAGGAACTTTCAGGAACTAATTGCAGCTACTGTCCAGGTTATGTTAAACAAATTTTCAGCTCCAACTGATCTGTTCAGTGAAGAGTTTTTATCATTTAAATAAAATGTGAACACATTCTAATCTTTTGGCAGACGTGAATATTCTCATGTGGCATTTATACCTATATGCAAGGGTACCTATATCTGGTGGTGATGATACACAGTGATAATTAACCATTTTTTTCTTCTTTTTGTATAATTTTGAAAAAAAATGGAACTTTTTTCAGCATTTTGGAAAAAAATAATTTTGAAAATTTTTCATGTTTTTTTCATTTATTTTATAAGAATTAAATTTTAAAAGATTTTTTTTTTTTAAATATTTTTTTTTTTTTTTTTTTAATTTTTGAAAAATTTAATTTTTTTGAAATATTTTGCATTTATAAATTTTTTAAACTTTAAAGAAGTTAGTTTTAGTTGCCTTCGTCCATGCAAGCATGGACTAAGTTAGCCTTGGTTGCCTTCGTCCATGCATGCATGGACTAAGTTAGGGTTAGTTGCCTTAGTGCATGCATGCATGGACTAAGTCTGTTGTGTTAGTCCATGCATGCATGGACTAAGTTAACGTTAGTTACCTTTGTCCATGCATGCATGGAGTAAGCTTAGTTTCTAAGTTTTCATGTTTACAAATCATGAAAGGTTTAGCCATACTATCAAGTTTTGCAATTTATTTCCTAAGGTAAGTTATAATGCACAATATGTATGTAAAACATAATTAATAGGTTGAATATGAAAAAAAACAACTAAACAGAAAAAAAAGGTAATTACATCAAATTAAAAAATAATTGAACTAACACCATGAAATTAAGAGGTAAGAAGAAATGGAGGTTTTCTAGAATTGATGTTGATTTCCAGTTTTATTTAATACCTTGTTTATAATGTATGTCGATTCGATGAGTGAATCCTCTTGTTTTAGTATTTTGCTGTTACATCACTTTTCCATGTTAGTTGTAGGGTTGGCCGGCTATATTTGTTTCTCCTTTGAATATTTTACATTCAAACTTTGTGTGTCAATGCCCTTTGAAGCTTTGGTCTTAGTTATGCTCATGTGTCAAGACTATTCGATGACCTATAGCTGCTTACTTATACCTCATTATCTCTGGTAGTCCGGCCGATTGGTGCAGATATAGAACAGAATTGCTCACTTGATGAGGAAAGCATGAAATTTTGCACAGTAGTTCTTGGTTATATACCCTTTGATTTCAGCTATGGACCCACTCTGAAAATTCCAATATGGCCGCCATTTTCTTACGTCACTTGTCGCGTTTTCATCTGTCGTACCCACAACATCGTCATTTTTTTTCTTTTTAATCAATAGGTGTACCTTTCTGCCGGCGGATTAGACTATTTCCATCATTTAAAATGATTAAGGGGCAACTATTTCCTTGCCAACTACGTGCGAAACCAATTCGCAAGTAGTCAGCGAGCATGGTCCTAAAATGCACTCCTGGTCAGCACTTCTATTAGTTTTAATGGTAACAGTCATTTCTGATTTTGGCGGAACTATGATAGTTCGTTTGTTTCAAACTTGCTGAGTTGAAATCTCGTTTCTACTGTTAACAAATGCTGCATTTATCACTTTATTGTTGATGGTAAGTGTGAGAGTACTCAGATTTATCACTGCACTCAGAGTGTTCAAAATATCTAGCCTATGTATAACATCGTCTGTCAATGGCACTTTGCACACATCCCATGGTATGTTTACTCTATCAATGTCGAGAGTCGATTTTGTGATGAGATGATGTTTCATGGCAAATACACTTGGGAGTCGAGTGTTGGCCCAATGGCCCGAACTTTTACTGTTTAAAGATTCCATTGTTGGGGTTGCGCTTTGATTTGCTCTGTATCCTGGTGAAGATGACCGTTGTCTGAAATAACCGGGATTTCTGGAGTTTGAACCTGAAAATACTAACAGTTGTCCGTAGGGACTTTATAATCTCTGGCTTTAGGGGTGTTACTGGTAGATAGGTAGTAAACCTGGATGTATTTCTATCTGGCGAGCTACCGCGATTGTATTGCTCAGGAGATCTTCCACGTGTATATTGATCAGGTGATCTTCCATTGAACTGGTGATCTTCCATGATTATTTGATCAGAAGGACCAAGGTTATACTGATCGGCTAATCCACGGTTATGCTGATTAGTTGAAAGCAAGTTTTCTGACAATTTGTATAAGGTTATGCACCTCATTTTCCAAAGGACTGCTCATATTTCCTTTATCGGTCGGTGATACTGCGTCACCAGCAAAGTAGACTTGCCGATGGATATAATTGGCACTTTTTGATCCATATATCGCCATCTGGTTAGCTTTTGAGGTTTTCAATTGTTTTAACGCCATTTTGAATGTTTTTGGGTTCCTCTCTATTACATGCCTGCATCATCTTTGTCTTTAATGCTTCGGTTCCAATCTGGTTTGATCGTATTTCTTGCTGAAGCGTTGCTCCAATGCGTTTCTTAAGGTCTTGGAATCATCATCAGTGTTACCTTGCAATCGTACTCAAAGCCAATGATCCTCTTCAATTGAGTAATTGCATTTTGGGAGCTGTGGGCTTCGGCTCCGGTCTCTTGCACCAAGACGTTTTTGCCATCGGGTATATTCTCTCTCAAATGAGGAGTCCGAAGAAGAGCTGTTGCCACACTCTTATGGTTTCCTCTGCCCTTTCCTGGATCGGTCAGTGTTGTTTTGAGAAGCCTGTTAGAGCTCCATGGGCTAACGAGGTTGTCATAATTGGGATGATAAATGTGGGAGGAGGATTTGCCATTGACTCGCAGGGGATGACACCGTAAGTAGGCACTGCAGTCACCATTAAAGAAACTTCATATGATCCTCTTGCAGCTAATTGTTTCTGTTATGGTGTTCTGCCCTGAACCAAATATTATTGACTCATCGTAGGTGGTAAGTGTGCGTAAGAAGACACATAAGCTTTTTTCTGGTATCCTTGATTAATACTAGTGGTTTCTAGTATTTCTTAAATAGAGGTTGTTGATTGATTTGAACTGTCTCATGCAGGGCCAAGGGCCCTAACATAGGACTTTCGATTTTAGGTGAAGACACCTTCCATAAAAGAGGGACGAAAGATACCAAAGGGACAGTCAAACTCATAAATCTAAAACAAACTGACAACGCCATGGCTAAAAATGAAAAAGACAAACAGAAAAACAATAGTACACATGACACAACATAGAAAACTAAAGAATAAACAACACGAACCCCACCAAAAACTAGGGGTGATCTCAGGTGCTCCGGAAGGGTAAGCAGATCCTGCTCCACCTGCGGCACCCGTCGAGTTGCTTATGTTATTACAAATCCGGTAAATAGTTTAATTCGGTAGGTCAAATTCATGAAAGGGAAGGGGATTGTAGTTACGACGTAAGAAACATATCCGATATCATTTGTGAAACGGTTATTCCATAACGGTCAACCAACTCGTGATGGCGTCCGTAAAATTTACGAAGGGATGATTTCAACTTCACCATTTGGAACTCTTGGTTTTATAGCTTCCTTGTGAGCAGTAACCCTCTATCAAGAAAACCATGATAGGAAATGCAAGCACGGGAATATCGTATCAATTGGGAGATATATACCCCGTATGCAGGTGCTGCTGGAATGTTGCTACTTAGAAATGGAAAGTTCACAATTGGAAAGCTGAAATCATCTCTTTTGTCGTAAAGTTTTGTCTTCAACTGACCCTCATTGTCAATTTCTAGATGTAAGTCAAGATATGAAGCCGACTTAACTGTATCTGTAGTATCCTTATCTCCAATTCGATGGGATAGATGCGTTCCACATAGTCACCAAATTTTGAATTGTTTAGTGAAAGAACGTCATCTATATAGCGGAAAGTAGAGTTAAAGGATATTGCTAACTTCTTATCTTTCTTCCTAAGAAGTTGCCGCGGTTGATGGTTCATGCGAACAATAATTTTGGAAAGACCCAAGGCAGGGATTTTGTTGTGTACTTTTGGAAAACTTGCGTTGTACTAGGCTATGGTCAAATTTTGGCTTAGATGATGTGTCCATTGCAGGAATTTTAACTTCTTTATTTCGATTGTCCACTTATTCACTTTTAACAATTGCCATTTGGTGGAAGGTACCCTTCTGTTCAAGTGCACTTTTTAATTGAACTGCGTCTCCTTCCTCAATTGTTGCCAGCTTGTCCATCCGATCCGTCTCAACACAATATTGAATATCTTATTGGTCTGACCATCAATTCCGCCAAGCAGTTTCCACTAGCCTTGTGGTCTATCCTGTCTTCAGACTGCTGGAGTTGCTAAGATATTGCTCCCATCTGTTCGTTATTAATATTCATTGCCTCTTTCTGTTCAGCATGCATCGTAATGAGACCATCACATATTTTATCAATTCGCGCTTCGCTTTGTTTTATATTGCGGTAAATCTCAGCTGTTCTTTGAGCATTATATTTCCTATCTGCTAAAAATTCTTGGTACAATTGTTTAATATTCATTTCTGAGTTGTACTCTGTTAAAGCGTCTTCAGCTGTGGGTTTCTCCATATCCCCAATTGATTCAGTTTCTGCCATTTCAATGTTCTTGTCCATGTTGTCCTCAATTCCTGCCATTTCACTGAAATGTGTTTGAATAATTCTCATTTCACAGTATAATATCTCAAATTTCGAAATATTGCGACTCAAGAAATAAGATAGGCACTGAATAATATCTTAGGGCAGATAAATCCCAAATCACAGCTTTTATGTGTGACGCAAGACAAAATATAGTGAAGCTTTTAATGAAAGCTACTACTGCTGCTTTTTATGAAAGCTACAACTTTGTGTATGAAAGGACAAGCTAGGCAAAATAAAAAAGGACAGAACTGGGACAGAGACTAAATGACACTGTACATCAATAAAATGCTTAAATCAAGGTCATTTCTCAATAATGAATATTTGCTTATATTCAAGGCGGCCATTTTCAAAAGGCGCCATTTTGAATTTCAAAGATAGATCAAAACAAAATCTTGTACACCAAGTCTTTCAAATATATTCAATTTTGTGCTTCCAGCATCCAATCCCCTCTGGTTTGTGCAATACTGGAAAATATTTTAGAATGTATGGCAGCCATCTTGAAATAAGCCGCCATATTGAATGTTGAGAATATATTGCTCAGCACACTAAATTGTACCATCATGCCAAATTTGGTGCTTTCCTCATTATTTGAGCAATATTTTAACCGATCGGCCGGACTATGGTGAGACTCGTCTTATTGGCAATCATGTCACATCATCTTAATTTTTTTAACATATCACTGCCATAAAAAGTTTGGTACTCCATTTCCGTGGTGTTTTAATCAAATGGATCTAAAATCTGTCTTTATTGTAGAAAAAGAAGAACATTCTGATCTTAAAGAGAAAATAATGAAAATGGAAACTGAGCAGGACGAAGTTATACCAAAGAATATCAGAGGTATATTATCAGTTTATATGCTTTGAAACTTTATATCTTGACAACAAAAGACTGTGGTAATAATATTTAAAAGAACTATTAGTTTTAATTAAATAATAAATAAAGTTTCCAGAACTGTTAAATAAACTTTAAATATATGTCATCACAATGAAGGCCAGAGATCACTGTTGTTGTTTTTTTTTTTTGGCTTTCTTTTTTGTTAAACACAAGATAAAAAAAACATCAAAAGTCAATGGCAAACCGTATAAAGTAGATAACATACTAAGGACATTTGACATATACATGCATGTTTAACCCCGCCACATTATTTATGTATGTGTCTGTCCCAAGTCAGGGGCCTGTAATTCAGTGGTTGTCGTTTGTTTATGTGTTACATATTTGTTTTTCGTTCATTTTTTTTATATAAATGAGGCCGTTAGTTTTCTCGTTTGATTGTTCTACATTGTCATATCGGGGCCTTTTATAGCTGACTATGCGGTATGGGCTTTCTCATTGTTGAAGGCCGTACGGTGACCTATAGTTGTTATAATGTCTGTCATTTTGGTCTGTTGTAGACGGTTGTCTCATTGGCAATCATACCACACCTTCTTTTTTTATATTTGCATATAGTCATAGCAGTAGACCAACGATACATCATCGTCCACAAACTTATTTTTTTTAATTTAGACTTACGACATTCGGTATGAAGGTTGTATCTTTTTTACGGTATTGTATATTGTTATAACCTTTTTTGTCATTTACTTTTGACCGTATATTTAAATAAATTGATGTTAATATGGAACATTTTAATGTATGTTTTTTTAAATTTAGTATAAACCATGTATTTATATGTTTTTTTCAATGATTTTACAATAAGCTATATCTTATAGTACCTTCCCATGGTTAGACAAGACAATATCCTTGTATCTTAAAAGAAAATATCATTGTCTTGGGTAGTTTCAATTATAATGCTATTAAAATAAGAAGCAAATGATGCCAACAAAGTCAACCCCGTATTACACTTCAGGTCGTCATCTAGCCTTCAACGATAAGACGATAATGTCAAAATATGAAACAACTTACACAACATACGTAATCCACTATTAATTGCCTGCTTATTATGATATAGTTAAATTAATATAAATTGTCATTATTTTATCTCTAATTAGCTACACTTTATAATATTTTTCAGACCAAATAGAAAACGAAATAACAGAATGGGAAATAAAGGATAATATGTTTGTGTCTACAAGAGCAAGTGAGCACGTCCTTGAGTGTTTACAGGAAAACAGTTGTTTGACTTTAACTGCACCATCAGGAGTAGGCAAATCTTTTATTGCAAGACACACAGCACTAGTTTTACAAAAGGAAGGGTACAAAATAATACCAGTAAGAAAACAGGATGATATCAGAGATTATTATCAACCTGGTAAACAGACAGTCTTCATCATAGATGATATTTGTGGAAATTTTACTGCCAACCAACAACAGATTGAAAGCTGGCAACAACTGTTACCTGTGATTAAAACAATTATTGCAGACAAATGTTGTAAGATTATTGTATCTTGTAGGTTACAAGTTTACAGAGATGATAAGTTTAATATATTAGAACCTTTTAAGACCTGTGAATGTAATTTAATGTCAGATAAGTTATGCCTTACAGCTAGAGAAAAAGAAAGTCTGGCACGCATTTATATTGATTCAAACTTCAAAGATCTTGAAAAATTATCACAACAAAGTGATTTTTTTCCACTTTTATGCTCTTTATATGACGTAAAAAAGCATGGAGGTGTTAAGAATTTTTTTAAATATCCATTTATGGTCTATCAAAATGAGCTAGATTGTTTAGGACGGTGCGGTGTTGAAGGAAAGAATAAAATATGCAGTCTAGCTTTAGTAGTTCTCTTAAATAATCAACTGACAGACAAATGGTTAAAGGGCAGAGTGACAAAAAAACAACGACAAATACTGGAAGACACGTGTGAGGCTTGTGGATTGAACAGAAGTACTTCCAAGTCAGAACTAAACGAGTCCCTTCACACACTAGAAGGTACATTTGTACATAAACAAAATGGTAAATATAAAACTGTACATGATAAATTGTTCGACTTCCTTGCTCATTACTTTGGTCAAAAAATGATAGAGTGTTTAATAGACCATGGTGAAAGTGATTTAGTACATGAACGCTTCATGTGGAGGAAATCACCAGATGACAAGAACAGTAACATAGACTTCTTTATTGAAATACCAGATGATTATTTTGAATTATATTTAGAAAGGTTTATAAAGGACTGGTCAGCAGGAACAGTGAGAGTTGTATTCGAAAATAACAATATGAAAATACCGGTATTTAGACAACAGCTATTACAGCACTTAAAACAGTTGGACAAATCACAACAAGAAACTTTAGCCAGTGCCAATGATACAGTGTTACCAAAAAAGCACTTTGGATCAGGTGATACCCCATTGATAAGAGCTTGTTTTCATGGTTATATAGATATGGTACAGTGGATGTTTCAAAATGATGTAGTAGTGAATCAATGTCGAGACGATGGGGTCACCGGACTGTACATGGCAAGTCAGGAAGGTCATACTAAAATAGTAAAGCTGCTGTTAGAGAGAAATCATAATGTTGATCTATGTGCCACTGATAGCATTAGTCCACTGTACATGGCAAGTCAGCAAGGTCATACTGAAATAGTAAAGCTGCTGTTAGAGAGAAATCAGAATGTTGATCTATGTACCACGGATAGCATTAGTCCACTGTACATGGCAAGTCAGCAAGGTCATACTGAAATAGTGAAGTTTTTGTTAGAAAGGAATGCTAATGTTGATCTATGTGACGACGATGGCAATAGTCCTCTGTTCAGAGCAAGTCAAGAAGGTCATACTGAAATAGTAAAGTTGTTGTTAACGAGGAATGCTAATGTTGATCTTTGTAATAGTAAAGGCTGTAGTCCTCTGTACATGGCAAGTCACGCAGGTCATACTGAAATAGTAAAGTGGTTGTTAACGAGGAATGCTAATGTTGATCTTTGTGATTGTAAAGGCTGTAGTCCTCTGTACATGGCAAGTCAGGAAGGGAATACTGAAATAGTAAAGTTTTTGTTAGAGAGGAATGCTCACATTGATCTATGTGACGAAGATGGCTGGAGTCCACTAAGACAAGCATGTGGGAATGGACATACTGAAATAGTAAGGTTGTTGTTAGAGAAAAATCTTAACATCGATCAATGTGACAAACATGGCTGTAGCCCGCTGTACAAAGCAAGTCAGAAAGGACAAACTGATATAGTAAAGTTGTTGTTAGAGAGGAATGCTAACATTTATTTATGTGACGAAGATGGCTGGAGTCCACTAGGACAAGCATGTGTGAATGGACATACTGAAATAGTAAGGTTGTTGTTAGAGAATAATTCTAACATAATGATTGATATTTGTTGCAATAATGGCTGTAGCCCGCTGTACATAGCAAGTCACGAAGGACAAACTGATATAGTAAAATTGTTGTTAGAGAGGAATGCCAACATTGCTCTATGTGACGAAGATGGCTTTAGTCCTCTACACATAGCAAGTCACAAAGGACATAATGATATAGTAAAGTTGTTGTTACAGAGAAATCCTAACATTGATCTGTGTAGCAATTATGGCTGTAGTCCTCTGAACATTGCAAGTCTAAAAGGACATACTGAAATAGTAAAGTTGTTGTTAACGAGGAATCCTAATATTGATCTTTGTCAAAAGGGTGGATATAGTCCTCTTTACAATGCAAGTCAGAATGGACATACTGAAATAGTAAAGTTGTTGTTAGAGAGGAATGTTCACGTTGATCTATGTAACGAAAAGGGTTGTAGTCCACTTTTGATTGCAAGTCAGCAAGGACATACTGAAATAGTAAAGTTGTTGTTAGAGAGGAATGCTAACATCGATCTTTGTTACGAAGATGGTTGAAGTCCATTGCATATAGCAAGTCAGGACGGTCATACTGATATAGTTAAGTTGTTGTTAGCGAATTCTCCTCGTATTGATCGCTGTGACAATATATATGGATGTAGTCCTTTGGAGAGGGCAAGTTACGAAGGACATATTGATATAGTAAAGTTGTTGCTAGAGAAGAATTTTAACATTAATCTATGTAACAAAAATGGCTGTAGTCCACTAAGGCAGGCTTGTCAGGAAGGACATACTGAAATAGTAAAGTTGTTGTTAGAAAGGAATCCCAATATTAATCTATGTGACAAAAATGGTTGTAGCACTTTTGTTAAAGCAATTCAGATGGGACATACTGATATAGTGAGGTTACTTTATAAGAAGAAGAATTCAAATGTTGATCTAGGTAAGGATTGACGTTTGTAAAAATGTTCAATGATGTTAGGATGTGTTGTTTCAACTGATGCTTTTCGTCCGATTAAGTCTGTCGTTGTTCGATATTTACTGCATTTTTTTAATTTCTTCTTCCCATGTTGGATATTCATTCCATTAGTCTGTCTATGTTTGATATCTCTGCCAAATTTGTATTTACCTTGATTTTCGTCCTATGACTTGCTAACTTATTTCTTTGATAAATACCGCTATTTATCAAATTACTTCTGACTCTGCTATTCACCCCACGCTTCTCTGTCTGTTTGAGATCTGTTGGTATTCAACCCATTATGGCTGTCAGTGGTTGATATATTTTTGTTATTCATCATATTACTTCTGTGTCATTATGATATTGGTTGATTTTCGTCCCATCATGTTTGTCTCATTTAGATATCTACTGACATACCTCCCATGAATACTGTCTTGGCTGTATAGCGAGGAACAGAATAGACATATTTGATTTTGATGTGCAGTAAAATCAATTTGTAGATGCAAATAAATATAGCTGTACCACAGTCAGTTAATCTTGCAATTCTATTATTGTTTATTTGTTCTTCAATGTTTTCTAAAATCAGATTTATATCGTCTTCATTTCATATCAATAAACAGATAGACATATTGTCAACGGAAATAACTGTACCATACTGTAAACATCGCAATAAATCATTGCATATTTGTTTTAATTTTTTATTGTTTTTTTAAATCATATTTTTCGTACCAAGTTGATGCATATTTCCTTTATTGGTCAGTAAAACCATTATGTTGGTGCCAATTAATATAACTGTTTCACACTCAGTGAACATTGCAATGATATTAACTTTTTGTGCTTTAGTTTGACTATAATTTACCTGTTATTTTTCATTGTTATTATCTTATGTTCGTGGGATTTTTGTCTGATGCTTGGTCCGTTTCTGTGTGTGTTAGTTACATTGTAGTGCTGTGTCGTTGTTCTCCTCTTATATTTATGCGTTTCCGTCAGTTTTAGTTTGTTACCCCGATTTTGTTTTTTGTCCATGGATTTATGAGTTTGAACAGCGGTATACTACTGTTGCCTTTATTTATAAATCACATATAGCAAAACCATTCTGTTGATGCCATTAAATATAACTGTAAATTTGGGGTGTTCTTTCGTGTCTGTATACAATATTTCTGTTTGTTTACTATGCATTATGGTATTACTCAGTGTAAGCGGCTGTAATGGGAGCTATATTTGCATACTGTATACGTCATTAGATCTCTTGTGGTGAATTGTCTAATTTGCAATGTAACCATAGTTCATAATTGTATATATACCACCGTTAGACATAATTGTTATTCTTTATTACTTGGTTGTGTTCAGATTTTATTATTGTTTTAAGTCAGATTTATTTCGTTTTGACGTTTTAATCACCAACAGAAGAGACATATTTGCATTTGATGTGTAGGAAACCTTTTGTCTGATGCCGACGAATATAATTGTACCACACTCAGTAAACGTTGTAACTTTATCGTTAGTTGGTTGTTTTTAGTTTGTGTATTGTGGTCTTATGTCACATTTCTTTCTTTTTGATTTTCTCAACAGGAACATAAGAGACGTATTTGATTTACCTTTATATCAGTGGTTGTCGTTTGGTGTTGTACATTATATCTTTTTTTGCTGTTATTGTGTGGTAAATAAATCACACCGTCAGTTGCTTGTTTGAATTGTTCAACATTATTTTATCATTTCGGGGTCTTATATATATTTGTTTCCGGTATGGGTTTTGCTTATTGTTGAAGGCTGTATATTGAGTTATATTTGCTTACTTTTTTGGTCACTGTTTTAGAGTTGTCTCATGATTTAATATACCAATCTTATTTTTATATATAACACACTCAGTAAACAGTGTTATTCTATCATTACTTAGTTGTTGCTGAATATGTCATTGTTTTCTAAAGTCACATTTATTTTGTCTTGCTGTTACCAAGAACAGACAAGACATACCTAAGTTTGATATGCTGTATTCTATTTTATGTACATAATATGTATAAGTCTTTTTACATTGTGTCATTTAATGATTATTTTTTTATTGGTTTGTTTATTTTTTTGGCTATCAATGTAGATTTCTATTAAACTCTTTATTTTGTACATAATCATCTAGTAAATTAAGTTAACAAATTTTGCTATCATAACTGTTGTTGTTGAATTATTCACTAGATTGATCGTGTGATAAGACTTTTTTGCAAATTGTCATTAAATAATAACTGATATGTGTGTCTCTAAATTTTGTACACATTCGTTATATTAATTAAGGTTACATATTTGGTTATGCTTTGTCGTGTTCCTGTATTACATTTATGTAGTAAATGATGCATGTGGTAGGATTCAATTTTCATACAGTCATGTTGGTTTTGTTATATTAATGTTTTGTACATGTACCTATTGTACACGAACATCATGTAACGTAAGTTCACAAATTTTGCTTTTATAACTTTTGCTGTTGGATTATTGACCAGATTTATCGTGTGATATAAAAAAGAAGATGTGGTATGATTGCCAATGAGACAACTATCCACAAAAGACCAAACACAGACATTAACAACTATAGGTCACCGTACGGCCTTCAACAATGAGCAAAGCCCATACCGCATAGTCAGCTATAAAAGGCCCCGATAAGACCATGTAAAACAATTTGATACACTTTTGTTTTTACATTGTCATGAAAAGATAATTGATATGTTTGTCTAAAGATATTCATGTATACATATTTTGTTATGATTTCTCGTTGTGTTGTATTATGTTCTCAACAGTGCATGTAGTAGGATTTTTGTTCCATAATGTAATTTTATGTTTTATTTAAATTTTGCTAGAAATGTTTTACTGTTTTAACTTCTTAAACATAATACGTATTAAATCAACGTACTTTTTATAAAACTTGTTGTTGGATTATTCATAACATGGAGCGTTTATGAATTTTGAACAGCGGTATACTACTGTTGCCTTTATATACTAACTATTGGTATAATTGATAAATACCGATTGCTTTTTTTTTTCATTGTCATTAAATTTAAATGTGATTCTTATTTGTAATACAAAATATCTAGTTAACAACAATTATTCAGAATGGAAATATTTATTAGCTTTATATTAAACCTTTTTTTTTTACTTCTTTCTGCTAATTCTGGATTTATTATTTTTCTTTTGATACCAATTTTCATTGATTTCCTGAATACAAGTAAACCACGAAATTAAATGTACAAACGATTACAAATTTTGTAAAGGGTTTTATGAAGAATAAAGCAAAACCACGAACTCCAATATCCACGAATATGCAAGTTTTCTTCTGACCACGAAAATTAGAACCGGAAAAAATAAATGAATACATACTATGTAGTATCAAAGTTCAAATCACTAGTGAACAATGACATTCTTTTCACTTGCGATATAATTATGAAAATTATCTGCCTTTGATAAGTTTATGTTTATTTTAAATTCTAAAGTTCAAGATAAATAGATCATTCATTCATTATTATTTCAGTTTAATTTTCAAGAATTAGTTAGAAATTTCTGCGATAGTTCTATCTGTTTTTGCAAACTGTCAAACTTATTTTTGTCAATGTCTCAGATAAAAGAGTTAATTATTTTTTGGGGAATTGTAATCATCTAATGTTGGTCTTTAACATCAATTTTGATAGTATTTGATATATAAACTTATGAAACACCTTTTAGTCAAAGGTGTTATTATTGCAGATTCATTAAAAATGTATTGATTGTGTTATATATTTGATGTTGTAAATAGTGAAATAAAAAAGGAATGATTCTACCTCTTGTTTAAGATAAATAAATTTGATTTCACAATTTGATTGTCAGAAAAAAATCAATAAAAAAATTAATTGAAAAACAAACACAAGTAAAAATCTATTTTTATGTAATATAAAGTTTGAAAGAAATGTTTGGTAACTAATACAATGTTCTGTTGTAAATAGTGGATTACAAAGAAATAGTCCAACCGTTTCTAATGAAGGACATAATCTAATTGAACAGTCATCGTGGTCATTAAATTCGTACAGGTAAAACAATATTAAGAAGTGAGTAAGTATGCAAAAAAGAGGTTGAATATAAGGCATGGTAAATATGATGCTTAAAAAACTCGATATGGTGCGGGAATTTCTCGCTACATTGAAGACCTGTTGGTGACCTTCTGCTATTGTTTTTTCTACGGTCGTGTTGTTGTATCTTTGACACATTCCCAATTTCCATTCTCAATTTTATGACTATGTGGTATGGACTTTGCAATTTTATTAAGAACAGCAAAATAACAGTATATAAACAAACTATATTTACCACTTTAGTTCCAAGCTTTCAAAATGACTGTTTTATGTTAATGAACTATAAATTATGGATTTCGAAAAGTAAGAAAGGCTGCGAAATGGTTCATTAGCAATTCAAAGATGAACTAAAGGAATCCGAATATCAACAATGATTTTATTGTACATATGCATATATTTTGATGTTAAATAAATTAAAACATTTACAATGCAACATGTGTTTTTGTAATATATTTTATGACAGCCACCACAGCCAGGTACAACCTTGATTACCCTTCAGTATGCAACACACGTTTACTTTATTTTAGCTAACACACACCCCTACAGTTAACCAAGAGATGCCAGTCAAAGTGCATACTAAGGTATACTTCATCCTTGTCAAATCAGAATTAGTAGACGTTGTATGCATATAACCGTCAAAGTGACAATTGCCATAGCTGTTTGGAAGATTAAGTCAGTGTCTGTTATAGAGCAGACCTAGTTATCTAATCAATTTCTGTATTTTCTCAATAGAGTTCAAAGGCTGATAGGATTTTGAGGGAGTGTTTCGGCTTTTGAATAATTCCTAGTCAGGAGTGAATTTTCACTGTGAAAGAGACAATTGACATAGCTGTTTGGAACATTAGGTCAGTGTCTGTTAGAGAGGAGACATAGTTATCGTATCAATTTCTGTTATTTTCTCAATAGAGTACAAAGGCTGATAAGATTTTGAGGGAGTGTTTTGATTTTTGAATAATTCCTAGTCAGGGGTGAATTTTGACTGTCAAAGAGACAGTTGACATAGATGTTTGGAATGCAGAACCTTTTAGACAAAAGACCCAGTATCTAATTATGTTCTCTTATTTTCTCCATACAGTCCAAAAGCTGATAGGGTTTTTAGGTTTTTTTTTGTTGTTTTTTTTAGATTCCAAGTCAGTAGTTAAGTTTTACTTTTAACGTCTAATTGGTTCAATAAATATCATATGGAGATATACCTCCTCCCTCTAACAGTCTAGTCATGTTCTTTAAAAGTCAATCTCCATTTGTTCCCTGACGGTTGTATATTGAAATATCGTCTTTCGTCTATGCAGATGTGGTATGAGTGCTGATGGGACAACTCTCCATCCAAGTCACAATTTATCAAAGTAAACCATTAAAGGTAAAGGTACGGTCTTCAACACGACGCCTAGGCTCACACCGAACAGCAAGCTATAAAGGCCCAAAGAGTTAATAGTGTAAATCATTCAAACGGGAAAACCAACGGTCAAATCTTTATAATAAACGAAAACGAGAAACTCTTATGAACCATATAAACAAACGACAACCACTCAACATCAGATACCTGACTTATGACAGGTGAAAAACAATTCCAGCGGGATTAAACGTGTTAATGGTACCAAACCTTCTCCCTGTTCTGAAACAGCACAACATGGAAATAGACACTATAAAATATCAATGGGAATGATTTAACTCAATCAAAAAAACGATTTCATATATGTTCAGTTACGTAGATACAAACAGCCTTGTGAAGTTCGATGTAAACTTTAGCATGACATTCTCACGTCAATGCAATATGCCTTAGTATATAGTTCCATGTAGAGCTAATATTGACGCATACAATCAATGATGTCAGCCATCTATAGCGCATCGTAGACCTCATCATGACGGACAAACATCAATGCAAGTAGCCCCGTGTAATGTCATTTTGTGCTGATTAGCACAGACACACGCCAATATCAATATCCATACGGTACAATGTTGATCTCATTAGGACATACATGAACGTGGCATGACGAACAAATGTCATTGCGAGCATTAAAGCTCATCATCACGAACAAACATCAATCCGATATGCCATGTAGAACTTTGAATAACGTATCATGTCAGACACACGTTAATGCACGTAGCCATGTAGAATCATGTTCCGCTTATTGTGGAGGTTTAGAAGTCAAGAAGATCACTTGTCTGATAATTTATCATTACACTGAAAATAAAAATGTTGATAGAAATACAAAAGAGGGACGAAAGATACTAGAGAGAGAGTCAAACTCATAAATCGAAAATAAGCTGACAACGCCATGGCTAAAAATGAAAAGGACAAACAGACAAACAATAGTACACATGACACAACAAAGAAAACTAAAGAATGAACAACACGAACCCACCCAACAACTAGTGGTGATCTCAGGTGCTCCGGAAAGGTAAGCAGATCCTGCTCCACCTGTAGCACCCGTCGTGTTGCTAATAAGATAACAAATCCGGTAAATAGTCTAATTCGGTAGGTCACATTTATGAAAGGGAAGGGGATTGTAGTTACGATGTAAGGAACATATCTGAAACGGGTATTCCATAACGGTCAACCAACTCGTGATGGCGTCCGTAAAATTTACGAAGAGATGATTTAAACTAAACTATTTGGAACTCTTGATTTAATAGCTTCCTTGTGAGCAACAACTCTCTATCAAGAAAATCATGATAGGAAATGCAAGCACGGGAATATCGTATCAATAGGTGATATATACACCGTATGTAGGTGCTGCTGGAATGTTGCTACTTAAAAATGGAAAATCCACAATTGGAAAGCTGAAATCATCTCATTTGTCGTAAAGTTTTGTTTTCAATCGACCCTCATTGTCAATTTCTAGATGAAATTCAAGATATGAGGCCGACTAAACTGTATATGTTGTATCTTGTATCTCTAGATCAATGGGAGAGATGCGTTCGACATAGTCACCAAATTTTGATTTGTTTAGTGAAAGAACATCATCTATATAGAGATACGTAGAGTTAAAGGATATTGCTAACTTCTTATCTTTCTTCCTAAGACGTTCATGTATGAAGTCAGCCTTATAATAATAAAGAAACAAGTCGGCAAGAAGATGGGCACAATTCGTGTCCATAGGAATGCAGAAAGGCTGTTGAAAAACACGTTCCCCGAACGTCACAAATATGGTGTCAATCAAGAAATCAAGCATCTTGATGATGTCAGTCTCAGAGATTTTTTTTGTTTGAATCAGAGTGATCCTTTACAAAGTACAAGTGTTTCTTTACCAAATAGTTACAAGTGTTTCTGTAAAAAAAGTCTAATGATAAGTAACAAAAGTCATATTTACCTATACATGACGAATACAAGTCGATGCACATAGCCTTAAATAGTACCTTGTAAACGTCAATGCAAGAAGCCCTGTGTATTACTATGTAGAGCAAATGCACGGTTATACGTCAATGATGGCAGCTATCTTGAATGCATCGTAGAGCTCATCATGACGGACAACAAAAATGCGAATAGCCCTTGTAATGTCATGTTGAGCTGACAAGGACAGACAAACGTCAATACCAATAGCAATGAAGTGCCTTGTACATCTCAGTAGGACAGACTGAGGAATGTCGGAAAAATGTCAATGCGATTTGCCATGTATAGTGCCAAGAAGAGCCCATGATGAAGGACAGCCGTAAATGAGAGCACCCGTGTATAGTGCTTTGTAGACCTTATCATGAAGGACAAGTATCAACATGAGCAGCCATGTATAGCACATTTATAAGTTAAGCATGAATTAGACATGTCCTACCTATAAAGTACTACTAAGAGCTCACAATGACGGACACAAGTCAATTCAAGTAGTCATGTATAAGGCAGTCTAGAGGCCATCATCACCCACAAACATCAACACGAAATTCCACGTAGAACTTTGAAGAGCTTTCCATATCAGAAACATGTTAATGCATATAGATATGCATTTTCATGTTCAACTCGTCATGAAGTTTAGAAATCAAAAAGTTACCTTGTCTGATAACACATCATTATTAACTCATATTGAAAAAAAAATGTTGGAATCAAAATAAAAGTATTTCTGTAATTTGTTTGTAAATGTCAGGATATTTTCATTCTATGAACGCCTTTTCTTTTATTTGTTTAATCGAATATGTATTAAAAATAACTTTGTTGCACCTGAATAAATAAAAGCATTGTAATGGTACATTCGACTTCAAAACGTATAACTAAAAATAATAACTGGCTTTTACATTATACTACTCTTTTTTCTTTGTATCTTCATTTTAAGGTTCGTCTTTATCTTCTTGTACAAAATAAAAAGTATGTCTGCTTGTTTACATTCATCATCATTTGTATAAAAAAAAAATGGTTTAAAGATTTTCATTTAGCAAAACAATTCTATATATCACACTACCATTGTCTTTAATTGGTTCATCGAAAGTCTAAAAGTATTATTATTTCTTTGTTCTGAAATTTATGTGTCTGGACTTTCAAAGCTTTCGCTTATTTGCAGTTAGAAAAAAACAATGTATGTTTGCATTGTTTTCATTTTGAAATTAAAAGCCTGTGTCAGTTCATATTTTCCTGCAAAGTTAATTTTTGTACGAAATCTACGTACTTCATTGGACGTTATCGCATTCATCCAATTGAGACGATAAACACATGTGTTGAATACCATAATACATTTCTTCAAATTTAGATTCATTATCTCTAAATCATAAATCTGATACCAAGCACAATCCACGTAGCATTTTAATAATTTACTTGTACTTAATAAACAAGTGTTTTAAAGGGCAAATGTAATATAGGAATAGGAGCTCCCGTCCATTCTATAGAACTGCATTTGATTAATGAACAGACCTCTATTAACGTTATCGTGCCAAACCTCTACCCTTTTAAAAATCAAAGGTCTGTACCTGGTTATTGTTTCATGACATTAGTGTAAGTTTTACTGGTATACGGTAAATGGTCAGTATATATATTACGTATATTTGAACTGGATAGAGTTAACATTTTGGCAATTTGTTAGATATTTGTCACTGAACTTTAAACAACAATCAATCAAAGCTTTACTACCAATAATAATTACATTTTCTTTGAACAAGTATATGGTGTTTTGCTGTCGGTATTCAAATTTACAGATAACATAACCAAATCTCGACACTTAATTCATTTATAAAAACCTTGAAGCTTTGGTGAGTTTCCATAATGTTAATCAAAATATCCAAACGATCTGACAAAATTAGGAAAAGTAACTACAATTTGTCTTTGTTTATATAATCCCTTTCTGCGATTTATAAAAGTTGCCAAATGACCACAGTACCGAGTTCTTGGGACAATAATGTGAAACAAATGAACCCAGTAGACTTTTTGTCACTTAAATGCCACACAACAGAAATAAGTAAAGAATTGAAAATGACAATACCTGTATATATACTTTGATCAAGGTCATATTTGTCTCTAAATTTTTATGGCGTTTTTACAATACATTCTTGTGAACTGATTCATAATTTAGTCTTCTTTACATGATTCCTTTATTCATCTATATTGACTTTAAACTAGCTGTAAGTAATAGCGGTGTTTTAGTTGTTGTTTTGGGATGTATGAATACCCTCTCACGTCCGGTACATTTTTATGTTTTTGCTTTGTGTCGATATAATGAGTTGAGTCTTTTTGAACTGATCTTTAAAGTTTGTCCTTTTTTTGTGTTGTTACGCCTTTGTCTCAGGTCTGGGAGGGTTCAGCGCTAACAAACATGTTCCAAACCACACAACGTTTATCTTTTTTCGGCAAGTGTGCTTTTATAGAAAATGCAGTTATTTTAATGGTCTAATATTTTCCTTGTCGGGGCCTTTTATACCTGACTATCCCTCGATTGTTTTTCTCACCATGTGCATAGTTGCTTAAATCCACTTCATTTGCATTCGACTGGACAGTTAACTCATTGGATATAACACTACATCTCCATATATTCATATCTTTATGTAAGAAATTATTTACAACGGTGGTATCACTTTTTGAAGTTATACGAAGGGGCTCATTGATGACTATAAATATTGGTTTCAGCCAGAAAAATAAATGAAGTTATCCTTAGTGTTTGCTGGGGTAGGTTTGTAAATGTAACGATATCTAAACAGACAATGTGTATTAGTATTTACAATGGCAGCATGACGGGTTAAACATCTGGATTTGTGGTTTAATGTTGAGTTTCATGGACTGCTGTTGTCTTTTGTTTGGAGGCTGTGAAATGTTTATCATTATTTTAACGATAATTATATGTTTGTTCCTACGGACAAAGCTTATTGTCTCTGTATGTAAATCGTACTACTACGAATGGCTTGTTAATGAGTTAGGAATAAATTAGTACTCAGGAAATCCCACATATAAAAACATATGATTTGACAAGAATGAGATTTTGGCGAATCATAAGTCCCTCGTGTTTTCAACGAAGACAACATTGAAAAAAAATTCACAAAATTCCGTACAAACAACGGTGCATTGCCGGCTCATCTGCGTGTTCGAATTGTCTATTAGACTTTCAAATATTCTTTCTGCAGTGAAAGAGAGGGTCTTCAAAAATACTGTGAAACTGTTTACTCGCGTAGTGGTATTAACACGGCAGCAATCACACTTGCAATGTGGACAGGGGTTAATATAAGTTACACAACTTGTTCATTTGTTGTTTCCCAATCCACTATACATAGATATGTTTGAAACTTAAACCATGTGTAGATTTTTAAAAACTCTAAAAAAAAACTTCTGGACAATTTTAAAACTTGATGTTTTTTTTTTAAATAAGTTCTTTCAAAACTTTTGATTTTTCAACCCCATGTAGAATTAAGAAAAAATCAACAATGATTTTCAGCATAAAAACGGTAGCATACGCTATAAATTGATTACTTGGAGACACCATACGACATATTTGTTTGCAGTGAACAAAACTATAAAACATGTTACACAGCTAACAAGTAATCAGAATACTTGAGTTTCTTAATGACAACATATTTGAATTTGGAGGTAGATTTTTTCAACAAAATATCGGCATTCCTACAGGAACGAACTGTGCGCCTCTCCTTGCCGACCTCTGAATATTTGTATAAGAATCGGAGTTCCTTCAGACACTTGTCAAATACAAGACGATAGTAGGAGCTAGGTCATTTGATTCCACATTCATACATTATGATGATGTTCTCTCAATTACCAATCCAAACCTTTCTTATTGGATTCGATATATACCCTAAAACTTGAAATTAAAGACACTGCTTCCTCCGCCTCATTTTTAGACTTCGAATTTCATATACACGGTCATATCAGTACCAGCATCTATTCTAAGTCTTAAATTATCAATTCCCCCTACCTTAGTAGCATTATACTAACCTCACTGGCATATGGGATATCAATCTCCCCACTTATTTGGTAACTAAGAGCATGCAGCTACTACTCAGACTTTGCAAAGCGTTACCAGTGTCTAAGCAGAAAGGTAATGAACCAGGGGTATGTCAAAAAATGTCTTGTCATCTTTCTAAGAAAGAAGATATAAGACCTTGTTGATTTTTATTCCGTTCAAACTTCACAAATAATACAATGGTCTTGGAGTATAGATGCTGGATACTGACTTTGGTTATATTCTAAATGACGTGTTATAGTATTCTCTTATTTGTCTTTATGAATATTACTTTTACTGTTTAGTCTTTTCTTTATGTGGAATTTATCTGACGTGGCTCTGCATTTATAAATCCCATCATTGTTTTATTGTTCTATGATATTTTTTTTGTATTCTTGTCTTTCAATGTGCTTGGTGTTGATTATGTATCCCTTTTGTGTTTCTTGGTTACTTATGACGATGCCCTGTACTTATACATTCAAGCATTGTGTTTTTGTTCTATGCTAATGTCTGTATTTCGTTTTTACTAATGTGCTTTGTCTGTGTGCCTTTTTGTGTTTCTTTCTTGTATGTGATGTGGCTATGCACTTAAACATTCCACCATTGTGTGATTGTCTTATTGTACCATGGAAATTTTTGTTTATATATCAGTTTGTTTTTATAGTGATAATAAAACAACGTTGAATGCTGTATCATTTTTACAGATTATGTCTGTTTGTTTTGTTCACACATCGTTGTCAATATAATGGATTTGATACGGTTGTTATACATGTGAGAGGTTTAGCTACCTATAAAACTAGGTTCAATTCACCATTTTCTACATCAAAAATGCCTGTACCAAGTCAGGAATATGACAGTTGTTGTCCATTCGTTTGATGTGTCTGATATTTTTTTTTCCCGTTTGATTAGGAACTTGCCGTTCTGAGTTTTCCTCGGAATTCAGTTTTTTTTTGTGAGTATACTTATTATGGTATCTTTCTCCCCTCTTTTTAATGTATGCACATGCAAATGATTTATATAGAATTCGAAACATAAACTGGGGATGGCCTTTTCCATATGTTTTATATATATCCTACGCGCTGGTACCCCAAGGATCAAACAAGTTCGAAAAAAGAGCCGACAATTGTCAAAGCAACCTCGGACTCAATGACGCCATGTCATGATTTTTTAAATGTTTGCAAATCTTTCTATTATACAATAGAAATACAACTCTGTGATAGGATAATTTTTCCAGCAATAAAATAAACAGATTACTGGCATTGGGTTCCTGCAAATTATACATGTACCATTAATTGAACATATAATAAAAGGTAGGGTTAACGGGGATTTTATTAAAACGACAAGCTATTCAATTGAGTTATTCTTCTAATAGGTTATAGATGATAAAAGTAAGTTGACATTCAAAACAAATCATTTCATCTGACATTATTACGCAATAAAGTAGTGTATCATGAAATTCAATAGGCAATGATTTACGATTAAGAAATTTCTGAAAAGTGAACAAAATTAAAAGTTAGCGGGTAAAGATATTATATCGTTGTGTTGCAAAGAAATTTTACTTCGTCTAAGGTTTTGATCAGATATTATACATTCAAAACATGCCGTTGGCGTTTTCGTTTTTCAATTGTAATGATTTAAAACCAAAACTTCAATTTAATACAAGTACAACGAATAGTCAGATTTATAAATTAATGAAAATGTATCTGTTTTACAATTGAAATAATGGAACGTGACTCATATCACCATTACATGACTTTTGTACATATCACATGTTAATAGATTGTAGATTTAGTATTACTGTATATGATTAAATCAATACGTTATATGCCTTTGGGTGATTTGTTAAGAATAACTAATTGTAAAATGATTACAAATAATACCATCAGATATTAGACTTTACTTTATATTTTGTTTTAAATTAAAATAAAAAATCTGACCAGTTAGCTTGACAACTAATAATTTTGGTTTTATTTAATAAAATCAATTGAACCTCCTTTTGTGTCACCTCCTCATTTTGATTAATTTATCACTGTAATCATTTAAAATGCCCAAAACCAACAAATCCATACGTTAATATGAACTTACTGGGTACAACAACAACAACAACAACAACAATACTTTATTTTAAGAGGGTTACACAGTTAGCTATATAACTAATCTTCCCTGAGGCCCTCGAAATGAAAAATCAAACAAAACACAAACATATACTAGTACATTGCATACATACATTAGCATAAAAAGTCAAGTGTGATAATAATGTTCAATACAACTTGATAAAATGTGATGAAAAAATAAACATGATGACATGATCAGTTTTTTATATTATTTATTTATACAGCTAGGTTGATTTCAATAAATGATCTGTTATTTTGTATTTGAAAGAATTAATATTTGTAATATTTCTTTCTCTACCACGAAAGGAGTCGGCATTTATGTTTTTAATTATCGCTTTTTTTTAACAAACGTAACGTCCCCTAATATCGTCCTTAGTTTGTTGAGAAATCTTATATCTATTGGGTGATATTTAAATGTTTTAATTGTTGTTTTCAAATTCAATACTATTAGATATGCCTGTATGGCAACACATATAATGGTGATACGAACAACACATCATATTTATCTTGTCATTTTGTGTACAAGCTTTCTGACCCGTAGGACGGTAAGTTTGAATGTTTTCCCAATTAACACCCTAATATGAATTAGTATTGAAACTTTGTGTAAAGGCTATTAAAAAAAACAATAAATATAGTACTTTTTTTTTTATTTTATCTGATGTGTTGTGTGAGAGGGATCAATTAAGTTGCCTTGTTATTTTCATAGGCTTAATAATAAAAGTTGTATTAAAAAATGCAGGAGGGGACATAATCTTTTTTTATCTGACCAGTTTATATTTTGGAAATTTTATAAATTGATATCCTTCCACCTGGTGGAATTATATTTTAACAATTCGTACGTTAACAATTTCCTATATCTAACTTAAAATCAAGTGTAACACGTATCGTTATATGCAGTGTATATGTCCTTAACGGTCAAACATTTGGTGAAACATGTAAACATCATATTTATCCTGTCATTTTGTGTACAAGCTTTCTGACCTGTAGGAAGGTAAGTTTGAATATTTTCCCCATTTTACTCCAATTGTTGATAAGTATAATTTATTCGTGTAAAGTCTATTGAAAAAGACAATAAAAATATTCCTTTCTTTTTTTATTTTATCTGATCTGTTGTGTGAGGAGGGGTCAATTTAGTTGCCTTGTTATTTTCATAGGCTTGATAATATGATAATAAAAAGTTGTTTTAAAAAATGGAAGAGAGGGCACAATCTTTTTTTTATTCTGAAGAGGAAATTTTGTTAAGTCATATCCTTCCACCTGGTGGAATTATATTTTCACAATTCGTACGTTAAAAAAAATCCTTTATCTTACAAAAAATCAAGTATAACAGTTGTCATTACATGCAGTGTATTTGTCATTAATAGGCAAACATTAAGGTGAAACATGTGATACGCCATCGAATTTACATGACCTTTTGATTAAGGATGTTTGCTACTCAGTTTCAAATTAACAAGCTTTTCATAACACGAGTATATATTGACAGGGTACTGATAAAGGAATCAAAAGAACAAAAATAAAATATATGTCAATTTGCTTGTTTTCGAGATATAAGCCATTGCAATTTTGGTGGGGAAATGTTTTCTCTTGACTTTTCAGAGCTTTATCATTGACAAGTTAAAGATCTCAAAAACTGTTAAAAGATAACAACGAAATTATAAGACTTTTACATATGGCTCATAATGATACATGTAAAAGATTTTTAAAAAGAAAAATGAGGGTCAATGGACAAAATTTTGTAAGGCATTCAAATGGATAGAACCAAAGGATTCCGAAAATTCCAAAACATAACAAGCAAACTTCCTCAAGAATACATATTTATGTCAATATAAAAGATCCCGGAAATTAGTCTAACGAATGATTCGTTAAGCATACGTACCTTTCGTCAAATTGTTAGAAAGCTCGATTATGCAAACATTTGTAATATGACTCGTTTAGTAAACAAAAATAATTAATACAATATTTGAGTAATAAATCATTCCGTCCGAAGCCCAACCTTCATTGAAATATCTTAAAGCCAAATATTATAATGCCTGGGATATAAAACCAAAGTAGGGGGAAACAGGTATGGACAAAGGATCTTGGTGTATAAACGAACAATTTAAGCAAAGTTTGTTATAAATCATGTCGGTACCAAAGTTGAACCTACTATGTTGATGCTATTCACGGGTGGCGGTTTTAACGATAGAGGAAAAGAGGTAATGATGGTATCAATTGCGATAGAAATGTATTTTATGTCAACTGTTACCCTTTATATGCTTTTTTGTATTTTCAATCGTTCTATTACTGTATGATTGACTTTGGCCAACATTTTCTCTTTAATATACATTATTTATTTTCTTATATGAAATATTTTTGTCTCAAGTATTCTATAGCTAGGTTAAGATGGCTATTACAATTTGGAAGAGAACTTTGGACTTTTTGGTTTTCAGTGCTCTTTAGCTTTGAAGCCTTTTTCCAAAGGTCGTTTTATATGGACGAGGCGTTCGTCTGGTGTTGTACACTGTAGATCGTGTGTGTGTATTGAGGTAATATAACTTGGCCAAAATATCATTATTTAAGCAAACTATCATGTTTGTAAGTAATTACACGTCTACGTTAAGTATATGCTCAATCGGATTAATCTTTCTAGGGTAACATTAAAATGTTTTTCTTTTTAATAGATGAATAGACACAAATAAGAAATATTTTGTAGAACCATACGCTGTCAATTTCATGTACACTTATTAGTCTTAAATCCTCATATATGATTTATAACAGGCTAAATCGAATGTCCAAATTATAAATAGTATAAAATACACAATATACAATGCATGGGCTGGATTTTATGTATTCTCGTGTCATGAGTTTTTTTGTTATAGTTTGGACGCCATCTTATTAACCATGAAGGTAAACGAGGTCTGTCAATGATCAAATAATCCCCCCCCCAAAAAAAAATAATTAAATAAATGAAAAATCAAACAGATGGTGATCTCGTGCAATTTGCTATTTAGATTAAAGTAAATATTATATCATATCGTATTGACGAAGAATATTTCGCAAGATGACCACTTAACAGGTATTTTACATTCCAATCATATCTTTGACAAATCTTTTAATAAATTTAAATAAAAACGTACAGCCGATTTCATCGAGTGTGTTGCGATAGGTTTTATCTTTGGTTAGCTTACTTGCAAGCTGAACTGTGAAGTCATTATTATGTTATGTAAACCACCCTCCTTTAAGGGTAGACTAGTCCGACAAATAATCAATCTGTGTGTATGTATTATTGGGCTACTACCAAAGGAGGGTAGCATACTTAACCTTATAGTGACTTCACGGTTCAGCTAGCAAGCAAACAAACCAAATATATTACAAATGACTACACACTCGGTGGAATAGGCTGTAATAAAAGTATATCAAATAGTCAGACTTGATTAATTTATTTGGGATTTTTTATCTGTTTTAAAATTGAACTAAAAGTACGTGACTCATATTACAAATACATGGATTGTGTACATATCACATGTTAGTAGATTGCAGATTATTTGTAACTGTATATGACTAAATAAATACGTGTTTTGTCTGTGGGTGAAACTGTTTACAATATCTGTATAGAAAATGAATAAGAATAATATCTTCATGTATAAAACTTTTATTTTAATTTTGTTATAAATTTAAATGAAAAATCTGACCATTTACTTTTCGAAAACTATTAGTTTTAATTTTAATCAGTGTAATGACTTGAACAATTCCTGTATGTCACCTCTTCAATGTAATCAATTTATCTCTAATAATCATTTAAAATGCCCAAAACAAACAAATCCATACGTTAATATGAACTTACTGTTGCAGGGTACCACGAAGGGAGTCGGTACTTATGTTTTTAATTACTATTAGTATCGCTCTTTTTAAAAAAATCAAAGAGCGTCCCCTAATATCGTCCTTAGTTTGTTGAGAAATCTCATATCTGTTGGGTAAAATTTTATTGATTTAGTTGTTGTTTTCAAATTCAATACTATTAGATATACCTGTATGACACCACATAAACTTGTGATAAGAACAACACATCATAATTGTCATTTTGAGTACAGGTTTTCTGAACTGTAGGACGGTAAGTTTTAATAGTTTTCCATTATGTTGATAAATATTCAAATGTGTGTGAAGTCCGTCAAATTAAGGCAACAGTAGTATACTGCTTTTCTTAAGTCATCAATCGAGAAAAAAAACAAATCATTGTTACAAACTAAATCCGAGGGAAACAAATCAACTATAAGAGGAAATCAACGAAACAACAGAACACTGAAATGCAACAAAAACAGACGACAATGCAACGTTCATAGAAACGAACTATTATATAACATCTGCCTGATTACTGATTTGGAACAGGACATTTTAAGAAAAACATGGTAGTTAAATCTGGTTTCTTAGCTAGCCAAACCTCGTGCTTTATTGCAATGTTGAATATACGGCTAAAATGACAACATTGAAGGGAAACATGTACAAATAAATGCAAAAACATCCAAGACAGAGAAGTCTTAAATAAATAATATAATAGTACATTTCGACATGTTAAACACATAATGACAACGAAATACTAGAGAAATTAAAGGCAGTACATAAAAACAGCATAATATAATAACAAATTGTGTGTTTGTCACAAGAAAATATCAACCCAATAAGAAGTAACGTCACAGGTAAATTACTCAAAAATGGATAAAAATCAAGATTAAGTTTCTGATATATTTTATTACATTGACAAAAATATTTATTCAGAATTGTGTTAGTAATTATGAAACTAACAGCACAACGAAATTATGTCGGATTTTCTTAAAAATATAACTGTGTAAACAAATAAATCCTGTGCACATAGAAGCTGCAATCTAAAATCATACTAATCAATTGGGTGAATAATTATCTTTACTTTTACATATGAATAGAAGATAAAAAAAAATAACAACTACAAACGATAAGACACAACACAATATCAGAATTACAAATACAACTTCACAAGTAAATACATGAACGCATGAAAAACAAATACCGAGACACTTATTAAAAACAGTCATATTCAGGAATAGGTCACGTTCGGTACTTAAAAGACCAGACGACGTAAATGGTAAACCATAATCTAAGACTTGGAAAAAACAGTTAATTTAGACCCAGACACATCGCCTGGATTAAATAATTTGCGATGGTGTCCAGGACATTTACAGAGTGTCATTCAGGAAAAGGTCCCGTTCGGTACTAAAAAGACCAGACGACGTAAATGGTAAACCACAATCTAAGACGTGGACAAATAGTAAGATAAGACACAGACACATCGTATGGATCAACCAATTTGCAATGGTGTCCATGAAATGTTACTGCTGAGAAATGGGACATTGATAATAGGGATATTGAATCGTCCCGTATGTCATATAATTTGTCCATTTATTTTTGACATTGCACTATCAATGTCTTCTTTGACTGTTCATGACGTTAAAATACTAAATCCCTGGGATGTGATTTAGTTGATTTTAGTGTTTGATGCATGATTTTTCAGTATTTATTGTTTTTGGTTTTAAGCAACTTGTCAATAACTGAAAGTACTCTCAAATCGAGTTTCTTGTGAGGTATACTTGTTGATACTATCTGGTTTTTGTTGTTAACATGTACCTTGTCTATAAACCGGCTTTGGCCGTATTGAATTACTACAAATTCCTCGTGCTATGATCATTAAAATTATTTCCTTTCTCCTTAAATACTGTTCCGGCACCTGTGCATGAAGAATACGAAGTGTTATCGAACATCAATTATATAGTTGTATTGTTGATATTCACCCCATATATACCAAGTTTTAGATAAGTTTAATTGAAAAACAAGAAATCCCTTGGTATTATATAGACAGAAGAAGTATACTTAACAACAATATTGTTTTCATTTACCTGTGTATGATATGACGTTTTTGTTTTCAAAGTTGAGGGTTTTCTTAAAATGGTTAACATTTCACAGCGGTTTTATACTTTTATTTTGATTGTTTGCATTGTATCACATATCAAATGTATCCGTTCATTGTGTGTTTTTTTTTATATATAGGTTTTGTTTAATATTCATATTGATATGTTATAATGTGTATTCCTATATTGTAATGTTATACTATTGATTCAGAGAGAGAGAAGGTTTGGTACCATTAAAACGTGAAATCCCGCTGCAATTTTTTGCTTCTGTCCTACGTGAGGAATCTGATGTTCAGTTGTTGTAGTCTGTTCGTGTGGTTTTTAAGTGTTTCTCATTTCTCGTTTTTTTATATAGATTTGACCGTTAGTTTTCCGTTTAAATGGTTTTACACTAGTAATATTTGGGGCCCTTAATAACTTGATGTGGCTAGGCTCCATGTTGAAGACCGTACCTGGACCTATAATGGTTTACTTTTATAATTGTGACTTAAATAGGTAGTTGTATCATTGGAACTTATACCACATCTTCTTATATCTATGTTAAAAGTATACAGCAACATCAAAAGTTGTAAATAGACAGAACTGGTGTTTTCTTTTATTAAAAGTAACTTATCCTTTTTTTTATTTTTAACAATTAAACTTGATTTTATTGTGTAGAGAAACAGACATTTTTGGAATTTCTGCTAAAAACTTCTAGAGTCTGTATGTACACATTAGTTTGTTTTAATGACTATCCCAATCCGAGTCAAGCTGTTGCAAATTCAGTTTAAACTGAAAAAAAATGACCCTTGTCTCTTAACATATATTTTTTTTACATGAACTTTAAACTTGAAAAACTAACATAGTCACGAAATTCTTAATTTATAGAATATGTTTCAATGTAAAATTACAAATATTTGCAGTTTTATTTTGTCCGTACTGAATGATATCGTGCATATACATATATTCTTTATATTGTTTGCCTCTTTTTCTTTACATTTTGCCATACATTCTATAGTCTGTGAATCAAGATCATCCAAAAGTAAACGATTAATTCAACTGTACATGCATTATTTGTATGGTCGCTCAAAATGAGAATGAAATACTTGCAACTAGCCAATAAACAAATACAGTCAAAAGTAAATTCCTATCAACTGCGTTCCCCATCATAGAATAACCTTCAAGGTTATTTTATTCGGAAAATGATTGTATTAACACTATAAAACGTGAGATGACTGGCGTGTAATTATAGTGGACACGTTTTGGCGAATAACAATTATCGGACACGTTTGGGGGTTCTAAAATTGAACACGTTTTGGGATATTGATAATTACGGACACTTTTGGTGGAAATAAACACGTTTAGGGGAATCGGACACGTTTGGTAAAAAGGACACGTTTGGGAGTGTTACATATATACTGGCATTTCTTAAGTTGTTGTTATCCTATACCAAAACTCGACACATTTGTAAACCGACTTTTCAAAGGAAAGATGTACTGACATTTTAAGCTTGAAAAAAATAAGACAGAAATGATTCGGTCAAATCAGCACTGACAATAAACTGTTGTTTCCTATCTTATTTTTAGATACATGTATGTAATAAACTTTTCCAATCACATGTATTCTAACTGTTAGCTGTATAACTAGCATATGAAGACAATCACATGGTCAGATATGACCTCGCTTGGAATGTTCAGCTTTGTATAAGTATAGTCCTCTTAAAAATCAATTTTTAGGACCAAATTTATTTTTATGACATATCTGTATGATCACGAAAGGAAAAAGAGGAATATTTTTTTTTGCTATTGTGTATTTTGTTTTTCTTACTTTCTTTTTATTGTAAGTCCAAACCAATGCTTCATTTCTGAACGTTGTTTTTCCGAACATAAAAAAGAGGATGTGGTATGATTGCAAATGCGAATGGTAAACATCACTGGTAGAATGTATCTCATTACCATATATTTGAAGGCCATCTTAAACTGTAGAAAGAATGTAGAAAGAATAGTAGTCAGTACTCTGGAAAGATAATAATCCAATATTTTGATGACCCAGTTATGTATCTTTTATTATATGGAGTTTTGTGAAGGTTTGTATCCTGTATAATGACGGTAAATTTTCTTCGTTTCCTTTGATTTGATACCAACAGAAAGAAGTGCAGAATTGTGATTTTGTAAAATATCGTCCTTGGTTAAAGAATATTTAGGATTACCAGTAGTTATATTTATTGCAAGCTTATTGTGAGACATTGAAATACTGGTTTTTACATATGCAGAAAATATGATTGGAGGCTGTATATGCTATAACAACGACTTAGTTGTCATGTAAAGAGGATAATGCATCCAGAACATCCGAATTCTTGAAAGGACTAGTACCTCTTGTGCTCATAGTATATCATAGTTTTTGAATGTGCTTCTGAATTCATGATCGAATAGCTTTGATCGATTCGGACAAAGTGTCCAGTTCTGGTTCGTCTGATTCGCGCTTAATCCATTTTCTTGCATAATTCTCAACTGCATCCATCAGTAACCTGACGTTCTTTTACCAGCTGATGGGGTTGGAATTCTATGTTTTGATACCTTGGCTAAAGCCATTTCTCCTTAAAGGAAACATATATAAGGATACTGTGCATTAAATTATAAAAGGTGATGGCCTTTAAAGAAAGATTTTTAAATTATAACGTTTCATATTCAATTTTGTATACATATACTAATTATATATAGTTTAAATTGTTTGAAAATTATAAACTAAATAAAACACAGAGGTCAGTGTGAGATTATGCACATCTATTTAGCAATGGAGTAAAGTTCATAACATTTTGTCTCTTATTAATAAAAGTTTTATATTTAAATTTTTTCTAGGTACTTGTAAAATATGAAGTATTTGCTACCATTACTGATTCTGACAAACTGTCTTATAATACAAGGTAAAATCATGTTCTGTGTATACAAAAGAAGTAATCTTATATCTTATTGTACCAAGTCAGAAAAATGGCCATTGTTATAGTATAGTATAGTTCGCGTCAGTGTGTGTCTCATTTTAATGTTGTGTTCTGTTGTGTCGTAGTTCTCTATTATTTGATGCGTTTCCCTCAGTTTTAATTTGTAACCTGGATTTGTTTTTTCTCTATCAATTTATGAATTTCAAACAGCGGTATACTACTGTTGCCTTTATTTTTATATTCAAGTGAAAGAAAAAGGTTAGAATATCCCAATAAAGGACAGACTGTGGTAAAATATATATAAATGTAAACATTATATAAAAAATACAAGCGAACATCTATTATTTCTATTTGATCGATAAAAGACAGCAATTTCTTTTGGATCAAAGGGGTCTAGGTGACTACAAATATTCACAGACAAAACTACGAAAACTTTTAAATGTCACATGTTAAAACTCCAAGATTACTAGTAACCTACAACAGTTATGATGATATGTTCAATAATTAAGACATATTATAGCAGTTAGGGTCTTCATATCACAAGAATAAGCAACAGATTAACTACATGTGATGTATGGAATGCTTATAAGGTATTTATATGAGTTCGTTGAAACCATGAATCTTTTTCCTGGTTCATTGGTTACTGTAATTATTTGACGTATACAAATGTGTGCAATCTTTAAATTTTCAACATCAAGGACATGTCTTATATACATTATATACATTGTATGATTAAACTGTGGACCGTCTCTAAAGATGTTTCATTTTCTCAATACACATTACAATCATTGATAATACAATTTAACAGTACACGACGTATACATGTTTGATAGTAAGGATATAAATTGTTTTCTCTCAGTATTTGTTATTTGTGAACTTTTTTTTTTTATTTCCTGTAATATGGAATGCAAGGAATCGTTGCAGTCTGTTAAATGATTTTTTTCCACTCAATATATGGCTTTTTAACACCGATTAACTTATGTTGCCTTTATATAGTATTTTTTTGAAACACGGAAAATGTTAAATGTAAATAAATTGCAGGTGTTTTAGAATGGCTGGTTGTTGGAAAGTTAACAGAGTATGGACAAAACGTGACATTGTTTTGTAATGTTTCAAACTGTTGTCCCAAAGATTCAGGTTGGGAAATGTGGATCCCACAACAACGCACGTTGTTTATAGATGTCAAAACAGAAAGACCAAGTAAAAAGTATGACGGAAAGGTTTTTAGAGATGGGTACACCTTAATTATTCAAAATCTGACTGAAAAAGATCTGAATGTTTCGTATGCTTGTTTGTATGGTGTAACTTATGGGGAAATAAAATTTCTACTGGAAGAAGACGTTTTCACCTGTAAGTACACGCACTCGATATAAATATGAATATAACGTGAAATGAAAAATCTGTATTTTGTTTTTCATTATGATAACAGTTGGCAAAAGAAAAGAAAAGGCAAGTAGTCAAAACCACAGGTTATACATTGCATGCGTTCGAGCCGCTTTTCCTAATGTACTGTCAAAGCCAGAATGTATTACAACTGAAACATTTGAAGAGCTATACAACCTAGATGGTCTTAAACAATAGCTAAAACCATCTCAGATCAGCTTTGGCTGAGCAAGTGGAGACCTTACTTTCTTTAAAATTTTAAAATTCATAAACTTACATTTTAGAAAGGTTGAATATACATCATGCAGTAATGACTACTGAACTGATGAAACCCTAGAACCGAAAACAACATGTTGTACATTGCAGGCCTCCGAAATGCTTTTCGTGATGTTCCATCATCTGACACGCTGAAAGCCGAGAATTCATACCAACCTAGAAAGTCGAAGATATTGACCAAAATGGGCATAACAAAATAACTAAATCCGTCTTATGTCAGCTTTGTCTGCGCCAGTTGACACCTTAATTTCTTCAAAATGTATAGATTTATAATCGGACATTTTAGAATGGTTGATTATAAATTAGGCAGTACTGACTAGTGAGCTGATAATACCCTCGGATCGAAAACAACATGTTATACATTGCATGCGTCCGAAAGACTTTTCCTGTTTTACCTCTACCAGGAACACCGAAAGCAGAATATTTGAAATTCAAAACAAAATGGACATGCGCTTACTTCTTAGCTCCAGACTTGGGACAGACCCGTTTAAAATGTATCGGATTAAACATTTTTGCGAGTGTTCAACACTTCCCTTACCTGATAAATAGTGAGCACAACAGAAGCACAAATAGTTGAAATAAGCATTGACATAAAGTTTACATAGATAAACGTGTTATATATTGTAATGATACAGAATAGAAATGAATACCAGATGACTGACACTGTGGCAATGAGCCGACAATTTGATAACCCCATAAAGTGTGACATTTTCGGTGAGCAAAAGGAGGTTGGCGTATATATCGAAGAGACAGCAACCTAATGAAAAGACATATATACGAAATATGAAGACGAACAAACGGAGTTTAGGGGTTTATGTTAGAGAGATAGCCAACAGTTTGAACTCTAAATAAGTGCTTTTACTCTTTCTCTTCGGCTAGTTACAATTTCAACTACAAACAGATATGGCCACCTGACATAATCTTGTCATGATATCAGCCAGGTTTTTTTTAAATCTTGTCTGCAAATACAATGTTTTAAAATGAAAAAGACTCTTTAAAAAAGTCATGCATCAAAAACACTTTTCTTAGGTAACCTTCTTCATTAAAGATCAAACCTAAACATCGGATAGCCATGAGTGTAAAATTATAAAGCCGCAGTAAGAGCCGTATTACCAAAATGTATACTTGTTTTTCACCTACACCAAATTGTTAATTGGGAGAGATTCTCCTCAGATGATTATAAATTAATGTTTATCGAACGAATAACATCGTGACCAATGATTCGATGTTATAACCAACTGTTTCTTAACCATACCAGCCTGTTATACTTTTTGATTTCAGTCAAAAGTACTATATCACCTGATGTTTCAACTGGGGAAAGTAAATTATCTCAAAGTGAAATGTAAGTAAGAAGTTTATATTAAGTTTTAATATAGATAGATATTCTCATTGTATTAAACAGTACCTTGATCAAGTTTTCCTTTAACCCAGTATGACGTCATATGTCCTGTTTTTTTTATGTTAACCTGATAATCGGACGTTAGAAAAAATCGTACGCTTCAAAATGTTAAACAAATTTATAAACATAAGATTTCCAGGTGAACAACGCGAATGTTTTGTACATGTATGTTATTGACGAAATCACGTGGATCTCCGTTGTCGTAAAGAAAACTGAATCCTAAATATCAAAATTATGTTTTAGGTCCAGCGTTATGCATATATCGTATATTTTCAAAACTGTAAAAAATCCAAATTAAATTTGTAACTGATTCATGTAAAGTTGAAACTATTTCAACAGTAATATATTTCTTGAATACAAATGTCAAATATGCAATTGTAACATAGTTCTGCCATTGACACATGTTTTTTTTTAAATTCTTTGACAATTTTTGACAAATTTGAAGAAAAAAAAGGCTGAGTTTTTAGAACATATATGGTTCAAAAACATGTATATGAATGTTTGAGTCTTTCAGTTCCGACGCACTATCTATGTTGTGCTATATGTTAAAAAATGATACACTGATTATAATGTTAGTTTAACTCATTGCAGAGCTTCTATAGTTACTGGAATTACTATGGTGACAGTGTTAGTGCTAATTCTCATTTATTTCTGGATACGAAAAATTAAAACACAAGGTCAGTTTTTCTGTTTTATGAGTTATATAATTATTCTATTGCTAACAAAATATATAGTAACAATTAAATAAAGAAACAAGCACAGACATATTTTAGGTTTTTTAGTCAACAAATAAACGTTTGATTGACATAACAATGACATGAATTCAAATATAACACACTTTTCAACATGTTTTTATTCCCCATCTGTCATCAAGTGTTACCATTGGCGGTCATGTTTTACCTTCTAACGTCGGTCCTACTTTATCCTAGCAATGTAACTAAAGTTCGTCTGATCAAATCTTATGAAACTCATAAACGACATGAACAAAATTTGGCAGTAATATGTCTACAATACTACAGTTATGACCCTTTATAATTTGGAACTCTTACTTGAATTTGTTTATACACAATGCTAATAAACTTAAATTCACAGACATGAGTCGAATATTGACAGCGAGTTGCCTTCTGTTCTAAAGTTATACTATTTTATAACATAACGAATTTCCTTTTTTAGTGTTTTCCTACCCATTTGATGTAATGCCCTTGAACAATTGCAAATGTGTGCGTTTGTTGCCATGTGACTTAAGTTTGTCTCATTTAGAACATGCAGATTTCATTTAACTAATACATAATGCTAAGCCCATTGCTCATGGTTTTTAATTACTGAACTATATAACGAATTTAATGAGGGGGGGGGGTCTTTCGTGTCCTCAGACACATTCTACTGTGTTTATTTATTTGTTTTCCTTGCTATTTGAACAATAATTTTCTTCAACTTGTGAAAATGCAATTTTCTTCATGGTTGCTACATTTTAATAAATCCTTGCAATGAACTATAACAAATGACAAATTTGAATTCAAGCATATTATTACCATGCAATAAATAAATGATTATGTTGTCTCATGCATTATTTAGTGCGATATTTACACAAGGAAAATGTATATAAGGATTAGAAAAATAATAACCAGCTTTTTTTTTAATTTATTTTGTGAAGGACTGGTCTTAAATTAAAAAAAAAATGTATACAAGAGAGGGACGAAAGATACCTAAGGGAAAGTCAAACTCATAAATCTAAAATAAACTAACAACGCCATAGCTAAAAATAAAAAAAAAAAAAACAGACAAACAATAGTACACATGATACAACATAGAAACTAAAGAATAAACAACACGAACCTCACAAAAAACTAGAGGTGATCTTAGGTGCTTCGGAAGGGTAAGCAGATCCTGCTCCACATGTGGAACCCGTCGTGTTTCTTATGTGATAACAAATTATAAAAACGATATAACGGTAAAAATGTCATCTTACAAACCTTTTTCATATCTACAGTTTTATGCCTAAATCTAATGAATCCAAAACTTAAAATTTCAGATACAGATAAACTCGATACAGATTTGCCTGAAACAACGCCTTTAACGAGTAAGTGACTTTATATTTCAAGGAAAGCATAGAAAATAAAAGTATCCGGAATAAATGTGCATGGGACAAAATCGCATACAATACATAACAAAATTAAAAACATATCAATTAACAGGGCTTTCATTACTGTTCTTCATTCTAACAGTTGATGTGGGGTATTCAACAATGAACGAATCATTCATACCCTACAACAAGATCAAGACGGCTTGGATTTTATTTGGATTATGTTTTGCTAAACTTCAAAAAAATATTTTTACATTATCAATATCATTAGTTTATTCAATGTCAATATCTCCAAATTTACATGAACTATCGAGAATATTTGGTGATCATACAAAAATCTCGAGTTCATGCGATGAATTTTCTTGTTTTTAAACCAATTATAGGAAATAAAATTAAAACAAAACGCTATAGAATTTACGCGTCTGGAACACTTTTTGGGTTGATGTACATAGTTGATATACGTATTCAACATTTTAAAGAACATTTTACTATTAACAATAACCACAATAAACCTATTTCTCGTATCAAACATAAACTAAGAGAACTAGCCAAGGAATTTGTTTTTGTCCCGGCCGATAAAGCTGCTAATAATATTATTATTGTTTGACGTAAATTTTACATTGAGGTTCTGAAAAAGGAAATCACCAATTCACCAACATTCCAACTGACTCCATTTTCAGAAAACGAAATCTGTAACAAACATAAACTTTTAGCCACCGCTTTACAAGCAGAGCCAAATACAATGAAAGTCCCAACTATGTATTGGCTTCCAAAGCTACACAAAACCCCTTACAAATATAGATTTATTTCGTCTTCAAGCCATTGTTCAACTACTAAATTGTCTATTCTTCTTACCAGCACACTTGGTACAATTAACAACCTTATAATAAATTGTTCAAATAAGGCCTTCGAAAATAGTGGAATAACTTACTTTTGGAGTGTCAAGAACTCGTTGGAAGTACTTAATAAATTGCATGCTCATATTGGTGATTTTGAATCTGTTCAAAGTTTTGATTTTTCTACCCTGTATACCACATTGCCTCACATTCTCATTAAGAAAAAAATCACACACCTAATTAAATGGGCATTCAAAAAATCAGAATGTGAATATATTCAAACTCTTTTAGGTCATTTTTTAGTAGCAACAAACAAAACAACTATGTTAATTGGACATGCTTTGATACTATATATGCCCTTGAATTTTTACTAGATAACATTTTTGTTCGCTTTGGGGATTCCGTATACCGTCAGATTATCGGAATTCCAATGGGGACTAACTGTGCACCACTTATTGCGGACCTCTTTTTGTATTGTTATGAGTTACAATTTATGACAAAAATAAGCAAAGACCCATCAAAACAACATCTGATAAACAAATTTAATAATACTTTTAGATATTTGGATGATATTTTGGCTCTCAATAATGACGACTTCAGTATATATATTAATGAAATTTATCCTGCTGAACTTACTTTAGATAAAGCTAATACTAATAATAACCACTGCCCTTTCCTCGATCTTGATATCTATATCACTAACGGAAAGCTGAATACTAAAATTTATGATAAAAGGGATGATTTTTCATTTCCTATCGTTAATTATCCGTTTTTAGATGGTGACGTTCCCTTGTCACTATCTTACGGTGTTTATATATCTCAACTTGTACGATTCGGTCGTGTTTGTAACAATGTTTTAGATTTTAACGAGAGAAATTTATGTATTACTGAAAAATTATTACACCAGGGTTTTCGATATCACAAACTAGTCAAAACTTTTACTAAATTTTATCATCGGTATAAAGACATCATTCGTAAATATAGCTCAACATGCAGACTTTGTATACGTTCAGGTATTTCACATCCAATTGTTTATGGAAATATTCTTTATAAAGCACAAAGGTGTCAGTATTCACCTCAGAAACTTACAAAACCTTTAAATAGACTGATTAAGAAGGGATATAATTACGATACTGTTGTCAAGTCATTAAAGATTGCATATTTTTGCGTTAATATTGAGTCACTGATAAGGTCTTTGCGTCGGAACTAAAGACATTTATTCTAAAAACAGTTGTTGGCATGACACGGGTTATGTTCTTCTCATATATGTTATGATGGTATGATACTAAACCCCTAACGGGAAGGATTGTGCCTGATGTTCATATGATGAAATCATAATCTTTCAGTCAGTTTAATTGAAGTCTGGAGCTGGCATGTCAGTTAACTGCTAGTAGTCTGTTGTTATTTATGTATTATTGTCATTTTGTTTATTTTCTTTGGTTACATCTTCTGACATCAGACTCGGACTTCTCTTGGACTGAATTTTAATGTGCGTATTGTTATGCGTTTATTTTTCTACATTGGTTAGAGGTATAGGGGGAGGGTTGAGATCTCACAAACATGTTTAGCCCCGCCGCATTTTTGCGCCTGTCCCAAGTCAGGAGACTCTGGCCTTTGTTAATCTTGTATTATTTTTATATTAGTTTCTTGTGTACAATTTGGAAATAAGTATGGCGTTCATTATCACTGAACTAGTATATATTTGTTTAGGGGCCAGCTGAAGGACGCCTCCGGGTGCGGGAATGTCTCGCTACATTGAAGACCTGTTGGTGACCTTCTGCTGTTGTTTTTTATTTGGTCGGGTTGTTGTCTCTTTGACACATTCCCCATTTCCATTCTCAATTTTATTTTTTACAGAGTTTGTCTTTAGTGCCGTGTGGAGGCAGTAGAGTGCCTCCCCGTGCTTCAGGTTTATGATATACTAGATTATGGAGTGTGTGTCCGAGCGAGAACTGCTCTAGTTCATTTCTTTAGAAATATTTATCAAAAAAGTAGTATTTCAATATTCAGCCCCATTCTACTATTTAGTCAGCCATCAGTCCTACCCTGATATACACTATCTTTTTCGGGTAATTTATACTGATAGCTTTTGACATTTTCAGCCGAACAAAAAAATTATCAATTTTACATAACTTTAATTATTGTATGCTGGTTCATATTCTGGACGCCAATCTTTGCTCCTTTATTATGTAATTCACTAACAAAACAATTATGACGCTTAGAAACGGAAAAATACTAAAAACTAAACTTGTTCAAAGGGTATCTACACGTCTCAATCTTCAAAATCGGTTATCTAAAAATCCTACCATCGCTTACATTTTTAACAATAAAAATCGTGGTTACCCTTCTATCGATAAGTGTCATGCCAAAAAATGACTTACATGTCCCCGTCTTTCCACCAACAATACGGTAAGGTCCACGTTTAATGGTCGCACATTTTCTTTAAATTTTGAAACTGATATAACTTGAAAAACAAACAGTATTATTTATTTACTCACATGAAACAAACCGGGGTGTTGTATTCAGTACGTAGGAGAAACTGGACGATATTTATCTAAACGCACTCAAGAACATCTGTATCGTTTTAAAAGACCAAATAAATTCAAAAGTATCATTTACCAACACCTTAAGAAGCACAACCATCCGTTTAAATATTTAGCAGTTCAACCTTTAGAAGTAGTAAATAAGCAGCCTGGTGAATCGCATTCAAAGTTTGTACGATCACGGAAAATAATTGAATTAAATTGGATTAAAAACTTACAGACAGTTTACCCTCTCGGTCTAAATGATAATATCATGGGAATTGGTAATATATCTAGAACCAATTCCGTTAACATTTTGGATATAGTTTCTAAAACTGTTCGTAAAAACCGTTCTCACGGTCGTAGAACAAATCGCAATCAAAGAAAATTTCGGGCCAATCATACCAATATTTCGGACCTAATTTCTATTTCAAAAAACAACGGCAGACATTATCTGTTAACACAACTCTGTTCGTTACCGGTTAATAAGTTAAATAAAATTTTGGAGGATTGCAACACAATTTCATATAGCAGTCCTAAGTATGAAATTGTTCAAATTATTATGGCATATTGTTATTCTAAATTATTTCCCAAAATTGATCGCCCTGAAGATCATAAAAAACATTTTATTAAAATTAAGTATGTCAATAAAGGCTTTGATTTTGTAAATATTGCCGGTATATTTAACGACCATTCTGTTAAAGAACAAATTCCTGGTTATTTTGACAATACTGAGCTACCTCTTATTTGTTATATTTACAAGAAATCTACCCGGAAATTTGTGTTTAGTTATAGTCAATTGTGTAAAGATGTTAATATCAGTGAAAATACACCTACTTCTTGTAATTGCAGTAATTCCGCATATATTTATGGACCCATTTCCCATGTTAAAACAGGAGATCTTAACATCGTTCAAGACCGAGAGTTAAAATCATTCCTCAGTAAAGGACCTTAATATCGTCCCCCGTCAATTATTAATTGGAATGAGTGTCGTAATATCACCCACGACTCACTCCATACTTACTGTATGAAATGGATAAAACGGGAAAAAGCTGACAAAAAATATTTGGACTCTTTTTTTTAATTCAGTAATGAAGATAGTTGATATACGTATTCAACATTTTAAAGAACATTTTACTATTAACAATAACCACAATAAACCTATTTCTCGTATCAAACATAAACTAAAAGAACTAGCCAAGGAATTTGTTTTTGTCCCGGCCGATAAAGCTGCTAATAATATTATTATTGTTTAACGTAAATTTTACATTGAGGTTCTGAAAAAGGAAATCACCAATTCACCAACATTCCAACTGACTCCATTTTCAGAAAACGAAATCTGTAACAAACATAAACTTTTAGCCACCGCTTTACAAGCAGAGCCAAATACAATGAAAGTCCCAACTATGTATTGGCTTCCAAAGCTACACAAAACCCCTTACAAATATAGATTTATTTCGTCTTCAAGCCATTGTTCAACTACTAAATTGTCTATTCTTCTTACCAGCACACTTGGTACAATTAACAACCTTATAATAAATTGTTCAAATAAGGCCTTCGAAAATAGTGGAATAAATTACTTTTGGAGTGTCAAGAACCCGTTGGAAGTACTTGATAAATTGCATGCTCATATTGGTGATTTTGAATCTGTTCAAAGTTTTGATTTTTCTACCCTGTATACCACATTGCCTCACATTCTCATTAAGAAAAAAATCACACACCTAATTAAATGGGCATTCAAAAAATCAGAATGTGAATATATATGTTCAAACTCTTTTAGGTCATTTTTTAGTAGCAATAAACAAAAAAACTATGTTAATTGGACATGCTTTGATACTATATATGCCCTTGAATTTTTACTAGATAACATTTTTGTTCGCTTTGGGGATTCCGTATACCGTCAGATTATCGGAATTCCAATGGGGACTAACTGTGCACCACTTATTGCGGACCTCTTTTTGTATTGTTATGAGTTACAATTTATGACAAAAATAAGCAAAGACCCATCAAAACAACATCTGATAAACAAATTTAATAATACTTTTAGATATTTGGATGATATTTTGGCTCTCAATAATGACGACTTCAGTATGTATATTAATGAAATTTATCCTGCTGAACTTGCTTTAAATAAAGCTAATACTAATAATGACCACTGCCCTTTCCTCGATCTTGATATCTATATCACTAACGGAAAGCTGAATACTAAAATTTATGATAAAAGGGATGATTTTTCATTTCCTATCGTTAATTATCCGTTTTTAGATGGTGACGTTCCCTTGTCACTATCTTACGGTGTTTATATATCTCAACTTGTACGATTCGTGTTTGTAACAATGTTTTAGATTTTAACGAGAGAAATTTATGTATTACTGAAAAATTATTACACCAGGGTTTTCGATATCACAAACTAGTCAAAACTTTTACTAAATTTTATCATCGGTATAAAGACATCATTCGTAAATATAGCTCAACATGCAGACTTTGTATACGTTCAGGTATTTCACATCCAATTTTTTATGGAAATATTCTTTATAAAGCACAAAGGTGTCAGTATTCACCTCAGAAACTTACAAAACCTTTAAATAGACTGATTAAGAAGGGATATAATTACGATACTGTTGTCAAGTCATTAAAGATTGCATATTTTTGCGTTAATATTGAGTCACTGATAAGGTCTTTGCGTCGGAACTAAAGACATTTATTCTAAAAACAGTTGTTGGCATGACACGGGTTATGTTCTTCTCATATATGTTATGATGGTATGATACTAAACCCCTAACGGGAAGGATTGTGCCTGATGTTCATATGATGAAATCATAATCTTTCAGTCAGTTTAATTGAAGTCTGGAGCTGGCATGTCAGTTAACTGCTAGTAGTCTGTTGTTATTTATGTATTATTGTCATTTTGTTTATTTTCTTTGGTTACATCTTCTGACATCAGACTCGGACTTCTCTTGAACTGAATTTTAATGTGCGTATTGTTATGCGTTTACTTTTCTACATTGGTTAGAGGTATAGGGGGAGGGTTGAGATCTCACAAACATGTTTAACCCCGCCGCATTTTTGCGCCTGTCCCAAGTCAGGAGCCTCTGGCCTTTGTTAGTCTTGTATTATTTTTATATTAGTTTCTTGTGTACAATTTGGAAATAAGTATGGCGTTCATTATCACTGAACTAGTATATATTTGTTTAGGGGCCAGCTGAAGGACGCCTCCGGGTGCGGGAATTTCTCGCTACATTGAAGACCTGTTGGTGACCTTCTGCTGTTGTTTTTTATTTGGTCGGGTTATTGTCTCTTTGACACATTCCCCATTTCCATTCTCAATTTTATATGTGACCATCACAACACATATCAATGTTTTGTTGCTGTAAGTAGGCATTTGAAACACGAGAAGTGTGGGGACGGGCATTGTCGTGCTTAAATGTTATTCCAGGTTATATCTGTCCATGGATAATCCACTTCTGTTGACCGAATTTCATCCCTAATGCGTTGGGCCTAAAGTGTTCTACTGGGTGTCAGGAGATAAGTCCGCTTATGCGTAGATATGCCAAACAAAACCATGACACTACCACCTCAAAATATGTCGGTCTGTTGGACACAACCATCTGCAAACCGTTCACCGGATCGTCTATAAACTCTTTCTCAACCATCTAAATGATAGAGAGTGAATCAGGACTCATCTGAAAACTAAATATTGCTCCATTCATTGTTATGTCCCCATCGTAAACGAGTTTTTCACCATCCTTACCGATCGTGTATGTGTCGTTAAGTCAGTGTCGGTTCGCTTTCAGCACGTCTAGGTCTAAGATACAAGACCGTAGTTTCGGATAAAATAAATACCAACCAGAAGGCGCAAGCTATCATTAATAAGCTATTATTTTGATTTGAACAATGTCACTTAAAAGGGAATAGAACAAATAAAATCCATATAATCGACAATGCCATCTTACAAACTCTCTTCAGATAACAGTTTTGAATTAGTTTTTAGCTGAAAGTTAAAGTTCAAACTTGAAATTTCAGATGCAGATGAACATATTAAAGAGATTGTTCAAGAAATAGCTGGAGAGATGCTTTTGAACAGTAAGTGTAAAATAAAAGAGAAGTGGTATATTTTACCAAGATACAACTGCCAGGAAGAGACGATTGACAAAGTAGTGCCTTTCTATTTCAGGTTTAAATGAACCTTTATTGATGCTTGAATTATTTTTTGGTTTTTGTATTTAGGCACAATTACAAAATTAAATGATTTATTTCTGCATGAATTCTCTAAAGCAGTTCGAGTCTTCATATCGGTGGTAGGTTCTATAGACCGTTTAGACATACCATTAACAGCTAGGATTATGAGCGTATGCAACATTGTCGATACTTATTCAGTTATCTTTGTCTTCCTATGGACAGGCTACCACTTTGGATTGTATATTCAAGTAAAGTTGAGATTGGAAATAGAGAAAGTGGCAAATATACAACAAACACGACCAACAGAAAGAAAATAGCACAAGGCCACCAATGGGTCTTTAGTTTGGCGAGACAATTCAACACCCGAAGGCAGGCTTAAGATGGCCCCGAAACACAAAAGTGGACTTGTTCAGTGAAAAAGACGAAACACTTAACTCTGGACTATATGTATAAACTAAATGTAAAAAGAAATACTTGTATACAAAACCAAGAACGGCCAGAGGCTTCTGACTTGAGACAGGCGCTCAACTGTGGCGGGGGTAAAAATGATTAATGAGAAATCAACCTCCAACTATCCCTCGATTCAATGTAGAATAAACAAACAAACAGAACAAGAAAAGTGAAACTCATGTTAAAAGAAGATCGAGTCCGTTGTCAGAATAGGTAAGAGAAGAAACTGAGCAAAACGACAATAATACATAATTTAACAAAAGGCTACTAGCAGTTACTGACAAGACAGCACCTGACATGAATTAAACTGATCAAAAGGTTATTTCTTCATCATATGAAAATGAAGCACAATCTCTACAGTTAGAGGTTAAGTATCATATCATCATAAGATATATGCGAAAAACATAACCCGTATTATGCTTATAAGTGGTTTTAAAATAAATGTGTATTATTTCAAATGCAAAGACCTTATGAGTGAATCAATATTAAGTTCATATATATATCTAATGACATATTAAGAGTACGGTAACAACGTCCCTTTAAAATTAATTCAGAGAACAATTGAAGGTCTTTCCACCAAAACAATGAAGGTTGTAAAATTAAGTTTCAAGGTCATAAACCAAGGACCTAAAATCAAAAGACCATAGGTCTTTCTTATATTTGGTTAATCAGGTATATCACCATATGCGTATTTTTAAATACAAGAGGAGAGTAAACTCACATTTACGTTCAACGTACCCTTGCAATCAAAATTTACATGTCGCAACTAACAATTTAGAAAAAATAATTTGTCGATATCTTAAACGGTTTCTGGAAATGAGTGGAAATAAGCCATATTAAAAAAAAATAGAAAATGACATTGACCTTGACCTAATTTTCATTTTATTGGACCAAGGACCTCAAATTAAAAGATCCTAAGTCTCTATCAATTATGGTTTACAAGATAGAAATGCATATCACTTATATCAAATGCATAAGGGGACATAACTCTCATATGGAGCGTTCATATCACTTTGGTCAAAAAAGGACAAATCATGCGAAGGATATAACGATCAATGTTGTAAAATAAATTTGTCGTAATATTTTACGGTTGCAAAGGAGTTGCGCACACACGGAAAACAGTTTTGGGGAGATAACTCCTACAAAGAAAAGTATTCAGTTACGCAGTGTAAATTTCAAAAGCGCATAAACTGTTCGATATCATATACCAAATATCTAAGCGACATATTGCGAAACAAATATTTTTCGCAAGAACAAAATTAGGCGGAAGAAAAAAAAATAATCAGAAGAAAAACAATAGGTCTTTCCACAGAAAAGTGGAAAGACCTAATAATCACAAGAAAAACAATAGGTCTTTCCACAGAAAAGTGGAAAGACCTAATAAGTTTAAAAGTCTTAAAGGTTAAGTTAGCTTTTAAGATGAATGACTATATATTTGTACTTTGTTTGGAGTATAACGTACAAGATGGTGTAACAACCATGGTGTAATAATCTTAAAGTAATACAGGTTTCAAACGTTAAAACTTAAAAACTTTGTTACATACACAAAGGAATCGAACAAGTTGAAATTTATAAATACCATACTATCGTGAAATGGAACGTTAACATCTGGGAAAGAAAAAAACATCTCTTTTATCATACTTCGTTTTAATTCAGCTTCCCGTGAAAGACATATATACATATCAAGATCATGGAATGGACAGTGTTCATTGTTAGTATTGGCTTTATTTAGTGTTATTTCCGCCAGAAAAATCAAGTGTAAATACTGAAGTCATCAATATTGAGTAAAATGATAATCATTTTTGGTATATCCAGAAATAGGTTTCCATTTTCTAACTTTACTTTGCATTAATCAGATGTTACTCTGGAGTTATGTCCCCATTCTAATGAAAGGAAATTTATTAATTGACTGTCTCCGAACTCTGTCTTTACATTTTTCCAACCAAACATTATGAAACGTAATACACAATCCGGGACAATGATCAAGTTTGAATAAGGTTGGTAGAAATTTCAGCCTTTTCTAGTGTTGCTTTTTATCTAACAAAAACAAATGCATAATTTTCCATTGTCGCATTCCAACTTTCCTTTTGTTGAAAACTCTAATACAACTTAGAGGTTAACTAGCTCTAAAATATCGAGTATTTTCTACATTTGAAAATTACTGTTCCAAGACATTCGTTTGATGTGTTTTAGCTTATGATTTTGCCATTTGATAAGGAACTTTTCCGTTTTGAAATTTCCTTCACTTTTGTTGGTTCGGTATTTCTTTGATTTGACTTTTTTTCACTTTTCATGTTTCTTTGTTAATGAATATGTTGAATGTTGAATACGCCACATATCAACAAACGGTCGCATATGTGTCCTATGGACATTGGAAATATTCTTCTTTTATTTCTTTTATGTTTTCTATGAAAAGATAGTCTGCAGCGTAATGGAATCACCGATCTATAATTAAATGGGACTTTTTGAACAGCATACACTTATAAATTCGTGTCTTGACCAAAAATACACCTTTGTCATGACCAAACAGTTTGTTCTTTTTTATAATTCCTTATTACAATTGATATGTAGAGATTGTGCTCATGCTTTGCTGTTACATAACTGTTCCATAATAAATAGCTGGTTGGCCGTCCGAGACTTGATATGGTTTACATTTGGCAATACGGGGCCATTAAAAGCGTGCAATGCTGTATTTGTTTTGATTATACCTCAGATATCATTTTCTATATGAAATAAGTACACAATAGTTTCACTATTTTTCAAATTGCAAGCGTTGAACTATCGGTCTTGATCTCGATGAAACTATTTGACCGCAAGCGTCATTAAATTCCGCGGAATTGTAAAGGTTGCTACTGGATTGGATGCGGTAGTAACGACGTCACGTTTTACTCATTGTATCTAGTATTTACGTCAGTGCAGAACATAGCCTTATCATTTCAGAATGTTTATATTGATGAGGTAAATGTTAAATAGTATGGATTGGTTTCTTCTTTTAATATTACGATAGTTGATTTATCACAGCCATTTATTGTCTGTTGTCTATTTCGATATAATAAAACACTTACTGACAATATATAAGTTGAACATCGGGGACAATAAACTTACTATTCCACTTATACCCAGTCAATTAGTGTGAATATCTATGTTATTTGGTCTCTTGTGATGACTGCTCTCATGGATAAATTTACCACATCTTATTTATTAAACATGTATATGTCATGAACATTTCTAATGAATAATTACGCTAGGGAAGTTTTCTTCAGTGTAATCGACCGCATGATCAAATTTCGGATCTAATTTTAGAAAATGAAGAACAAACTGATCTTAAAGAGAAAATGATACAAATCGAAACTGAGCAGGAAGAAGTTAAACAAAAGATTACCAAAGGTATATGATAAGTAAATGTCATATTTTTTGACATTTTTAAACGAGATTAAAAGTATTGCCAGTGCTAATTAAATATTTATTGTTATACAACACACACACTTATAATGGGTTGCATGATTTATCGATCTCGAGATACAAAATGTTTGTCAATTTTGAATTTAAGTAATTGCCGAATTTCCTTTTTACGCATTCAACTTTACTTTGCCTCCAACAAATGTTATCAAACTTATACATAATGATTATTGCCACCAAACGAGGATCAATTACAAATTCCGCATTCGTAACTTTCACCTTTTTTCTTCATAAATGGAAAAAAACTGAATATGCCCTATATTTTAAAGCGGACGCATCTGTGTTCAATGGACACAATCTATTTTTATTCAATTCCTGTTTTCCATACTGTGTTAAGGTAAACCTATAAGGGAATTTTTATCATACTTAGTACGTCAATAACACACCTTTGTCTTTGGGAATATTTTTTTCTTTTCACATTTCTTCATCATGTTTATGAAAACTGACTTTAACAATATTTTCATTTGTTTTCATTTCTGTTACATCACCACCCACGATTGTTAAAGTGTTGACTGCCCTAAGTGTACACGTTTGATTTGTTTTATGTTTTCCATGACAGAGCCATTTGAAGTCTACTATATGTTGTTTTTTTTTAATTTGTTGAGCTTTATCATAATGGTGAATTTTAGTTTATTACATTCGTCTTCATTTAGTATCTTGTTGAGACAGGATCAATTTAATGTTCTAATTTTAGATAATGAAGGACTTTCAGATCTGAAAGAGAAAGTAGTAAAACTGGAAAATGAGCAAACAGAAGTTATACCGGAGAATATTAGAGGTATATTATAAGTTTATGCCATGTAAATTCTTTTAATAGGACCCACAAGAGACTGTGATAGTTATCAACAGTATTATTTTTTTCTTAATAGATAATTTACAGAGGTGTAACATCTTTTAAACGTAATACATGTACTGTCAGAATTTACTTGAAGACAATATTCATTAAACACTTAACACAGGACGTTTAGCAAAATTTGTAATCTTGTACGAATGGCTGGTAATAGACTCGAACAGCAGTGATTTAAATGTGCTACTGCATATCATAAAAATAAATTAACCCATAAGGAAAAATTAAATGTTACTAGTACACACCTGTGATATCGCATGTCCGTGACTAAATTAAAGTATATATAACTATGCGTTAGCCTTATTTTAGTATTGGAATTGTCATCTGATAAAGTCATGCCGATTATAAGATATACAGTTTTCTCTGCTTTCAAATCTTTCTGTTTGAACCCGTCGACCTGGAACTTATCAATTAGTCCAGATTTTTAGTATACGTATTGTTATCTTAGAAAGTCTTGCTGATTAAAATACTACGATAGGGAACAATTTGACAATGATTGACTTTAGTAGTGTCAACCCTTTGGTTAGGACCCGTGTATATAGCAAAATCCTCATTACACCGTTTGGTGGTGCGCCTGTTAAATGTGGAACCTACAGATAACGTTATATGTAACAGGTGAATATACTTTTGGTATCGGTATCGGATTCGCCCCGGAACTTGTTAATTATTGGCAATATTAATTATGTTGAAAACAAAAGGGTCTGGAGTGGTGTAATTTTTTTTATCTACACCAATGTCCTATATAAGCTATATAAAAAGTTGAATTCTTTGATTTGTCGTTTTTACCCGATGACGGCTGACAAATTGGACCTAGTTATTTTAGTATTTCTTTATAGATATGTGTAAAGAGTTATGTTGTTCTTTCTTGAAAAAAATCCATACTTACTTGTGTTTTGTCACTTGAGCTTTTCTCTTAGGATTATCATAGTTAGTATATATAATTCTTGCATGGTCTACATGTCCGTTAGACAGAAATTAATCTGACCTTTAAAAAAAATGTGTTTAATGTGTCTCGGTTTTTATACGCATTTAATCAATTATATGTACGAATAGAATAAGTGTAAGGTGTTCGTGTCGGTCTTGCAATAATCTTTTCACTTTGACTTGATAATTTTATATTGTTTGATAGTACATACAATCATGATCAGTTAAGCCTTCTTACTCTTGTTAGCAATTAGGAATGCCCCACCACTATGCAACCGCGCAAAGTTATCTTACGTGCCTCCGCGAAATGTTATAAAACTGATACAAAATACTTATAACTATAAAAAAAAATAGCAGATGCAGTATGGATTTCGCAGTGCGATATTTTTTGTTATTGCTGTGGAGATTCTTGCTTGTATAATTAGGCAAGACCATAACCTCAAAGGATATAAAATCAAGATAGAAAAACCATTACTTTAAAAATAAGTCAGTTAGCTGATGACACCACTCTTTTTCTCAAATCGAAACAAGATACTTCAAAAGATCTTAACATTATTGAAAAAGTTGGATCACTCTCAGGATAACAGATCTAAAACAGAGGGTATTTGACCAGGGAAACAAAAATATTGTAAAGAAAATATGAAAATATTAACTTTAAAGATAAACCAATTAAAAGTCTAGAAACATATTTTGGTCATTACAAAGAAGAGTGTCAAAAACTAAATGTTGATAAACAGCTAGAAAAGTCTGTAAAAAATGTATCTAACTGGAAAAAAGAAACTTAACCATAATAGGAAGAATAACAGTTATTAAATCTTTATTATTCCTATAATCACTCATTTGGCTACAGTCACAACCTTGGGAAAGAGTATCTAGACAAATCTAAAAATATTATATATGAGTTTTTATGAAACAATAAGACAGAAAAAATTTTAAGCACTGTATTAAGCTATAATCAACAAGATGGCAGACTAAAAATGGTAAATATAGATAAATATATAGAATGTATTAAGATCATGAAGATAGGTTGGATAAAAAGATTAACTGCTGATAAATTTCTTAATTATATGGTTATTCCAAAAAAAAATCTAAATAAATTTGGTAGCAATCTACTTATATCAAGAATGAACACTAATAATATATACTCTATACCGGGTACTAAAGAGTTACCAGAATTTTATCTTGATATGATTAAAGTATGGTTAAAAAATTAAAATTTTAAAACTAAAAATCCAAATAATTAAGGACTTATCCGCCAAGAAGTCATTTGGGGAAATCAACTAATTAAATTTAAAAAAACAACACTTCTTTCCAAAATTGGATAGACAGCAATAGCATTCATATAAATGATATTATTGATGAAAATGGAGTCTTTTCAGAAAAAATGTATCAGTTTAAAACTAAAAAATAAACGATTAATAATAATAATAATAAAAAGATTAAACGCATACAAAACACATTTTAATTTTTCATTATATACACTATATATATATTTTTTTTAGACCAAATGAAAAATGAAATAAAAGACTGGGAAAACAAGGATGATATGTGTGTGACTACAAGAGCCAGTGAGTACGTCCTTGAGAGTTTACAGAACAACAGTTGTTTGACTTTAACTGGCCCATCAGGAGTAGGGAAATCTTTTATTGCAAGACACACAGCACTAGTTTTACAGAAGGAAGGATATAGAATAATACCAGTTATAAAACCAGATGATATCAGAGATTATTATCAACCTGGTAAACAGGCAGTCTTCGTCGTAGATGATATTTGTGGAAATTTTTCTGCCAACCAACAGCAAATTGAAAACTGGCAACAAATGTTACCTGTAATAAACACAGTTATTGCAGACAAATGTTGTAAGATTATTGTATCTTGTAGGTTACAAGTTTATAGAGATGATAAGTTTAATATATTAAAACCTTTTAAGTCCTGTGAATGTAATTTAATGTCAGATAAGTTATGCCTTACATCTGAAGAAAAAGATATAATGGCAAGCATTTATATTGATTCAAACTTGGACAGCATTGATAAATTATCACAAAAAAGTGAATTCTTTCCACTTTTGTGCTCTTTATATCATTGTGAAAAACATGGAGATGTTAAGGAATTTTTCAAAAATCCATTGTTCGTCTATCAAAAAGAACTAGACAGTTTAAGTAGGCATGGAGATGAGGGAAACTATAAAATATGCAGTCTAGCTTTATTGGTTATCTTTAATAATCAACTGAAAGACAAATGGATCCAAGGAACAGCAACACGTGAACAACGACATATTATCAAAGCTACATGTGATGCTTGTGGATTGAACAGAAGTACTTCAAAGGCAAAACTTAAACAGGCCCTTCTCACTCTAGAAGGTACATTTGTACATAAACAGAGCGGTATATATAGAACTGTACATGATAAATTGTTTGACTTCCTTGCTTATTACTTTGGTCAGAAAATGATTGAATGTTTAATAAACCATGGTGTTAGTGATTTAGTACATGAACGCTTCATATGGAGGAAATCAGATGAAGGGAACAGTAACATAGAACTCATTATTCAAATACCAGAAGATTATTTTGAATTATATTCAGAAAGGTGTATAAAGGACTGGTCAACAGGCAAAGTTAGAGTTACATTTATGAACAACAATTTGAAATTTCCCGAATTTAGACAACAGCTGTTAAAGCATTTACAAAACCTGGACAAATCACTTCAAGTCACATTAGTCAATAAATGTGACACAGTATTATCAAAAGAGCACCATGGATCAGGTTCTACTCCGCTGATACTTACTTGTTTTGATGGTTATACTGATTTGGTACAGTGGATGTTACACAATGATGTAGATATGGATCAATGTAGAGATGATGGGGTTAGTGGACTGTTCATGGCAAGTCAAAACGGACATACTGAAATAGTAAAGTTGTTGTTAGAGAGGAATCCTCACGTTGATCTATGTCGCCATGATGGTTATAGTCCTCTGTGCATGGCTTTGCAGAGTGGACATACTGAAATAGTAAAGTTGTTGTTAGAGAGGAAACCCAACGTTGATCTTTGTGACAATAGAAGCCGGAGTCCACTGTACATAGCAAGTCAGGCAGGACATACTGATATAGTAAAGTTGTTGTTAGAGAGGAATCCCAACGTTGATCTTTGTGACAATAAAAGCCGGAGTCCACTGTACATAGCAAGTCAGGAAGGACATACTGATATAGTAAAGTTGTTGTTAGAGAGGAAACCCGACGTTGATCTTTGTGACAATAAAAGCCGGAGTCCACTGTACATAGCAAGTCAGGAAGGACATACTGAAACAGTTAAGTTGTTGTTAGAAAGGAATCCCAACGTTGATCTTTGTGACAATGAAGGCCGGAGTCCACTGTACAGAGCAAATCAGGAAAGACATACTGATATAGTGTGGCTACTACTAGATATAGAAAGAATTGGTATTTATTATGTTGATTTATCTGATATTAATGCTGTGTAGTCCTATGTACAACAACGGAACAATGTAAGTCAGCAATAACATACTGATATAGTAAGATATTTTTTAGAGACGAAGCCCAATGATGGTCTATGTGAGAATTGACTATTTTAAAAATCTATTATATATAAAAAAAAATTATCCCAATACTTCTTTCTCTAGATCTGTTTGAAAGCTACTGTTAGTCATCCTAACATTGATCTTTGTGACAATGAAGGCCAGAGTCCACTGTACATATCAAGTTTGGAAGGACATGCTGAAATAGTAAAGTTGTTGTTAGAGAGGAATCCTAACATTGATGTTTGTGGCAATGAAGGCCGGAGTCCACTGTACATAGCATATCTGGAAGGATATACTGATATAGTAAAGTTGTTGTTTAAGAGAATGTTGGGAAGGACATACTGATATAGTGTGGCTACTATTAGATATAGAAAGAATTGGTATTTGTTATGTTGATTTATCTGACATTAATGGTGTGTAGTCCTCTTAACAACAATGGAACAAAGTAAGTCAGCAATAACATACTGATGTAGTAAGATATTTTTTTTAGAGAAGACGCCCAATGATGGTCTATGTGAGAGTTGACTTTTTAAAAAATATATTGTATATTTTTTTTGTCTATTGCTTTTCATCTGATAACGTTTGTCTTTGTTTTATATCTACTCCTTTTCATTCCACTCCGTCTTTTTCTGTTTAATATATCTTACTTTTTTTATCCCAATATTTCTTTCTCTGTTTGAAAGCTACTGTTAGTCATGCCAATACATTTTGATATTTATTGCTTTTTATTCCATTACTCCTGTCTGTCTCTATTTGATATCTACTGTTATTAATTCCATTGCATTTGTCTCATTTCATATCATTGTCTCTATTCAATATCTACTACTACTCATTTCATTATTCCTTTCCCTGTTTGATGTTTACTTCTATCTGCCAAATTACTACCATGGTGACAAAACTCATGCATGTTAGCTTCACTTTACGTAGATATTTCGATTGCCCAGCAGGAACGTAAAAGACATACTTAATGTTGATATGTGTAAAACCATCATGTTGATACCCATGATACGAACTGGACAATATCATCAAATTGATGTTTATCATTACTAATTTGATATAGTTTCTTCTGTGTTTTCTTAAGTCACATGTCTTTCGTATGATTTCATCACCAGGAACATAAGATATATATTTAATTTTAATGTGCAGTAAAAATCATTCCATTAATTTCAAAGAATAAATCTTTACTCATTACAAGCCATGAAATATTGCATTGAACAGAAGAGACATAGTTTTCATAACTGTTGCAGTATATCATATATAATTGTTGTTCGTTTACTCTTTTGTACATAAATCAGACGTAAGGATCATGTTTGAATTTTATGATGTTTTTCCTTTCAGTGCCTTTTATATGCTTACAATCTGGTATAGAATTTCCTCATTGTTGAAATCTGTACGGGAACAAACAGTTGCTTACCTTCTGTAGTGCATTTCAAATTGAAAAAAAAACAAAAAAAAAACCAATTGTCTTAGGAGACCACTGTTTTGCTTTCACTTAAAAGTAGTCTCATAAAACAGGTTTCACTGCATTTTCAGTGAGAAGCTTTCTTTGTTTACTGAATGGTTGTAGATGGGATAATACTACAATCATAAGAGCTACTATCTTATGATTATTGTTATGTTATTTTATTGTTGTGTTGTTGGATTACTGTCTACATGGAGCGTGTGGTAGAACCCCTTGTATTGTTATTTTGTGACAATATTGTTTTTGCTATCTATGTTTTTCTATTCAACATTTTTTACATTTTCTTGATTATAATCATAGTAATTAATTTTACAGATTTTGCTATTATTACATAACTTTTTTGTGAAGTAAAATTATCTATTAAATGAAGCGTGTGACTATTTTTTTAATTATTTTATGTTAATTCCGGTTTTTCGCTCTACATTTTGTACATACTACTCATGTAAAGCAAGTTCACCACTAATGTTGCTATCAAACCTTGTTGTTGGATTATTTACCGGATTGAACGTGTGATAAAACTTTTTTTCATTTTGTCATTTAATAATAATTGATATCGATGTCTATACAATTTCTACCAAAAAAGTATTATTAATTAAAGATACATATGTTGTTATCATTTCTCATGTTCTTGTATTATGTAATAAACGATGCCTTGTTATACGACGATGACTGATGTACCCATATTTTGACTATTTCATTAATTGTGACTGTTTATTTAACGCATCGTGTAAATATAACGGAATTTGATGAGACTGTTATTAAAGTGAGAGGGTTAGCGCTATAGAACTAGGTTTAATCCACCATTTTCTACATTTGAAAATGCCTGTACCAAGTCAGGAATATGGCAGTTCTTGTCCATTCGTTTTTGATGCGTTTTGTTATTTGATTTTGCCATGTGATTGTGAACTTTCCTAATTGATTTTCCTCTGAGTTCAGTATTTTTGTGATTTTACTTTTTGGTAGAATTCATTTCATTTTTTTTTTATATATCAATGTTTTGTTGTTGTACCTATTGTACATAATACGTTTTAAACTAATAGATGTGCTTCTCTACATTTGTACAAACAAATCATGAAAATTAAGTTCACAAACTTTGCTTTGATAAATTTGTTGTTGGATTATTCCCTAGAATGATCATGTGATCACATGGTGATAAGACTCTTTTTCATGTTGTCATTTAATAATAACTGATATTTGTGTATCTACTTGTGTACAACAAACATACATAGACATATTAATTAATGTTGGATATTTTGTTATAATTCTTGTGTTGTTTTATTATTGCTTTCTGTTTTACTTCTCTACATTTTGTACATAAAACTCATTCAAATCAGGCTTACAAATGTTGCTATCATAAGTAGTCTTGTTATATGTTAAATTAATGGAGCGTGTGGTAGGGAAATATGTTCATATTGTCATTTTACCTATTTTTATACTTTGAACATTGAAAAAATCTTTAAAAAAATCTAAATAAGGACATCCTTTTGTGTACAAATTTAGCTGTAAGAAAAAGAAAGTACTGGCTCCATTAGTGACACTTACGCTCGAAAAGTATTATTGTTATTTGATTCAAGTCGTAGACCTATGAATATGTTAAGGAACTTATTATAGTGATAAGTTAAAAGTTCCAGGAGTTTGATATGTTACTTGCTTACATAATTTTTAAACTTAAGACACACTGTTAAATTAGTTTTTCATCAAACAATCCTGTTCATTTGTATTAAAGTTGTTCATTTCTCTTTGTAAAAAGAGCAAGCTTCTGAAAAGACTGTTATAAGTTGAAAGTGTATAAATATTGAACTTAAAAAGCAAAATATAAAAATCTGTATCTTTGTTTTTGAGATAAATAGAAAATTATATGAGAAATAATTCTCTCAAGTTTTTGTTATACATTTATTATTCTGATATGGTTTGTTTTGGTGGTTTTTTTTAAGATGAAAAATTGCAATGATTATATAAGTTTAAAAAGAAATTGGATTGTTTACTGTAAAATATATACTGATTAGTACTATTGTTTATTGTTATAAATGATATATACTAATTGTATCTATTCTCTATTAACATGACATTTAAAATATTTTTGTAACAGGAAAATAACTAGAATATAAGTATTCATTGGCTTTATATTTAATATTGTTCAGCTTACTATGGATTCATTATTATTCGTTGAATACCAATTTCCATGGATTATTTTAGTACAAGTTAACCACGAAAATAATAGTGCAACGAATTATTATATAATAAGGCAAAACCACAAAAACAACTAACCTAGAAAATGCAAGTTTTCCTCTATCCACTAAAATTGGTACCTGCAAATATAAATGAATCCACAGTATATATTATCAATGTTGATATCACCAGTGAAAAATGACATTCTTTTCACTTGCAATATAATTATTAAAATTATCTCTCTTAGAAAGTTGAAATCAATGTTCATGTTAAATTATAGATCAAGATATTTAGATAACTTTTTCACTATTATTTCAATTAAATTTTAAAAAATTGGTTAGTAATTTCTGCGACAGTTTTAATTGTGTTCTGCAAACTGTCAAATCCATTTTTTTAATTTCTAAGATAAAAGGTTCGAATTTGTTTTTGGAATTGTAATCATCAATTTTGAAATTATTTGATGAATAAACATAAAAAACACCTTTTCGTCAAAGCTGTTATTTCCATTGCAGAATTAAAAATGTACTGATTGTGTTATATATTTGATGTTGTAAATAGTGAAATTAAAAGAAAAAATGATTCCGCCTTTTTTTTAAATGAATTAATTTTATTTCACAATTATTTGTTTCATGATTGTCAGGGGGAAAAAAGTACAAAAATGTAAAAATGTATTGATTGTGTAATATGTTATATGTTGTAAATATTTAAAAAGATTAAAAAACTATTCAGCCCCTTTTTTTAGAAGTATCAAATTTGATTTCGCAATTATTCATATTATGATTGTCAGGAAAAAAAAAAAAAAAAAAAAGTAAAATATAAATGTATTTATTATGTGAAATAAAGTTTGAAAGTATTGTTTGGTAAGTCATGTAAGATATTGTGTTTTAAATTGCAAAGATAGTCAAACCTCCTATGATGAAGGACTTAATCTGATTAAGCAATCACCGTGGTAATTTAATTCGTAATTGTCAGGTAAAACAATATAACAGAAGAAGGTTAGTATGTAGAAAAGAGGTTTGAATCGAAGGCATGGTAAATGTGATGCTTAAAAAATCGATATTGGTTTAGAAACTGCAAAATAACAGTATATAAAAGGAGTTCTATGATAAAAAAAATGTATTTACTACTTTAATTTCAATTAACAGGCTTTTTAAATGACTGTTATAAATTGATAAACTATAAATAAGGGATTTTAGAAATAAAAAAAGCGGGAAAATTATTTATTAGCAACACATAGATAAAGCCAAAGGAATCAGAATATCAACAATGATTTTATTGTACATATGCAGATATTTAGATGTTAAATAAATTAAAAACTTTACAATGGAGCATGTGTTTTGTTAGATTTATTTTATAGAAACCACAACAGCCTGGTCAAACCTTGATCACTGTTCAGTATGCAACACAGTTTTATTGTATGTAATCTAACCGAACACTTTACAGTGAACCAAGGGATGATAGTCAAATTGCATTCTAAGGTATACTTCATCCTTGTCAAATCAGAATTATTAGACGTTGTTTGACCGTCAAAGAGACAATTGCCATAGCTGTTTGGAACATTAAGTCAGTGTCTGTTAGAGAGAAGACCTAGTTATCTAATCAATTTCTCTTATTTTCTCAATAGAGTTCAAAGGCTGATAGGATTTTGAGGGAGTGTTTTAATTTTTGATTAATTCCAAGTAAGGAGTTAATTTTGACTGTCAAAGAGACATTTGACATAGATTTTCGAAACTGTAAGTCAGAGCCTTTAAGAGAGGAGACCCAGTTATCTTATCATTTTCTCTTATTTTCTCCATACAGTCCAAAAGCTGATAGAGCTTTTAGGTAGTCTTTTTTTATTCCAAGTCAGTAATTAAGTTTTTCTTTCAACGTCTAATTGGTTCAATAAATATCGTATGGAGATATACCCCTCCATCTAAAAGTCAGACATGTTCTTTAAAAATTAATCTTCATTCGTTCCCTGATGGTTGTTTATTGAAATACCGTCTTTCGAAGATGTGGTATTAGTGCTAATGAGACAACTCTCCATCCAAGTCACAATTTATAAAAGTAAACCATTAAAGGTCAAGGTACGGTCTTCACAACGGATCATAGGTTCACACCGAACAACAAGCTATAAAGGGCCCAACAAATTACAAGTGTAAATCATTCAAACGGGAAAACCAACGGTCTTATCTTTATAATAAACGAAAACGAGAAACACTTCTGAAACATATAAACAAACGACAATCACTGAACATAAGATCCCTGACTTATGACAGGTGAAAAAAATTGAAGCGGGATTAAACGTGTCAATGGTACCAAACCTTCTCCCTTTTCTGAAACAGCAGTATAACATCACAACTTAGAAATAGACACTATAAAATATCAATAGGAATGATTTAACTCAATAAAAAAACCGAGTTGAAATATGTTCAGTTACGTAGATACAAACAGCCTTGTGAAGTTCGATGTAAACTTTAGCATGACGTACTGACGTCAATGCGAGATGCCTTAGTATATAGTTTCATGCAGATCTAATCTTGACGCATAAAATCAATGATGTCAGCCATCTATAGCGCATCGTAGACATCATCATGACGGACAAACATCAATGCGAATAGCCCCGTGTAATTTCATTTTGTGCTAACTAGCACAGACACACGCCAATATCAATATCCATACGGTACAACATAGAAAACTACAGAAAAAAACAACACGAACCCCACCAAATACTAGTGGTGATATCAGGTTTTCCGGACGGGAAAGCAGATCCTGTTCCACCTGTAGCATCCGTCGTGTTGCTAATGAGGTAACAATTCCGGTAAAAAGTATAATTCGGTAGGTCACATTTATGAAAGGGAAGGGAATTGTAGACCATATCCGATATCATTTTTGAAACGGTTATTCCATAACAGTCAACCAACTCGTGATGGCGTCCGTAAAATTTACAAAGAGATGATTCAAACTTAATTATTTGGAACTCTTGATTTAATAGCTTCCTTGTGAGCAACAACTGTCTATCAAGAAAATCATGATAGGAAATGCAAGCACGGGAATATAGTATCAATTGGGTGATATATACACTGTATGCAGGTGCTGCTGGAATGTTGCTACTTAGAAATGGAAAGTTCACAATTGGAAAGCTGAAATCATGTCATTTGTAGTAAAGTTTTGTTTTCACTCGATCCTCATTGTCAATTTCTAGATGAAAGGCAAGATATGAGGCCGACTAAACTGTATCTCTTGTATCTTTTATCTCTAGATCGATGGGATAGATGCGTTCGACGTAGTCACCATTTTTTTGAATTGTTTAGTAAAAGAACATCATATATATAGAGATACGTAGAGTTAAAGAATATTGCTAATTTTATATCGTTCTTCCTAAGACGTTCCTGTATGAAGTCAGCCTCATAATAATAAAGAAACAAGTCGGCACGAAGACGGGCACAATTGGTTTCCATAGGAATGCCGAAAGTCTGTTGAAAAACAGGTCGTCCGAACGTAACAAATATGTTGTCAATCCAGAAATCAAGCATCTTGATAATGTTAGTTTCAGATATTATTTTTTTTTGAATCAGAGTGATCCTTTACAAAGTACAATAGTTATCAAAGGTACCAGGATTATAATTTAGTACGCCAGACGCGCGTTTCGTCTACATAAGACTCATCAGTGACGCTCATATCAAAATAGTTATAAACCAAGTGTTTCTTTACAAAATATTTACATGTGTTTCTGTAAAAAGGTCTAATTGATAGTAACATAGAGTCATATTTACCTATACATGACGAATACAAGTCGATACACATAGCCTTATATAGTACCTTGTAAACTTCAGCTTGACGAACAAACGTCAATGCAAGAAGCCCTGTGTATTACTATGTAGAGCAAGTTAATGATGGCAGCTATCTTTATGCATCGTAGAGCTCATCATGATGGACAAACATCAATGCGAATAGCCCGTGTAATGTCTTGTTGAGCTGACAAGGACAGACAAACGTCAATACCAATAGCAATGCAGTGCCTTGTACATATCAGTAGGACAGACTGAGGAATGTCGGCAAAATGTCAATGGTAGTTGCCATGTATAGTGTCAAGAAGAGCCCATGATGACGGACAGACGTAAATGAGAGCACCCATGTAAAGTGCTTTGTAGACCTTATCATAAAGGACAAATATCAACATGAGCAGCAATGTATAGCACAATTATAAGTTAAGCATGAATTAGACATGTTCTAGCTATAAAATACTACTAAGAGCTCACAATGACGGACACAAGTCAATTCAAGTAGTCATGTATAAGGCATTCTAGAGCCCATCATCACACACAAACATCAACACGAATTTCCATGTAGAACTTTGAAGAGCTTACCATATCAGACACATGTTTATGCATATAGATATGTATTTTAATGTTCATCTCTTCATGAAGTTCAGAAGTCAAAAATATACCTAGTCTGATAACACATCATTATTAACTCATATGGAAAAAAAATGTCGGGATCAAAATAAAAGTTTTTCTGTAATTTGTTTGTAAATGTCAGGATATTTTCATTCTATGAACGCCTTTTCTTATATTTTTTTAATCGAATATGTATTAAAAAAAACGTTGTTGCACATGAATAAGTAAAAGCATTGTGATGGTACATTCGACTTCAAAAAAATGTATAACTAAAAATAATAACTGGCTATTACATTATACTACTCTCTTTTCTTTTGATCTTCATTTTGAGGTTCGTCTTTATCTTCTTTAAAAAAAGATGTCTGCTAGTTTACATTCATCATCATTTGTATAAAAGCATGGTTTAAAGATTTTCATTTAGCAAAACAATTCTATATTCCACACTACCATTGTCTTTAATTAGTTCATCGATTGTCTTAAAGTATTATTATTTCTTTGTTCTGAAATTTATGTGTCTAGACTTTCAAAGCTTTCGCTCATTTGCAGTTAGAAAAAAAACAATGTATTTTTGCTTTGTCTACATTTTGAAATTAAGAGCCTGTGTCAGTTCATATTTTCCTGCAAATAGATATAGGAAGATGTGGTGTGAGAGCCAATGAGACAACTCTCCATCCAAAAAACAATTTAAAAAGTAAACCATTATAGGTTAAAGTACGGCCTTCAACACGGAGCCTTGGCACGAAATCTACGTTGAAGTATTGTAGCTGGTTTTGAAATATAAATATCAATTTAAAAGGTAAGTGTTTTTTTTTTCTTATTATTAAAATGACTTCAATTGTACGTTCTTCACTGGACGTTATCGCATTCATCCAGTTGAGACGACAAACACATGAGTTGAATACCATAATACATTTCTATGAATTTAGATACATTTTCTCTAAATCATAAGTCTGATATCAAGTACAATCCACGTAGCATTTTAAGAATTTACTTGATATATAATAAACAAGTTTTTTAAAGGGGAAATGTAATAGAGGAATAGGTGCTCCCGTCCATTCTAAAGGACTGCATTTGATTAATGCACATACCTCTATTAGCGTTATCGTGTCATACCTCTCCCCTTTTAAAAATCAAAGAGCTGTACCTGGTTATTGTTTCATGAAATAAGTGTATGTTTTACTGGTATACGGTAAATGGTAAGTATATATATATCGTTTATTTGCACTCGAGTTAACATTTTCACAGTTAGTTGAATATGTGTCGCTGAACTTTGAACAACAATCCATCAAAGCTTTACTACCAATAATAATTACTTTTTCTTTGAGCAACTATATGGTGTTTTGCTGTAGGTATTCTAATTTACAGATAACATAACCACATCTGGACACTTAATTCATTAAAACAAACTTTGAAGCTTTCATGAGTTTCCATAAGCTTAATCAAAATATCCAAACGATCTGACAAAATTTAGGAAAAGTAACTTCAATTTGTCTTTGTTTATAAACTCCCTTTCTGCGATTTATAAGAGTTGCCAAATGACCACAGTACCGAGTTCTTGGGACAATAATGTGAAACAAATGAACCCAGAAGACTTTTTGTCCCTGTAATGCTACACAACATAAATAAATAAAGAAGTGTAAATGATAATACCTGTATATATACCTTGATCAAGGTCATATTTTTCTCTATATGTTTATAGCAATTTTACAATACATATTTGTGAACTGATTCATTATTTAATATTCTGTACATGCTTTCTTTATTCATCTATATTGACTTTAAACTAGCTATTGCGGTGTTTTAGATGTTGTTTTGGAATGTATGAATACCCTGCCACGTCCGGTATATTTATATGTTTTTGCTTCTTGTCGATATAATGAGCTGAGTTTTTTTTCAACTAATCTTTCAAATTTGTCTTTTTTTTTGTGTTGTTACACCTTTGTCTCAGGTCTGGGAGGGTTCAGCACTAACAAACATGTACAAAACCACCAATCATTTATCTTTTTTCGGCAAGTCTGCTTTTATATATAAATTTTCCTTGTCAAGCCTTTTATACCTAACTATTCCTCGATTGTTTTTTTTTTCATTATTTAAAGCAGTTTTAATGTATAGTTGCTTAAATCCACTTCATTTGGATTCGTCTGGACAGTTGTCTCATTGGCAATATCACTACAGCTCCGTATATTTATATTCTAATGTAAGAAATTGTTAACAACGGTAGTATCACTTTTTGAAGTTATACCAAGGGGTTCATTGATGACTATTTTTCAACCAGAAAAATAAATCAAAATGAAGTTATCCTTAGTGTTTGCTGGGGTAGGTTTGAAAATGTAACGATATCTAAACAGTGTGTATTAGTATTTACAATGGTAGCATGACGGGTGAAACATCTGGATTGGACTATGAATATACTTTGATCATCAGAGGATTTTTGTCGGGTTTGTATAACGCAGTCTTTGTGGTTTAATGTTGAGTTTCATGGACTGCTGTTGTCTTTTGTCCAGAGGCTGTGAAATGTTTATCATTATTTTCACGATAATTATATGTTTGTTCCTACGGACAAAGCTAATTGTCTTTGTATGTAAATCGTACTACTACGAATGGCTTGTTAAGGAATTCGGAATAAATTAGCACTCAGGAAATCCCACATACAAAAACATATCATTTGACAAGAATGAGATTTTGGCGAATCATAAGTCCTTCGTGTTTTAAACGAAGACTACTTTGAACAAAAACTTCACAAAATTCCGTACAAACAACGATGCATTGCCGGCTCATCTGCATGTTCGAATTGTCTATTAAATTTACAAATATTCTTTCTGCAGTGAAAGAGAGGGTCTTCAGAAATACTGTGAAACTGTTTACACGCGTAGTGGTATTAACAAGGCAGCAATCGCACTTGCAAAGTGGAAAGGGCTTAATATAAGTTACACAACTTGTTCATTTGTTGTTTCCCAATCCACTATACATAAATATGTTTGAAACTTAAACCATGTTTAAATTTTAAAAAACTCTAAAGAACTTCTGGACAATTTAAAACTTGATGTTTTTTTCTGAAATAAGTTCTTTCAAAACACATTTTTCAATCCCATGTGAAATTAAGAAAACATCGTCTTAAAGTAATAACCAACAATGATTTTCAACATAAAAACGGTAGCATACGCTATAAATTGATTACTTGGAGACACCATACAGAATATTTTGTTTGCTTGAGTTTTTTATTGAAAACATATTTGTTGCATTTGAAGGTAGATTTTTTTAACAAATTATCGACATTCCTTTAGGAACGACGTGTGCGCCTTTTCTTGCCGACCTCTAAATATTTGTATAAGAGTCGGAGTTTCTTCAGACATTTGTCAAATACAAGACTATAGAAGAAGCCAGGTCATTTGATTCCACATTCATACATTATGATGATGTTCTCTGAATTACAAATCCAAACTTTTCTTATTGGATTCGATTAATATATACCCCAAAACTGGAAATTAAAGACACGCCTTCCTCCGCCTCATTTTTAGACTTCGAATTGCATATACACGGTCATCTCAGTACCAGCATCTATTCTTAGTTTCAAATTTTCAATTCCCCTCACCTGAGTAGCAATATACCAACTTCACCCTTCATATGGAATATACATATCCCCACAAAGTTGGTATCAAAGAGCATACAGCAACTTCTCAGACTTTGCAAAGTGTCACCAGTGTCTGAGCAGAAAGTTGATGAGCCAGGGGTATGTCAAAGCAGAGTTTTGAGAAAGAAGATACGAAGACTTTGTTGATTAATATTCCGTTTCAACTTCACAAATAATACAATGGTCTTGCAGTATAGATTATGGGTACTGACTTTGGTTATATTCTTAATAACGTGTTATAGTATTCTCTTATTTGTCTTTATGAATATTACTTTTATTGTTTAGTCTGTTCTTTAGGTGGTATTTATCTGACGTGGATCTGCATTTATAAATCCCATCATAGTTTTATTGTTCTATGATAATTTTTTTGTATTCTTGTCTTTCAATGTGCTTGATGTTGATTCTGTATCCCTTTTATTGTTTCTTGGTTACTTATGACGATGCCCTGTACTTATACGTTCTGGCATTGTGTTTTTGTTCTACGCTAATGTCTGTATTTCGTTTTTACTCATGTGCTTTCTTGGTGTGCCTTTTGTGATGTGATGTGTCTATGTACTTAAACATTCCGTCATTGTGTTAGTGTCTTACTGTACCATGGATTTTTTTTTGTTTATATATAAGTTTGTTTTTATATTGATAATAACACAACGTTGAGTGCTGTGCCAATATTTTTGACATTTTTACAGATTATGTATGCTTGTTTTGTTCACACATCGTTGTTAATATAATGCAATTGTTAACGACTGCAAGACATGTGAGAGGTTTTGCTAGCTATTAAACAAGGTTCAATTCACCATTTTCTACATTAGAAAATGTCTCTACCAGGTCAGACATATGACAGTTGTTGTCTATTCGTTTGATGTGTTTGAGATTTTTTTTTCCCGTTTGATTGGGAACTTGCCGTTCTGAGTTTCCCTCGTAATTCATTTTTTTTGTGAGTTTACTTTTTTTTCGGTATCTTTCTCTCCCCTTTTAATAAATGTACATGTACATACATTTGAGATGGCTTTTTCCATGTGCATTAAATATATCCTACGCTCTGGTACTTCAATGATCCAACAAGTTCGAAAAAAGGCCGTCAATTGTCAAAGCATCCTCTGACTCAGTGATGCCATGTCATCCCACTTTGTCATAGTTTTTCAAATGTTTGAAAATCTTTCTTGTAATAAGAAACTTTTGTAATAAAGACACTTATTTAATTTGAACCCAGTTAACTTATTTTTACAAGAACATATCCTTGACAGAGGGTATTACCTCTGACCATTGTATTCTACAATAAAATACAAAGGGGTGATAGGGATTACTTTTCCAGCACTATTATAAACAGATGACTGACATAGTGTTCCTGGATTTTATACACGTATCATTTTTTGACATATAATATAAAGTAGCGAACGGAGATTTTGTTAAAATGACAAGTTATGCAAATGTGTTATTCTTCTAATAAGTTATAGAGGAGAACAGTGATTTGACATTCAAAGTAAATAATTTCATCTAAACTTATTAAGGGCATACAATTACAGGGGAGATAATTACGTTGCTAACGTAAAATGTTATTTTCGCGACGTCAAACTGTGACATATCGGGAAAAGATGCATTTTTCGACTGATTTTTATCATTCAAACTGATTTCATTTGAAAACGAGTGCATGGACCCCTATTTTTTAAAACGATATTTTGTTCATTTTGCAGGGAGATTATGTGGACCAAATTTTATAAAACTGTAAATAGTGCAATTTTTTTTATTTTGATAAATATACAGCAAAAAATGACGTTTTTTTCTCAATTCATGACCATTTGATAAATATGAGTGATTTCAGAATAAAAAATGCATACCTTGTTAGAATACTTATAAAATACAGAAATTACAAATTATTTAACAAAAAAACAATTTGTTTTTATTTCTTCAAACAAAAAAAGTTATGTCATTCTTTCGAAATGAGAAATGCGGCCACAAATCCGAATTTTGAGCAAATATACAAAATTTCGACCTTATTTAACTCAAAAAGTAGCACATGAAGGTATATTTTTATTACATATTTGATTTAATCAGTCCAAAAAATAGGCTATATGCAAATTTTCATCAAACTCTAAATACGGGATCAAAACTGTATCGTATGCCCTTAAGCAATAAAGTACTAGTAGTATATCATGAAATGTAATAGCCAATGATTTACATTAAAGAAATTTCTGAAAAGTGAAAAAAATAAAAATAAGCGGGTTGAGATATTATATCGTTGTGTTGCAAAGAATGTTTCGTTCGTCTAGGGTTTTAGGTATTAAACATTCAAAACATGCCGTTGGCGTTTTTGTTTTTCAATTGCTATGATTTAAAACCAAAACTTCAATTCAATACAAGTACTCCGAATAGTCAGATTGATAAATGAAACTATCTGTTCTACAATTGAAATAATAGAACGTGACTCATATCACCAATAAATGACTTTTGTAAATATCACATGTTAATAGATTGTAGATTTAGTATAACTACATTTGACTAATTCAATACGTTATATTACTGCGGGTGATTAGTTTAGAATAACTTATTGTTAAATGATTAAAAGTAATACCATCATATATTAGACGTTAATTTTCAATTTGTTTCAAATTAAAATTAAAAATAAAACCATTTAGCTTGAAAACTATTAGTTTTAGTTTTATTCAGTAAAATCAAATAAACAACCCTTTATGTCACCTTCTCAATCTAATTAATTTATCTCTGTAATCATTTAAAATGCCCAAAACAAACAAATGTATACGTTAATATGAACTTACTGTTACAGGGTACCACGAAGGGAGTCGGTGTTTATGTTTTTAATTATCGCTCTTTATACACAAACAGAACGTCTACTCATATCACCCATAGCACGTTGGAAAATTTCATATTTATCGGGTTAAGATTCAATGATATAGTTGTTGTTTTAAAACTCAATACTATTAGATATACCTGTATGACAACAGATACAATTGTGATAAGAACCACACATCATATTTATCTTGTCATTTCATGTACCAGCTTTCTGACCTGTAGGATGGTAAGTTTGATTGTTTTCCCAATTAACATTAATATGTATCAGTTTTCAAAATTTGTGTAAAGGCGATGACAATAAAAATGAAAATTTGTATGAATATATTTCTAGATAGTTTTACATTTGAAACCGTAAATTGTTATACAACTCAATACAAAATGTATTTGACATTAGGAAGGGTTCAATAGTTTTAGCTGTCCTGACACGCGGCGTAATTGTTGAATTTTTTTTTTTTTTTTTTTTGGGGGGGGGGTGATTTTAGCTTTGTACGGATGACATTCTATTTGTATTTTGATATAGTTGAATGTTAGTTTGAAAATATGTTCAATGATAATTGATATCGGTGTAAAAATCTACATATATTGCAGCACACATAACTACGTATCTATTAATAAACTGGAAGTTTCCCTGTAAATCACTTTACTGCGATTTTTTTTCTTCATATATATATTCAATTCCTCACTTTCATTGTATGATCTTATAGATTTAAAACAAAAAAATGTTCAACTTCATCCCCTTTAATAATTCGCAACTGTCAAATTTGATCTTGAATTCATTTAGGTTTTACAGGTATATTTTGGGGTAAACAGTTCCTCAAATACTCAGTAATTCGTTCATTTTTTGTACTTAAATTAGGCCGTTAGTTTTCTTGTTTGAATTGTTTTACATTGTCATTTCGGGGCCTTTGATAGCTGACTGTGAGTTATGGTCTTTGCTTATTGTTGAAGGCCATACGGTGATCTATAGTTGTTAATATCTGTGTCATGTTGGTCTCTAATGGAAAGTTGTCACATTAGCAATCATACCACATTTTCTTTTTTTATATCCATCTAGATATTTAGTACATTGCAGTTTTCAGAAATTACCCTATGTAAAGATTAGTCTAAAACAACGATGATCAACCAGTTAGCATGTTGGTGTAATATTACATCATTCTTTCCTGCACTCGTTTTATTTGATCAGTCAAAATACGTTTGCTCTATATTTCTGTGTCATATAAATGAACTCATCATAGATATCAGGATTAAAATATGTATTCACCATCGACTTGATGTCAACATATCACATTTGATTGTGATATGATATTGCTCCGCAAGTTATGAGGCCCTGTGAAAACGAGATTATTCTTAATATTGAAGTAAAATAAACAAAAACACAATAAACTCCAATTGAGAATACGTTTTTTTATATTGCAGTATAAAGACAACAAAGTGCTTTGAATTAACGATATAAGGATTCGGCACGAAATGGGGAAAAATATCGGCAGAGCGTTGCATTTCCCAGTTTCCATGCCTTATTCTTATACCGTAAATTTGTGATGTCAATACACTATTATTGTCCATGACATAGTACACTAGTTCAAGAGGGACGAAAGACACCAAAGGGACAGTCAAACTCGTAAATCTAAAACAAACTGACAACGCCATGGCTAAAAATGAAAAAGACAAACAGAAAAACAATAGTACACATGACACAACATAGAAAACTAAAGAATAAACAACACGAACCCCACCAAAAACTAGGGGTGATCTCAGGTGCTCCAGAAGGGTAAGCAGATCCTGCTCCACATGCGGCACCCGTCGTGTTGCTTATGTGATTACAAATCCGGTAAATAGTCTAATTCGGTAGGTCAAATTCATGAAAGGGAAGGGGATTGTAGTTACGACGTAAGGAACATATCCGATATCATTTGTGAAACGGTTATTCCATAACGGTCAACCAACTCGTGATGGCGTCTGTAAAATTTACGAAGGAATGATTTCAACTTCACCATTTGGAACTCTTGGTTTAATAGCTTCCTTGTGAGCAGTAACCCTCTATCAAGAAAATAATGATAGGAAATGCAAGCACGGGAATATCGTATCAATTGGGAGATATATACCCCGTATGCAGGTGCTGCTGGAATGTTGCTACTTAGAAATGGAAAGTTCACAATTGGAAAGCTGAAATCATCTCTTTTGTCGTAAAGTTTTGTCTTCAACCGACCGTCATTGTCAATTTCTAGATGTAAGTCAAGATATGAAGCCGACTTAACTGTATCTGTAGTATCCTTTATCTCCAATTCGATGGGAAAGATGCGATCCACATAGTCACCAAATTTTGAATTGTTTAGTGAAAGAACGACATCTATATAGCGGAAAGTAGACTTAAAGGATATTGCTAACTTCTTATCTTTCTTCCTAAGAAGTTCCTGCATGAAGTCAGCCTCATAATAATAAAGAAACAAGTCAGCAAGTAGAGGGGCACAGTTTGTTCCCATTGGAATGCCGACAGTCTGTTGAAAAACACGTCCTCCGAACGTAACAATAAATGTTTTGGGAATAAAATTACGCGACTTTGTTAGCACGGTTAGATTACACATAATGAAACAGTGATTTGATGATAAACATGATTCACTCCGATTCTATTTTTTATTATAAAGAATATTAATCGATAAGGTCACATTAAGGTACTATGGCGTATATTTTTTTGCAATTAGGATACCATGAAAATCATCACATTATATAGTGTGTCAAGTCAACTGATAACATAGATAGATTGGGAATGGCAGAATCTGGTGAGAACGTGGTCCAGCCTGTAGATGAGGCAGACAATCGGTCATCCCAAAGTAGTCAGACAGATCTACAGTCATTAACTAGTCAAAAGACAGGTATTATTATTTTTACTTTTTTTCTAGAGTTTAGGTCAAAACAATAGTTTCAAACATCAACCGGCGGATATCTAACAGTTCCTTAAATAGATTTCTGAAACCATTGGTTAGTTTTTACCAGCAATGGTTAAGGTGTTCCTTTTAATATTTTGTTTGTAGATATAACTAAGTTCCTCAATCGACATTTACAGAACCCTAAATATATATATTATACCAATCAAGTTGACATTTTTTTCTAATTATTCTTCATTGTTGAGAAACTATAACATATTTATATTATGCAGGTTTTTGTTTTTGTTTTGTTTTTTGTTGTGAACGCGAGGGGGGATATTGAATACTTTGTTTAGTGGGGTTTTTTTTTAACAGAGCTATGACGCTATGTGGTCCTAAGGGCATATGGTATATAGATCCTGAAAATGATTACTATATTATATCGATTTATTTCTTAAGTGTTACGAAAGTAAACCGTAATTTTGTTGAACTCACAAAGCTTGTTATTGCAGAATTCCAAGGGAGCAGCACAAATAAACGACAACCGTAAGTTGTTTAATCGTTTTTGTTGCTAGCCACACATCCAGGTTCAACCCACAATTTGTTTTGTAAAATTTCCTTTAAAGTCAGGATAATGGCCAATGATGGCAGTTGTTATGTTAAAATTTATAGATTTCAAAATAATTGTTCATTAATGTATTGACTTCGACAGTGTTGCATAGTTTTTAGTTTTCTAGTTTGTATCTTGTGTACTATTATTTGTTTGTTTTGCTTTTTTTGCCTTTTTATACGCCCGTCTTTTAGACGGGACGTATAATGGTATACCGTTGTCCGTCCGTCCGTCCGTCGTCCACACTTCGGACAATTACTCAAAACCCTTTCACCAATTTCCATGAAACTTAAGTGAATTGTTTATATCTATTGACGTAAGCGCCCTTTCGTTTTTTTTTAATTTCAGATTTTAAGTTTTGGATTGATGGGGCTTTATTCATAAAAAAAAGGGAGGATTTTCAACACTTCGGACAATAACTCAAAAAGGCTTTCACCAATGTCCATGAAACTTTGGTGAATTGTTCATATCTATTGACGTAAGCTCCCTTTCGTTTTTTTTTAATTTCAGATTTCAAGTTTTAGATTTATGGGGCTTTATTCATAAAAAAGCGGAGATTTTCAACACTTCGGACAATAACTCAAAAAGGCTTTCACCAATGTTCATGAAACTTTGGTTAATTGTTGATATCTATTGATGTAAGCTCCCTTTCAATTTTTTTAAATTTCAGATTTTAAGTTTTGGATTTATGGGGCTTTATTAAAAAAAAAGTGGGATTTTTAACACTTCAGACAATAACTCAAAAAGGCTTTCACCAATGTCCATGAAACTTTGGTGAATTGTTTATATCTATTGATGTAAGCTCCCTTTCAATTTTTATAAATTTCAGATTATAAGTTTTGGATTTATGGGGCTTTATTCATAAAAAAAGGCGGATTTTTAACACTTCGGACAATAATTCAAAAAGGCTTTTACCAATGTCCGTGAAACTTTGGTGAATTGTTTATATCTATTGATGTAAGCTCCCTTTCAATTTTTATAAATTTCAGATTTTACATTTCCGTGTTATGAATTTTTATGCTTAAAAAAGGGGGGATTTTCCAATAAATGACAAGTTAAAAGAGCAACGGGCGTTTCATGCGCTCAAGTGCTGCCCTTTATTAACCGTGGCGTTGTCAGTTTGTTTTCGATCTTTGAGTCTGTTTCTTAAAATATCCTTAACCAACACAATGACGTTACCAGTTTGTTTTCGATGGTTGAGTTTGGTATTTTTTGCACCTCTTTTGTAAACAAAATATGATCTCCATCTCGATTGGATACGATGTCACGTCCTCAGAAAGAACTACATCGCGCTTGTGTCAATGTTAAACACTAATTTACAACTTGTAGTACGGTGACCAGACGAACCTTTTTAAAGTTTAATCGTCAAACATAATATATGGCTTTATTATATATCATTGGGTTCGGCAAAATAAGTTCAGTTTTGCATAAATTAATGTCAAAGGTCAACATATTGTTTTTTTCCGTCTATATTTTCAAATTTTAACGATATAGGCAGCATTTTGTGTTAAACTTCAGATACAAACATCTTTTTAAATCAATTGTCAATGAAATATAACGAATTAAATATCGATAATGGAATTTTGAGTTAGGAGGTACCAATATAATGATTGTTTACCGCTTTTGAAACTATGATTCTGCATTACTAAAGTGTTAAAAGCAGATATCAAGTCAGTCAAAACAGGTTTTGGAAAAAAATATTGAGTTTATAACAAAAGTTTGAAGTTTAATATCGTGCAATTGTCAATCATTGATATGATCCTCAAAAGAATAGTATAATTGCCTTATGCCACTTGCTGACTTAGTTTAAAGGGATTAAATCAAGATATTTTCAATATCATCAACATCGTGTCTTATATTATATTCACTGTACCATAGGCCTATGATAAATGCACAACATATTCATTAAAATTGTCACAAAACAAAATATTCTGCAACGGCAGAAACTAAGGTTAAACATACCTGTATTTTTCTACAATCGAAAATAATACGCATGCGTAAGGCACAGAATAGGTCCGTTTCCGTGTGATGAAGGGATGTATGAATATGCAGTTATTTCTTGTCGGAATTTGCTCCATATATATAATCACTCATGGAGAGAGTGCATTAAATACAAGACCTTTCATAGGGTCTACTATCATTCTCAATATAAAAGAAGGATTGTGCCATTGGATGACATGCAATCAATTCTGTGGATGTGATTGTTGATTTATAAATATTCATATGATACAAATTTCAAAAAAGTAAGGATGCAACAAATCTAAATAATGGACAAATACAAAAAAAAGTACCACAACAAAAAAGTCCAAACAAAATCTAAAACTAGAACATTAAACGCTTCTTATCAACGGACCGATGAAACATTTGTAGTCTTTTGAAAAGAACAGTTGTAGAAACAATTCAATAAGTTACCATTGAAAAAAAGGTTTCTTGTCTCACCAAATGTTCAGATGTCGTGCCTTTCCAATCAGTGGTTGTATCAATCGTCGGTTTAAGTTGTAAGTACGGTCAGCCTTAGGTGAACGACTATTACATCATATGCAGGTACAAATTACTTTAATTAATCCCATTTGCAATACATTGATTTGGAACTGGCTATCATGTAAGGCTTGATCTCCATCTGCCAATAACCCATCTTGAAGTATGTGATTAACAAAGTTTAACATGTTTAAGGGGAGCGTCTTCTGAAAGGTCAACATTATGTGGTATGCATTTGTTTACAGCATTTGCATATCTAAATCTTTTGGCCATGGTGATGTTTGTTTAGTTTGATCTTTGAGTTTGAATATGTCCATCTGGTGTCTTTCGGTCTCTTTTTGAAAAAAATGCATGTCACAGACTATAGGGTTGCCATTTGTATTTCAACATTTGTATTTATACTGTGAGACATATCTTTGGGTCCACATGTTGTTTGCCAACCATGCAAACTTTCACATGGTTCTAAATTCAAATCATATTTAATATTTAGAATTTCATCGATAGTCTCTCAGGTCACATGATCCTTAAGTTACATTACATAATCTATATTTACAGAATACAAACAGAAGAAGACAAGTTGTTACAAGCAGCGTGTACTATTCTATATACTGTACCTAGGGCTATTGAACACTACATAGACAGAGAGTACAAAGGTGGTTTTATCCAAGCAATCCGTGATTTTAAAGATCAGCTAAAGACTGAGCTCAGACCAGAGGAATGGGATTTACTCAGCCAACACATAGGTACATTACTTACATATCTTACACAGTGTACCTTTAGTTTTGTATATTTTGTCTTGTGTACTATTATTTTTCTGTTAGTCTTTTTATTTTATTTTAGCCATAGCGATCAATGAGTTTGACTGTCCCTCTGGTATCTTTTGCACCTCTATTTAAAAATTTCTAGGTCTAAGATTGTACTAAAACTGATAATAATTCTTCTGTACGTTAAATTTGCAAATGTAGTTGCTATGAATCTGAGATACTAAATCATATCAAACGAGATGAACGCAAAACAAGAAATTTAGAGGCTTGTCTTTTTCAGACAACGACAAGGATTTTCAGACGCAGATAGATAGTATGCCATTGGGTAGATGACTCTAAAGCAATTTAAATCGCTGGTGAATAAAATATATTAATTCGCTGACGTTTCATATATAGTTAATTTTCTTATTGACTAATTATGTAATTATCAATGTGGAAAGTATATGAAAAGTAAATCACAAAAATACTGAATTAAAAAAAAAATCGGAACGGAGATTCGCTAATCAAATTCAAAAATTAAATGTTCAAACATATGAAACAAATAGACTGTCATATTCCTGACTTGGTACATGTGGATTAAACCTGGTTTTATTGCTAGCTAAACCTCTAATTTTTTATGACGTCACCCGCATAAAATATATTGACAACGAAGTGTGAACAAAACAAACAGACATAATAGTTAAATTGTCAAAAAATATAACAAAAAATTAGCCAAGCTCCACTGTTGTTCAAAAATGATAAATAAAGAACTGTTTTGTTAATCCCGTTGCGGTGATGGAGGCATCAAATAACACCGTTGTCCATTTGTGTGTATGCACTTACCAACATTAGGTTCCGTTTTCTTATTTTAGGTTGACAACAGTTATGAAACTTATGAAACTAAATTTACCGTTTTAGCACTTAAACTCTTGTTTGCGTATGCGCAACAAATAAGTAAGACATCTGTATATAATGCGTGTAACCCCTAACCACTGATACAGGTTTGATGTTGGTGGCAAGACGTTTGACGTTATCGAGTTTTTCCTTTTATAAATTGATACACCTGCCGTATATTTACACGTGTGTTAAATGGACACATTCTTCTTTCAATTTGTATTATATTAAAACATTGTAATGTTTCACACATAAAAGAAATTTCATTTGGTCATATTGTTTTCATATCAAGTAGGGAAAAGTGTTGTTGCTTTCAGAGTTATATTTTTCAAATTCTCTATTATATTTACAAGACAACACAATTAACCAAACTATCTAACTAGATCACCGTGGTTATCATTTGTTTTGTTTCTTTTACAGTTCACCACAGACTATTCTATTTCTATGATCAGATAATACAAGACACCATTTTAGATAATGAAGTCCTGGATCTTCTGATTTCCAGATGTATCTTAAGGAAAGAAGACAGAGCAGAAATAGAACACAATCCAAGACAGTCTGACCGCAACAAATGTATTTTAGACTTTCTAATTCAAAGACTAGAAGATTCCTACAGTGTGTTATTAGAAGTTCTTAAGGAGTCTTCGACTTGTTCTAGAGACCTGATAGAATGTATGGAAGGTCAACTTTATTTCAATCATAAAGTTGTTTCTCAGTCGAAAATTAAATCATGTAGTAAGTACTTTGTCTACATGATGTTTTTAGTGCCAGTGCACAAAAAAAAAATAGTTTTTTTTAGGGATGGGGTGAGAGTGGTAACGACGCTTGTAAATAACTGAATACATGATAACACACTCACCCAAGAGAAAGCTCACAGTTATTTAGAGAATATCAAAGTACTAACCCTGCTAGTATACGTTTGTGTGTACAGAAAACAAAAATAAAGTTACTCTTTTGTTACTGTGACTTGACCATGCTGGCTTGTATTTTCAAATTGCTATACAAATGTTAAAACTAAGCTTTCATAAATATTTCCTTTCGAAACGTCTTCAATATTCATAGGAATCGAACATAATTTGAATTAAAACATTGTGTATTCAATAAAATGTATGCACAATAACAATATATTGTTAACTAGATTCCATGAGATGTGGGAGTTTACCTAAAAGCATTATACTTTTGATATACAAAACACTTTACGAAAGAAAAATTGGTTACTTCCATGAAAACTTCATTAAGTATTTATGTGCTTGCAGTTGCTAATTAGCCTCTAGTCATCAAAGAAAAGGTGATTAACAAGTTTTATGTCAAAGAACTTTTGACCTTTTTTTCTTAAAACAAATTTCATAACAAGATACCAAAACCTTGTTGATAAATATTCAGTATGAACTTCTCAAATTAAACATGATGGTTTTGAGGTATACTCTAAGGTAATGCCGTTGTTTATCATCTTAATTGGGTGCTATTATAGTGTTTTTCGGTTATCATGGTAAATTGTTAACCTTAAAGTCATAACAAACCTCTAATTTAAAAAAATATGCATATGTTTTTTATAACTAAATGGATAGTGTGCATGATACAACTTATGTACATATACTTTTTTCTGAGGAACATTCTTTAATTTGTCCACATTTAGAAGAAGTTCACTTATTCTTAATTGCTTGCTTCCAGGAAGCTATTCGCCGACATATTTCCCGTATGCATAGTGACCCGAGCTTAACCCTCCGGTGAACGCAATACGCATGGGTCTGTCATTGAAATAAACAAATATCTGATTATAGATGTTAAACACGTGCTCAATACCCATGCTTTTTGTGATTTGTTTACTATAAGGTGACAATCGGTAAAACTCGGCTTCAAAACACGGCATTTACTGAGCGGCCATATTTGTTCAATCATAATAAACAGAGAGAAAAAAAAATGACGATTATATGATATATTTGAGAAAATAATGATAAAATCGTGCACAGAGGACTAAGTTTATGATATGTACATGCATTGGTTCAAGAATTGATTAAACATTATTTTTCACCACTCACTCGTTTCATATGACTTTAACGATTCATTCCTTTTTTTTTGTTATGTCATGACCCGTTACTTACACATCCAGTCATTGTGGTATTGTGCTATGGTCATATTTTGTATTATTGCCTTTGCATTTTGTTTGTAGTTTTGTCTTTAATCTATTTTTTATTTGTTTTGTGGTGATTAATATGATTACACAATGGGACAGAGGTACCCTTATTTTTGTCATCACTTTATATTGATAAAATTGAAATTAAAATAGTGACTATGTCAAAGAGATAGCAACCAGACCAACAATCAGTTTGATGAGATAACAGCCGAAGGCCAGCAATATGTTAATACGTCCGTTTGTTTTGCCCACACATTGTTGTCAATACAAACTTATTCCAGGCGATTGACATACAAGCAAGAGCTAGTTATACCACTAGGTTTGAATTACCATTTCTACTAAAGGACATGCCTGTATGAATTCAGAAATATGACAGTTGTTTTTAATTCGTTTGATATGTTTGACTTTTCGTTTTTTTATTTTCTTTTGGTATCGGTATAACTGTTATTTTACTTTTTAAACCCTTATTCGTGTACAGCTTCTTGTTGATTTCTTTAAGCCATCTAAATTTATTCAAAAAAAGTTAAAGCTTTATGTGAAAACACAGTCAATTATTTTTCTTTGATTAAGTTACAGGGTACCATTCAGTCACGTTACAAAAGAACTACCACAATCTTACGGAGAATTTGTCAAATACAGAATATATCATAGATTCACTGATATCAAAGGGAGTGTTAGATCCTGATGACCGGTCAGAAATAGTTTCTAGTGGAGTACAAGCCAAAATGAACAGAAAACTAATAGAAAAGATTAGAAGTCAACAAGATTATCAATTTTTTCTGGAGGCACTGAAGGGGGATTCTACAAATGCAAAGCTAGTATCTGACTTAGAATCAACCGACGTGAAAACAGATGAATTAAAGTCACATCAAACAGGTTTTGTATTTTTCTTAACTAATGCTAAATAGTTATGCACTCAATATAAACAGAAAGCATGACTGACAATGAGACAAATGACTTACTTGAGACCAAAATGACGTGGATAAAAAGTTTATAGGGTCTATGTAGTCTTTTTTTCAAAAGCAAAATCAGTACATTATAGTTAGCTGTAAAATACCAAATATGAAACAGCTCAATGTGAAAAACCTGATTGTACACAAATATAAGACATATATATAAACATCATAAAGCATGATTTAGATTAATTATATACACGTTTGGATGGATAGTGAGCAATTCAGATGTCGTTTTACCAAAAGTCAAGTGAATACAATTCCTTATGTTTATAATTCTCAAGACGGTTTGGGCATCACACGGGAGTCAACAATGATTTGTAAGCTCAAATGTCGCACGTGGCAAGTATGCTAGACTCTAATCGTAATTCGATAGGATTATCAATTTCCCTACCGAAGGTCGTGGTTCTCTCCGGAAATTCAATCTCCATCAACGGATAAAAACATGACACAAAATGGTGCATACGGGTTTAAAAAGTCTTTATACACCAATCAAGCAATCAATCAATCAATCCTACACATTTCAATATGAATATACATCACAGGTTTTAATAGACAGGAATCAAACCATAGAAAAAAATCAATTAACTAGTTGTCAAAGGTACCAGGATTATAATTTAATACGCCATACGCCCGTTTCGTCTACATAAGTCGCATCAGTAACGATCAGCTCAAAATAGTTATAAAATACAGATATTTTCATCTTACAGGAGCAATACTACTATCAATGTCAAACAAACTAGGGTTCCAGACGATGGTTATATTAGTTTCTATGGTAAAAGGTGTCAATGTATCAAATACTAAACCAGAAAGCCATGATACCAGTTTATCAGCAGACGTATATAGACTACAGTCTTTGTACAAAAAGATACTTAGAATGACAGTGATGGATTCACATCAATATCAACAATTTGTTCGAAAAGTAAAAGAAGTGAGCTTTTTTTCTGATGTTTACACAGTTATTGTCCACAACTGCATTAATCTTAATACGAGGTTAAAATAATATATCATCCGTAAATGAACCTGTGTTATACAATATCCTTTAACTGTTAAACTTGCATTAGGTAAACTTCTTCATTCTCCACCTAGTCAACAACATTTGGCTATAATATTGTTCTATTTTTTACACGAGGTCGTGCCTCATGTTTATGATAGGAATAAATTTGCATATTCAATTTAATACTGTGTTTGATTTGTGAACAGATACTGGTAAGACTTGGTGAAGATGATGGTTCTGAAGATATAACATGGAATTTTGGAACGCAGGAACAAGTCAAGAAGGTTCTAAATGGTTTAAAAGGTAGCCTTAGAGACATGAACTAAACATATCTGAAAAAAAAAAAAAATTATCGCTCCTCCCCAAGACAACGTAAAAACAGTATTTTACGGGTGCATTTGCAAATCAACACAGAAAACTAAAGACTAAGCAACATATATCTAAGTTACAATCTAGGTTAACGTTATTAAATTCCCTTATTCCACTTCAATAGTGAGTTTACTTATATCAAAGTAGCAAATTATAATTTGTCAATTATGACGTTAAATAGGGAAAGATGACAGCACTTGTCATAATTTCCTATTTATAATGAAAAATGACAGGATCTTAGCTCCTGTAGCTCCGACCAAAGAGAAGAAAACAACCCAACGTCACTAATGGGTCTTCAACACAGTAAGACAATCATGCAACCGAGGTCTTCAGCTGGCCCCTAAACAATTACATATACCAGTTCCGTGAAAATAGAGGTCACACTAAACTCCTAAACATATAAATGAAATAAAATTTAAAAAAAACAAAACAAACAAGATATACAAAGGTTGGATGATTTTGCATTGGTTCAGGTGCAAAAAAGCAGCGGAGTTAAACCTGTTTTGTGAAACCTTTATCCTCCTCCTATACTGCCAATGTAGAATAGATGTATAATTGTATGTCACTGCGATTGCCATCTCGGACGACCTTGAACTATATCTCAAATTAGATTTTCCGTTTTTCATGTAATTTAAAATCAGCATTTGAAATGGCAAGAAAGCTCCTGTTGGGTGTTTTAAACAATGGTAATTATTCACAGAGCTACGGGACTTCAACCGGATGAATTGAGAGATTGTTTTACATTTTGCACTAACATCAGTTTGCCTTGATCTATTTCATCAAAACTTTCTGTTATTTCCAAATTGTAAATGTTTTTGGGATTAGTGAATTCAATCTTGCTTCTGATTTTAAAATATTCTAGATTTTTTGTATTATGTTCATTTACACTTGAACCTCGTGAAAGATGAATATGTGTTATTTCTTGGTAAAAATAATCTCATTGACATTTTTGTTGTAACGCGCTAGAGTTCAGGCATCTATTAAATATTATAAAGAAAGACAAATGGCGCACTGGCCTCTAGATACCGGCCTATTGTTATTAAAAAGGCAGCATTTCAACTATTTTAACTAAACATGTTTTAAGAATGCATGTACCATTTGAAATTGCGACGTGTGTCTACATTTTTTGGATATTGTTATTTTTTTTTATTTATTTCAAAATTTTTATCAACCGATATTTGTAGTTTGTTATGATGTTTGGTTGATACATCACTCTCTTCTTCAGCCGACCTTGATTGTTTTTACTTGAATTTGTTTGCATTTGTCATGTCGGGGCCAATTTGAACTTGCTTTGTGGTAGGGTTTGCTCAGTGTATGAGATGCCTTGTAGTTCCTTTTTTCTACTTTGTTCGGGCGAGACTCGTCGCATTGCCAATCATGCAGCATTTTCTAGTTTTTTGTATACATGTGTCTTACATGATAATTTAAGTATACACTTTCGTTAATGTATTTCCTTAGTGAAATCATGGTATTATCTCAGGAAAATATTCTGTTCAAATTTCAGAAAAAGAAGAACATTTAGATCTGAAAGAGAAAATATTGAAAATGGAAACTGAGCAGGACGAAGTTATTCCAAAGAATATTAGAGGTATGTTATTAGTTCAAATGCTTTGAAACTTTGTATCTCGACAACAAAAGATTATATCAAAATATTCTGCTTTCGACTCACTGGCAGGTCAAATAGAATTGAAAAAGTAAAATAACAAAAATATCGAACTCAAAGAAGAAAATTCAAAACAATAAGTATGTCAAATGTCAAAATCAAAATTTCAAACACATCAAACGAAAGGATAACAACTGTCATATTCTTGACCTGGTACATACATTTACATATATAGATAGTTGTGGGTTAAACCTGACTTTATAACTAGCTAACTCTCTCATATGTTTGACAGTTGCATAACATTCAATTATATTAACTACGATGTGTGAACAAAAATAAACAGACATAATAGATAAAAATGTCATTAATGGGAGTGCAGTAGTCAACATTGTGTTATAATCTTAATCAGTAAAAACAACCAAATTGGTCAACAAAAAAACACAAAAAAAGCATATAGACATATAGACATATAGACATATAGACATATAGACATATAAACATATAGACATATAGACATATAGACATATAGACATAAAGACATATAGACATATAGACATATAGACATATAGACATATAGACATGATAGACATAAAGACATATAGACATATAGACATATAGACATATAGACATATAGACATATAGACATGATAGCACATTAGCAAAAATGAAAGAAACAATACAGAAATGTACCCAGCAAAATAGCACAGTGACGGGATGGTACTGAGCCTAGGTCGGGTGGATATAACCAAAAATAGGCGAAACAGTAAAAATAATATTCACAAAGACAGATAAAAGAACAATTTAACACGTTATTAAGATGATAACAACGTCAGTACCTAGAATCTATACTTTAGGTTCGTCGTGTATTACTTGTAAATACTGTATTCTAGCTACTGAAAATTACATATAATCTACCCTGTCATCTTTGAGTCGAAACAAAATTGTATCATACAGTGCTGTAGTCAAGCAGTTGTATATTTACGAACTAACTCTTTTTAGAGAAGGGACCCTTTTTTGGAGGATTTTTTTTGTGTTTCATTATGTCGAACTTTGAATAAGTCTGTTCAAAAAGCACAACAAGAATAAAAACATAAAAATCAGTGGAAAAGAGGAAAAAGAATTAAAACATGACTTTAAAAGTTGAATATTGAAAAGTAAATAAAAGCAACTGAGTTATTCTGCTGTACAAAACTCATATCTGATCTGTATCATAACAGGCCAGTAAAAGTTAGATTGTATAAACTGTGAAACTTTGATATATCAAGAGGTCATGTGTTTTGTTCAACGTGCTCGTGTTATAATTCCCTTATAAATTAAAAAAATGTTGAATTACCACTTTTACTGTTTTTTCTCTCGCCCAAATGATATTTTGTTTACATACAATGCTTATTCATTTGAGTGACGTTATTTTCATTGTTCACGAGTTCGGTCCTACTTTTCAGTGGAGTTGTGTCCTTAATTTGAGACATTGATTAATATGCCGTAGCAATTAAGAAGGATTGTAATGTCCCATGGACACATTCTTCTTTGATTTAATGCTAACAGATACATATAAAAAAGAAGATGTGGTATGATTGCCAATGAGTCAACTACCCACAAAAAGACCAAAATGACACAAACATTAACAACTATAGGTCACCGTACGGCCTTCAACAATGAGCAAAGCCCATACCGCATAGTCAGCTATAAAAGGCCCCGATAAGACAATGCAACACATGTATACTGGGGACATTTGACTATGATTTTTAATTCTACCATGTAAGGGACATTTGACATACACATGAAACTTGCATGTAGTCATTGCAATAGGGCAAAAATACATCATTGGTTTGGCCAAACATGTTTTCTTTAGACTTTGGCTTACGACATTTGGTATGAAGTTGGATAATTTGTTAACGATTATGCATATTGTTATACTACTTTTGTGTCATTTACCTTTGGCCTTCAAATAAATAAATTGTATGGAACATCTTGGTGTCACCTTTGAAAATTTACAATAAACCATGTCTTTTAATGTTTTTTGTCATGTCTTTTAATGTTCTTTTAAATGTTTTTACTATCAGTTATATTTGTATAGGACTTTTATTTGTTTATACAGCACAATATTTTATAATTGCTGGGGTAGTTTCAATTATAATACTATTTAAACAATCAGATGGGATGTGATGGCCACTGAGAAAAACCCATATAGTACTTCAGGTTGTCATAGTAGCCTTTAGCGATGAGACGTTAATGTCAGAATCTGCAACAACATACACAACATACGTAATCCACATACTAATTGCCTGCTTATTATGACACAGTCAAATTAATATATATTTTGATTATTTTATTTCTATGTAGCTACAATTTATAATATTTTTCAGACCAAATAGAAAAAGAAATAAAAGAATGGGAAATAAAGGATAAGATGTTTGTGACTACAAGAGCCAGTGAGTACGTCTTTGGTTGTTTACAGGACAATAGTTTTTTGACTTTAACTGCCCCATCAGGAGTAGGAAAATCTTTTATTGCAAGACACACTGCACTAGTTTTACAAAAAGAAGGGTACAAAATAATACCAGTGAGAAAACCAGATGATATCAGAGACTACTATCAACCTGGAAAACAGACAGTCTTCATCGTAGATGATATTTGTGGAAATTTTACTGCCAACCAACAACAGATTGAAAACTGGCAACAACTGTTACCTGTGATTAAAACAATTATTGCAGACAAATGTTGTAAGATTATTGTATCTTGTAGGTTACAAGTTTATAGAGATGATAAGTTTAATATATTACAACCTTTTAAGACCTGTGAATGTAATTTAATGTCAGAGCAGTTATGCCTTACAGCTAAAGAAAAAGATAGTATGGCAAGGATGTATATTGATTCAAGTTTAGACAATATTGATAAACTATCACAAAAAAGTGAATTCTTTCCTCTTTTATGCTCTTTATATCTTAGGGAAAAACATGGAGATGTTAAGGAATTTTTCAAAAATCCATTTTTCGTCTATCAAAATGAACTAGATAGTTTGAGTAGGCATGGAGATGAAGGGAACTATAAAATATGCAGTCTAGCTTTATTAGTTCTCTTTAATAATCAGCTGAAAGACAAATGGATCCAGGGTACAGTAACACGTGAACAACAACATCTTATTGAAACTACATGTGATGCTTGTGGGTTGAACAGAGGTACTTCCAAGGCAAAACTTAAAGAGGCCCTTCTCACTCTAGAAGGTACATTTGTACATAAACAGGATGGTATTTATAAAACTGTACATGATAAATTGTTTGACTTCATTGCTCATTACTTTGGTAAGAAAATGATTGAATGTTTAATAAACCATGGTGATAGTGATTTTGTACATGAACGCTTCATATGTAGGAAATCAACAGATGGAGGGAACAGCAACATAGACTTCATTATTCAAATACCAGAAGAGTATTTTGAATTGTATTTAGAAAGGTTTATAAAGGACTGGTCAACAGGAAAAGTGAGAGTTACATTTATGAACACTAATTTGACAGTTTCAGAATTTAGACAACAGCTGTTAAAGCACTTACAAAATCTGGACAAATCACTTCAAGTCACATTAGCCAATAAATGTGACACAGTATTATCAAAAGAGCACCATGGATCAGGTACTACTCCGCTGATACAGACTTGTTTTTATTGTCATACTGATATGGTACAATGGATGTTACATAATAATGTGGATGTGGATCAATGTAGAGGTGATGGTTTAAGAGGACTGTGCATGGCAACTTCGAACGGACATACTGATATAGTAAAGTTGTTGTTAGAGAAGAATCCTAACATTGATCTATGTTGTAATAATGGTTGTAGTCCTCTGTACATGGCAAGTCTAAACGGACATGCAGATATAGTAAGGTTGTTGTTAGAGAAGAATCCTAACATTGATCTATGTCAAAAGGATGGTTGTAGTCCTCTGTACATTGCAAGTCAAAACGGAAATACTGATGTAGTAAAGTTGTTGTTAGAGAGGAATCCTAACATTGATCTATGTCGTAATAATGGTTGTAGTCCTCTGTACAAGGCAAGTCAAAACGGAAATACTGATGTAGTAAAGTTGTTGTTAGAGAGGAATCCTAACATTGATCTATGTCGTAATGATGGTTGTAGTCCTCTGTACATGGCAAGTCAAAACGGAAATACTGAAATAGTAAATTTGTTGTTAGTGAAGAATCCTAACATTGATCTATGTCAAAAGGATGGATGTAGTCCTCTGTACATTGCAAGTCAAAACGGAAATACTGATGTAGTAAAATTGTTGTTAGAGAGGAATCCTAACATCGATCTATGTCAAAAGAATGGATGTAGTCCTCTGTACATTGCAAGTCAAAACGGAAATACTGATATAGTAAGGTTATTGTTACAGAAGAATCCTAACATTGATCTATGTCAAAAGGATGGATGTAGTCCTCTGTACATTGCAAGTCAAAACGGAAATACTGATGTAGTAAAGTTGTTGTTAGAGAGGAACCCTAACATTGATCTATGTCGTAATGATGGTTGTAGTCCTCTGTACATGGCAAGTCAAAACGGAAATACTGATGTAGTAAATTTGTTGGTAGTGAAGAATCCTAACATTGATCTATGTCAAAAGGATGGATGTAGTCCTCTGTACATTGCAAGTCAAAACGGAAATACTGATGTAGTAAAGTTGTTGTTAGAGAGGAATCCTAACATCGATCTATGTCAAAAGAATGGATGTAGTCCTCTGTACATTGCAAGTCAAAACGGAAATACTGATATAGTAAGGTTATTGTTTCAGAAGAATCCTAACATTGATCTATGTCAAAAGGATGGATGTAGTCCTCTGTACATTGCAAGTCAAAACGGAAATACTGATGTAGTAAAGTTGTTGTTAGAGAGGAATCCTAACATTGATCTATGTCGTAATGATGGTTGTAGTCCTCTGTACAAGGCAAGTCAAAACGGAAATACTGATGTAGTAAAGTTGTTGTTAGAGAGGAATCCTAACATTGATCTATGTCGTAATGATGGTTGTAGTCCTCTGTACAAGGCAAGTCAAAACGGAAATACTGATGTAGTAAAGTTGTTGTTAGAGAGGAATCCTAACATTGATCTATGTCGTAATGATGGTTGTAGTCCTCTGTACATGGCAAGTCAGAAAGGACATGCTGAAATAGTAAAGTTGTTATCAGTGAGGAATTCTTATATTGACACTGCATGAAATGATGTTTTTATTAGAAAATTATATCCATATAAAAGCTAATATATATATTTAAAATTTCAAAATTTATCATTAGTATAATCCATTTGAAAATATCTTCTTTACACCGCATTTACTTTAAGTTTAATAAAACCAACAAACTTTTAAGATTAAACCCAATTTACATATACTTTTAAAGTTGTATAAATCTAAAATTTGTTTTCTTTTAAATTGCAGTGTTAAATTTTAAATTGATATGTCGCAAAGGTATATGTAGATTGTTGTAGTCCACTGAACATTCAGGAAGGACATACTCATATAGTAAGTATTCTGTCAGAGAATCTTAGTGATGATGGTCTTGTTTAACTACTGTATATGTTGTTGTTTGTTTTATATTTTGTGCTTTTTATCCTATGATTATTACTATTACGCATGTGTCTGTTTACTAGTTACTGCTTTTCATCCCTTGTAATATTAACTAAATGAAGCGTGTGGTAGGACTCTGTGTTATATTGCCATTTTACGATTATGTGTTAGTTTGCTTTCAATATTAATTCGTGTTTTTACTGTAAATTTTGTTCATACAACTCGTTTAAGTTAGTTAACAGACTGTTCTGTACTAAAGAAGTACTGGTGTCATTATTAAAACTAAGGTGATAAAAATCAATTGTAAGATAATTTGTATCTTAGATTATGGATTTTAGAATTGGAGTAGTATGTATCTTAACTAATAATATTGATATTTATAAATTCTACGGAATTTGATGTCCTCCTGTTTTAACCCACGTATTTGTAATGACCTTCGTTACACTGCATAATGTGTTTATCACACACAAGTCCTATTTATGTGTATTAAAGATGTTCGTAGTCAAAATTACAAGCTTTTTTCCAGCTTTTTAAGTTCTGTTATCTTTATAGATTTAAGGAATTACACAATTGGCGGGAATGCATTAATCTATATTTTTCATCCGTTTGAAAATTGATATCTTTATCAACAACTTTGAAAAAAATAGCAAGGATTTTGTTAACATTTAAAAGATAGCAATTTAATCAATATGTAACAACATTATGGAAAAAAGGAGGAGCTGATTGGCAAAAATATTCACATGGAGCAGCGCACATCGTTAACTTAATAACATATAATCACTTGAGTTGACCATTATTAAAACGATAGCCTCAACCCTTATCGAAAGTTGTTACTATAAAAAGCTAGTTATATCTAATAGAGAGTAGTTCCATTTTTTTAATCAATGTATCTGAAGGATATATATGTAAACTGAGAATCCTCCTGTAAGAAATTAATTTTTAACATCAAAGATTTTTTAATGTTATTCAGTTACTCCTTATATCTTCAAATTGATATATTCATCAACATCTTATTTTCAATAACACAAATGTTTGGTTTAATGTATAAGTCCGTACCGTCAACTATTTAGTAAAACCCAATCTCAATTAGATTATAATCATTAAACGCGAAATACCCTTAGCCTCTACACAAAGACAATTTTCGCTGCATATGTAGAACATTTTTATAAAGGGGCATGGATTTGAGTGTCCAGACGGGATTTACAGAATGGAGAATAATGGCCAAACAGTGCAGAAAATGACAATTGAAATATAGAGAAGAAAAAAATAGGTTAAATGAAATAAGGAAAAGGGAATTATGAAATGTTGAAGCATAGAAAATAGAAATAATGAACATATAAAAAAAGAGCCGAAAGAAATAGTCTTAATCTTTAAGAATAAAAAAATGTAGGATTCCCATGCTTAACCTTCAGTTATGCCACAGTCGATCTGCAAACAGATTCAGAAAGTGTTTTGTTTTGGGGATAAATCTACTTTAAAATTTTCAATGAAAATATAAAATGATTGTTACTATTGTGTATTGTTTCGTTTGATATATATTCATTGTTCCTTTTAAATATTTTGTGTGTTGTAATGAATGATATAACCTGATTATTACTATTGTTTATTGCTATGTATGGTATCAACTTTGTAACTATTATATATTATATATATATATTTGCACTGCCAATCCCAAATGTAATGGGGCGAATGTTGCTACAGAAACGATTGATTTTGTAATAAATAGCCATACGTTTACGAATTTTTGTTATCTTTAGGGACAATATACGGTTCAGAATTTAAGCGCCTTTGTGTTATTTTTCATCAATTAACTAACAAATGATTTTTTGAGCCTAGGCTCCGTGTTGAAGACCGGACCGTGACCTTTAATGGTAGCATTGGCACTCATATCACATCTTCCTATATCTATCAAGCTATGCGGGCATCATTTCCATAGAAATACCAAAACGAGGACATAGCTCATAAGAGCACTGGTGGCAGAGTGAAGTAATTGTTCTTCTTTTAATGTATCCTTGATATTTTCAGACACACCTTGGTGTAATTATGAAAGTCTTAACATAGACTTCAATTTTCCTGCGGCAGATATGGCATCCCCTAAATTGAGTTCAGAGCTAAACTCTATATTTCATATCCCCTAGCCCCACTGTGTCTGAATTGTAAGGTGTCACAATATCTAGTTAGTTCTGGAGTTTGGCAGTTTGGTAAGCATCAGAGACAATCTTGGATAAAATTGATCGGTATATATAGAGGATGTGCTACATGAGAAAGGCTTTTTCTTATGGAAGAACAAATCACATCACTAACAATCGTTATTAATGAACTGACAGCAAGTTCAAATTCTAATTTTTCAGTAACTGTTTGTGGCATGCCACAAAACCAGGTTCAACCCACCACTTTTATTCCCCTTTAAAAGTGTCCTGTACCAAGTCAGGAAGATGGCCATTGTTATATTATTGTTCGTTTCTGTGTGTGTTGCATTTTAACGTTGAGTCGTTTGTGTTTTCTCTTATTTTTGAGATATTGAGATCAGACGTGGCACGGTACTTGTCTATCCCAAATTCATGTATTTGGTTTTCATGTTATATTTGTTATTCTCGTTGTGTTTTGTGTGATGCTTGGTCCGTTTCTGTGTGTGTTACGTTTCGGTGTTATGTCGTTGTTCTCCTCTTATATTTAATGCGTTTCCCTCGGTTTTAGTTTGTTACCCCGATTTTGTTTTTTGTCCCTGGATTTATGAGTTTTGAACAGCGGTATACTACTGTTGCCTTTATTTACTGAATTGCACAGGTGTTGACTTCAATAAGTACTTGGTTATGCATGGATAAATGATTACTCACATTAATAAGCACAACTTAAAAGACTGTCAACACGTTTAAAGGACTCAGTTTTGCGTAGTTTTCTGTTGTTTTTTTTTAAAGGTTTTTCTTTTAAACAAAAACCCTGTTTTCATATCCAAACTACAAGGACGAAACTGAGCGCGAGATCGTATAAAAGTGTCAGGTTGTGAGGATACATGTCGATTAGTTTGATCACATATATGGATTTCTGTTGTTTATAATTTAAAGTGCCCCAAGGGTGACTGGGGAAACGAAATATGGTCACTTGGTCTTCCCCCGACCGGCAGTAAAACGAAGTGGGGCGTCCGTTTGGCTGTGCGGGATGTATCAAGTTCGCAGTCACGTCCGGTCAGAATGGGGACGTTAAATTCGATGCCTCGTGTACAGGGAGTGTCACGTTTTTTGCACGTTAAAAACCCTTGAATCAACTCTTTGAGGGGTCCGTTAGGTGGCATGTTGCAATGGACAATTTCTATCCCAATCCAATATACCATCATTTTCCATTGGCAGTCTAAATTTTCCCGATCATCATCCCGAATGGCCTCTATTATGACAAAACCTACCTATTGTTTTTATTGTTAACTTGTTCTCATCCAGAACATGCATGAAATATTTGCCACTGGACGTTAAGCAACCAACAATCAATCAATCAATCTAATCTAAAGATGCACACCAAGTTTGCCTTCTGGTGCAAGTCTCATAACATCACTGATGATTCGCCCACGGAAAGCATTTGGTTAATATAATCATTTCGGAGAGTTTCAGTTGCTTTCGTTGATTTAAGGAATAACAGTACTGTAGTTGAAGAGTTGCCACTGTCAATTGTAGATTTGAAGGTGGCAAATGCAGTTTTACTGGCGACGCGTAGCGGAGACAGTAAAACGGAGATTTGCGACGGTCAAATCAAAATTGACGGTGGCAACTCTTCAACTACAGCACTGTTATTCCGATTATAAAGCATTACAAAAAGAAATATTACTATAAAACTTGGAAAAATGTCTAACTTTGACATTAAAAAAAATCCGCGAAACTTCATGAATGATTTTGGCGCAAAGACGTCATGGGTAAACATGACGTCATACAAATGAAACTTACAAACTGGAGGTTATTACGTTACCTGTACGCTTCAAATTCGGATAAAATTACATTAAAACGGCGAATTTGAGGTAGGTGTTGTTTTATTTTCGATTGTATAGTATTAATCATTTGTTGATTCAATCATTTCAAAATGGTTGTCCCTCCTCAGTTACGCCTGGTCAACTGTGGATTTGACGGCAACTTTTAGCCAATGAAACAAATTCTTACATACAAATTGCATTAGAATCATTATTTAGTTTAAAAGCTAAATCAGATGGTAGCATGTTTTGTTGATTTAGTTTTTTGTAAAAAGGACCATTTCAGATTGTGGCATGTTTGATTGTGTTGTTTGTTTGTTAAAATGACAATTTCAGATGGTGAAATGTTTGGATTATTTATAAGGTTGTTTATAAGGACCATTTCAAATGGTGTCATGTTTGGATGATTTATTAGTTTGTTAAATGGACCATTTCAAATGGTGTCATGGTGAGGTGGTTTATTAGGTTGCGAATTGAACAATTTCAGATGGTGTCATGTTTGATTGAGTTAGTTGTTTGTTAAAATGACCATTTCAGAAGGTGGTTTATTATCTATTAAATTGACCATTTCGGGAGGTTACATGTTTGAATTATTTATTAGTTTGTTAAAAGCACCATTTCAGCTGGTGTCATGTTTGGTTTATTTAATGAACCATTTCAGATGGTGTCTTGTTTGCGTTGTTTATAAGTTTGTTAAATGAACCATTTCAGATAGTGTCATATCGAGTGGTTTTCTTAGTTAGTTGAATGGACCATTTCAGATGGTGTCATGTTTCGATGATTCAATGGGTTGATAAAAAGGACCATTTCAGATGGTGTCAGATTTGTTTTAGGGACATTTCAGATGATGTCATGATTAGTTGATTTTATGGTAAGTAAAAAGGGCCATTTCAGATGGTGTCATTTTCGATTGATTTATATGTTTGTTAAATGGACCATTTCAGACGGTGTCATGGTAGGGTGGTTTATTATCTGTAAAATGGACCATTTCGGATGGTATCGTGTTTAGGTGGTTTATTAGGTTGTGAAAAGTGACAATTTGAGATGATGTCATTTTTATGTTAGTTGTTTGTTAAAATGGCCATTTTAGAAGGAGTAATGTTTGGATTATTGATTAGTTTGTTAAGAGAACTATTTCAGATGGTGTCATGTTTGAATGATTTAATGGTTTGTTAAAAGGGACCATTTCCGAAAGTGTCATACTTGGTTGATTAATAAATGTGTTAAAAGAACCGTTTCAGATAGTGTCATCTTTAGTTGGTTTTGTAAGTTTGTTAAAAGGACCATTTCAGATAGTGTCATATTTGGTTGAATTGTTGGTTTTTAATGCCTGCGTCACACTGTCCCGATTTTTACGCCGATGGCAACAGGATTATGGAAATTTTCAAAATCGGGACTGATCGTATCCAGATCGGGCTATTCGTAGTGCCATCTTTAACCATCGTAGAACCATCGGCCACTTTTTCTAGCCTTAGGGGACAACTTCAGGAAGGGTTCTAAATTTTTTAACATGTTAAACCATCCCCAAAGGTGCGTTCGATGTTGAGGGTTCGTATTGAGTTCGTATCACCATCCTCACCATCGTAATGTCACCGGGAATGCATCTTTGAACATTGTATTGCATGCATTCGTGTTTCCATCGTTTCAATCGGGCAGTTTTGATATTACGATGTCTACACGATTGAATCACGAAGCTACCCGAAGGTCTTACGATGGCAACACGACTTCGTGAAGACCTTGTAATCCCGTCGTGATGCCATCGAATAAAAGTACGAAGGTGACAAGATGGAACTACGACGGAAATAAATCCAGCTAAATGTAAGTTAATTAAATACACTAAATTCGCGCTTAAATACATTTAAAGTGCCATACGCGATATGCACTGGTCAGTCTAATACGACAGTTAAGAAAGACGTCCACAAAACATGGAGCTAATATCATATGATTCTATGAGAACAAGAAAGGCGACAGCGTTGTTTCTATTAATGCAAATGAAACAAGAAGAGCAGGTATTACAGGCTCAGGATTGACTTATACAAATAAAATGTTATTTTTTTGTCAATTTTTCATATCAAATAACATAATGAAAATCATAATCGCGCCTCGTATACCAACACTGCAGGTACATGTATATAGGGAAACCAAATTTTTCTTCATTATTCTAATTTCTATGTATCGTCTGAGTTGTTGTCACACGAATGTTTACTCCATAAACATTTTGTTTTCTATATGTCATATTTTGCCGCATTTGTTGCTTTCCCCACATCCTTCCTTTAGTCTATATCATTATGATATTCTCCTGGAAAGAGCTCTTTTTGAATAAAAGGGATCAACGAACCCATCACCTTACCTTTAAGATAGATCAGTTAACATGGGCATAATTATGGGTGATTTTTCAGACTAGTGCACACATTTTACAGTTCAAACAAGGCAATGCCGAGCGTGGCATCCCCTCGTATGTAACATATTGGGGACAAATATGAACACTATATTTGTATATGACACATGCAGAAAATGGTAAATTGAATACGCATATTTGATACATAAAATTTTTTTTGGAAATCAACCAAATTATTCAGTAACTGGAAATACCCACGGTTTTCAGTCTTATGATTAAACCAAAAATTAAATGTACAATATAATATATATTCAATATTGATAAAACAATTTAAAACGCGTAATGCCTTCGGCATATAATTTAAATGCATCGTAAGCCTACACGACGTCTTTTAGACATCGTATGGCCATCGCGCCACCATCGTAATCCATCGTGTAGCCTTCATGGTCCATCTTGTAGGCTTCGGCTGAGATATGAAGCTTAAATACCGTCTTCGGTTAACCTTCGTGTGTCCATCTTTTGCTATCGTATATACTTTCGGCACCCTCGTATCGACTTCGTTATTGATCGTACTTGCTTCGGTCACTTTTTGGTGTTTTAACGAGATCGGGACCAACTTCGTACGGACTTACAATTTTCGCATTAGGGTGTCCATCGTATATAAAAATCGGGACAGTGTGACGCGGGCATAAAAGGACCATATTACATCGTGTCATAGTTATTAATGTGATTTATTAATTTTGTTAAAAGGACCATTTTAGGTACTGTTATCGTTAGTTTTTAAATGATTTTAAATGTGTCCTTGAAATGCCATTCGAGATAGTTTCATATCTGTTTGATGAACAAGTTTGTTCAAAAGACGGTTTAAGATATCGTCATGTTTGGTTGATTTATAAATTAGTCAAAAGGACCATATAGGATAGTGTCATGTTTGTTTGATTTACTTGTTTGTTAAAAGGACTGTTTAAGATAGTGTCAAATTTGGTTGATTTATTAAACCGTTAAAATAATCATTTGAGATAGTGTCATGTCTGTTTGATTTACTAGTTTTTAAAAGGACCAATTGAAAAAGGTCTGTTTGATTTATTAATTCTTTAACAGAACCGTTTAAAATAGTGTCATGTTTGGTTGAGTTATTATTTTGTTAAAAGGACCGTTCAAGATAGTGTAAAATTATGTTTATTTATTGATTTGTTTGTTAAAGGGACCGTTTGAGAGTGTCATGCTTGTTTGATTTACTATAAAAAAGAAGATGTGGTATGACTGCCAATGAGACAACTCTCCTTAAGATACCAAATAAAACACAGAAATTAACAACTATAGTTTACCGTTCGGCATTCGCCAATACCGCATATAGTCAGCTATAAAAGACCCCGAAATGACAATGTAAAACAATTGAAACGAGAAAACTAACAGCCTAATTTATGTACCAAAAATGAACGGTAAACAAATATAATAACACATAAACAAACGAATACCACTGAATTGCAGGCTCCTCACTATGACCAGGCACATGCATACATAATGCGGTGGGGTTAAACATGAAAAAAAAATTAGTTTCAAATTGATTCTTGTTAGGAGTAGGAACAGGGTCGGATGAGGTCAGTTTCGAAAGTTTACTAGACTTTCCTAATCTGCTTATCTCAATTAGAAAAAATCTAGATAGAAACGTCAGTCATCAGAAATGTATTGATATTTTGTTTTCAGTGTGTATAGAAATAATCGAAGTGTAAGAACAGACACAGATTGAAATATAAAAAAAAATTCCCGTACAATTTATCTTCGATATGCATTATAGTGTTTGGAGGGCTTAAGCCTTAACATTCAATTGATCTATTCAATATAAACTTAAATACGGGATGAAGAACCAGGATGTCGGCAAATTGCATGATATGTCAATGTGTTTTGAGACCGAGAGTAAGTACACTTGATGATATCCAAAAGAATACATGAACATGTTTTTATTCAATGGTCACAAAGAGCTTACATATCAGTTTTTAAAATCTGAAAGATTTTTGAAACAAGCCGGTACACTCTGAAATGTCTCCTCTTAAATCATATTTGATAAAAGTGATAAGATAAAGGTCAATCTGTTGAACTCTGCTACATAGACTTGTTGCCTTTAAAAGAATTTAATACAACAGATGTGGTTGACTTATCGCTTGGTGTACTTTTTTTATTGTCCTTTTCTTAGAATTTCATTTGTTTTTAAACCTTTTTGAATGTGACTTTAACTATTTTCACAAAATCTGGTTTTACTTTCTAAAATGTGTGTTCTTTCATTATCTCCAGCTAATGTGATCGTCATATACATAATGTATAATGTATAATATATAATGTATAATTTATAATGTATAATGTTTATTTAATCATAAATGTCGTAATTATTTTTTTTCCCTCTTTGTAAAGTATGTTTTCCCGAGTTTGTTTGTTTTGTTATTCAGTGTGATTCTCTCAGATACAAAACATACCATGATGCGCCTTGTGAACATCTCAACGTTTATCACGTTTAGTTTTGTTCTATGTTTGACGATGACATGCTCTTGTTTAAGTTCATCATTACCTATATAAGATAAACTGTAGTTTTCTGATTACAATAACAAAACTTTATTAGGTTAGCGGTTGGTAATCATTTCCTTTAAAAAAAATGAATTATGATGAATTAATTATTTTTCATATTGTTTTAAAGTGCTCGCATGGTCATAAGAAGTAAGAATGTACAGTCACATGCCTGGCTATCATATGCTTTTGTCGGTATACCTTTTGTAGGCTGGAAAAAAAGGGGCTGTTTAATCTGCGGTCTTATTTTTAAATCTTAAGTGAATAATCATATACTACTGACAAGTCCTTGCATGATTTTAATTCCAAGTCACTCGAAGATACCTGAATCAAGTCACTTTAAAATGTATATACCAAGCCACTTGAAGATAAATGTACCATGTCACTTGAAAATAAATATACCAGGTTTGTTAAAGATGTCGTTACCAAGTTACGTAAAGATGCATGTGTTCAAAGTCCTGGCAGTTATATTTCACTTGTTTCATGGATTGATAGAGTTTGGATTTGTCAGTTTTTATGGATTTCCCTTTTTACATTTCTCTCGGACTACGATATGTTTATTACATTTTAAGTGTTTAGAAAATGTACAGCAAAAATAGATACCAAATTAGGGAATATTCAAATTCTGAAATGCTTTCGAAATAAACTGACAATGCCATCTGAAAAAAATGACAAAAAGATGTAGAAGAGTATATATATAATACAGTATTTAAAACTAAAGATTGGACAACAAACTCCACATAACACCAAAGATGCCACTTATAAATTATTTTTCATTTATGCACTCCTTTTCCTATAGTTATATTCCTATAGTTATATTCCCATTTGCAGTATAATTATCAAAAGCGGATGTTACTTTTTAGGTTGAATAAATGAGGATTGAACACACAATCGTGTGTCTAAGTAATTTTGCAGTGATTTTACAGATACTTAGTAAAGGAACATGTTAAATATACGAGCATTTGTAAAGTACTGAGTTACACAAATTAACAAAAGACAACTGTTAAGGAAGTTTGCTGCTAAGTTTCGAAATAAATTACTTTCCGTAAAACTAATAAATATTGATAGTTAATAAACTCATCATAGATACCAGGACTAAATTTTGTATATACGCCAGACGCGCGTTTCGTGTAAAGAAGACTCATCAGTGACTCTTCTATCCAAAAAAGTTAAAAAGGCCATATAAAGTACGAAGTTGAAGAGCATTGAGGACCAAAATTTCTTAAAAGTTTTGCCAAATCCAGCAATGGTTATCTGTGCCTGAGGTAGAAAAGCCTTAGTATTTCAAAAATTCTAAATTTTGTAAACAGTTAGTTTATAAATATAACCATATCAATGATAATTCATGTCAGCACAAAACGTGTTTTTTTGTGCTGACTACTGGGCTGGTGATACCCGCGGGGAAATAAATCTTCACCAGCAGTGGCATCGACCCAGTAGTTGTAAATAAACTCATCATAGATTCAAGGACTAAATTTTATATATGAGCCAGACGCGCATTTCGTCTACAAAAGACTCATCAGTGACGCTCATATCCAAAAAAGTTAAAAAAGGCCAAATAAAGTACGAAGATTGTCTAGTCAAAATAAAGTTTAACGTCAAACTAATTGCAACAAAAGAAATTTTTGGTGAATTTGAATTATAATATACGTCTTAATAACATATTAAAAATCGACAAAAAGCGATCGGCTAGTTATTTCTTAAAATCGATTTCAAATTTTCTAATAACTTTCGTGTAAATTACGTTACGTTCGGGCTACCGTCGAGTGAAAGAGTTCACAAAAGGGAAATAGCCGCAATGTAGCAGACGAATTTATTGTTTTGGTATCGACGATTTTGCCAGTATTGGTAAGTATTTTAATGAAATAAAAGACCCTGAGTGGTATTGTAGGTATAAATATAGTGTGAAATCCACATACAAACGTTCAGTAATGACAATTGGGATGAAAATTTCAGGAACTGAATTTTCGGCTCTCCCTTGACACCATTTGCGAGTATGGTCTCGAGGAAACGATGATAGTCCGTCGGAAGGGGACGATAAATGGCTGACCCGTGTTAAGAGAGAGCCATATCTCTTGCACGTGAAAGACACCCTTGAAGATTTCGAAAAAGAGCAGGCTAATGCCGCTACAAGGCAGCACTCGCACCCGCAAAGTGGAAAGGGATTAATATAAGTTGCAAAAAAACTTGTTTCCCAATCCACTATAAATAAATATGTTTAAACTAATTGTTTGGTTTGTACAATCTTTCAATCAATATGATCCAATATTGTACACCTTGGTTCTTGCGACGTCTTCTTGTGAATTAATATTGAATTTAAGCTCAGAAACTGTCATAAGTCGTTGGGTTATTAATAAAACCAATTACCCTTTACTATAATTTATCGAAAACATCGACAAAATTGCATTTGGAGACCACTGCTGGCCTACGCTATTTCGGATGAAAAAAAAGTATGGAAAGCCGTTAGCGTTATTACATATTTGCAATTATCGATAAGAACATTGAAATTTTAACGTTTTAAGGGCAATTCTGTCCATTGCAAGTTAAATATTTTCCATCACTATTTTATTTCGTTTGATACCAATTGATATTTGCACTTTTTGTACATTTTATAGTGTAAATTGCCGTTTTATAGCCGTTTCATTATTTATAGTCATATATATATGCGTTTTTATTTTTTTTTTAAATATTGGCGGCTCTAAATGATATTATTCATTAATTTGCGTCTTCATCTGATTCATACAATTTACGAGGCAAAAGAATAATTAATTATTTGTTTTATATTTTTAAAATCCTGTAAATAAAACCAAAAGTTTAATTTGTGACTCAAATCTAAAGGTTGATTTTTAACATTTATTTTTATTATTTCAGATGGCACAATGGACAACTGCATCTTTTGTGACAAGCTCCTGGAAAACGGCGAACAAACAGTTAAACTTGGAAAGAAAGGGTGTGATAACATCAACAAAATCAGCTCCGACAGACAACAAGAAATATTAACTGTTCCAGGTCTTACAGTTCACCATGATTGCAGACGTGATTTCATTAACCTTAAATCGACGAGATGGAAAACAAGCGTGGATGTAGACACGGAAATTAGTACTCCGGAAAGAGGGTTAAGGTCCAGCAAACCACTTTTTAAATTCAAAGAAAACTGCTTGTTCTGCGGCCAAACAGCAAAGAACTACAAAAGAAAAAGAGGATATGATGTTGTTTGTGTCAGAACTTTAGAATTTCAGTCTTCAGTTGAAAGTTCATGCAGAGAGAGAAATGACAAATGGGGAGAAGAGGTATTAAGCAGAATACAGATGGCTCATTCTGATTTGCATGCTGCAGATGCGGTGTATCATGCACAATGCAACTCAAACTTTAGAACTAGCAAGCAAATGCCACAAACTATTGCTAAAACACCAGAAGACAATTTGAAAAAGAGAAAAATATCCAACGCAGGTAGACCAAAAAATGACATAGCAGAAAACGGATTCCAGGCAATTATGTTGAGAATAGAAAAGAATCAAAGGCAGATATCAATCGCCGAATTAGTACGGGAGATGGAACAGTTATGTGGTTTAGACAATACTTATTCAGTTGTCCACATGAAGAAGAAAATCCAGGATTATTTTGGTAAATTTATAATGTTTACAGAAGAAGAAGGAAAACCAAGTGTCCTGACGTTTCGTGACAATATTTCGCCGATATGGCATAACTTTTATAACCGTATAGGAAAAGAAAATAAGGAAAAAGAAAAAAAAATCTATTATATCAACTGCAGCACAGCTTCTTAAAGAAGACATCAAACTAATAACATCGAAAGACGTTTTCTATCCGTCTGCAGAAGAAATGGAGTCCGAGACCTCAAAGGCTGACTATGTCCCTCGTTCACTACGAATATTTTTGAACTCATTATTTAGCGAAGCAGATTGTGTCACTAAAATTTCAGCTATTGGACATGCAATCATACAGGCAACAAGACCGCGGAGTGTTATAGCACCATTGCAGATTGGCTTAGGTATTCAAATGCACCACCACTTTAGTTCTCGGTTTCTTATTGACACACTATTCAATCTTGGGTTCTGTTCATCCTACAGTGAGGTACAAAAATTTGAGATGAATGCAGCTGCGTCAAGAAGCACAGAGATTACAAATGAAAACCAATCAGTTGTACAGTACATTGCAGATAATGTTGACCACAATATTAGATCTTTAGATGGTTTCGGAACTTTTCATGGGATGGGTATTATAGCAGCCACAACTCCTGGCATCAAAACAGCAAGATCGGTTCCTCGCACAAACCCAAGTATAAAAGAAATAACTGCATTAGCTAAAATAAACATCAAATTCTATAAAGAACAATCCAATTCGTTTCAAAAATTGAAATATGAAGTATTCGAGAAAAGAGAGATAGAAAATAAGTCATGGAAGCTCGACTTACTATCAAAAATTTACGGGGACAAAATTCTATTCGTCAGATCAGCATAAAGAAGATGGTGTAAGTCGTCAAAAAAGGGACACTAAAGATACAATGATATTTGCTTCCTTTCTGGAGGAGAGAAACCCGTTTATTGAAGAAGAGGGTATGAGAAACATAGAGACGGGTGTATCAGCAACATCAGATGTGAATGCAGATAGAGCTAAAGATATTGGACTCAGTATATTAAAATCAATGGAAGGTAAATGTGTATCCGATTTCACTTTCAAAAGAAAACACCAAGCCATCACACTTCAAGACAAACCTATTTGTGTATATGCAGAACCTGAAATAGTAACAATCGACCCACAACTACTATTTCAAAGATTTATCGTAGCTGCAGACAGTATCTATGAAGGCAAATCAGAAATATTTAGTTATGAACTATCTAGTCAACCAAGTTCTATGTTTGATTCGTCCGGATTTATGAGGGCAGCATCAAAGTCAACTCTAGCGGATGCGATTTGGAATCTTGGAGACTGCACCACTGAGTATACAGATACTGTGTACAGTTATGTTGTTGATGGCGGATCACTTATGCATAAAATACCGTGGAAAAGTGGGTTAACATTTGGAGAAATCTGTAAAAGGTACATTGGTTCTGTAAAGTGTAATGGAACAAATTCAGTCGTTGTTGTATTTGATGGATACGTATCCTGTCCTGATACGAAGGATGCAATGCATCTTAAGCGAACTAAAGGAATCTCCGGGACAAAGGTAACATTTACAGAGACAACACATTTTAGGTCAAAGAAGGAAACATTTCTGGCTAACAATGAAAATAAACAGAACTTTATTGAAATGCTGAGTAAAAAGATGCATTCCAATGGTATTGAAACGAAACATGCCTCAGCAGATGCAGATGTCCTGATCGCTAAAACTGGAGTGGAATCGTCCATTTTACACCCAACAATACTCCTTGGTGAAGATACTGACCTGTTGGTACTTCTGTTGTACTATTACAATTTTGGATCTAAGAATCTTATCTTCAAACCAAACCATGATAAGAAGACTAAGTCAAAAATATGGGACATAAATAAAACGAAAGTTGTTCTTGGACAAGACATGTGTAAAGTCCTTCCGATAATTCACGCAATAAGTGGTTGTGATACGACATCAAAGTTGTATGGTGTAGGGAAGGTAGCTACGTTAAAGAAATTCATAGATAGTCCAACATTAAAAGAACTTGGTGAGGTTTTTTTGAAAGAGTCTCTTGTTGAAGACGTCAAGAATGCCGGGGAAAAAGTAATCACGTTTTTGTATGGCGGTGTTCCGCACGAGGGACTTGACATTCTGAGATATAAAAAGTTTGCAAACCGAGTTCTAACTTGCAAAGAAGTGATTCAAATACATACTCTACCACCAACTACTGAAACTGCTACATATCACAGCTTAAGAGCATATTTCCAAGTTCAGACATGGATTGGAGGAGAGGAGATAGATCCTTGTGATTTCGGTTTGTTAATCGTTAATGGAAAACTGATGCCTATTAAGACTAAAAGACAACCCGCTGCACAAAGACTCCTTTCAATCATACGTTGCAACTGCAAGACTAATTGTGATAATCGTCGCTGCACATGTCGAAAACACGGTTTAGAATGTAATATATCATGTGGTGAATGTCGTGGTCAGAGCTGTATGAATTCAAGGCATGGTGACATTGATGTAGAAGCTGACGAACTTTTCTCAGACTCAAGTTAAAAACTGATATTATTATAAAGTGTTGTCATTTACATATTTTGTACTTCAAGGAGGCAACTACTTAAAATGTCCTTTTATTTTATCAATTTGAAGATATGATATTGTTTCTTTTAAATAAGCTCCATATCGTTCTTTTCAATCATAAATATTCAATCACTTATTTTCAAAAAAAAATATAGCGTGTTTTATTAAAGTACATTTTACACAGATAAACAGTTTAAGTTTCAGTTTTCCGTAGTTTTTCATTAAAAAGTAACTTTTAACCCAAAAATTCGGATGTTTACAAAACAGCAAAGATGATCATCGTATTGTGAGGTAACATACTGTCTAAAAAATGTTTGAAAATAGACTTGTTTATGCTTTGACTATCAGTGATGATTAATTTCCAGTTTTTATCGATTTTTTCACAAAAATACAGTTTTTAACCCAAAAATTTTCATTTTTGAAAGATTTTTTTAATATTATTGTCTCTTATATAAGAAATCCGTACAGCTGTTCTCGTACATTTAACTCATGTCTTATATTTTTGTCAGTATAATAAAATATAAGAAATTTCCAGTTTTCAGCGATTTTTGTGCAAAAACACATATTTTGACCCCAAAATCAGCGAAAATTAGCCGATCGATTTTTGTCGATTTTTTATATGATCAATAGGATATACCAATAGATCGAATTTTACCAAGATACCTTTTGTTGCAATTAGTTTGAGGTTTGGCGATTTTTTTAGCTAGATTGACTGGACTATCATATTTTCCAAGCATTAATGTCGTCGTAAGCTCCCATGGTCAAGTTTTTCAAAATTTGGTGGTTTCTTAGGGTACCCAAAGATACCACACCATACAGGGTATCTTCAACACGAACAATAGAATAATTGTTCTCTGTGTTAATTGTTCAAATGATACTTAGCATTTAGCATAAAAATGAAATTATTCATATAACGTAAGTAAAAATATATTCAAGATTTTGGTAAGACTATTTTCTAAGCTAACATTTACCATATTTTGAAAGAAAGAACATTTATAACGCGTTACTTTAACGGGATTTTTACTCTGATTAAAGCAATGAGACATGGTTGATATGTGTGCAAAATGTCTTTCGTATAATGTTCATCGCTCCAAAGAAAATAGCAATTTAAAACACAAATGAATTTAAAATTTTGCCTCGATTCAAACACACCTTATCTCGTGCCGTTAATCGTTGTGTGGCTTACTCTATTAGGTCATTAACTAGGACAATTGTTACTCACTTCATTTCTCTTTTTTGCTTGTTGTATGGTCAATTTGCCATTTTTTTAGTCCAGTAAGTTTGAAGATCGTTGTTTTGTTTTAGGAAATATTTTTTTTGGTTGGTTTTTATAACTTTAATTGTTTTTTTTTTTAATTAATAGTTTTGTTAAAATTGTAAAATAGAAATCAAATCCTTCATTCACGTTCCAGACCCGGAAAATGACACACATTCACAGTCCTGATAAACTATGCCTATCAATCCCTAAACGAAGTAGGAATGAAAGACAATGGGATAAGTGTGTTATATATCAGAGTTATTCTACTGAATTGCTCATTAATATGCAAGGAATTAGCAAAAAAAGCTTTATCGAGGCAATGAGAGCACGGTAAGGTCGTGTATATTTTAGTATATTACATGATGCATCTGACCTAGATCACCTTCGTACTGATGATTACAAAATATTGTACCACTAGTCTTGCTATAAATCTAACACTAGCAAGCACAACTTTATTTTCAAGCTGAATTAAGTTCTTGTTCGTCTTTAAAAGTGTTACAGGTCATATATAGAAGGTCGTCAAATTCCTGACTCGATAAATAAAAAAGAAAAAGAAAATGTGGTATGATTGCCAATGAGACAACTCTACACTAGAGACCAAATGACACAGAGATTAACAACTATAGGTCACCGTACGGCTTTCAACAATTAGCAAAGCCCATACAGCATAGTCAGCTATAACATGCCCCTGAATGACAATGTAAAACAATTCAAACAAGTAAACTGACCGGGCCTAGTTTATGTACAAAACATCAACGAAAAACAAATATAAAACACATATACAAACGACAACCACTAAATTACAGGCTCCTGGCTTTGGACAGGCACATACAGACAGAATGAGACACTAAGTACAGATCTGAGAGTACTCGCAGTTACTGACAGTAAACGTTTCTTGGAGTCGAACAAGCAAGCATAAATCAAATTGTGCATCAACATCATGTTAGATCAACAGCTATTATGACACATGGGGTAGTGATTTCTAGCTGGCACTTCTACTGGCCCTAAATCTGCTCAGATGGAGTATACAGATTTGAAGAATTATTTTGTACGCGAGATGAAACGGATACTCGCATGATTTTACATGCTTTTCATGTAGACAAAGGGTTCAGTGTGAAAGGAATTAAGGCTCGGTTAATAATAAAGTCACTAGATACAGATGTACTGATCTTATACGTTTTTTACTTCCTCTCCATGCAGCATACGCATGAGCTATGGTTTCAATCAGGCACTACAACTTGCACACAAGATTTGCGCCGCTATATACATGTCCACGCATTATGTAAAAGTCTCGGGTCTGCCATCTGTAACATTCTACCACCCGCACATGTTGTAACAGGATGCGATACAACGTCATCCCTGTTTGAGATCGGTAATTTGGAATTTTTATATTCAATTCGCTACAATTTAGATCTAAAAAAGTTTTTTAGTCTTTAACTTTGTCGAAAAAAAATGTGTTTTGCACGTCTTTTGATAGAAAGGTGCTCGTCAATTTCTAGATAAATATCAAATGTCTGTTATTGAGTGTAGAAAGCGTATATATTATTGATTTATTTCGAAAGTTATGAAATATAAACGTCGAATTTGCAAAACACATTTTTTTTCGACAAAGTTAAAGACAAAAAAACTTTTTCAGATCTAAATTGTAGCGAATTGAATATAAAAATTCCAAATTTTGAAATTAAAAATGGTCAAGGTCACTGTTATTTAACAGATGTTTGAAAATTTCAAATTTGCACCTAATAGGTGAAAAATGTCAATTAAAGTCATATTTTGATAAAAATATAAAATAAGGTCTAAATGTAGAAACAAAAGATATTTTCTCTATAAATTAATTGTATTTATTTCATGATTGGCAGGCAACACATTAAAAAAAAGAAATTTTACATGTAGATTAATATAAAAAAACAATACATTTAAGATGATGATTTAGATAAAGCTTCGTTACTGCAAACACACAGAATGTTTTTTTAATTGTTATGAACTGCAATTATTCTACATGTAGATTAATATAAAAAAAAAGCGTTTTATTGAAAAAACAATACATTTAAGATGATGATTTAGATAAAGTTTTAGTTACTGCATTCAAACAAAAAGTGTTTTGATTGTTATGAACTGCAATTGTTTTCATAGAATGTACATATGTATAGGTATATATTTGGATATTAAAAAAACATAACATGTAAAATGCTAGATGTGTTTGTTGTTATATATCTGATGATAACTGCCACAGCCAGGCCAAACCTTGACTGTCCGTCCATTGACCAACAATCTCTACCATGTGTGCGTTAGTCAACCCCGCACTTCTCACTTGTCAAATCATAATAAGATGTTGTATTATTTCCTAAGCGACAATTGACCACGTGCATCATATCATATACGACTTAGACGGTTGCAACTGTGTATACCAACCAAAAAAAGATGTGGTATGTTTGCAATGAGACCATTTTCCAACAGAGATTATCTGACATATATGATTCCAACTGTAGGTAAATTACAGAGTAAAGAAATTACTCGCTAGATACCAACTTACAGATATGTTCGCAAATGTAGATATCGATATAAAAAGAGGTGAATTGATTACAAATGACACCATTCCCCACTGGAGACCAAATAACATAATATGTTCGCCACCGTGTGTCAATTTGAGAGAAGACATTTATCCATCGGATACTTAAGAACAAAGATGTTCACGACTAATAGGCCTAGGTGAATTATAAAAAAAAATCTGCTTTCCAATCATTTTAAATTACTTTCAGAATGAAAAATGGTGCCGGATTGGATGTGGTGTAGGTCTTTGATTTTAAAAAAAAATCCTTCTGAATAGAATGATTATATAGTAAATCACGTTTGACTCGGCGCTATTTCCATCATTTTGGACGAGTACTCTCTGTTTCCCTTTATATATCATCCTGGATGTATGTTCTGAAAAAAAAGATATAACTATGGGTAACAATGAGGCCTTACACAATGAGCAAAGTAAGTAGTAAAAGGTTTAATATCAATAATGTGGTCATTTTTATAAATTTCCTTTTAAGAAAGCTTAGAATTTTTCGAAAAAATAAGGATTCATTTATCCCAGACATAGATTACCTTAGCCGTATTTGGCACAACTTTCTGGAATTTTGAATCCTCAATGCTCTTCAACTTTGTACTTGTTTGGCTATTTGAAAAGTTTGATATGAGCGTCACTGATGAGTCGTATGTAGACGAAACGCGCCTCTGGCGTACTAAATTATAATAACAGAGTTACGACCCCTAACCACGGTAACGGGTCTGTAAATAGCTCCAGAGAAATTGTGTATTTAGTTTATTTAGACATTCTTACTGGTTACGAAAAGTATTCAATTAGGAACAAAAACATTCCCTTAGTGGTTTATCACCAACATTTCGAGAATTTATCTTGAAATATCACTATTAGTGAGTAAACTATGACCAAATCTGACACTCAAGAAAAAACCAATATGGCGTCTTATGCCGAAGCCTTCAAAAACGGTCCTAAATTTGATCAATCTGATGATTCTATATCCTCAGTTAAGCCAGTATTCATTGAAAAATCTGATGTATTTGGAGATATACCAAAACCACATTTAAAAAGTTTGTATCTGACAATTGATGAAATGTACAAAGCCATAGGTGCAGTAGTAACTAGAAGATCGATCAAGGGTCTTCAAAGAATAAGAGGTCTATGGCGGATATACCTGGATACAGAAAAAGAAACAGAATGTTTGCTTTCTGACGGGCTTGAGCTTCGGGGGAAATCTATATTCATATATTCTAGAAATCCCCGCGTTCGGTTTGAAGAAAATTCTACAGATGTCAAAATACGTGTGAAAGATGTACCGCTCTCAGCGGATGATGGACAAATTTTGAGAGCGCTAGAGGGGTACAACTGCACAATTCTTAAACACTTCAGGGAAAGATTTAGATTCGAATATCAAATCACCGACTGTCAGACAGGAGATCGAATTGTCATCTGTGATGGCCCATTAGCTAAGGCAATTCCCAAATCTATACCCATTGGGAAATACAGAGCCACAGTACTTTACAAAGGGCAACAGAACGACAATATCAAGTGTAATAAATGTATGGAAACTGGTCACAAAACCAGAGACTGCCAAAATGATTGGAAATGCAGAAGCTGTGGAGAATCAGGCCACAGACAAAACGAATGTACAAGCGATTTAACCTCAAATCATGATCATGAACAAGAAAACTCTAGCGTACATGATGAAGATCAAAACGATCATTGTGAAGCTTACGCAGAACCTCAGTCAGAGGAAAATGAAGATCCGGAGGCTACACAATCACCAGTAGACATAGTTGAAGCAATACCAACTACATCCATTGAAACAGAGCTGCAACAATCTCAATCAATCCTAACAGGGATTGTCACTAACAATAGTGAACTGCTCGATGATATTCCCAATTTAAAAGCAGCTAGACCAAAAGTCATACCTGCTCGCAGAGAAAATAACAAACCTGCAAACACAGCGAACAAATCTAATGGTATTCCAAACAAAAACTCCGAACAACAACAAATCACCAAATTCACAACTACTCAATCTTCGTCTCAACGCCAAAATCATGATACCCCAGTGAAAGCAACAACTAGCAGTGGACTTGAAAAGTCACCAGTTACCCCTACAGAAAAACTTCATGATGGTGCTACAAATAATAGTACAAAACGATCAAGAACCACGAAAAAAAAATAATTAATCTGTCTAAGTGTAATTAGCAGTCAATACTAGTGAACACTGTAATATTGTATTAAACCTATTTTATTATATATTATAAAAAAAAAAAATTTTTTAAAAATGCAGTTGTTCATAATTATATTTGTTCTGTCTGTACATATTGAGCTTTTCACATTTTATCCATATCTGATGAGGTTTCAACTTTTTGGAAGCCAATGTTCAGTGAGGACCAGTCAAAATCGGTCACCATCTTCTTATCCTAAAAATAAAGATAAGAAATGTTTAATCAAACACATTTTGGCAATAAAGCAAAAAATAGAAATCTTCAAGCAAACAATTTTACAATATATTTTATTTGTCAAAAATTCAATCCTAGAAATATTCAAAACCCAAAAGTTAAACTTTGTAAAAATAAATGTGGTTATAATGAAAAATTTAAACCAACATACCACTTCTATAAATACAAATATTTTAACAAAACTGATTCTCATGCTTTGTACTTATAACAAAATTGTTTTTATTTGTTATACATGTATATGTATATGCAAGCATGTGTATATACAAATAGTTCTTTTTAAATATGTTTTGATTATGTATTTCAAATTGAAGTACATATGTGTTTATATTTATATGAGCCCAACAGACACTGAGTGTACTCAAGTTATGATGTACATGTCAATGACTGTTTGTGAAGTCACAAGGATGACCCAAATAATGACCTTTGAGGTCAAAGAAAACAACACATTTTTCTCATTTTTGAATGTAACTTGTAGTTATATGTCTTCAATAGAAATAAACTATGCTTATTTTTTACATAATAACACATGTAAAACCAGTAAAATTAAATGTGCAGGATGGACAAATCATCCTTTTTGTAGATTGAATTTAAACACAAAAAGTACAAGTACAGGTAAAAAATTAATAATGTTTGTTAACATTATTTATAAAGTTAATAAGTGTAAAACTTGTAATGATTACACAATAAATACATTCAGCTACAAATGTAAAAGAATTATAAATATATTACTCCTATTTATAATACAAAGAACAAGTCGATTAATAAATAAAAGTCCCTTTAAAAATAAAACACCTTGAAAAATGTCTATTTATAGTCTCTGTGAAGGTCACCTCAAATGTAACCTAATTATTAACACTCCAAAGGGGATTTACCTAAGTTTACTGAAGCATAATGGATGTTACAAATAAATATTAAAAATACTCACCAACTATGGTATTAAACAAACATCTTCATATCTGTACAGTAAATTGTAAAGGCTTACAACAACCTGATAAAAGAAAAAGATTGATTGAATGGTCGAAAACCCAAAAATGTGACATTCTTCTTATGCAAGAAACACACTTTACAGATAATTTGATAAACCATTTAAATACTGAATTTGAAGGCAAACTTATACTAAGTAATGGTTCCAGCAATTCAACGGGAATTGCCATATGGCTGAAAAAAAAACTAAACTTTAAAATTATAGATGACTATAAAGATAATGAAGGAAGGCTATTGCTTGTTAATATTGAAATAGATGACACTATTATAACAATAGCTAACATTTATGCGCCAAATAATCCAAAAAGCAGAAATATTTTTTTTAAAACTGTACATGCCGTAATAGAAGAAAAAAGTTTGGGTCAATTAATTCTAGGAGGAGATTTTAACGAAATTTTATCCCATATTGATTCAAAAAGCAAATCTAAGCACCAAAATAAAAAAAAAACCTGCTCACAACTTAAATAAACTTATAAAGTCCCTTAAACTAAGTGATGTGTGGAGAAACAGAAATCCAAACAAAATTCAATACACATGGAGTAGAAAAGATAGATCGGAGTCAACAAGAATTGATTATTTTTTAATTGCTCCTGAGGTATTCAAAAACTGTGTTTCATGTGATATAAGACCAATAGTACTACAATACACAGATCACAACTGTGTTTCCTTAAAAATAAATTTAAGTAGAGGACAAAAAGGAAGGGGATACTGGAAACTTAACAGTAGTGTACTTCAAAATGAAGACTACATTGAAATAATTAATAAGATAATAAAAAATTATAAAAACAAGGCAAAAACTAAAACTGAACTTGACATTCTGTGGGACAATTTCAAAATTGAAGTTAGAGACCAGACAATCAACTATTGTAAAATAAAAGCTAAAAATAAAAAAGACCAAATCAGCCAGTTGGAAAAAATGTTAACGGAATTAAATAAAATTATAGACAAATCATCATGCAATGACAAAAACAAAAGCAATTTAGTACAGAAAGTAGAAAATATAGAAAATGAAATAGGAAAACTCTATAATGAGAAAATAAAAGGTAACCGAATAAGGGCAAGGGTAAAATGGGTTGAAGAGGGAGAAAAAAATTCAGCATATTTTCTAGGGATGAAAAAATCTAGACAGAGTAGAAAAACAATAACCCAATTATATGATGATAAGGGTCAAATTACAAGAGATCAAGACAAAATATTAGAATTAGAAGCAAATTATTATAAAAATTTGTATTCTACAAAAAATCCCGAGATAGAAGAAACAAAAAAGTATTTAGAATCTCTAAAAGAATATAAAAAATTAAATGACTCTGAAAGTAATACTTGTGAAGGGGAAATAACTGTTGATGAATGTACTGATGCAATTTTTAAAATGAAACTAAATAAAGCTCCTGGGCTTGATGGATTAAATGTTGAATTTTACAGAAAATTTTGGGAAGAATTAAAAACTTTTATTGTCGATACTTTTAATTATTGTTATGAAAAAGGAAAGCTATCAAACACTCAGAAAGTAGGTCTAATATCCTTAATTTATAAAAAAAATTACCCTCTTTCACTAGATAATTATAGACCTATAACTCTCTTAAATTATGATGCAAAATTACTCGCTTATGCATTAGCACAAAGATTAAACCCCTGCTACCCAAAATTATACACACTGACCAGAAAGGATATGTAAAAAATAGGTATATTGGTTTTAATATTCGACAAATACAAGATGTAATAGATTACTCTGAGACTTTTAAAATAGATGGGGCAATCTTATTCCTTGACTTTACAAAATCATTTGACTCGTTAGAATGGGACTTCATGTTTGAGACTTTAAAGAAATTTGGCTTTAAAAATAATTTTATTAGGTGGGTTCAGACAATGTACTCGGATATTAAAGGATGCATTATTAATAACGGGTGGGTTTCTACTCGATTCAGTGCTTCACGTGAAATCCGACAAGGATGTCCGTTATCGTCGTTACTATTTGTTCTAGCAGTAGAAGTAATGGCAATTAAGATAAGGGAAAATAAAAATTTAAAAGGACTAGAAATAAAACTAGACGGAAAAAGTAATACTCTGAAAATTTGCCAACTAGCAGATGATACTACTTTATTTCTTCAATCAAAAAAAGATGTTACTCTTGCAATTAATTTAATAGAAATATTTGGTACTTTCTCAGGCTTAAAATTGAACAAAACAAAAACTGAAGGGATATGGCTAGGCCAATTGAAACACTGTCGTGATAAATGTGAAGATATAAATTGGTGTACTACACCTATTAAAAGTCTTGGAATTTACTTTGGTCACAATAAACAAGAATGTCAAAAATTAAACTTTGAAAAACAGCTTTTAAAATGTAAAAAAATAATAACTGATTGGAGTAAAAGAAATCTTACTATTATAGGAAAGATAGTCATCATCAAATCACTTGTTTTGCCAAACCTAACATATATTGCATCAAACACTATAATTCCTAAAGAAATGTTGCAAAATTTTAAAACTTTGATATATAATTTTATATGGAAAGGCAAAAAAGACAAAATAAAAAGATCCACACTTTCAAAAGATTTTTTGGAAGGTGGACTTAAAATGACAGACATTGATGTTTACATAAAATCACTGCATATCAGCTGGATTTTAAAATTAAGTGAAGATAAAAATGATAATTGGACAATCATTCCAAAATTTTATTTTAACAAATTAGGGAAAAATCTTCTTGTATTCAAAATGAATTTAAAAAGTATTAAAGACATTGATAAAAATAAGTTACAAAATATGCCAGACTTTTACAAGCAACTAATTAAAGATTGGATTAGTGAAAAAGGAGGAAACACAAAATATCCCAAAAGATTTTTTGAAATTAGAAAACAAGTTTTGTAGGGAAATGATAATATTAGGTTCAACAGAAAATGTCTAAACTTTGACGATTGGATAAAAAGTGATATAATTACAATAAATGATATCATTGATGAAGAGGGTAAAATCTCTGAAACAACCATCTTATCTAAGCTTAAATATAAACAAAATTGGATAAACCAAATATATATGTTAAAAAAGGCTATTCCAATGAATTGGAAATTAATTCTTTGTACTGAAGAATCCATCAAAACTAAAGTTAAAGTTGTTAACGACTTAAAAATTAGGTACACAACAATAACTCCATTAACGAGCACTAGAGAACTTTATAAAATGTTCAAACTAAAAGAAAACCATGAAAAACCGAACGGTTTTCTGTTGTGGGAAAAATTATTTGACAAAAATTTAAGTTACAAGTTCAAAAATAACTTTGTTTTCATTTTTCAATATCTCACTGATAACAGATTAAAAATGTTTAGATGGAAACTTATTCACTATATTCTGCCATGCAATGAACTATTAAAAAAGTGGAAAATTACTGAAGACAACTTATGTAAACATTGTAAAGAAAAAGATAACTATGAACACTTTTTTGTCAACTGCTTATTTAATACAGACTTCCTAAAAATAGCAATGAAATTAATGAACTCCCTAGGTATAGACAAAAACATTATAAGTCTTGAAAATCTAGTAATAGGGTACAAAATTGAAGACTCAGCATACTTTGATATTAACTACATACTAACAATAATATCCTTTTCATTATATAAAGCATATTATGTCTCAGAAAAGAAAACAAAAAAAATAAACATTTTGAAAATTTTCCAAAAAGAAATTTCAGATATTATTGAAATGAACAATTTTAATAACAAAAATAATAGTAAGACAATTCTAAAAACAAATAGATTCATTGAAGATTTAAAAAAAATCAGAATTAAATCAATTTAAATGTTTGAAACATTATTTTATAAAAAGTTAAAACATAGTAATTTGTAAACACAATTGTTAATTGTTTACAAGCCATATATGGTCATGTTTATTCACAAGTTCAATCATGCATGTTGGCATGTTTGTAAAAATGTTCAACCATGCATAAGTAACGACATGGTACATATTGTTGTTTTATTCATAAACATTATAAGGGAAAAAAAAGATAAACATGTGTAATCACGATTATTTAATAATTTATTCTAGTGTAGACAAATTGTGAATTGTGCACGGTAAAATGAATGACTTAACTTGTGTAATACATATACACGACGACATACAATAGATCAGTAGAAACTTAAACAAAAATTGCATACTTACCAAATTTTATAAAATAAGTTAAATCCTGTTTATATAAGAATATTTAGACACAATCAATAATGCGATAACGCACATGCTTGTTGAAACAACACTAACTATGCCCAATTTATTTCAATGGAATACGGATCATTTGATAAAATCGATAACGGAAAAGATTCCGGAAAAGTTAATGTATAAAAATAGGGAAGGAAATTATTTAACAAAGATCTGTATGTGTATTCACAATATTTATTTTAATATATAACTGTGAAATCAATTGTACTATAGATACTAATATTATGAATTAGTTATATCTTACCAAATAGTGCTTCCCTAAACTATTAGGTAAACTAACATGAGGGATACTAAGTTACAAGCTGTAAACTTAGTAAATTGTTACAGCAAATATGCAATAAAGATATTATTACGTTAAAAAAAAAAAAATTATAATCCTGGTACCTTTGATAACTAACTAAACATGACAAATCGACTTCAAGAACAATAATTATAAGATAGTGTCATCTTTCGATCGGGTGGATTTGAAGGATGTGAACAATATTTCTTCGAAGATAGCATTTATCATTTACCTTAATTTCTATCTGTACGTAGCTTTTGCAGTAACAATATTAAGTTGTAATCTGACAAAATTTGCAATAATTGAGTGCATTAGATCTGATGTATCTTGTCTTGGGAATTTCTCTTTTCTGACAACACGTTGAGTCATTAATATTTAGATATTTGCATAAATTGTAGTCAAATATCAAGGAGACAGAAACAACTGATATGCTGATACTTTGACAATATGGTTTCATGATACTGATCATTGAAGGAGGTAGGCTCTTGCATATTTCAGGAATTGAACTCATAGCATAAGACCAAAAACAGCAACTGAACGAATCTAAATTGTGCAAAATTCGGGTTTCCAGACAATATCTTACGAACCATATCTTACTTTAGCTTATACTCCATGGGACAAGAAGACTGCTATATATCTAGATCGTAAAATGTTATATCATAAAAGTTCAGGTCACAGCAGAAATTGTGGAAACTTTTTGGTCCAATAATTATTCACATTTGGGTTTAAAGGTCTATATCGATGTTCAGTAAAATGATTCAAAGGGCAAGGTCGCAGTAACATATGGTACACTGTTACTACGACATTTTGGATTCAGAATGATATGTTTTGAATCATATGTCCAACCTTTAAATACTGAAATTTTAGAGAATCTGATGTTTTGGGACATTATCTTGTCATTTTACCTCTGAATTCTACTTGTAATGATACATATTGGGAGTCATTTTTTAAATATTTTAGATACGAGCTGTTGAAATGAACAACATGATTACTCAATAAGCATAGAAAAATACTGTAGTCAAAATCGTATTAATCGGCAAAAATTTCTTTTCAGATTTTTTAAATTCAATAGTCCACCGAAATTTTCATTGATCTACAATTAAAAGTTGAATGACGATTGCCGAATCGATTTGCGCGAAGGACGCTCTTATGAAGCGAACATACTTGCAAGCTATATTTTGTTGACGTTTAGGAAAAATGGAAAATAATGTCCATGTATGCAGTGACTTTGCACATATTTGACAATGCAACGCGAAACCCGTAAAAATATCGGGAATTCCAGGTGCTCCTGTTTGGGTAATCACATCTACATGTTACGGTAACCGTCATGATTGGTTTAGTCTGATTTGTGATTTTTTTTCTGTATTTAATCAGAACTGTAATAATTAGAGATGCATCAGGTTTTCTTTGAACCTACTTTTCGCTGGAAACTATTTTTGACACAATTCTTTTGTTCGTTATTATATATGTTACAGTAAATAGGTGAAATTAGGAATTACATGTAATTACTAAAATTTAGAAATTACAGGTAATTCCCGATGCACTTAGTTAATACAAGTAATTCCTTAAACGACCCAGTTATTACCAGTAATTACTAATTTTAAAATGAATTTTTACACCTATTTACTGACTGCTAAAACAATGTTGTAGTATGGTTAGATGATCAAAAGTTATGGTAATACTAACTAGAAGATCAGTTAGTACTCTTAAAATTTTGAATGGTTGTTTTGTATAAAAAAAATCTATTGAATAAATATGGTTAAAGTTGACCATTATACAGATAATTTTTTACCAATTTCAGCAGATATGGAAATCAGAAATGGAAAATTCTCCCAAAGCATTATGTTTTAACTTTTTAAAGAAAACTTTGAATTTGAAGAATATTTAGACTTATTACCTTATAAAGATAAGATAAATTCGTCATTAGCTTCTAGATATAAAAAAATAAATATCTTTTTTTTGTTGTTAAATCATTAATAAAAATGATTTAGTGAAATTATAATTCACTGTTAGCAGCCAATCTGGTTCTATTTTGTTAAATTAGCTGAGAAACAAGGTTCATGAGTTGTGCACTTGCGAGTGAATATTTGGACCTCATTGAATACCTTCAATTCAACCCCTAGCTGGAGATGGGTTTTTGATGTATTAAGCTATTAAAATTGTAAGGGTTTTGCAGAACAAATAGTCTTCTTTTGCTGTTAATCGCAGGCTCAACAAAAATGAGGAAAAAATATTAAAATTTTCCTCTAGATACTATCTTTTGACTAGTTCTGTAAGAAGCTCCTGTCAAAATTGGGTAAAAATACAGGATGGTTTATAAATTCTAATGTTTTAAAAACTTTAACTGCAGAGTGTATGTAATGTTAACTGGGGAAAAACTAGTCCTTTTATAAGTAACATACGAAAAAAAGGTTTTTTTTCAAACTTTACTTTTGGATATTATCTTATAATCATAAGCATTAAGCTTCTGTCCAAGTTTGGTAGAAATCCAGGATATTTGGAGAAAATGATTTTAAAGTTTTAAACCACAGTGCATGATGGAGATTTTAGTTTAACAAAATTATGAAAATCAATTTTGAATTGATATCATTGTCTTGCATGCATATATTTACGGAGTTTCAAAACCTATAAAACAACCATTTTCCAGTTTCAATTCATAAAACACTAAAGAGTATGCACTTTTGATGTGTCTTATATTCCAACATCCCTTAGTAAGCTCACTTAAAATACCCTACCCTTTACTTTTTTATTTGGTATCTTGAACTATGTTTTGAATTTTAAAACAAAAACATCAAGTTAGTAAATAGCTGTAAAAATGACATTAAAAATCAGTGATTACCAGTAATCACTGAAACAACTAGTAAATGCATGTAATTACTAAATTGGCTAGTAATTACAGGTATTTACTGAAATGTTTAGTAAATACATGTAATTCCTAATTTCACCTATTTACTGTCACATATATATATATATAAGGATCTAAATTCGGGTACTTTCATTCCAAGACTGATGTTTTGAATATGTAACAGAAGAAAATAAGCAAAATGACTTGATCAACACATACTTTGACAAATGAAATCTAGCAGTTACGGACATGCAAACTCCAAATCTCAATCAAACTATTTAAAAGAGTATGTCTTCATAATATCAACATTACTATACAGGTTTCGCATTGGGTAATTTGAGGTCGAGTTATTTCCCCTGGTCGCCATTTTGGAGTGATACACGGTTTCTTTTCTTATTTGATTAACAACGTTGAAACACACAAGTCTTTTAAGAGGTCCTAATAAGATCATGGTGATGAACCAAGCAACGTTAAAAGAAACGACACCTTCAGAAAATCTTCATTCTAGAGGGCAGTTTAACAAGTTGTATTTGACTGATTTATGAAGGAATTTGTGCATCTCTTTGGGGAAAATCGAAAGATATTATAACATTATCAAAATTTTCTAAATTGTTATACACATATGTTGTTGTTTGTTGAACTTTAATTAAACAAATTAATGATGGATCAAATGGAACAAAGTCCTTAGCAACCGTGTTGCTTTCAAGCTAATCCTGTATAATTTTGATTTATGTATACATAACACCTTATATTTCTAAATAATATGGTTATAAGTCTCAGTCTCCGCAGCTATAACAGCAATACCCTCGATGAGTTCGTTTGTCCTATAGTAATATTTCCGCTTTCACTTTTTTACATAGAAAAGATTGTTGGTTTACCCGTTTAAATGGTTTCACACTAGTAATGGGGCCCTTTATAGCTTGCTGTTTGGCGTTAATTCACTTGTTTGTATTTATATGTCTTTTGATTGAGTTAATAAAGTCATTTCAATAGATATTTTATAGTGTCTTTATATATTGTGCTGTTACACTATAATTTATGGTATGGGTGAAGGTAGGTACCTATTGAAATGTGTATACCCGCTGAATGTGTCCTAAGTCATAAACCTGTTGTTCAGTGGTTGTTGTTTGTTAATGTGGAACTTTTTTATTAGAAAAGGAGATATTATCCAGTTATAAATGTCAGCTGCAATGAAAAGAATATTAGGATGTAATCAGCTGTAACAGCATCGATCTTTCGTCTTCAAGTGACCAACTTTTGTTAACACCAATGACAAAACCATAATGTTCCTTTGAGAAGTGTCCATTATCGTTGAAATACATGAACATTTAGATATATTCGCTCGTTTTCACAACAAAACGCCAATTTTGTTGATACACGGACAACGAATTGACTAAATACAGTGTATCCGATGTTTGGTGTAGTATATGTGTTGTTTCCTTATCAGTCATATAAAATTATCTAGGAAAGATTATCAAACGTTATTTTTTAGAATAGCACCTTTCTTAGAAATATATATATAACAAATATCTACTGTATGAATTGTCATGTGAGATGTTTCGACATGTTTCTCAAGCTTTCATGAACAAGAAATAATAGCCACTGGACCATTGTGGACGTTTAGCATTATCAATAAAAAGAAATAAAATATGCTTAGAACGAGTAAAGTGATCTTTGAATGAAGCTAATGAGTCTAAAGAGTAAAATAACAAAAATGATACATTGGTCTGTATGTGTTCTACAACTACATATCAGTTGTCATAAATGAATATTACAGAAATGTCATAACGGTCAACAAAATTATGACTGTGTCCATACATTTGTTTAAGAGTTAACATTACTATAAAACATCCTTCTACATATGCTTGTAGAAAAAAAGGTATGTATCGATTCATTCAACTTTATGATAGCTCGCAGTTGAATTAAAATAAATATAATTATTTATCATCTAAATTTTGTATTTTTGTTTTGAATTTTGCCAATATACCTCTATCCCTAAAATATCATGTAAAATAAGCTTTTGTTCTGTTTCTCTCGGTAACACATATGATATGTCCTTAGTTTCATTTTTTTACAGTTTTTTTTTTTATAGTTGACAAAGTATTTCTATTGTTAATCAAAATATGAAGACTTTTATTTCTAGATAAAGTCTAATATATAGATGGGTGTTTTTTTCACTATCAACAGGGTAGTGCAAACATCACTCTGCTATATAACCATAATATTTTGAAGAACGTTCAGTTCATTATTTGTATTTAAAAAAATTCAACCCTTTTGATTTTTTGCGCGGAAACTACTTGCACATGTTTCATTAAATTATTTCCCCTTACTTCCACGTCAATATACGTTATTAACTTCCTGATAAAACTCTTCCCAGTTTCATACTTCCCTGTTTAATTTTTTGACTTATAGTAAAGGATCTGAATGGGTTTCCTCCATTTTTGTATTTACTAGTTTTTAATAAGCAATACTTCTTCTATATAATCATTGATAATAAATATCATTTATCCATTTATCTATTTCTTATTTTTTAAGACCCATTGTTTTCCTTTATTTTTTATTTTTTTTTAACTTTTTTTCTCTTTTTCTTCAAATTTTGTTTTCTTTCATTATCAATAGACATGTACATTTTTTCTCAATTAGTTTTAATTTGTATTCATTAGTATCTATTCCTTGATGTTTTACCATCTCATTATTCTCTATTCTTTATTTTTTGGTCTATTTTTCATTTAAATTTTATTTCTTGCCCATCTTTCCTTTATTTTTTGGTAACCCCCATCCATCCCCTCATACTATAAAGAAGAAAACTTTCATCACGTGAAGGTAAGCGTTGTTTCAACAGGTTATTATTTTTCAAAGTGTATCATATAGGTATAAGATTTTCTAGTTTCAGGTACAAACACCACTAATCAACCATGTATTTACTAAGCAATATCGATTTTTAAACATGTGAAACTTATCTGAATGTTTAACACAGTATAAGGAAGAAAAATTAAGGAAGTATTTTATGGACGTTAGAATAATAACAGAGACACATTCAATATACTCTATTGGTAATTTAAATCTTTGGAAAAGATTACTTTCATTTCCTGGTAATTAATGAATGTATAGGGGGTGTTTTTAATATCTTAGATGGACATCTAAACCATCTAATTCACAAGTTGAACCTCCTTGTAATTACCAATAAAAAAGCAAACCATCATACGTTACATAAAAGTCATGTACTTATATATATGATGTTTTGCTTGTATGATATCCACAAGAAGACCTTTTGCCATAAGTAGGACTCAACTGACAGGATAGCAAGCAAACTAATACAACAGAAATAACAACTTATCTGTCATATTTAATATAGGCTCTAACTTCCTTCGGATATGTGATATAATACAAAGCAATAATTTAAATTCAGCTTGAACTTTAAGGTTAAATACATTGTCAGAATATCATGCAATTATCTTCTAGCTGTGTTGGGATATGTGACATAAAACAAAGCAATGCTTTAAATTCAGCTTGGAAAATAAGAAAACATAAATTACTAGTATATGTTTTTGTATATTCTATTACTGCTGTTCTCAACTGTTAGTTTTGTTTGTTTGTCTATTATGTATTGTATACATCTCCTTTTAACATATCATGTTTACATATGCCCCTAGAAAATTAGATTAGTATGCATTCATTTAGGCGCGTCTGAACCACTTAAGGTGGTACCTAACACTACAGGGAGATAACTCTGTAAAATCAGCTGAACGTTTTAATTACGTTGTGCTTTTAAGGAAATCTTAAGATTCTCAATTATCAAAATTAGTGTTTGTCAAACTGCTATATGACCAGTGTAATTTTTCTGATCAATTGGTTGGTTCAATTTTTTTTATTCTTTTTATATTTTTGTCAAAGGGTCAAAGTAAATACTTTGTCAAAATTTTATGAAAATTAAACGAGCCAAATTAATTTTAGTGAAAGTGTTGGGTACCTTCTTAAGTTACTTTATCTGAGATGATCTCAGATACATTTAGATTTTTTCCAATAATCCAAGTTTATCTTTTGTTTTTGCAAATGAATTTAAATTCGAAAATTGATGATAGTAGTTTACAGTTAAATAAAGTTGAATATCGTTTCAATTAATTTGTTCACGTTTTTTGCCAATTGATGTCTATCAACAAATTATCACGACCAACTGAGAAGCTTCACGACAAAGAGAGTGACTCTACTGCCAAGAGGTCCAAAACAACTGTTTCCTAATTATATACATACATGTAATTATTTTACCTGTGTTTGTATAAGAATTCAAATCACAACAATATGAATATAATGATGTATAAATTAATATTTTATTATTAGTACACATGTATCACTTATCCACATTTCAAAAATCAGCTGACCATTTAACTATAAGTCTTTTAATTTTATATCACTTAATTGTCAGTACACATCACAACAGCTACAAGTTTACTACCTTTAAAGAAATTTACATTCCTTTGGGAATTATGTACATATTCTCACACCAAATAGTAAGCAGCATGCACAAAATCTCGGAATCTTTAGATCCTTTTCATATAATTTTTTGTGCATTTTTATTTCACGTGTCGCATAACTACACAAGTACTTTTACGTCACTTTTTTGTTATCAAATAACTTTTCAGAAACGTTCCAGCGTAATCGTAATAAATCCATCAATATGTTTGATTCAAGTTGATATTAGATTATCATCTGCGATTTCATACACCAAACTTCAACAGGATAAAGCACACCTAAAAAAATCAAAACAAAATTCAATTATTATAATTCACACAAACACTTTGATAAGTCATACAATACAAGCATTTAAAACAAATAAACTAGTTTTTAAGTTAGCTTATCAAGTAGCCAATAATACTATGCAACATTGGCTCTGTAAATATTATGTAAATAGAAGTCCACTTAGTCCAGTATATATTTTTATGTTATATGTAAAAACATTAAAAAAAATAGTTGTTTATTTTGTGTTTAGCTTAAAGCTATGTTTTTTTTCTTTCAACTATCTCTGTATATATTTTGCTATTGATTGTATTTTTATGTATGTTTACAAACTTAATGAGTCCAAAATAATTTTTTTGGACACAGAGGAGTCTGTATCTGAAGTCACATTGTTGACCCAAATCATGACCTATATATTGAGGTCAATAATTGAAATGTTGTGTTATGTTTACAAATTTATAATCATGAGTATTATACATGTACATGTAGTTGTACATAGATGTAAATATAGAACGAATTTAATATTGATAAAGATATCATACAAAAAGAAAAATCCACAAAGCAAGGATATAGATAAAATCATAAAATCTAAATTTTTGCTGATTTACAAGTTAAATATAATTTCAAACACAACAGAACTCTGTAATTATCTAACTTAACTTCCTAATATTTACACAAAATGACAAACAAAAACTGTATCCATGTCTGCACTGTAAATACCAACGGGTTACAAAAACCTAAAAAAAGAAATAGAATTATTGAATGGGCTAATCAACAAAAATGTGATATAGTATACCTACAAGAAACGCATTTCACTCAAACTTTAGAACCAAAGCTAAAACAAGAATTCAAAGGTGAAGTAATCTTTAGTAACGGGTTAAGTAATGCAAGAGGGGTTGCCATATGGATAAAAAGCAGATTAAACTTTAAGATTATTGACCAATATAAGGATTCTAAAGGTAGATTCATTTTAGTTAATATTGAAATAGATGACAAGATATATACATTAGTGAACCTATATGCACCTAATAATTGTAAAGTAAGAAACACCTTTTTTAAATCAGTAAAACAATTAATTGAAAATCACAGTATTGGCCAGTTAATAATTGGGGGCGACTTCAACGACATATTATCTATAAAAGACACAAAGAAAAAAATAGGAAATAAAAAATTTGATAAACCAGTTCATAACCTTAAAATGTTAATCAAGAATCTTAAACTAACTGATGTCTGGAGAAGCAAGAACATAAATAAAACCCAATTTACCTGAAGAAGGAAAAACTTATCAGAATCTACAAGAATTGGTTACTTTTTAGTAAGTGATGAAGTTAATAAAAATTGCATTACATGCGACATAAAACCAATAGTTCTACAACACACTGATCATTACGCTGTTTCATTACAAATCAACATAAATAGAAACTCAAAAGGGCGAGGTTACTGAAATTAAATAGCAGCATCCTGGATGATGAACAGTACCAAAAAATTATTTCAAAATTAATTGATAAATATAAAATAAAATCAGAAACATCTCTCAACCTAGATATTTTATTAAATATAATTTCAAACACAACAGAACTCTGTAATTATCTAACTTAACTTCCTAATATTTACACAAAATGACAAACAAAAACTGTATCCATGTCTGCACTGTAAATACCAACGGGTTACAAAAACCTAAAAAAAGAAATAGAATTATTGAATGGGCTAATCAACAAAAATGTGATATAGTATACCTACAAGAAACGCATTTCACTCAAACTTTAGAACCAAAGCTAAAACAAGAATTCAAAGGTGAAGTAATCTTTAGTAACGGGTTAAGTAATGCAAGAGGGGTTGCCATATGGATAAAAAGCAGATTAAACTTTAAGATTATTGACCAATATAAGGATTCTAAAGGTAGATTCATTTTAGTTAATATTGAAATAGATGACAAGATATATACATTAGTGAACCTATATGCACCTAATAATTGTAAAGTAAGAAACACCTTTTTTAAATCAGTAAAACAATTAATTGAAAATCACAGTATTGGCCAGTTAATAATTGGGGGCGACTTCAACGACATATTATCTATAAAAGACACAAAGAAAAAAATAGGAAATAAAAAATTTGATAAACCAGTTCATAACCTTAAAATGTTAATCAAGAATCTTAAACTAACTGATGTCTGGAGAAGCAAGAACATAAATAAAACCCAATTTACCTGGAGAAGGAAAAACTTATCAGAATCTACAAGAATTGGTTACGTTTTAGTAAGTGATGAAGTTAATAAAAATTGCATTACATGCGACATAAGACCAATAGTTCTACAACACACTGATCATTACGCTGTTTCATTAAAAATCAACATAAATAGAAACTCAAAAGGGCGAGGTTACTGAAATTAAATAGCAGCATCCTGGATGATGAACAGTACCAAAAAATTATTTCAAAATTAATTGATAAATATAAAATAAAATCAGAAACATCTCTCAACCTAGATATTTTATGAGATAACTTTAAAGTTGAGGTAAGGGATTATACCATCCAATACTGTAAATTAAAGGCGAATATAAAAAAAGATACTATTGAAATCTTAGAAAACACATTAAAAACCCTATCTGAAGAAATTGATTGTGATAATTATATAAATAAGAAGAAAGTCAACCTAAAAGAAAACATTGAAAAACAATTAGCAAGTTTATATAATGAAAAAATTAAAGGAAATTAAATTAGATCACGCGTAAAATGGCTAGAAGAAGGGGAGAAAAACACATCTTTTTTTCTTGGTCTAGAAAAAACGCGACAAAGTAAAAAAACTATAACTCAACTGTAAGATGAAAATAATCAAGTAACATATGACCAAAACAAAATACTAAATTTGGAAGTCAATTATTATACTAAATTATATACTTCAACAAAACCTGATACAGAAAAGGTAAAACAATACTTTGAAACTATCAAAGAAAGTAAAATAATAAATGAATCTGAAAGTAATACATGCGAGGGAAAAATTACTATAAGTGAATGCACAGAGGCTATATTTAGGATGAAATTAAACAAGGCCCCAGGGCTGGATGGACTGAACGTGGAGTTTTATAGAAAATTTTGGGAACAGATTAAAGATTTCATAGTACAAGTTTTCAACTATTGCTATAAAAAAGGAGAATTAACAAATTCCCAAAAAATTGGAGCCATATCTCTTTTGTTTTAAAAAAATGATCCCCTCTCCCTTGATAACTATAGACCTATTACATTATTAAACTATGACGTTAAATTACTAGCTTATGCCTTAGCGCAACGATTAAAATCAGTACTACCAAAAATTATTCACTCTGATCAAAAAGGTTACATAAAAAACAGATACATAGGTTTTAACATAAGACAAATCCAAGACATTATTGATTATTCTGAAAAATTTAATGTAGATGGTGCAATTTTATTTTTAGACTTTACTAAAGCTTTCGACTCACTTGAGTGGTGCTTTATGTTTGAATCTTTAAAAAAATTTTGTTTTAAAAAAGAATTCATAAAATGGGTTGAAACTATGTATACAGACATAAAAGGATGTATTTTAAATAATGGATGGGTGTCTGCCCCCTTCAATACATTTCGTGGGATTAGACAAGGATGTCCGTTATCCTCGTTAATTTTTGTATTGTGTGTTGAAATAATGGCAATAAAATTAAGAGAAAATAAAGAATTATAAGGATTTGAAATCAAATTAGATGGAAAATCTTGCTCACTAAAAATATGTCAACTGGCAGATGACGCTCAATTGTTTTTAAAAACACGCAAAGATATAAGTATTGCCCTTAATATCATTGAAACTTTTGGAAGCCTTTCTGGGCTCAAACTGAATAGAAACAAAACAGAAGGCCTATGGCTTGGCAAATTTAAAAAGTCAAAAGATAAATTTGAAAATATAAACTGGAAACAAGACCACATTAAAAGTCTAGGAATATACTTTGGATACAATTATCAAGAATGTCAAAAATTAAACACAGAGAAACAAATAGATAAATGTGAAAAATTGATTCAAGGATGGAACAAACGAAACTTAACATTAATAGGAAAAATTACTGTAGTAAAGTCCCTAATTTTACCAAACCTAACATACACAGCATCATGTATGATAATAACACATGAAATAAAACATAAGTTCAAAAATTTAATATATAATTTTATATGGAGCGGGAAAAAAGACAGAATTAAACGCTCTATATTATGTAAGCCATACCTTGACGGAGGATTAAAAATGATTGATTTAGACTCCTATATAAAATCCTTGCAAATTAGATGGGTTTCAAAACTAATAAAAAACGAAAATGATAACTGGAAAATTATTCCAAGATTTTATCTTAATAAATTTGGGAAAGATTTTCTTTTATTCAGAATGAATTTAACAAATGTAAATTTGCTTAATAAAATAGAGTATAAATCCTTGCCAGAATTCTATAAACAATTAATTAAAACTTGGGTAGAAGTAAAAGGAGGTCAAACTATCACCCCTAAAAACGTTCTTGAAGTTAGAAAACAAATTATATGGGGAAATAATCTTATCAAAGAAAATGGGAAATGTCTGTTTTTTTAAAATTGGATTAGCAGTAATATTTTGTACATCAATAATATAATAGACGAAAACGGACACATCACATCAAAAACTGTATTAAAAAATCTTAAGAATAAACAAGATTGGATTAGAGAATTTTCTTTAGTTAAAAATGCTATACCAAAGCACTGGCAAAATATTTTAAAACAAGAAAGCTCTTATAAAACTGATGTCAATATAAAGAAATCAGTAAACTTAAATACCTACTAAAACATGAAATTTCACCAGACTCGAGCAACAAAGAAATATACACGTCCCTACAAAGTCAATTTACAAATGATAAACCAACAGGAATTTTAATATGGGAAAGAATTCTGCATAAAAAAATGTCAACAAAATTTAAATCCACATTCAACTTTAATTTTAACTACCTTGAAAACAACAAATTTAAAATGTTTAAATGGAAAATAATGCATTATATATTAGCCTGTAATGAATTACTTTATAAATGGAAAATAGTACCGAGTAGTTTGTGCTTCGATTGTAAACAACATGATGATTATGAACACTTCTTTTTTTCCTGTTCATATAATGTTCAGTATTGGCACAAAGTTGAACAGCTTTTAGCACTATTAAAAGTTGAAAAGCATATATTCAGTCTTGAAAGTTTAGTAACTGGCTATAAAATTGAAGATGAAGATTATTTTGATATGAACTATTTATTAACTATAATTTACTTTTCAATTTATAAAGCATATTACATGTCTGACAAGAAAGACAAGGTCATTGATATTTTTAAAATATTCCAAAATGAAATCAGGGACATAATTAACATAAATAAAATTAGAGGAAAAAAAAAATAAGAGAATCATACTTAAAACTTTGGAATATTTCGAATTTCTATAATTGTGAATGAATTCAAGCTGTGACCTAGTTAGTTCATGACTGCACATGACATGCATGTGTCCGGTCAGGTGATACAATTTATGCATCAAATGAAATTCGCTATTCTACTCTTTTATGATGTTTATATATAATTTATCATATCTATTATAGCTACACTGAATTAATACTGTTATTAGTTTACACAATACAATGCTTGGATACTGCATTCATGTATCGTTAATTATACCACGTGTACTTTCGATCTTTTCTCTTGATCTTTGGTTTGATCGCAAAAAATACCATTTACTGAAAAAAATATGTTGTTCAAATAATGTGTGGAAAAAACAACGGTCTTACCTAATCATTTAAGACTCCTTTTCATAATTACACGGAGTAAACTAACAAAAAATTTCGAAATTCTACTGTCGGCTGAAAAGTCATGCTGTCAGTATCAAGGATCATCATCAATTTTACGGTTCAGTGAAGCTTCAATAAATAAATCATATACAGTTTAGGTTAAGAAACGTACCGTATTCCGGTATGAAATTATACTATGTAGAACTGCTATTATGTATGTAATAAATACAACTAACTATATAGATATACTTATTGAATATTTTTCCCTAAATATTCAATGACTAATTTAAGGGATACTTAAATTGTTAACAGCAAAAGTGCAATAAAACTTTGATTAATTAAAAAAAAAAAAAATATCACGATTATCTGCGTTTTTTATTCTCTGTAACGCATATAATATTTTCTGAAATGTTGACAATTCGTGTTTATTCAGTTGGTTAGTTACATTTTCATGAGGTTTTTTTATATGCAAAATATAGAGACTTGTATTCTAAATTAGATATAAAGAATAGATGACTTTTGTAAAATAAAATGAAAGTTTTAAATCACTCCGCTGCAAAAATATTTGTTTAAAGGTAGTACAGTGCATTATTTGTATTTCAAACGTGTTCAGTTAGTCCATTTGAAGGTTCGCACAGGAAGTACTTGCACACGTTTAAACGAGTTAATTCCTCTTAGTACAGCGATGATGTACGTAATTTATTTCCTGGTAAAACTCCTCCCTTATTAAAACTTCCTGATATGTGTTTATGACTGAAGAAAACTTTAATCATGTAAATGTTGATAAAACAAGGTAAGCTTTTCATCCTGTGTATTTTCGCTCCGTATAACAAATTATAATTATAAATGATTTTCTTGAATCAAAATTTGTGTAACACCATTAATCACAATATCAGCTATATCGATTTTAATCGTGCGAAACTTGTTTAACTATTTGACACAGTATAAAGAATTTGAAATTAAGGAAGTATGTTATGGACGTTATAATAATATCAGAGACACAAATACTGTAGTATACTTCGCTTGTATTAGAAATTAATGGACAACATAACTTTCGTGTCTGTGCGCTTTCTTCTGTGTGTATAAATCCCTCAAACGATGAAGCACTCACAGCTGTGATTGTTTTAAAGGACACAGATAAAAATCATGCACATTGAACTAATCCATAAGTTCACAGTGTCTTAATATTACAATGTATGTATATATATATTCATTAAATAAAATAATAAAATAAGTAAAAAGTTAACAGTTCCATTCTATCGATTTAATCCTTCCATTTGGACTCTTCAGGATAACTGATGTAGTGTCGCTATAGGCGACGTCGTTAAGGAGGTTTATGACGTTCCGTCATTGTTCGTTATTAAAAGTTCTCTAGATTTAATTTTGATCGGAACGTTGTTATGAAATAACGTTCCATCTCTTTTCTATATGCTTCATCCCGTCTACATTTAAAAATAGGCATTATTTGAAAATGCTTTTTACCACAAAATTTACAAGTCTATACACAAATATTCCCCATGATCTAGGTCTTACAGCCGTAAAATACTGGATCGAGGAAAAACGGGATGAAATTGACAGTAGATGTGAAACAAACTTCATACTAGAAGCTACCAAAATAGTTCTGGAAGAAAATACATTTTATTTCGACGGAAACAAATGCAGACAAATGAAAGGCACAGCCAACTAAAGTTGCCCCCACATACGCAAATTTAGCGATGGGATGCATCGTCAAATATCTGTCCAATTCGATCAAAATTTCTGTGATTATGTCATTAAATTTTGGAAAAGATATTTAGATGACTGTATAATATTTTGGAGCAGATCAGAAAAAGATTTATATAAATTTTAAGATCTTATCAACTCCTTACATCCGTCGATTAAATTCACCATGGGAACCAGTGACACAAAACTACCATTTTTGGATATCCTCATCTTAAAATCAGGCAGACATATAACAACGGATATTTATTATAAATCCACAGACACCCATCAATACTTAAATTTTCATTCGTGTCATCCGTCCCATACAAAACGAAATATACCTTACTGTATGGCCAGACGGATTTGTGCTATAGCATCTGACCATAACATTTGAGAAGTACTTTTGAAGGAATTAAAAGGCTATTTGACACAACAGCTATACCCAGAGGGTTTAATCTAAAGTGGAATTCGAAAATCTAAACTCTTGACACTTCAAGAATTACGAACCTCGAAAGTGAAAGACACGGACGAAACCTTAAAGAAAAAACGTTTGTTAGTACACATGACCCGTATTAACCAAACGTTTTTAATACAATTAAATCAAACCTTCCGACTCTACACGAAAGTGAAACTATGAAAAAATTGATACCGGAAGAAAACTTAATCTACAGCCGAAGACAACCTAAAAACTTAAAGAAACACTTAACCAGAGCTCGGTTCGAACCGAAGGTTAATGACTTTGAAATAAAGTCTTGCGGAGATTCAAGATGCGGTGTTTGTGGCCAAGATACGAAATATTTAGAAACGGGTAAAATTAAATCAATTAAAGATGGCAAACAATTTCATGTGAACGCCAATATTACTTGTAAGACAACAAACCTATTTACTGCCTTTCATGTCCTGGTTGTCACGAAAATTATATTGGACAGACCGGGAATAGCCTCAGTGAACGGGTGCGAGTTCACAAAGAACAAATAAAACACCCACAATACAGAAATTCGCCAATTAGTGCCCATCTTGACATTTGTGGTAAAAGGCATTTTCAAATAATGCCTATTTTTAAATGTAGACGGGATGAAGCATATAGAAAAGAGATGGAACGTTATTTCATAACAACGTTCCGAACAAAATCAAATCTAGAGAACTTTTAATAACGAACAATGACGGAACGTCATAAACCTCCTTAACGACGTCGCCTATGGCGACACTACATCAGTTATCATGTAGAGTCCCATTGGAAGGATAAAATCGATAGAATGAAACTGTTAATTTTTTACTTATTTTATTATTTTATTTAATGAATATATATATCTCTATATATAAAAAGTGGTATGATTGCCAATGAGACATCTCTCCACAGAATACCAAACTACACAGGAATTATAAACCATAGGTCACCCTACAGCCTTAAACAATGAGCAAAGCCTATACTGCAAAGTCTGCTATTAAAGACACTGAAAATACAAATGTAAAACGATTCAAGATTTATTTATTCAATTATATATATATATAGTGCTGAAGAATATTTTTCTAGACATTCAATGCGTTGTTTCCTCAGGGGGACCTGACAAACTTACATCTTGTACACCAAAAAACATAGACTTATTTTTTTTTTCTTATCTGCATAGTATCGTCTATTCTAGACGATCTGGTACAATTCAGCAAGTTTACTACTGGTTATTGACATGATTAATTTCATAACAATAATAGAAGGAAATTCATTTTGATTTAATAGTACCTGATAACATATAACTCTTTGTTTTGTACAAAATGTAAAATTTAGAAAGGAAGTTGGGAATGTGTCAATGCTACAACAACCCCACCATAGAGCAGACAAAATTCGAAGGCCACCAATGATTCTTCAATGTAGTGAGAAACTCCTGTATCCGGAGGCGAACTTCAGCTGGCCCCTAAACAAATATGTACATGTATACTAGCAGGGATGATTCCAGGTGTTTTCAAATGGGTCCCTTGAACATCAAATTGGGAATTTTTTTATTCTAATTGGGAATTTTTAAAGCATAAAATCTACGACGAAATAACATTATTTTTCTGTAAAAACGGAAAATGTATATTATTAAGTTTAACCTGTACACTGATGTTCATGTAAGTTGTACCATTTTGAATAATTCTGGATAGGCTTCTATTATTACATGAATATCATTGAACATGATGCACTAGTCTACTCTATCATCTTAGCTATAGTTACCTAGGCATATTACAAAAACATATATTTCAGCTGCTAACATAAACCACTGAAAATAATCATTCATCGGGTATTTCTTCATCAGCAGGTCATCTCTATAAATTTACCTTGATTCAAATGGATTTCAAATTGAACTGGTCAATTGTCGAATTCAGAAAAGTAATTACAAAGTTCATATACTTAATTGATAAGATATTTAAAGCATTGAACCAGTGTTCTTTAAAATTATTTGAATCATCTTCAAAACTTTTGAAATAGTTCCATAAGCATCATAATGATGACATCGTATTTCATGAATGGTCTATCATCAACATTATTTTCAAAAAACGCTCAAACTTTTGTCTTTTGAGGAAATAATTTTTTACAAAACAAGTTTTCATCATATTATATAACCGGCTCTGCTGGGCAATCTGCTTTTACGAGATCGGCGTCCATTAGATTTTATACATCAATGTTATATCAAAATTTGAATTTTCTCTCTGCCAAAGTATGCTTTGATCGAACGAATACTTCTATAACATATTAATCAATTGAATTCGGCTGATAAAATTGTTTGCCACTTTTTGACATAATCAAATCGTTGTTAATAAAATGCAATAGTAAACAGCATTCTTCTCCGAATTTTAAAACGTTTTGACAACAAACTATGAAAAATTATAGTTGCCTTAATTGGTGACAGAAACTTTTCCGGAAATATCGATTTTTATTTTATTTTCCTGAATTGGAATTGGGAATTCATTTTCATGTACATTTTTTCGGGGCCGCTGGCCGATTAAAGGGCCGCTAAACGTCCCTAAACTATATAGTGGAATCATCCCTGACTAGTTCAGTAATAATGGACTTCATACATAAGTTTGAATAAAATATGCGTACTGACGTTGTTTATCATTTTAATAACGTGTTGTATTGTTCTTTTATTTGTATTTGTTATATTATTAATATTACTTTTACTGTTTGATCTTTTTTTGGTGATAACCATTTTACGTTGCTCGGTACTTATCCGTCCCGTCAATAAGTTGTTTGTATTATCTTTCAGTTTTGCTGGTATGCTTTGTACGTGTGACTTTTTGTGTTTACTTTGTACATATGACGTGGCTCTGTCGGTGTAAACATCACGCGAGTATGTAATTGTTCTGCCATAATGTTATTGTTCTATTATAATTTTGAAAAACACTTTGTACAACAAAATTATTTATATCACTACCTGTGTGGCGTTTATATAGAGTTGATGGGAACCTAGCTATTCAGTCATTGGACTTCAAATATATCAATCATTTAAGGAAAGTACAAAACTAAATAAGGAATGAACGTGATTGTTAAATTTGATGTATGCTTTTTTGTGCTTCATTGTTAAATATTTTTTCGTTTTTGTTCTAATTGAGATTTGACACGGTAATGACAGTTGTATCCCTATTTTGACAATTTTACCTATAACGTCAGTTTTGTTCGCCCATCGTTGTAAATAGAATAGAATTTGATGCGACTGTCATACAAGCGAGAGGTTTAGCGCTATAAAACCAGATGTAATCCATAGTTTCGATCGAGTTAAATTTCTGAAGATGTTCTATTTAAATGAAAAGTGATATTCGGCTGAACATTACAATCATTGTTACTGATCCTAACATTGTTGACTCTCGTGTTATTTTAAATAATCAAATTATAAACATCAGTGTCCTACCTTTCTACCCGGAATCAGATAAATAGCTTTCGGTGTCATACCACCAATTACTCCCTCAAATTTAGAACGTATGTAAAAGTAGGCCTACTCGGACAAAAAATAGTGCATTTGATGTCATTGTTTACTTAAACTAACGAACAAATTGGCAGAAATGAAACTTTTGGCGAAAGAGAAATATATTAAGACCATTTTGAGCTAAAATTTACTTGTTTATGAGTTTGCATTCAAAATTGAGGATTAATGCATTCCATAGTATACTAATTTAAGATTTCCAGAAAACCAGGGGTTATTTTTAGTGGTACCTCTATTCGGAAGACCTTTTCTTTTTTATATGATTTTAAACATCTGTTGAAAATTGACATGTAGAAAGCTGATACATGTACGATTCAGGATATACCTGGTTTCTATGAAGTTAAACTCAAAGTACAATATTTAGAAAGCTGTGAAAATCGTAAACTTTGGTTGAACAGATAGGGACTTTTAATTGGTGGTATGACATCTTTCTGTTTTAACATTGTAATAGGGAAAAGGTCAATCTAGTTATTTTCCTTTAATCAAGAAAAGGTTTCATTGTTCTTCCATGATAGTGCTTATTAATTGTCTCACCTGCAAACAGGTGATAAGCCAGGACTTAGGTGTGTTTTTCCGGCAGTGGCTGTGGTGTAAATATCATTACAATATAATAGTTTATAAACAGGTCAGTGTATAGGGAACCACTACTAATATGTCGATGATATTTGGTATCCAGATGTATTCGCATTGACACATACATTTTACATGGCATTTGGCCCGGCTTGTTCAATTGACACTGAAACTTTTGCTCCGTTTGTGTATGTTCTTATTTGGGAAACCATCATGTTGACTCCGTCTGGGTTGAATTGCCCTTGAATAATCATTTTCTTAACAAATTGGTGTTTATGCTGGAAACTACAAAATATTGCAGTCCATTTTATAGATTTGATGCAAAAACGACAATAAATGGATAACTTCTCCTAGAAACGTCTATTTTCAATATCAATTATTATGTAAATTCGTATCAACATCAGTGAAGCCTATACTTATTGTCAAAAAGAGAGGCCAAAGATACAAACGAAAGCTTCAATGGTTTGAGTGGTTTCACACGTGAATTGTGGTTCCTATATAGCTTGCTGTTCGATGTGAGCCGAGGCTCAATGTTGTTGGCCGTACTTTGACCTATAGTGACTTATTTTTACCAAGTGTGACTCAAATGGAGAGTTGTCTCATTGGCACTCATATCACATTTACTTATCAGTTAAAGTCATAAGCCAAACAAAAAGACAATAGAATAAAATCATAACAAAAAAATAACAAAAAAATAACAAAGACAAGTAACAGTATACATGGTATATGCAACACACAACACTGTTAATTAGAGACTCGGCAACACATTTTTTACGCGTATAGTAACATCTTTGTTTTTACAGGAAGACATAAACCATTATATAACAATGATATTGTTTGTTTTTTTGGCCAACAGAGACGTATATGAAATTATGGCATCCCTTTCTGAAGAAGAGGAGAATTATGTCCGATTAGCGTTGTTATTGAAAGGAGTGACACCTAGAGCATTCCGTACTTATTTTGATAGAGAATTTCTACCTACTACTCTACACTCAACACTAAGTACAAGACACAGCACTCTTTTTGACTTGAAATCAAAGAGAATCTTAAACCAGGTTCAGTGGAATCTTTTGAAAAATGGTATGTTTTTTTAATGCAATTGCAGAAATTATGTGGACATCAAGAACATTTTTTTACAAGTAACTTTTGATTGCTACCTGTACAGGGTACTTTTTAATATTGCTTTTCTTTCGAAAAACAAATTTCCCGAATTGTCTAATAATTCTATGATACAAGTTACCTCAGACATCTGGTTATTAACTCTACTAATGAAATACAAATTGCTCCCTAGATGCACGTACATTTTATATTGATTCATCTGGGCCAAACATTGGTCTTTTTGAACTATATCAAAAGTATTATCTTAAAAATCTTGAATGCAGACATGCAGGAATGAACAGAATCATGCTATGTTGTTGAGACTTGAAGTTGTGTATGATTTTCAATCAAAGTAAATTTGATGTTTAAAAACAAACGATCAACTCTTACTCTTTTTTCAAATACGTGTAGATAGTATTCTTCATTGAAGATACTTTACCTTACTTAATATACTTAAAACTGGCGAGTTAAATGCTCCAGCATGACACATTTTAACAATGATTTACGAATGTATTTGATAATTTACTTTTGCATTCAATGTTACAGGGGTCCCTGATTCCAAAACATTCGATGTAACGTTAATGATCTGTTTGATTCGAAACTTGACATCTATCATTCCCCCAATCAATGGATTTGACAGTCTACCGTTATTAGTGGAAACAACTCCAGGATCTGATCTAGCAAGGATAAAATGTTACAGGAATAAACTAGCTCATCATGATAGTAATACAATAGATACTACTTATTTTGAAACAGCATGGATAGATATATCAGATGTAAGTGTGTTTCTACATTGACATTTGTATTTTGTAGGATCATGATCACATGTTCTTGCTAAGCGTAGTAGTCCAAAAAACAGGGACGAAAGACACCAGAGGGTCAGTCAAACACATAAATCGAAAATAAACTGACAACGCCATAGCTCAAAATGAAAAAAAAGACAAACAGTCAAAACAATAGTACACATGACACAAGATAGAAAACTGAAGAATAAGCAACACGAACCCCACCAAAAACTAGCGATGATCTCAGGTGTTCCGGAAGGGCATGCAGTTACTGCTCCACAGTTGCACTCCTCGTGTTCCTTATGTTGTAACAAATCCTGTAAAAAGTATAATTCGGTGGGTTACATTCATGAAAGGGAAGGGGATTGTAGGTACGACGTAAGGAACATAACCGATATCATTTGTGAAACGGTTATTCCATAACGGTCAACCAACTCGTGATGGCGTCCGTAAAATTTACGAAGTGATGATTTCAACTTCTTCATTTGAAACTCCTGGTTTAATAGCTTCCTTGTAGGCAGCCAGCCTCTATCAAGAAAATCATGATAGGAAACATGGGAATATAGTATCAATTGGGAGATATATATCCCGTATGCAGATGCTGCTGGGATGTTGCTACTTAGAAATGGAAAGTTCACAATTGAGAAGCTGAAATCATCTCTTTTGTCGTTATGTTTTGTTTTCAACCGACCCTCATTGTCAATTTTGAGAAGTAATTCAAGATATGAGGCCGACTTAACTGTGTCTGTTGTATCCTTTTCCTCTAGTTCGATGGGATAGATGCGTTCAACCTAGTCACCAACTTTTGAATTATTTAGTGAAAGGACATCATCTTTATAGCGGAAAGTATAGTTATGGGATATTGCTAACTTCTTATCTTTCTTCCTAAGATCCTGTATATAATCAGCCTTATCATAATAAAGAAACAAGTCGGTAAGAAGAGGGGCACAATTGGTTTCCATAGGAATGCCGACAGTCTGTTAAAAAACACGTCCTCCGAACGTAACAAATATGTTCTCAATCAAAATGTGTCTGCCACTAAAAAGTCTTTTAAGTCCTAAATCCATTGTCATTTTGTTTCAGCAAATTTCGAAGGTTTTGACTATATTCTTGTTTGTTTTAAAGATTTGAATGAAAATTATGTTTGGAATTTTAACCCCGTTGACATCTGTGTAGATAAAGAGAAGAGGATATGGAATGATAACCTAAGAAACAACTGTCCATTTACCAATGAGCAATTACAGGTCGACGTACATTCTTCATATATGAGCAAGACGCATACGGTATTATAAGTTATAAATCTATTCAAAAGTAAAAAAAGAATATCCTTGATTCATACAACAAGAATGAAAGAAAAAAAATATGCGGAACATTTACCAAACAAGAACTGCTAAATTGCAGGTTCCTGTTTTTAAGTACTGGAAGAATGTACAGCCAGTATCAGGTTTATCATTTACGTGAACCCTTACACCACCTCTCATCCAATATCATTTACTAAGTGAAGTCTTACACGATTGATAACATGCTCTTGTAATATTCTTCTCTTCAAGTCTTATCAACTGAAACATCTGATACTAGTATCGTACATCTCTAAGGAGTTATCGGATTTCACATTCGTTCTTAAAATTTACACAGGTAACACTGTTTGTTTACAAGCAAGGTTCAGTCAAATTAAATCAAAATGCTTATTGTTCCTTAACATGTAAGAGAGAAAAAAAAACAATAATTTGGAGGACATATTGATCTATTTATTTCTAGGCTGTAGGTCGATTGGGTGGTAAAACAATGTATCGAGAGTGTCAAGAGTTAAAGGTGAAAATCTTAGATCAATCAAATCAGGAAATTATATTGGAAATTCAACAATCTTTGGAAGAGATAAAAGAATTGAGACAAATAATGGACAATTTGGGGACGGAACACGCAAAAGTGACCGAAAATCTAAGGGAGTTACAAACTTCCCACTGTACGTTAAAGGCAGAACACTCAAAAGTCAAAGAAGTTTTGAATGATCCCATACCACAAAACATCAGAGGTATATATCATACATATTGATACATAAAAAAGTAGAACATTAAATTACGGTAAACATGGTTTCCTATTCCTAAATAACGGTAAACATGGTATCCTAATCCTAAATTACGATAAACATTGTTTCCTATTCCTAAATTACGGCAAACATGGTTTCTTATTCCTTAATTTAATATCCTCATTTTTTTATATTGAAATCATCATATGTTTGATTTGTTTAACACATATGCAAGACTGAAATATTCCATTACACAATTTCAACGTCTTTGGCGTCAGATTGGTTGAGCAGGATGCATATATACACGGCTGCTGTCATTCTCAATGTGGACCTTCCATAAAGCCTCAATTATATTTTGGTTTTGAAAGCCTTGGACTGCTTAAGAGAACTTGCAAAGCTCTTATAATGTTAATTTATGTCTACTATTGAAACTGGTATGTTGCATTGGAAAATCAATAACACTATACAGCATGCCCTACTTTTTAGTATGCAAATCCTGTTTATATGCACTGATTCATTTGAATTAATGAAAGAGTGCACAGAAGAGTCAATTATTCAAATATGAAACTTAAGCGGTGTAGTATATTATCAAAATGCACTATAATGTATCTACAGATGACATTTCTGATGATGGATTATTTTCTTACGTCTTATGATATAGCATATGGTGATCATTAGTTGTGAAACCTAACGTCATTTGGTTTCTCTAATTGACAATCATACCACCTTTTTTGAGTACATGCTATGTGACTTACAAACATGAATCAAGCTTTTATATGTCCAATTAAACTAAAGGAACGGGAAAACAGTATGTACACGAGTTGGGGTATAAGATATATACCTTGTGCTCCAGATTTTAAAGACTGAGGTAGCAAACTTCATAAAAAATAGTTTTATATTGATAATTCACTTAGTAAAAAAAAAAGAACCAGGAAGGCAGATTTTACTTATGGAATGTACGACAGAAAATTATTTGATAAAATATTACTGGACAAAAAGGCACGATTCAGTTTTTATATAACTTTTTTTAATAACGGATTGTCGTATTTTCCTTGACGAACTTTTACCACATAATATTTTAAATTTTTCTAGACAAAATAATAATGTCAAATGTTTTAAATGGATCAAATATTTGAAGAAAAAAACTATCATAAAAGTTTGTAACGTTACTGGCTTTATGCTTCATTTTATAAACATTGCATGACTTCTCTCTTACATATTAAACTATTGGTTTGCCGATTACTTTACGGTAAGAATGATCGATTATTTTCCATAAATACATTGCGCTTCTAGGAATATACATGTGTATTTGGCCACTGACTGCATAGTAAACTATTTATGTACCTATAAAGGGGGGTGGGTGGGGGGGAGAGGGTCTGAGCGGGACGCGGGATTGTCGAGGCGGATAAGCGTGACACATGAAAGTCAAATTATTTTGCCGTGAAAACGGGAATGGAAGTTTAGCGGGACACGGGAAATTACAAAAATATCAGAATTGCTTATTTTCATAGTGTAAGCGGGATGCGGGAATCTAAAAAAAAAAGTAACCAAGCGGGATCCGTGAACAAAACCCCCAATGAGACCCCATAAGTTGTGGTTTATTTTGGTCTTTTAAGTTAGTTTCTCTCCCCTACATTACTTGATCGTTTTTGTAAAACAACAACACTCGAGGTCTGACAGTATTTTACCAAGAAATGGACTAAATATTCAGAAAGAAGGCTTAGAAAATTTAAATATTGGTATGCACACATGCTAACCTGTCAGCACAGACAATTATATTTTTGTTAACGCGCCAAACTCGTTTCTTCCTCAGTGCGACAATCTTTAAAATTAGCAAAAAAATTATGTTGATGGTGGTGAAAACCTACTCCAAATAATTATGACGTCTTGCAAGGCTATTTTATTACTGGGACGCTTTCCCCTGACGAAGTCGAAATGTGAAACCAAATCAACAAGAAGTCTAACATTTATAATAGAACTGAAAATGTGTAAGCCATATCATCATGATAACAACCTGACCAAAGAGCAGATAACAGCCAAAGGTCACCAATGGGTCTTCAATGCAACCAGAAAATCCCACAACCTGAGACTGGGGTGGATCCAGCCATTTAAAGAAGGGGTTCCTAACCCAGGACAAATGGGGGGGAAAGGGGGGGGGTGGTTTCGAACTACATTCCCCATTCAAATGCATTGATCGTCAAAAATAAAAGCAGGGTTCAAACCTTCGAACCCCCTTGATCTGTATCTGTGAGCTAGCTTGCCATTAAACAAAAAATGTATACTAGTTGAGTGATAATGATAATGGACGTCATATACTCCTCAATATAAAGTAAGAAACTAAAATAAAAATCATACAAAGGTCACAATGGCCATAACTTCTGGCTCCTGACATGTGGAAAAGTGCAAAATGCAGTGGGGTTAAAAGCCTTTTCTGTAAATTCCTGATATTACAATTATATAAATCATCACATCTTTGTGCATTTCTTAAAATTGGTCATATTAATAAACAAAATGCGTGCAATATCTTCAGAAAATTTTGATATATAGGCTTTTAGAAGTCAAATCTTGTGCATGATTATCATCATGATTATACTCACACAATTAACACATGTCGTTCTCAAGACTAAGAGCTGTCTATGCTATTTATGACAACATTTTAATGAAGTATTTACAAAATATGTCTAGTACTCTATGATTTTTAGGTTTTAAGCATAAATAGAATGAAATTCACAACAGTGTAGCTATGGCCATTCATTGACTGGGGGAAATTAGGTGAACGTTCGTCTGTAATGCCCACTGCTCACGACGTACTTATCATAGAAATTTAAACTGTGAGGTCACCAAAGGTTCTAAACGCCTAAATAAAATAATTAAAAATGCTAACCAGGAATAATAAAAATGGTCTTCAACACGGAGTCTTGGCTCACACCGAACAGCAAGCTATAAAGGTTGAATACTTAAAATTCTTTAATTGATTTTTTGTTATGGTTTGACCATCAATTTTCTAAAATGATATCGCACGTTCTTTCAGATTATTTTTTTTACTTAATTGGCTTTAAAAGTTACAATGCATGATGTCGTCTGTTTTTGTAGTTCATATGTGTTTTTCGTTTCTCGTTGGTTTTCCCGTTTGAATGGTTTTACACTAGTAGTTTTGGGGCCCTCTATAACTTGCTGTTCGGTGTGAGCCAAGGCTCCGTGTTGCAGGTCGTACCTTGACCTATAATGGTTTACTTTTATGAATTATTACTTGGGAGGAGAGTTGTCTCATTGGCGCTCATACCACATCTTCCTATATCTATATCTATACATTTTTTTTCAACAAAAGAATACATCACAAGAATATAAGTTTTGTAAGAAACGTGAGAAATTGTGTTGGACTTGAAGATAAGGCAAAGTGACAAATATCTGAAAGAATGAATCGTTTTATGGTATTAAACAAAGAAATCAAATGATTTTTTAATTATCCAGAACTCTTCACAAACAAAAACCCACATGTATACGCATTGAATAAATAGTAGGCCATTCTTAAATGGTCACACCGTAGAAGTAGTTGTGCTCTTAATCAATGAGATATTTTGTGAATTAACCCCATCAACTTAATAGTTTTTTTTACCATGGATAAACCTATTTTTATTATTATTATTAAATAATATCATCTCTGAACATTATTATTCTTATAAATGACACGGTTGTATGTGATGATTATATAAATATTTAAAACAAATTCCTTTCAAGCTATGTAAAAAGAAAGTTTCATTTTATGTATCGGAATGTGTAACAAGTGAATATTTCAATCCCCACTGGAAGGCCTCTGACAGACTGGGTGAGCATAAAATCATAGCCGTTGACAAACAAGTTACAACCTACAAACGTTTTACTGTCGACCACACTGTTATGCAATTAATACTATAGTGGGTCAGGATCTGCCAACTCTCACTGACTGACTGAGCACATGAATTCAACACTACTTGTTTGGTGATGTTGGTTTTGCTTAGTGTTTTGTTTTGTTTTTCTTTTCTGCATCTTGTGTTTTGCCTTGGCATTGTCAGTTTCTCTTTGGTTTTTTTTTGTTATGTTAAATAACAAGAGAGAAAAGTCAAAAAAAATATGTGAAAAAATTATCTTAATTCAGTAGATATTAAGGAAAGAGAAAACAAATAGCTAAATAAGAAAAAGAAAATTCCTTTTCTACAGTCAATTGTCTGATAATCTAGAAGATAGCCTGATTTGCTTTAATTCTCCTGAATTCTAGTAGGTACTTTATTCCAACTTTTTTAATTCAAACAAACCATGTCTTAGATAGTCTTGGAATTAGAATACATTAATCATAAAATTTTTATAATACTTTGAATTATCTATTGATATAATTAAGCTCCTTTTTAATTTTTAAAGATTTTAAATTTGGCAATTTAAAGTTAGGAATTTTATTCATAAAAGGGGGGATTTTCTCAGTATACTATTAATAATGCTTTGAGCAATTTTCATGAAACTTGGTGAATTATTTTTGTATAACATAATCATGATAATTTTCCTTTCAATTTTAAAAAATTCTGATTTATGTCATTGTACTATTGGGATTTGGATAGTCTCAAGAATGCTTTCACAAATTTTTATGAAACTTTCGTGAATTGTTTTTATATCTAGACATAAACTCCCTTTTCATTTTCATAACCCATAGTGGAGGGGGCATTAAGTTTTAGTTTAACACTTGATCATCTGTCCGTCTGTCCCAAAGTTGTTTTTTGTTCTCTTACAGTACTTTAGTTTGCCTAAACCAAATTTAATTAAACTTTTACAAAAGCTTGTTATCACAATACTCAGATCAAGTTTGAATTTTGGTGATATCAGTATTACTGTACTAGAGTTATGACCCTTTACAAATGGGGAAAAAATGTTGAATTTTTGGTTTCCTGTTCTCTAAACTTTAGTTTGTCTCAACCAAATGTTATGAAACTTATACACAATGCCTATCACTACAAAATACAGATTAAGTTTGAATTTTGGTAGTGTCTCTTTTACTATTCTAGAGTTATATTCTTTAAAAATGGAAAAATAATAATTATTTTCATTGTGTCCTCTAACTTAAGTTTACCTCAACCAAATTTTATTAAACTTTAAAACAATACTTTTTACCACAAAATCAGATCAATTTCAAATTTTGGTAGTAAATCTTTTACCGTTCTTCAGTTATGTTCCTTTAAAACTTTGAATAATTAATATGCAAGCTGGAGTATCATCCCCTATTTATCATGTATATTTTTGTATAAGATGCAGAGTTAAGGAAATTTAGTTGTTGGAAAGTTATTTAAAATCTGTCCATTTTCAAACTTTGAAAGGTTTTAGAAATTTATTTGTTAAAAACTCACAGCCTTAAAATTGTAGTCACAAGATATCTCTACCACTGTGTGTGCATGTCCTTTTTTTAAGGGGGGGGGGGTCTTATTTGCGCAGTGCTCATCGTTTTTCTAGTTGATTATTAAAATTCATTTAAAGCATAAAAACCAGCTAAAAGGGCAACAAGCTTATCAAGCACTCATGGTACAGATTTTTTATTAAACACACATTAATATACATCATGTACATTAAACAGCAAAAAAAAATATTGATCATGTTGATGCAAGATGTCATTCAATAATAACTTTTACTCTTTTATGTATAGGACAAGAACTATAGAAGATACAGAGAAATTATAAACAGCAGAAATGATAGACAATTTAAAATTTGCAGAAGCCAACTAAACGTAAATGGTAAGGGCGCCACTTTTATTTTTAAGTTAAAAGTTATTGAACTTGAAAGATGATTTTTATGATTACTATAAAAATTAAAAGATGTGGTATATTAGATATGAAAACTATTGATCATGGCTTTGAGAAAGCAATAGTAGGCCTGTGACGACCTTCAATAATGAGAAAATCCATACCCTATAATCAAAGTAGGCAGCTATAAAAGACCCTCAGATGAAAAATTGAAACAATCCAAACTGTAAAACTAATTGCCTAGTTTATAACAAAATAAATTACAAAATATAAATATGACCGGTATGAAACAACAACAACAACCACTAAATTTAAGTGTCTGACGAAACTGACAAAAACTACAGGCTCCGAACTTTGGACAGGCACAATAGGAATATGGCAAGATTATATAAAAATAAGATGTGACATGATTGCCAATAAGACAACTCTCCACCAGACAACTAATGATGTAAAGTTCCTGCAAACACAGACTGGACTACTGTAAACCAACTAATTTTTCGCGAATACTTTATTTTTGTGTTTTATACTTTTTAGTCTACATCGAAGCTATTTATTTTTTCGCAATTTTTAAGTTTACGCGACGAGTTATATGCACGTTATATTTCTAAATGCGAAAATAATTTGCTTGTGAAAATAAATCGCTCGCAAAAATAAGTTGGTTTACAGTTAGCAAGAAATTTATACATTTCCCTAAATTGAAAAGACACAAAGTTTTTAGTATTCACAGTAACTGATAGCTTAAGTTAGAAATCAATAAAAACTAATGCATGTAATAAAAAACAGGTTTATAAGCACTCAACCCTACCCTAATTTAAGACAGTGGTTTAACAGCTCAACATATATATGTATAAAGAACAAACTGCCTCAACTTGAAAGATTGACAAATGCACAAAATTAACTAATATAAGAACTATAGACAAAAGCATTCACAAGTAAGAAAGGAAATATATTTAAAATGTTAATAAACATGACAAAATAAACTTTTGTTGCTGTTTCTCTCTCCATTTATACATTTTATTTGTTTATTTTGTGTATTTATAGGTGATCAGACATCTTTGTTTTTTCATGATCAATAGGTCATTACTGAAGAGGAAATTGAACTGGAATGTGTGCTTTCCTGCCAAAAAAGGAATAGGAAATTTCATCATATTAATCACATGATAATGACCTTAAACAAAATGGAGTTCTATCATAGTACACAAAAACACTATTGTATAAAAGCAACAACATATAATATATATTAGTCGAAAGAAAGGAGAAATGCAGAAAAAGTACTATTTTGTTGTTGAAAAAAGGAACACCAGTTTTATCCACTCATTTACATTGTTCCCTCATATCAAATATACAGAAGAAGATCATTGAAGAACAATTTGCAAAAATGTTTCTCTTAGAATTAAAGGGAAATGTTTAGTGAATGGAATAATGTATTCACTGAATTCCTACTAGTGGGTTGAATAACTGTACACAAGCTGAAACAGAAGAAAATTTTAATTTAAAATAACAGGAAAAGTGTTTATTTTATCATTTAATCTGCTAATATAAACAAATTCTTTAGAACACTACAAATGGTATGACATTCAAATTGGTTGCTTATTAATGTAGTGCGTTGAAACAATTACAAAGAAAACAGAATCCTTTGCTACAATTTTTTTTTATAAATCAAAGTTAAAGTTATATAAAAAGTATGAACAATACATGTACCTAGACCTTAACAGTCAGACTGTATTAATTTTTAATGTCATTAAAATGTTGAGTCAAACATTTATTAAAGTTTTAAATATCATTTGTATCAATTATTCAGTCTTGTAAAAATTATATTCATACTGTTTGTATACATGGTATAGTGAAGAAATGTTTAGCAATTTAAAAATAAGGGAAAACATTTCCTTAAGGGAAATTTGATGTTCAGAAATTTCCTTCGAGGAAATTTGAAGAACAATGATTTCCTTAGAGGAAATTTTTTGTCTTGAATTTTCCTTCAAGGAAAAGTGTTTGTCAAAACTTTCCTCACAGGAAAAAGTATTTCCTCCAAGGAAAATTTGAAGCTACAAATTTCCTCACAGGAAAAAGTATTTCCTTAAAGGAAAATTTGAAGCCGCAAATTTCCTCAAAGGAAATAGAATTTCCTCAAAGGAAAAAGAATTTCCTCAAAGGAAAATTTGAAGCCGCAAATTTCCTCAAAGGAAAAAGAATTTCCTCTCAGGAAATATTTATGCAGCAAATTCCCTAAGGGAAATCTTTTTCCCTTGAGGAAAAATCTTTTTCCTTCAGGGAAATTTGATTTCCCTTGAGGAAAACTACTTTTCCTCTGAGGAAATTGTTGTAAAAAGGGGCATAACTTTTTCAACAGTGGTGCTAGAGACAAAACATTTTAGGACAAATATCAGGGAACCAATACCAACCAAGTTATCAACTTCATTTTGACTTAACTCCAAAAATTAAGGTGACAACTTTTGCACTCAGCGGAATTGCAAACTTGTCCCGGAGACTGTTCACAGCTCTTTTTATTATTAAACATAGGCTTTTAGTAGTGTGAATTTAACCTTTGATCTCCAAGTCATAATACTGATATTAGAAAATTGCTCATGGAAAACATCTTTAATTACTTGTTTCAGTACTTTTGAAGGGTTTAATAAGGGGTAATATTATAATTACAATCTCCATATACAATCACATCATTTAAATCATAATTATGTTTTTGTTGTTACTTTGCTCAAACCTTTGTATTGCACCTTGGTCAGATGCCATGGAAAATGTGCAGTTCTTTATGCAAAATGATCGCAAAACGGGAAAATTGTGACGTTTAGATCGGTTTAACACTTTCAGGTGGTGACCTTCTATGCAGCCGTAGGGGTCAATAGATTTCACATGTGTATAATGATATCACGTCAACTATCAATCATCTAGTAATATTGTGGTATAATATGTTTTATTCCAACTCAATATTTGGCAGGGAAAGTCCAATGTGCGATAATTCTGTATAGAGTTAAATGCTAACCCCCCCCCCCCCCCCCCCCCCCACAGATCAACACAGGCTTAATAAGGTTCATAGGGGATTTGGCTTTCGGCCCATCCCTAATTGATTTTACAAATGTTCAATGTTTTCTTTGGATTCATAGGGCTTATTGGCAAGCAATACACTTTGGTTATTGCTGATGTTATTATGGTACAACACTTTATAACTAGAAATACTATAACAAGTTACATTACATAGTAATCATTACATTATTATTGTCACACTGACAACAAATGAAATATATTAATGTGATTAAATGTCCAGCCATTATATCGGCTAGATTTGACAGCACATCCGTTCCTTTTTTCATATTTTCAAATACTGATTTTATTTTTTGTATAATTCCACTCTTTCATGGCTTTGCTCGATTGACAAATCATTTGCAAATGAAACAATTATCCATCAACAATCAAGGGACGAGCATATAGTAAACAAAATTTAGCATACAGTATTCAATAATAAGAAAAACCCGTGCCATATAGTAAAACATCACAGGAAATAAAATATGAACACTAACTGCTATAGCATTTACAATTATTTTTGAATGTTTAGATTATGAGTATATTTTATAGTTATAGTCAAAGATTTGCATTTGATATGCTTCACCCTTTTTCCAGAGCAAATTCAATTTCAAATACAAGACTGGGAAAAAAAGGATAAGATGTTTGTGTCTACAAGAGCAAATGATTACGTCTTTGACTGTTTACATGACAACAGTTGTTTGACTTTAACTGGCCCACCAGGAGTAGGGAAGTCTTTTATTGCAAGACACACAGTACTATGTTTACAGAAAGACGGATACAACATAATACCAGTGAGAAAACCAGATGATATTGCAGATTATTATCAACCTGGCAAGAAGACAGTCTTCATTGTAGATGATCTTCACTGGGGTAAAGCTGATGACCGTAACTGCATTCACGGTCATCCCAAGATGTCGGATGAAAAATTAGGTCAGTTTCTGTATTGTCTGTTAAAGTGTTTCTATATCATTTTCTTTACAAATCATACTTTGAAACGATGTAAATTTATAAAAGAATCACTCGAAAATCACTAATTACTTCCGAGAAATGTGCATGAAACGGGAAATTCGATTTGAAAAAATCGTTAAGATGACCGTAAATCATAATCAAAATATTTTCAAGATGACCGTAACATAAAACAAGGATGACCGTGATTGGTAAAAAGATGACCGTAACTTGTAAAGGATGACCGTAAATTGCATTTTTCTCGTAAACAATGAAATATTTATTGATATCGACGTTAAAATTTTAACACAAATTGACAGCGATACGACGAAAATTTGAAGAAACATGAATGTGTCCCTAGTACACGGATGCCTCATCTACACTATCATTTTCTATGTTTAGTGGACTATGAAAATGGGATAAAACTGTAATTTGGCATTAGAATTAAAAAGATCATACCATAGGGGAAAATGTGTACTAAGTTTTAATTTTATTTAACTTGAAGCTGGACAAACGGACAAACAAACAGACGAACGGACGAACGTACGCACAGACCAGAAAAACATAATGCCAATATTAAAAACATTAATAATACACACGAATATTTGGTAATCGAGCCCATGTGTATGGTTCCAGAGGAAGCAGATTAAAATCTTAATTTATCTTGATATATGCAGGCGGAAACACTTGGCTAGGATGAAATTTGAAAAAAATAGGCAGGACAGGAGTTTTGAGTTAAAAAAAAAAAGGCAGGATGAGACACTTGCAACAAAAAAAGCCAGGACGACAATTAAGGTAAAACAAAGTCAGGATAAACTAAAAAAAAAAAAAGGCAGGACCGAACAGAGTGAAAAATAAAAAGGCAGGACAGAAATTACAGCTAAAAAAAAGGGCAGAACAACATTTTTCATCCTAGCCTCTCCCCCCCCCCCCATAAAAATCAAATGGTAGCTCCCTAAGTTTTCAATGTATCTATTACATAGTAATGCAAAACAATAAGATATCAAGTCGACGACATGGTTCTTATCGGGGCCTTTTATAGCTGACTATGCAGTATGGGCTTTGCTCATTGTTGAAGGCCTTACGGTTACCTATAGTTGTTAATGTTTGTGTCATTTTGGTCTTTTCTGGATAGTTGTCTCATTGGCAATAATACCACATCTTCTTTTTTTATATATAGTATCTATAAGTTGGATGTAGAAAATGCATAACCTCCATTTTTTTTTATCACGGACGGAGAACATATCAATCTTTTAGTTCAGAAATTTTCGTGTCTGTCCTTCCATTATGTGAATCAAGAAAAAATTCCCCAAAACAGGTAACGATTGTATCGAAACGAGAAAAATCGAGTGCACCTTTTTATGTTAGGGCATGTTTGGGGTGTATATTTTGTCTTTAAAACGTACAAAGCAAGAGTATTTTATATAGCATCTCTCTTCAGATTCTATCATTATTATATATCAAAGCTACAGGTTGACTTTATAACGTAAAAAAATGACAGTACGAAAAGATGAAATATATGGGTCAAGTGAGATACCTATCTAAAGAATCACAAAAACAGAGTAGGTGTGTTCGAATAGCTATTTTTTCTAAAAGTACTTGACGACAGTCTTTTAATTTGGATGATGAAAATGGATATCTTCGAAAAAATATGATTTTCTTGTGTGTGATAACTAGGGTTTATAATCTTCAACTACTGAAAATGTTTAGTCTGCCCTTCCACGAAATATTTAATTAGAATTTTTTTAAATGCTTAAGAATTTTCAAAAATTCCATCTGACATCCGAACAGACAATATTTTAAAGTTGAATCAATGCAGACAAGATCATTAACTAATGCTCATTAGCTAGTAGATACATTTGTCTTTTAAAATATAACTGACATATAACGACCGATCGTTATGGTACTATGTGGATAAATTTATCAGTTTTCAAGAGCAAAATTGGCAGAGCGTCATCCCTACAATGGCTTCCATTTCTACGATTGTGAGCATGAACTGGCGTAATGGGGAGATAATTTTGAAGAAGTAGAATCCTGACTGTATGAATAACATTTCTGTATATATACAAATTGACAACGTTCCGCCTTGTGATACGCTTTTCGTACAATACTATTTTAAGGATCTACTTTGCTGGAGCTCACCTTTACTAGTTTATTCGAATGATATTTTCAAAATGTTTCTGTTATTTTATTTGCATGACAAAATGAAAGACGATATAATATCAATGGGTGTACATGCAAATTTTTGGCATTTTTAAAAATGTGTATTTATTATATGTCTTTTAAAGGAATCCCAGAAACAAAAAAAAAATCTTTTGTCGAGCAGTTGAAGGCTGTGCATCGCATTTTTTTCATTATGCTTGTAAGGTGTCATTTTATCGCGCTTTTGTAGCATTTTTTCCCTTCCTGTTCATTTGCATGTCTTTTGTCAAATTCATTTTAAAAATTAAACCCTCTACTGTAAAAAAAGATACATATGGTAATCTTTGCATTTGAAGCACGTCTTATTTTCTTCTACCTAAAGGATAAAACTCTCATATTAATATGTGTATACCAACACGATTAATCATTTGATATAAAAAGATAGTTATATAAATACGGATATTTCTTAGAATTGAGGGTCATCCTTTAAAAGTTACGGTCATCATTTACAAATATAGGTCATCTTAAAACCAGTTACGGTCAGCCTTGTTATGAATCTCTGATTCTGTTACGGTCATCTCGATTGTGATTTACGGTCATCTTGGCGATTTTTTCAAATCGAATTTCCCGTTTCATGCACATTTCTCGGAAGTAATTAGTGATTTCCGAGTGATTCTTTTATAAATTTACATCGTTTCAATGTATGATTTGTAAAGAAAATGATATAGAAACACTTTAACAGGCAATACAGAAACTGACCTAATTTTTCATCCGACATCTTGGGATGACCGTGAATGCAGTTACGGTCATCAGCTTTACCCCAGTGATCTTTGTGGGAATTTTACTGCCAACCAACAGCAGATTGAAAACTGGCAACAACTGTTACCTGTAATAAAAACAGTTATTGCAGACAAATGGTGTAAAATTATTGTATCGTGTAGGTTACAAGTATATAAAGATGATAAATTCAATATATTAAAACCTTTTAAATCTTGTGAATGTAATTTAATATCAGATAAACTATGCCTCACAGCTGTAGAAAAAAATATTATGGCAAACGCTTATATTGGTGCAAGCTTGGATAACATTGATAAATTATCACAAAGTAGTGATATTTTTCCTCTTTTGTGCTCTTTATATCATTGGGAAAAACATGGAGATGTTATGAAATTTTTTAAAAATCCGTTTATTATTTATCAAAATGAATTAGACAGTTTAAGTAGGTGTGGTACTGAAGGGAAGTATAAAGTATGCAGTCTAGCTTTGTTAGTTCTCTTGAATAATCAAGTGACGGAAAAATGGTTCAAGGGTAAAGTGACAGAGGAACAACGTCATATCTTAGAAGACACATGCGAGGCTTGTAGATTGAACAGAAGTACTTCCAAGTCAGAACTTTATGAGGCCCTTCTCACTCTAGATGGAACATTTGTACAGAATCAATATGGTATTTATAGAACTGTACATGATAAATTGTTTGACTTCCTTGCTTATTACTTTGGTCAGAAAATGATGGAATGTTTAATAAACCATGGTGATAGTGATTTTGTACATGAACGCTTCATATGGAGGAAATCAACAGATGACAGGGACAGTAATATAGAGTTTATTATTCAAATACCCTATGATTATTTAGAATTATATTTAGAAAGGTTTATTAAGGACTGGTCAACAGGAAGAGTGAGAGTTACATTGATGAACAACAATTTGACAGTTTCAGAATTTAGACAACAGCTGTTAAAGCACTTGCAACTTCTGGACAAATCACTTCAAGTCACATTAGCTAATAAATGTGACACAGTATTATCAAAAGAGCACCATGGATCGGGTACTACTCCGCTGATACAGACATGTTTTGCTGGTTATACTGATATGGTACAGTGGATGTTACACAATGATGTGGATGTGAATCAATGTCGAGACAATGGGGTTACTGGACTGTATTTTGCAAGTCAGAATGGACATACTGAAATAGTAAAGTTGTTGTTAGAGAGGAATCCTAATATTTATCTATGTCAAAAGGATGGATGTAGTCCTCTATTTATTGCAAGTCAGAATGGAAATACCGAAATAGTAAAGTTGTTGTTAGAGTTGAATCCTAACATTGATCTTTGTAACAATAATGGTTGTAGTCCACTGTATATGGCAAGTCAGAACGGACATACTGAAATAGTAAAGTTGTTGTTAGAGAGAAATCCTAACATTGATCTATGTCGCAATGATGGTTGTAGTCCTCTGCGCATGGCTAGTTATAACGGACATACAGATATAGTAAGGTTGCTATTAGAGAGAAACCCTAACATTGATCTTTGTAACAATGACGGATGTAGTCCTCTACACATGGCAAGTCAGAACGGACATACTGAAATAGTAAGGTTGTTATTAGAGAGAAATCCTAACAACGATCTATGTAGCAAGAGAACTGGTTGTAGTCCTTTGTTTTATGCAAGCCACAATGGACATATTGAAGTAGTTAAGTTGTTGTTAGAGCGGAATCCTATTGTTGATCTTTGTGACAAAAACGGATGTAGTCCTTTGTACCTGGCCAGTCAGAAAGGACATACTGAAATAGTAAAGATGTTGTTAGAGAAGAAGCCTAACATTGATTTGTGTGCCAACAATGGATGTAGTCCACTGAGACAGGCAAGTCGGTATGGACATACTGAAATAGTAAAATTGTTGATAGAGAAAAATGCTAACATTGATCTATGTAATAACACTGGCTGTAGTCCATTGTACATGGCAAGTCAGGAAGGACATACTGATATATTAAAGTTGTTGTTAGAGATGAATCCCAATGTTGACCTTTGTGACAATAAAGGCCGGAGTCCTCTGTACATAGCAAGTCTAGTAGGACATACTGATATAATGTGGTTACTTTTAGATATAGGAGGAATTGGTATCTATTATGTTGATTTTACAGAAATTAATGGTTTGTAGCCCTCTGAACAACAACGGAACGAAGCAGCAAGTTAACAAGGACATCCTGGTGTAGTAAGGATATCTTTAGAGATGAATACCAATGTTGATCAATGTGAGAATTGTCTTAATGTAGTTTAAATATATGGAGTTTTTTGTTCATCTATTGGCGTTCGTCCGATTACGTCTGTCTTTGTTTGATTTCTACTGCTTTTCATTCCATTTCTTCTTTCTCTATTATATATATTGCTATTCATCCCATTACTTCTATCTCCTTTTTATATCTACTATGTTACTATAAATTTAATTACATCGTTCTCATATTGTTTCTTTTTGTCTGAGTTTAGATACTACTGCTATTCAGCCAATGCATATATAAGTATACTAAATTCAGTAAATATTGCATTGAACAAACGAGACACATTTTTATGTAGCTGTTCAGTGGTTGTAGTTTGCTGTCTTTCATCGTATTTATTTGTTCGTTCATTGTTTGGTACATACAACTTAGCGTTAGTTCTTGTTTGAAATGTTTAACGTTCGTTATATCAATTCGGGGCCTTATAGAGATTCCTTTACGGTATATGTTTTACTCATTGCCAAGGCTGTACTGTGAGCTATAAGTGCTTACATACTTCTCCGTTTTTGGTCTCTGTTGGTGAGTTATCTCATTTGCAATCGTACCTTATCTTCTTCTTATTCTATGTGATACAACCAGTAAACATTGCTATTTTAGCTATTCTAGGTTAGCTGTTGCTAAATTTGTCATTATTTTCTAAAGTCACAGGTATTATGTCGTGATTTTATCACCAAGAACAGACGAGACATATCTTATTTTGATATGCTGTATTCTGCTTTTTGTACATAATATGTATTCAAGTAAACGGTATTTTTATTATTTTGTTTTATTACTGTTATGGATTATAGATGACATGGAACGTGTGGTAGAAGTAGTGTCAACTGTTTATTTTTTTTGTATGGTAATCAATGTGATCAATTGTTGTTTTAGTCTACATTTTGTACATAATACTCATGTAAATTGAGTTTCCAAGTTTTGTTACTATTACTTGTGTTCCTGGATTATTTACTAGAAAGGACTGCTTTTCATATTGGATTTTTCCTTAAATTTTGTAAATTATACTTATTTAAATTAAAATAACTTATTTTGTTATAATTTCTTGTGTTGTTTTTCTGTTCTACCTTTGGTACATAAAACGAATTAAATCTATTTTTCTATCATAACTCGCGTTGTTAGATTATGTGTTACAAAGGTTTTGTGGTAGTACTATTTTGTTTTCATATTTTCCTTTTATTATAATAAGTTTTGATTTTGTGCAATCAATGTTGCTTCCTGTTTTTTTACTCAATATCTATCATAATTGTTGTTTACTAGACTGATCGTGTGATAAGACTCTTTTATCAAGTTTAGATATTTTGTTTTAATTTCTCGAAGTTGTTGTATTATGTTCTAAACGGTGCATGTAGTAGGACCTTTTTTCATTAAATTTTTATCATTTTCTAAATTCAGATTTCTTTTGTATTTACGTTATCATCAAGAACAGACTAGACATATCTTATTTTGATATGTTGTATGTTTTTTTTTATATGATATGCAGAAGTCTTTTTGCATAGTGTCATGAATTGATATTTTGTTTTTATTGGTTTGTTTGGTGTGGGTTTTTTTTTTGCTATCAATGTAGACTTCTATTTTTAACTTTTTATTTTGTACATAATACTCATGTATAATTAAGTTTAAAAATGTTACTTTATAAATTTTGTTGTTGAATTATTCACTAGATTGATCGTGTAATTAGACTCTATTTTTTAAATTGTCATTTAACAATAATTTGTATTTTTGTACAAAATACGCATTGATTAAGCTTACAGTTTTGTTATCATTTCTTGTGTAGTTGTATTAACATTGTGTAATTAACGTCGCATGGCCGTGGTAAGACTCTTTTTTCATAATATTATACTGTATTCATTTTTTGAATATCAATGTTTTTTCTATTGTACTTGTTGTACATATTACGTTCTGAGTTAACAGATTTTTTCTTCATAACTTATGTTGTTGGAATTTTGTTACATGTAGCGTGTAGCAGTACTATTCATATTTTTTTTTTTATGATATTTTTTTTTCTTTTTTAGCTATTAATGTAGCTTTCTGTTTTATACTCTACATTTTGTACATAAAACGCATTAACATAAACCTTACAAATTTTGCTATCATTATTTGTCTTGCTAAAAAAAAATGAGTGTGTGGTATGGATATGTGTTCATATCGTCATTTTATCATTTTTTATACTATCTACATTGAAAAAAAACTTTTAAAAAATCTAAATGATGACCGCCTTTTGTGTTCAAACTTTGCAGTAATTAAAAAAAAGTACGTGCTCCATTTGTAGCACTTTCGCTCGACAAATGTTATTATTATTTGATTCATGTATTAAATCTAAGATTTCAGAATTTGAGAATTATGTTAAGGAACTAATTTTAGTGATATTTTAAAGTTCTAAGGAGTTTTATAGGTAACTTGTTTACATATTTTTAAAAACTTAAGACACACTGGTTAATTAGTTTTTTTCACAATTAGACCTATTCATTTATATTGAGGATGTACGTTCCTCTTTTAAGCTTTTGAAAAGACTGTTATACACTGATAGCATATAAATACAGAACTATATCCTTGATTTTGAGATATATTGAAAATTGTATGATACATGGTTATCTCATGTATTTTTTATACATATATCATTGAAACGTTGGAATGTTTTTTTTAAAAATTTATAAAAATGCAATGGTTTTATAAGATTTTAAAAAATGGATTATTTTACTGAAAAAAGTATACTGATTATTGTTATAATTGATTAATACTGATTGTTGCTATTTGTTATTGTTATGAAATCTATATATTATTTATATTTGTAATAGTAAAATATTTTAATTAATCTGCAATGGAAATAACAGCTTTGACTAACAGGTGTTTTTTTTTTATGTTTATCTATGAAATAATTTCAAAATTGATGATAACAATTAAAAAAAAGTTGAATCTTTTATCTTCGGAATTAAAAAAAAGGGTTTGATAGTTTGCAGAAAACAGTTAAAACTGTCGCAGAAATTACTAACTAATTCGTGATAAGAAAAGTAGAAGTAATGATTTATTGGCAAAACATTGATAAAGCTTTATAACTCAGCATATCTAATATTGTTTTATGGATTTTACATATGTATATGTTTGGATGTTGAAAATAATAAATCATTTACAATCTAGAATATGTTCGTTGTGATATGCTTAATGAAATTCATTGTTGTCTAGCCCAACCAAGATCATCCTCCAGCAACCAACTTATTTCATTATATGTCAGCCAACCAACCATCTACAATGAACACATGGATAAAGGTCAAAGTGCATACTAATGTAAACTTTATCATTGTCAAATCAAAATTAGAAGACGTTGTTTGACTGCCAAAGAGACAATTGATGTTTGGAACTTTGAATAAAGGCAACAGTTTTATACCGCTGTTCGAAACTCATAAATCGATAAAAAAAATCCGGGTTACAAACAAAAACTGAGAGAAACGCATTAAATATAAGCCAGTATCCATAAGAGACGAGACCCAGTTATCTTATAAATTTCTGATATTTTCTCAATTCAAACCAACAACTGATATGGTTTTAAGGCATTCAGTAGTGAACTTTTACTTTCAATGCCTAATTGATTCAATAACTATCGTATGGAGATATGCCCCCTCCCTCTGGAAGTCCAATATGTTCTTTAAAAGTCAATCTCAATTTATTCCCCTGAGGGTTGTATGTTGATATATCGTCTTTCGTCTAAAAGTAGTGTGTTGTGGGTTAATCACCAATTTATCCTCCGACAATCGTCTGAAGAATTGTTGCCATTCTTCTACGAGTAAGGAGTGTAATTTGAAGAACATTTATAATCAATATACCGTTTATGAGACAATCCTGTGTAAAGATTTCATTGTACGAGTTCTGGTATATTCATGATCTTCTGAATAGACACTCCTCTACCACCGGAAGTCAAGCGTGTAAGGTGATAGCCAATTTCCAATTATCTCTAATAAGATCATGAATATAAACACCATCCTCCGATTTAAGGTCAAAGGTATGAGGTGATAGTCAATCGACAATTGTTCCAATAACGATCATAAAGTTAGATACCGCCACCCCTTAAAACTGTTGAGAATATGTGACTCTTTATCCTCAAGAATCACCATGACGATCGCATGAACAGACAGTTCCTCATTTTAAAAGTTAGTAATATAATGCGACAGTTAACCAACAAGTAATGCCATGACGATCTTGCAAAAAGATACTGTCTTCCCCTTACAAGAAGGAAACAAAGTTAATCCATAACGATCAGTTGAAAAGACATAACTCTCAACGTTATATGAGTTAAGGTTTAAGTGTGTCAGTTAATCAATTTATATTCACATGACGATCGGGTAAAGATACACCACTAGCCCACTATAATTCAGAGGGGGGATGATATAGTAAGTCCGCCACTGCTTCCATGACAGTTGAATGAAGAGACATCACCCGCCCACCCAATTTATAGGTGTAATGCTATAATCAGGCTGCCAATACGTCAATGACGATCGAGTAAATAGACACATACTGGTCCAATATAATTCAGAAGAGTATTGTTGCAGTGAGTCCGCAACTGCGGCCATGACGATCGAATGAAGAGACATCTACCGGTCAACTGCAATTCAGAGGTGTAATTGTAAGTGATAAATTTGTCCTGGTAAAATATGTCTGGGCGGACAAATATTACTAGTATAAAAAGTCCATGGTTTACAGAATTAACTAGTATATTTAGTCCAATGTTAGTAATCTATGTCCCCAGACTATTTTACCTAGGAAATCATGTCCTATAAAATCCTATAATAAATTCAATTACATATAAACAATGGAAATTTAAATTTTATGTTTTTATATTGAGAGTTGCATGTTTATATTTTTGATAAAATTAATGTCCCAAGATTATTTTTCCTAGGAAATCATGTCCATGTCCTTAATATCCCTAGATAAAAACGTCCTTGTTCTTAATTCTAAAAGATGGATATAAATATTACGTTTTAATGTTGTTATAGATCGGCGTATCATTTTTTTTTTAATAAATTGTATGTCCCCAGACAAATTTTCCCAGGATATCATGTCCATGTCATTAAAATTCCTAGGTAATAATGTCCATGTCCTTTATTTTAATTTTTTTTTTTTAAAACAATGGAAACTCAATATTCATGTTTTAGTATTGTTAAAAGAGTTGAGCATTAATATTTTTTAAATAGCATTCATTTCTCCAGACTAATTTTCCTAGTAAATCATGTCCATGTCATTAATATTCCTAGGGAAAAATGTCCATCTCCTTTATTTTAAAAGGTAAATCTAACTGTCATGTTTTAATATTGTTTTCAGTTGTGTATCAATATTTTAGTTAAATGTATGTCCCAGATGAAATTTTATAAGGATATCATGTCCATGTCTTAAACATATCTAGCTTATAACGTACATGTCCTTTCTTTTAATATTAAGAGAAAAAATGAAATTTTCCGATCTTAACTAAGATTTTTTTCCCTTTTTTTTTCATTTTGAATGATTTTTGAAATTTAAGGAAAACTAACAGAAAAATAAGTCTTGGGACAAATTTTCTTAGGAAAATAAGTGCCAGACATATTTTACTAGCTATGGACTTCTTTTCCTATGAATATTTGTCCTGGGACTTCTTTTCCTAGTAAAATCATGGACATGGACTTGATTAACTAGGAAAAAATGTCTGGCGGACAAATTTTACTACCGGACCATATTTACTGTTACATAATGTTGTAGTCAACCCACCACTGCGTCTATGATGATCGGGTGAAGAAAACTTACTCCTAATCTACAATTCAGAGGTATAATGTTATAATTAATCCGCCACTAAATCTTCATAACGGAGCCTATGCTCACACCGAACAGCAAGCTATAAAAGGCCCAAAAAAATACTAATACAAATCGTTCAAACGGGAAAATCAACGGTCTAATCTTTATAAGAAAACAAAATCGAGAAACACTTATGAACAACATAAACAAACGACAACCACTAAACATCAGATACCTGACTTATTACAGGTGCAAAACAATGGCAGTGGGATTAAACGTTTTTAAGGTACCAAACCTTCTACCTTTTCTGAAACAGTAGTATAACATCACAACATGGAAATAGACACTATGAAATATCAATTGGAATGACTTAACTCAATAAGAAATCAATCTGATATATGTTCAGTTACGTAGAGCTATGTATACCTATATATGACGAACACAAGTCGATACAAACAGCCTTGTAAAGTTCGATGAAAACTTTAGCATGACGTACAAACGTACAAACATGAGAAACTGTCGACAAAAGGAGCACCTGCGTATAGTTCGTGTAGTATATATAATACAGTAGCTATACAGTATTACTGTCAAAGGCTTACAAAGGCAGACATACGTCATCATCATTAAAGCTCATCACGACAAACATCACTCCGAAATGTCATGTAGTACTTTGAAGAACATGTCAGACACACATTAATGCTCGTAGCCATGCAAAGTCATGTTCAGCTTATTGTGGAGTTTAGAACTCGAGAAGATCCCTTGTCTTATAATTAACAATAAACTGAAAATTGAAATGTTGATAGAAATACAAATGTTTCTGTAAAAAGGTATAATCATTAGTCACATAGAGTCATATTTACCTTTATATGACGAATGCAAGTCGATGCACATAGTCTTATATAGTACCATGTAAACTTCAGCATGACGTACGAACATCAATGCATAGCACAGTGTAGTACCATGTAGAGCTAATCATGACGCATGAATATCAATGATGGCAGCCATCTATAATGCATCGTAGAGCTCATCATGACAGCAAACATCGATACGATTGACCCCGCGTAATGTCATCTTGAGCTGACCGGGACAGAAAAACGTTAATATCAATAGTCAAACAGTGCCATGTAGACCCCATCAGGACAGACATGAGCGCGGAATAACAAATGTCAATGCGAGCTTCCTTGTATGGTGTAAAGTAGAGCTCTTGATGACAAACAGTCCGCAATGGGAGCACCCGTGTATAGGGACTTGTATAGCTTATCGTGAAGGTCGTGTTTGTAATAACATGAGCAACTCGACGGGTGCCACATGTGGAGCAGGATATGCGTACCCTCCCGGAGGACATGAGATTACCATCAGTTTTTGATGTGGTTTATGTTGCTCAGTTTTTATTTTGTTTATGTTGTTTTTTGTGTGTACTATTGTTTGTCTGGTATTCTTTTTAATTTTTAGCTTTGGCGATGTCCATTTATTTTCGATTGATGAATTTGATATATGTCGCGCCTCTTTTAACGTGAGCAGCCATGTATATCAATAATTAAAGCAAATCATGCAGAAGCTATACAGTACCACTAAAATGACGACTAACCTCAACTCAGATTGCCTCGTAGAGCTCATTATCACGAACATACATTAATACGAACTAACATGTTGTACTATGAGGACCCCACCTTGTCAGATAAACGTAAAAGCAAGTAGCTATGCAGTGTCATCTTTAGCTCGTCATGAAGTTAAGAAGTCAAGAAGATTCAAGGTCTGATAACATATCAGGTTACTTGAACTGAAAATTACATTGTGGATAAACAAAACAAGTTTTGTCTGATTGTAAATGTCAGTATATATTGATTCTATGAACGTCTTTTCTTTTATATGTTCCCCTTTGATAACTTACACAAATATTTTGTAAAACCTTACCTGCTATCACTGTATGTACTCTACTTATTATTATTGTATTTATATTCAGGTTCGTTTTCATCTTTATGTCTACTTGTTTATAGTTTGCTTCATTTACATAACAAAAATGGTTTGAATGCTTTTTATCTGACTGTTCCAAGAGTTTCATATTTGTTCGATGTCTTTGGGAAATGGCGTACCTTATTTTTCTGAATAAGATTTATCCCACAAAATTTAAAAGGTGTCCTAAAAAGACTCTTTTTCAAGTTAATACTTCAAAATTCTTAATTAAGAAGTGAAATGTAACATAACAAAAATACTAAACTCCGAGGAAAATTCAAACGGAAAGTCCCTAATTAAACCAAAAGCTCAAACACACCAAACAAATGGATAACAACTGTTATATTACTGACTTAAGCTTGGTACAGGCATTTTCTCATGGAGAAAATGGTAGATTAAACCTGGTTTTAAAGATACTTAACCTCTTACTTCAATCTGTATCTTGGAAATGCACAAGGTGACGTTTTTTCTGACCTTTAATGGCGTCTCTACAATAATTGCATTCAAAGTTGAATGTGAACTGATTGAAAATTTAGTCTTTAAAATATAAATTCGTTGTTAGTTTTTTAATAACTTAATCTAGCACTCAGTATAGGTGGGTAAGTAGTTGCCGGTGGTTTGTTCTGTATGTTTAAACACTATGCAATATCCGATCTTTGTTTTTGTTTGATATTGTTTACTATGTATTGGTCTGATTCTTTTTCAACTGATTTTTATAGTTTGTTCTTATGTTGTGCTATTACACCACTGTCACAGGCACCAACGCTCACAAAAGGGTTTAACATCGCACATTATTGATGTGCCTGTTCGAAGTCAAGAGCCTGTAGTTCTGTGTTTTCGGTTGGTTCATGTCTGTCATGGTTTTTTTTCGTAACTTTTTTGGCGTATACTTTGATAGTATCCTACTTGTTAAATGTATAGAGAAAAACAATTTTGTTGATGATCACTTCAAATTTCGGTTCAGGTTCCGACAACCTGTCTTTATGTTAGCTGCTTTGAAACGAAATAAGAAAAAGTTTTCTATATAAGAAAGTGGTTTGTTTGATGCATATCAGAATGAGATAATGTTCATAAAAAAATAAAACAAACTCCAAGTTAAACTTAATAGAGGTAGACAAAAGAGAAACTGAAAAAGTCAAATATTAGTCTGTATTTACCATGTCATATAAAATCATAGGAATATGTACAAAGGTACTATACGATGTGGTATATGTGCCAATGAGACAACTGTTCATCTAAGGAACATTTTATTAAAGAAAACCCCTGTATAAGTCAACGTACGGTTTTCAACACAGTGTATTGGCTCACACCGAACAGCAAGCTCTATAGGGCCCCAAACAGTACTAGTGTAAAACCATTCAAACGTGAAAAGTAACGGTCTAATCTATTTTAAAAACGAGACACACTTATGAACCACATCAACATACAACAACTACAAACCTGCTTTGTACTATATTCCAACATGCCGAACCGGAGTTTTATTGTGCAAGTTCATAGTTTGTTTTCTCACTTTTAAATGTCAAGTGTTTCTTTTCGAGACGATTAACGTGCTAAAACCTAGATCATTAGGCTTCATCTCAGTCAAATGTATAAATACATGTTTGGTTGTCCTGAATATGTTTGAAATATTTGCCATTTGATGTTGAATTGGTTGACATGTATGTTTTCAAGGAAGACACGTCTACATTTGTTCGAAAAGAAAGAAGGAAGATTCCAAAGATATACATTCTTCACGTATGTGTATGTTTTGAAAATTCTCACTTTGGTATCTTTCGAATCTATTTTGAGTCACCTGACTAATGTTTAATTTAATCTGTATTTATCGAAGTAAGGTCACGGGTCGACCACTATCAATATGTTACATGATGTCCAAATAAAATATTTCAATGTGACAAAAATATTGTATTGTGTAACATGTTAAAGGATAATGTTATTTAAAAGGTTATTCAACGGTAAGAGTTATGAGTAAAATTGATAGTTATTTGGAAGTAAATGTTTACATTTAACAGAGAAAAGTGCATTACTTTTTTCATTCAATTATCTAAAACTTGCTTCAAACTCTAAAACGATTGACATAAAGGCTGCTGGTGAACACCATATCAATCAGACTAAATGGTTTCAATCAAATTTGAATCGTGATAGAGCACCTGATTAACTGATAGTGTTTTTTTTTCGTGTGTAGATGGTTCTCGGTTTTTAGTTCTCTATTCAATGTTTTGAGTTTTGTTATTGTTGGGGTTTTTTTTCGTCGTTTGTATTTTTGTCCATCTTGTAATCTTGACGTTTTTGAGGATTACTTCCTGAAATTGACCTTTTATTTTTGTCAAAGATGTCTATGCATATTTCATATTTCATTATATATCTCACTATCCTGTCAACACTAATGTTTTAAGTTCGATTCCCGACTATAGCGGGTACTTTAGACTCCAATCTTGATTAAAAGGACTGCAGTTTTTCGTGCTGAAGGTCAATGGATTATTTTCAAATACAAACTGATTGGCTCAAAATAGCTGAAAGTGCTAAAAGTGGTATTAAACATCACTTAATCAATCATTTAAGGTGGTATGGGTGTCTTTCGCAATCTTGGATTGTAAAAAATAAAAAACCGTAGGTTCAGATTTTCTATCAAGTTAGTAAAATTTCATGCAGGAATGCAGTTATTTAATGTGAATTTTCATTAAAAAGAACTAATTTATAAGAATGTAACTTATATATATTAATAATTTTACAATTGAAGAGTATTGTAGGTTGTCTTCAATTTTTTTTAAATTGTAAAATTGAGAAAGAAAATGGGGAATGTGCCAAAGAGACAACAACCCGACATGGCATTTTAAGGTTAGGTTACTCTAAAACAGTACAATTTATGAAGGAATCTGCATGGAATTTTCCTGTTTTGTATTTTTGCCGGAAAAAATGTACGGTGAGCCTATCTTTTCTCTTGATATTCTCAAAGCATTGTATGAAAGTTATCTTTTCCTAATTTATTTTATAATTATATCATTTTGTTTAGTTTCTAATCACAAAGTGGTGTATTTTCCTGTGTTATCCATACAAAATGTGTCATTTTATCACAACCTGTAGCTTGAGAAAATGCACGGTGACCTATCATTTTTATTATATCTTTTTTAACATATATCAATAGATACTACATTTTGGCAAAGTATTAACAAATTCTATAATTTTTCTTTTAGACTCCCATACCACCTTAATAGTTATAAAATGACATTCCGTAATTGTTTAATTACACATGGTTCGATTTCTCTGATTTTGTTATTACCACCATTACGTAACTTATGATGAAAAAACCACTGACACTCGAACCATAGCATTTGGAAGACCTAACACATGTAACAGAAGCAATTATTTATAAATTGTGACAGGATCACAAATCTTTAAATGTGTCATTTTGGATTATTGGTAGTTTTACAAATGCTACATGTCATGTATGTACTTGTAAGTAAAAGAAGTTCGTTTACTCGTCCGAGACATAAAAAAAATGTACAACAAAAAAGTTTATTAACTATTTACAATTCAATAAAATCAATGTTGTTTTCATTAACAATTTACAGTGTTTGTAGTAATACGAGTTTGAATAAAAGGAAGCAAGGTTTAGCATCTAAAAAAACGTTTGTTTATCATTAAATGTAAGGAAATATGTATTATCTAATTGTACACTATTAGGTAGATCTTGTTAGATATTTCCGTTCTTCGATTTATGATCGGAATAATGTTGCAATTACACTATATAGATATATGTATATAGGTATGTGTGAAATCACTTAGTTTATGAAATCTGGTTATTAGGCAGTAACATTTCAGCATTACTAACAACAAATTATTTGAATGATATATTGTCTGAATGATATCTACTTGAGATCAAAATCTGATGGACGATGATTATGAATGCCATACAGATTAATGTTATAAAAAGTAACTTTAAGCTATAAAAATACTTTTTCTGTAATAGCATATTCAAAAATGTAGTCATGTTCACACGATATACGTATAATTTAACAACAATATACATATTTGGCGACTTAAACATGAAGTCTGACACTTTTCTGTCACATACCACAAAGTTAATTGTAAGAATTTTATTTTTTAGATGAAAGATCTCTTTAATCAAATATAAACCTGAGACGACAAAAACACATCTGTTTAACTAGATTTAAGATAATTTTATTTTAACGAAATTATTTAGAGCTATAAATAACAATTTGGATTACCATCCGTAAACAGGATTTTGTAAATACATTAAGCATATACGAGCAGATATTGTATAACAGATACCCAAACTGTATACTTCTACTTGATACAAGAATTTTATGTATAATACATACACCTAATCTAGTACAGCAATACTTGCGACGTCATCCTTGGTCTTTATAACCGCTCTTTAAAATGCTAAGATAACAAGATCGGGTGTTGTGAAATATATTTAAGGAATGACTGTAATGTTTTTTTCTGTCTATGAAGAAATAACATAAAAAATGTGATGCACACTGAATAACACGCGTAGCGGGTTATTTAACAGTATGCACCACATTTGTTTATGTTATTTTTAATAGACGGAAAAAATATTACAGTTATTTCTTATAATTTACTTCTAAATTCCAATTAATCCGGCGTTAATCACCAAAAAAATGTTAATTGTGTCTATGATATGATAAATAAAACAACGTCAGTCAATCAGAAGACGCGTAACATCCAAAATTGAATTATTCAATCATGTCACGAATTTATATTTGTAAAGAATTTGTTTCTGTTATGGTAAACATAAGAATTTCTCTTCTTCAAACAAAAGTGACTTTGACTCAAACTAAATGCAGACTTATAAAGCAGTAACAATAACTCGCAGCGACATGTTATTGTTACATTTAGGTTTGACGGTAGTTTTCCAGTGCACTGTGAGGAGAATTCTGCTCCAAGATCTCTCGTAACTCTTGTTAGTGTGTTGTTGTATGGATAAGCTATAACAACCGGGTACTTATTAGCAGGAAACACCAACGATTGCCTAGATGTTAATATTCAACAGCTACAAACGAATCCTTAACGTTAACTCTCCAAAGATCCGTCATCATGCATCTTAAAAGAAACCTCTTTCATTTGCACCTGGAAATAATGATTGACTATCAGACAAACAACATAAAATAAAGATGTTGTTAAGTCAGATGGAGGCACTGTTCACAGAAGGCCCATAAGCCATGTGAAGATGGATGATAGCTTGACCAGGAATTGCAGGACTTGCTAAAGAGTTTGAGAAGAGGGGCGAAAGATACCAGAGGGACAGTCATTTATCATCTTTTGATGATGTGGACATAACTGACAAGAACAGAAACTAAGTGATCATAGCTGTTTACCCATGATGTAGCTTCTGTGATAGAAGAGTTAGGAAATCAATTTCTTGAAGACAACGACGAACTGTTTGTTCTGTATACCAATTAAAGATATAGATCTATCAGCAGTTGTTGATACTATTCGTCGTTCGTTGAATAGAAATAGACGGACAGTACCAATATGAAAAGTGTATCTAAGAGGAAACTCGGACGAGTCCTTTAAACAAGAAAATCGCACCCATCCACAGGCATTTAGTCTCATTTACTTTAATACAAAGTATTTCGAACCATTGACAAGATGTAACTATTGTAAACAATATAGAAATTGACAAAACAAAGAGACGTTGTCAAAGGCAAACATGCTAACCATGTAACTGATAGAGGTTCTCAGGTGTAGATAAAAACAAAACAGAGTTCATTCTGTTTCTGTTAAATTATAAACTGATGGATGAACACATTATCGCGAGGAGAATTATTGCTACAGTTGATACCGATGTAGTAGTACTTCTTGTGTCCTGTTTTCATGTCACAATTGCAGCTGACATCTATGGCTTGAAGGACTGGAAAACACTTCGGATGCATTTCAATTCATGAGCTTGCTAACTTTTTAGGACAACATGTTAAAGGATCATGTTATTTAAAAGGTTATTCAACGGATAGAGTTATGTGTAAAATTGCTAGTTATTTGGAAGTCGTATCGTAAATTTCTACATTTAACAGAGAAAAGTGCATTACTTTTTTTATTCAATTATCTAAAACTTGCTTTAAACTCTAAAACGAGTGACATAAAGGCTGCTGGTGAACACCATATCAATCAGACTAAATGGTTTCAATTAAATTTGAATCGTGATAAAGCACCTGATTACCTGATAGTGGGTTTTTTTCGTGCGTACATGGTTCTCGGTTTTTAGTTCTCTATTCAATGTTTTGAGTTTTGTTATTGTTTTTTTTTTCTTTTCGTCGTTTGTAGTTTTGTCAATCTTGTAATCTTGTAATCTTGACTTTATTGTAGATAACTTCTTGAAATTGATCTTTCATTTTTGTTAAAGATTTCTATGCATATTTCATTATATATCTCACTATCCTGTCAACGTTAATGTTTTTAGTTCGATTCCCGACTATAGCGGGTACTATAGACTTCAATCTTGATTCAAAGGATTGCAATTGTTCGTGCTGAAGGTCAATGGATTATTTTTCACATACAAACTGAGTTGCTCAAAATAGCTGAAAGTGCTAAAAGTGGTATTAAACATCACTTGATCAATCATTTAATAGTTATATAATTACATTCCGTAATTGTTTAATTACACATGGTTCGATTTCTCTGATTTTAAACTTATTATGAAATGGTAGGCAAAACCACTGACACTCGAACCATAGCAGTTGGAAGACCAAACAGAAGCACGTATTTATAAATTGTGACAGGATGACAAAACCTTAAATGTTTCATTTGGAGTATTGGTAGTTTTGTGATTCTACGCTACAAATGATACATGTCATTTATGTACTTGTTAGTAACAGAAGTTCGTTTACTAGTCCGAGACATAAAAAAATGAACAACAAACAAGTTTGTTAACTATTTACAATTCAATAAAATCTATATTCATTAACCATTTAAAGTGTGTGTGGTAATACTAGTTTAAAGAAAAGGAAGCACGGTTTAACATAAAAAAAACATTTGTTCATCATGGAATTGAAGAAAATATTAATCATCTAATTGTATATCATTATTGTAGATTTTGTCAGATATTTCCGTTCTTTATGTACTTAATTTATGATCGGAATAGTGTTGCAATTACACTATATATTTGTTTATATATAGATATGTATGAAATCACTTAGTTATTGAAATCTGGTTATTAAGCAGGCAAATTTCATCATTACTAACAACAATTTTTTTTAATTATATATTGTCTAAATGATATCACTCTACTACTTAAGATCAAAATCTGATAGACGATGATTATACAGAATAATGTTGTAAAAAGTAACTTTAAACTATTTAAATACTTTTCTGTAATAGCATCTTCAAAAATGTAGTCATGTTGACACGATAAAAGTATAATTTAGCAACAATATACATAGTTGGAGACTTAGACATGAAGTCTGACACTTTTCTGTCACATACCACAGAGTTAATTGTAAAATTTTATTTTTTGGATGAAAGATCTCTTTAATCAAAGTTAAACCTGAGACGACAAAAACACATCTGTCTAACTAGTTTTAAGATAATTTTATTTTGACGAAATTATTAAGAGCTATACTTAACAGTTTGGATTACTTTACCTAAACAGGATTTTGTATTTAAATGAAGCATACACGAGCAGATATTGTATGACAGATACCCAAACTGTATACTTCTACTGGATACGAGAATGTTATGTATAATACATACACCTAATCTAGTACATGTACAACAATACTTGCGACGTCATCTTTGGTCTTTATAACCTCTTTTCGAAATGCTAAGATAACAACATCGGGTGTGGTGAAATATATTTAAGGAATGACTGTAATATTTTTTCTGTCTATGAAGAAATAACATAAAAAATGTGGTGCACAATGAATAACGCGCGTAGCGGGTTATTTAACAGTGTGCACCACATTTTGATTGTTATTTTGGATAGACAACGGCAGCTAATCAGAAGACGCGTTACATTCGAATTTAAATTATTCAATCATGTCACGAATTAATAAATTTGTAAAGAGTGTGTTTCTCTAAAGTAAACATAATAATTGCTTTTCTTCAATTAAAAGTGACTTTGACTTAAACTAAATACAGATTTATAAAGCAGTAACAATAATTTGCAACGACATTTCATTGTTACATTTATATTTGACGGTAGTTTTCCAGTGCACTGTAAGGAGAATTATTTTCCAAGATCTCTCGTAACTCTTGTTAGTGTGTTGTTGTATGGAAAGCTATATAAACCGGGTACTTATTAGAAGGAAACACTAACAATTGCTTAGATGTTAATATTGAACAGCTACGAGCGAATCCTTAACGTGAACTCTCCAAAGATCCGTCATCATGGATCTGAAGAAACCTCTTTCATATGCACCTAGAAATAATGATTGACTATCAGACAAACAACATGAAATAAATATGTTAGGTCAGATGGAGGCACTGTTAACATAAAGCCCATAAGCCCTGTGAACATAGATGATAGCATGATCAGAAACTGCAAGAAATGCAAAAGAGTTTGAGAAGAGGGGCGAAAGATACCAGAGGAACAGTCATATATCGATTTCTTAATGGAGAGGACACAACTGACCAAGAAAAGAAACTAAGTGCTCAAAACTGTTTACCCATGATGTAGCGTCTGTGATAGAAGTGTTAGGAAATCAATTTCTTGAAGACAGCGACGAACTGTTTGTTCTGTACACCAATTAAAGATATAGATCTATCAGCAGTTGTTGATACTATTCGTCGTTCGTTGAATAGAAATAGATGGACAGTACCAGTATGAAAAGTTTATCTAAGAGGAAACTCGGACGAGTCCTTTAAACAAGAAAAGCACACCCATCCACAGGCATTTAGTCTCATTTACTTTAATACAAAGTATTTCGAACCATTGACAAGATGTAACTATTGCAGACAATATAAAGATTGACGATGCAAAGAGATGTTGGCAAAGGCAAACATGCTAACCACGAAACTGATAGAGTTTCTCGGGAGTAGATAAAAACAAAACAGAGTTGATTCTGTCTCTGTCAAATTATAAACTGATGGATGAACACGTTATCGGGAAGAGAATTATTGCTACAGTTGATACCGATGTAGTAGTACTTGTTGTGTCCTGTTTTCATGTCACAATTGCAGCTGATATTTATGGGTTTAAAGACTGGAAAATACTTCGGATGCATTTCAATTCATGAGTTTTCTAACATTTTAGGACAACAAAACGCATATATGCATTGCCTGTTTTCCATGCCTTCACTCAAATTCGACCATGTGGCATCGACCGCTGGTTAAGGAAAAAATCAGCATGGGATACATATATGGCATTTAATGCTATCACAAGAGCATTCAGCGTAATTCGAGACCAGGGTTGGTTCACTATCGTAGCAGCTAGCCTCGTACATTGCCTACGTACATTGTCTACAGAACTAGTAGCTATGCTAGCTGCTATCATGATGTATGTAGCAGCTAGGATAGCTTCAGGTTCAATAGTTATAAATCTACGTAGCCTTATGAAGCCGCTACGATATTAATCTCAACCCTGGCGAGTACTCTGAATGTCGAAACCACTATTATACAATTAATCGAACAATTCGTTATTCCGATGTATGATCGAACAAATATATCAGACAAGGTCAATGATATTCAAAAAATGGAAAACAACACGTTTAATAATTTATTGCGTCCGAAGCGCTTTTCTGGATTTACCTTCATCAGGAACGCTCAAAGCCAAACATTTGAAATCCGAAGATGTATAAGTACCGAAAATCGTTGAAGAGCTATATGTTAAAAATACCTAAAATAAATAGCCAAATTCATCTAAAGCCAACTTTGCCTGAGGGAGTTGAAACCTTAGTTTCATAATAATTTCAAAATTTATAAACGGACAATTTTAGTAAAGTTTGTTAAATCATGTCAGTACCGAAGCACTGACTACTGAGCTGATGATACCCTCGGGGACTGATAGTCCACCAGCAGAGGTATCGACCCAGTGATGTAAAAAATGGAAAACAACACGTTTAATAATTTATTGCGTCCGAAGCGCTTTTCTGGATTTACCTTCATCAGGAACGCTCAAAGCCAAACATTTGAAATCCGAAGATGTATAAGTAACCTTTTTGTTTTGACAACATTGCTTATTTTTATTAATAAATAAAATAAGAATTGAGAATGGAAATGGGGAATGACTAAAAGAAACAAAAACCCGACCATAAAACAGACAACAGCAAAAGGTCACCAACAGGTCTTATTAAACATATGTATTTTGTCTCTAAATTACGTTTTCTTGTGACATTTTTTACCGGAAGTGACAAAATTTTGAATAAAATACCCTGAGGGTTTCAAAGAAACTATCCATTATTTCAAACCATGAATACACAAAAATAATATAGTCTACAAAGCAAACTTTGGCTACCAGTTGTGAGAATTAAATAACCATTAATAAGTTATCAAATGCATGTCCGCCATTTTGATGATAAAACCGGAAGTGGATAAAATCAAGCTTGCCGTCATATCTTATTTGTTTAGAATGGTTTAAACTATGTTTCTACCAAATTTTATACTTTTAACACAAAGTGCACAATTATTCACCTATCTGCTGGACTATTCATTTGAGTGTATGATTATCTACTGATTATCTATAATATGTCTTTTTTTTTAATCTGTACACACTTTTTTTTTTTCATTTAGAGAAAATAATTAACTTTTAAGCTAGACAATTTGAAGTTTTATATGTGATGTAGAAAAGATGTGAATTTCGTAATCTAAAAATAAAAAAAGTGTATAATCACTATTATAAAGTCACTGTATTTCACATTATAATAGACTCACGAAATCAAAAATTTTATACAATGAAAGAAACATGATAGTTTTGTTTACGCTTTATGATCTTCCATTCAGATGTCATACTATTAAATCTAATAATCTGAATCTAAATAAGAAATTGTTTAAATATATTTTTTTTCTTCAGCTCTCTTCATACTGTACCTTATCATTTTAAGTATAATGTTACCTTTCACTGTTGTCGATATACCTTGAGTGATATATATAGTAAAAACAGAAAGACGTTTTTGGTGATTTGTAAATCGTGACGCGTAAATTGAGTAACGTCAACTAAATCAGTCGAAACAATTACATGATTAGTCCTTTTTTCTATATATTGAGTTAGCCTTTTGTGTTAGATGGTTACTGTAAAAATTTCAGTATCAAAGTACGTTTTTTTTTCAACAAACAATGATTTTCCAGCGTTTTCGCATACGAATATATTCCAACCAAAGCAATTGTCGGAACCGTTTTTTATATTCACTGAATTACAGAATATTGCTTTTTGTATGGATAATCAAAATAAAAAAATACACCTTATTTCCCTGTGTTTTCTATTTCAATTGTACTATTTACGGGCAATCGAAACACCTGTATTGATAATACATTTGAAATGCATACACCACAACATTTTCATTAGAAGATCACGTAATTGGAGCATCTATATTCACGAACAGTCTGATTATGGTGTTATTTTATCAATTGTATCTTGAAAGATTCGTTCAGCTAAGCAATTACTCAACAAAATATCTACTGTGAACATTTTGCGCTGAAAAAACATTATGTTCTAAAAATTGCCTATGCAATATCAGAAATGTTGATTACAGTTGATAGTTTTCAGTGTAGGCACTAAATAGAGACAATGGTGGATTCGTTCATTAAAAATCCTATCGTATGTGAAATTAGTTTTCTTTTATCTTTTATCTAATCGTAAGATTTACCTAGGAAGAAGGAAATATATTACCCATAACAAATGTGTGGAGTTTTGTGATTAGATAAGAACACAGAGATGTCAGTTTATATTCAGAAAATTGCCGGTGCCTATACATGAACGACATTTTGTATCATTATTGGACCATCAACAACGTAATCATAACGAACATTACTATGTAACATAGTATTAAGCTTGTAGAACACTGAAAGAACGTAAGAGGCTCACAGAGTAAATATCATGACGTGTATACGTAAATAATTCGCTTTTAAGTATAAAATCACCGGATGTACACATCAGATAATTATTAATGTCTTATTTCCATTACAAATGAATGCATACACGATATAATGATTTTACTAGCTAATTACAAGATATTTCAGGTATGCAGAAAATGTATTTACTGCATGGTAAATTTTAAACAAATATCTGGTACTGAAAAAAAACATTTAGGCAGAGATAATTCAGGTTGCAGACAGGGTATATAATCTGACATTCCCGGCTTACAGTTTATGTCAACCTCTCCTTTGGCTCCGGGAATATAAACTCTAAGCCTTTTCTGAGACTTAATACTATATAATATTTATATTTGTAAAGTAAACGTCAACTATACATATGCCAAAGGTATTAAGATATTTACATTATTTTGTACTGTAGCATGTTTAAAGGCAACTACTCATAAATATAATTATGATATTACGTCTTTGTTCCATTTCATTGCGTTCATTTAAATATCACCCTTCTAAACCGGATATCCCAGTTCACTTAACTTAAACATCTTTTAACAGAAACTTAACTCGATAAAATCCACTCATTAAAACGCCATTGCAAAGCAAGAAGCATTTATGTATCAATGGGTAAGTATGTTTTACATACCTTGTGTTTTTATAAACGAAATATATCCATGATTACAAGGATTCACGCATACAATATTTAGAATAATAACCTTTTTGCTTTTTATTCTAACTTCATCGGCAATCATATCGATAGAGCACAAATTGGCGAGCTCAAGCTCGATAAAAGGAAGTCTTTATAAAAAAAAAAAGCCATATTTTTGTAGTTCGAGACTATATATATAATGATATAATAGTCAAAGCTATTTCTACTAGCAGACAATGAATTGTGAAAGTTTTTGGACTCTATGTAAATAATAATGATGAATAAAAAATAAATATATAAATGATAAGTGTCCAAATATTATTACTCTACTACTTAAGATCGAAATAAGATTAACAATTCACATTACTATAAGACATGTCACGGTACTTATCTATCCCAAATTCATGTATTTGGTTTTGATGTTATATTTGTTATTCTCATATGATTTTGTCTAATGCTTAGTCCGTTTCTGTGTGTGTTACATTTTAATGTTGTGTCGTTGTTCTCCTCTTATACTTAATGCGTTTCCCTCAGTTTTAGTTTGTTACCCCGATTTTGTTTTTTTCCAATGGATTTATGTGTTTTGAACAGCGGTATACTACTGTTGCCTTTACTTATCAATGCCACAAAGAAAACAAAGTATGCAAAGCAACTTAAACTATTCATTTACTTTTCTGTAATAGTAGGTTGTATAATGTAGTCATCTTGACACGATACAAGTATAAATTTACAACAATAATCATAGTTGGAGACTTAAACTGAAGTCGGACACTTTTATAACACATACCACAAAATAAATTGTAAGGACTTAATTTTTGTAGGTGAAAGATCACTTTAATCAGAGATAAACTTGAGACGACAAAAACACACCTGTTTACCTAATTTTAGGATAATTTTATTTTGACGAATTTATTAAGAGGTATAAATAACAAATTTCATTACTATACGTGAAACATACTCTTGTGGATTAATGAAGCATAGACGAAAAGTCATTATTGTTATGCGTTTACTTTACTACATTGGTTAGAGGTATAGGGGGAGGGTTGAGATCTCACAAACATGTTTAACCCCGCCGCATTTTTGCGCCTGTCCCAAGTCAGGAGCCTCTGGCCTTTGTTAGTCTTGTATTATTTTAATTTTAGTTTCTTGTGTACAATTTGGAAATTAGTATGGCGTTCATTATCACTGGACTAGTATATATTTGTTTAGGGGCCAGCTGAAGGACGCCTCCGGGTGCGGGAATTTCTCGCTACATTGAAGACCTGTTGGTGACCCTCTGCTGTTGTTTTTATTTGGTCGGGTTGTTGTCTCTTTGACACATTCCCCATTTCCATTCTCAATTTTATTGAATTACAAATACACGAACATTATACTTGTACAATTACTTTAATTATGATATAATACAAAAATAATTGCCACGTCATTTTTGGGGTTTACGATATCTCTACATGCAATAGAATGTACGATTACTTGCAAAATAATAATACATTTGGTATTATATTTTTCATAGTTGATTAAACCACACTACTTTTGAATTCTAAACACATCGTGGATTTTATTTTTTATTTTTACAATTCTATAAAGGCCTTTGATAAAAATGCTTATTTACAGAAAAGAAATATAGTATTCCTAATAAATGTAGTCTTCGATTCAAATGTTATTCCTTGTTTTTTCGTTGATTGTCTTTAATGTAAAGAGATTTATCTTACCTTCTGTAGATATCTAGGAATATGATTAGTTGACAGCAGTCGCGTGGATACCGTGTATATTCTATATTAGGTGTATAGTAGTGCGGTGACAGAAGTGTAAAAAGTCGTCTAGATCGCGAGTTTAATCTCCCCAAATAACACACGGCTAAAAATGGTCTTAACTTAAAGACAAATATGTCTTCTTTAGTTTTTGCCCTGTCGTCAGAATTTCGTACGGTCACATTTTTCTAAAAAGTCGTTTTAATGACTAGTAGTATATTGGAGAGTTTCAACCCCCGTTTTTCAAAATGAAAAAATGTGTATGTTTTCTCACATTTAATTGAAATAGTTTTTCCTGAAGCCATTTTTGTATGTCAAAATATTCTATTTAGTATTTTATTTTCTTCTAATCTATCAAATTTGCGAAGTTTGGACTGTTTAAAATTGAGGTAATTTTAATTGCAAATTCAGACACAAACTTTGGTTTCTTCTTCATACCAGTAATAAAAATTATCCCATAATATTTTAAGCATATAGTATTTCATAAAACTAATAAGTGATAAAAATTTCGGAACCAAAATATGAAAAAGACCTTAAGAAATCAATGGAAAAAGAATGGACTAAAAACTTCAATTTCAACACGGAACTTAATCACTTGCCTTCCGTCACATTTTGTGTATTAGTCAGTAATTTGCTCTCAACTGATATATGGAATTACTACCTTTTTCGCTATTATATACACATATTTTCAATTAAAGTGCACATATATGCCACATACTTTGTTTGTATATGTTTATATTCTATGTTTTTTGTTATAAAACATCAAATATACTTTGTCAGAAAAGTCTTATTGTAAAATCAAAATAATTGACGGATAGTTTCAGTAAATATTCCGTGATATGTGAAGTCCGTTGCAACTTGCTCCAATAAGTCAAAAGAAAAGAAAAAAAGTCGTTCAATTTTATGCAGTGCTTAATATGCAAAAAAAAAACTCGACTGGAATTTTGAGTCAATTTAACCATATAGGGAAGTCGATTTTTGTATCTGCATCGAATAAAGGATTGGATGAGGTGAACATGTTTCATGAAAAGGCACTTGTTTCTGTCAATATATGGGTTTACTATCCATACCCGTACGAAAAACCACCCGTACGGGTATGGATAGTAAACCCCATATTGACAGAAACAAGTGCCTATGTATTCATGCGATAGCTGTTAATTCGAAGAACTCCGTGCAGGCAGTTTACCATCGGTTCATGCTACAAAAGTTACACAAGTTAACATATTTGTGCCCCCTTTTAGAGCGAGGAAGCTTCTTATCTGATATTTAATGACGACATACAATTATCGGACTGTTGTCCCACAGTTTCGAGTATTTGTATGCGTTCTAGAATGCAGTCGTTCAACTGGAGCGCTTGTACATTTTGTTGCAACAAAACATTTTAGAAATATCAAAAAAAACTACGCAAGTTTGAATCAGATGAGCGTATGAAGAATGTTTTATCCGTGTCAGACAAAGTTAAAATTGAAATAGTTTTTCCGTCCATCTTTTAAACTTCAAGCACTCTGTCATTTTGGTTGCATTACAAATCATTTGCTAAAAACGAAAAAAGACCCAAAAAAATCCAAACCCGTGGAAGCAGATATCTCAGATCACGATACTGCTTTTACTAACTTTATTTTGGCTATTGACAACGATTTAATGGTCATTCCTCGTGACACTACTTGATAAATATAGATCTACTCTAATTTAAAATATTCTACTTGTAACATGCGGTCTAAACTTATTGATTTCTATAGAAATTCAGTTGTCAAACAACAAGTTCAAGGCAAATATAGCAAAATAACTATTTGAGATGCAATATCAGCTGCTAGGCAATTGAAAACTGACCTCAAAATCTCAATGTCAACGGTAATAGACACAAATAACGGACAGATATTTCATTCCACTGCAAGTATACTTAGAAAAGACATCGAAACTCTAAAAACGAATACCCAACTTCGGATGAATTGTCTCTTCCTTCTTCAATTCAGTCAATGCCTTCGTATTTATTGCAATTCATTTTATAGTTATTCGATGAAACTGCATACAGCCAAGACTATTCTCAGGAAATGGCACCAGAGAAATTGCGTAAATGCTAAGAAATTGTTAAGTCAATCGTGTGTGTGGCCAATTTTGTTTTACTCTTTTTTTTATTTAGGATTGGCTTTACAAATGTACCATGCGTTTGGTTCAAAACACCTTGTTGAAACATTGAATGCCAATTGACTTTATGCTTCTAATCTTAAAGTAAAGTGCGACGCTATCTGATGTATTGCCAACCATGAAATTGAGCGAATTCAATATAGTGTGTACATCTCGTATAATGTTTCCTCAGCATCTTTGCAGACACGCATATGGATGTCATCACACCTTCCTAAACCCCCTTTTAATCTCTGTTAAATCTTGGATGAATTGATAGGGATGGTTTGAAGCTGGTATTTTTTAGGAACAAATGTCTTCGGACTTCCTACAAAACCTTGTCTATATTTGTAAAGAAAAACTCAAAATAACGTGTTTGCTGTGAGCAGAACCCCGCAGAACCTTTCATGTGCAGACATGTGGCCATGAGTGAAATGAGTAGAAATATTAAAACATGTCTTGTGACGGTTGATGAAAATTAAGATGATGAAGATAACGGTTGATTTGGTATAAAGCTTGTTGCACTGGTACACCCAGGTTAGGGGAGTGTTGGTGCGCCCTTAAAAAAGTTTAACCCGGCCACATTCTGTATGTGTCAGTTTCAAGTCACGAGATGGTAATGCAGTGTTTGTCTAAATTTACTAAATTTTAAATTTTAAATTTTACTAAATTTCTAAATTTTTAAATTTACTAAATTTTATCATCGTTATAAAGACATCATTCGTAAATATAGCTCAACATGCAGACTTCTAATACGTTCAGGTATTTCACATCCAATTTTTTATGAAAATATTCTTTATAAAGCACAAAGGTGTCAGTATTCACCTCAGAAACTTACAAAACCTTTCAATAGACTTATTAAGAAGGGATATAATTACGATACTGTTGTCAAGTCATTAAAGATTGCATATTTTGGCGTTAATATTGAGTCACTGATAAGGTCTTTGCATCGGAACTAAACACATTTATTCTACAAACAGTTGTTGGCATGACACGGGTTATGTTCTTCTCATATATGTTATGATGGTATGTTACTAAACCCCTAACGGGAAGGATTGTGCCTGATGTTCATATGATGAAATCATAATCTTTCAGTCAGTTTAATTGAAGTCTGGAGCTGGCATGTCAGTTAACTGCCAGTAGTCTGTTGTTATTTATGTATTATTGTCATTTTGTTTATTTTCTTTGGTTACATCTTCTGACATCAGACTCGGACTTCTCTTGAACTGAATTTTAATGTGCGTATTGTTATGCGTTTACTTTTCTACATTGGTTAGAGGTATAGGGGGAGGGTTGAGATCTCACAAACATATTTAACCCCGCCGCATTTTTGCGCCTGTCCCAAGTCAGGAGCCTCTGGCCTTTGTTAGTCTTGTATTATTTTAATTTAAGTTTCTTGTGTACAATTTGGAAATTAGTATGGCGTTCATTATCACTGGACTAGTATATATTTGTTTAGGGGCCAGCTGAAGGACGCCTCCGGGTGCGGGAATTTCTCGCTACATTGAAGAACTGTTGGTTACCCTCTGCTGTTGTTTTTTATTTGGTCGGGTTGTTGTCTCTTTGACACATTCCCCATTTCCATTCTCAATTTTATTTGTCGTTTGTTTCTATTTGTTTCTTATTTATTTTGTACATTAATCGGGCCGTTAGATTTTTCATTTGTTTTACATTATTTATTTCGGGAATTGAAGACTATGCAGTATGAATTTTACTCATTGTTGAAGCCCGTACGGGACCTATAATTGTAAGTTAATTTATATCTCATTTGCAATCATATCACATCTTCCTTTTTTATATGGAATACTTTTGAAGTTTGTGGTACGTTGCAAGGAAAAAAAGGGGGGATATATAGGTACAAAACCTTTAATGTAATAGATTTTAACTAGAGTAAAATACACAACAACAGATAATACTATGGAAGCAGTAATAATTGTGAAAAAAAACAAAAGCAACGAGTAGTCTATAAAAAAACCTGAAGTATCCGCAAGTTCAATTTGAGGTCATATTTGACTGTAGTGTTCTATTGCTTTGGTTTGATACCTCACCCAATATTATGGTTTAAAAAATAAGTTTAAAGTATTGTCCTGCATGACACTTGATGTTTACCTGAAATTGAAATTTGTCATAAGGTTAAGGTGCTCTAAACATTTTATAGGTTGAAAACTTGATTTTTGAAGGTTTGTTTATAAAACGTCGTTTTATGAATTTTTTTGATAAAAAAATCTCAATGATTAAGGTTTATGTATAATAACAAACATTACTTAAGCCAAAACAGTATCATTTGTATTTAGGTAGAGTTTAGAAATATAAAAAAATGTCAAAATTGAAACCCTCCCAAATTTTCACAGATTTTTACATATGACCTTTGACCTCAATTTAAAAAAAAAACGTGACCATATCAAGTCTTGACGACAGGCATATTATTATAGTACACGATATCCTCTTTCCAATGATATATTATATAGGTGTGTGTTCGGTGGGGAGATTAAATTCAAAAAAATCTGCCTTCAGTCACCGCACTATAGGCATGCTTATTTCAAAACACGGTTAGTAGTGGTGTTATGTCCCTAAATATAAACAACACGTTGCTGAAATTTTTTTTAAAGGTTTTACAAAAACCGATAAAATTGATAATGAACGATTGAATTGATTTCATAAAACATATATAAAGCTAACATGTTGTTAATGTTGGCATTTGTATTTGCGATTTTGTACAGGTTATAACATGTACAAAAATATTGTACATGTTATAACTTGTATAATGCAAAAATACAAGTTATAACATGTACAAACGTACCTCATACATGTTATAACCTGTACAAAATATTGCTTAAAAATGGTTTTAACTTGAACAAAATTTAAAATAAAGTAAAATATACATTTGAATTCACCAATGCATAAAGAACAACAATACATAGGCCAGAACGTGTCTTTTTCTGTAGAGGACAATGATCACAAAGTTTCAGAAATATGTGTTTCATGACTTATGTTGGCAAACTGTGTTTTCATGTAATTGTATGTTTTATGCAGTCCATCATGGCTTAAATAAGTGTGAATTTATTTATTAAAAGCTTGCATTCCTCAATGACAATTACATTAGATACTAGTAACTAAATTCTTCCAAAAAATTTAAGAACGATTCCTAATAATTTTGGGAAATTACTATACTCCTCCCTCTCGATTTTATAGCATGCAAAGACTAACACAATGTCTTATATGCTTACTCTGTAAAAGTAAGAGAGAGCTGAACTAGTTTTCATTGGACCACGCTTCATTATCAATATCTTTGGATCTACTCTTCAACATTTTTGGCCTACAACATGACTTATGTAAATTTATAACTCAATTTTTGTTTATAAACTATAAGATCATTGCATGAGGCGAATGTTATTTTGATATGTTTTAAATATATATCCTCTACTTTGAAAGCATGTATTTGTGGCCTTTTGATGTTGTCTGCTCCATGGGCAGGTTGTTTTTTTAGACGCATACCCCATTTCAATTCCCAATTTTATTTGTTAACACATCTATCCTGGCTATCCTCTTATGTCTTTTAGTGTCAACTAAAATGAAAGTATTTTACTATTGCCTTCAAAGTGGACAATCACAATTATAATTCATCAAATAAAGATATGTCTATATATAGTCATAAGAGGATCATAAGACATGTCCTAAGATATATCTTATGACAGGTGTTAGGAATGCTTCGTAATACCAACCCCTGGACATTAACTGGGACAACATCCCTAATGCGCCTCGAAATGGTGAACTCAAAAGTCATGTGTAAAGAAAAAATCTCTGTGTAGTGATATTGGACATGTTTCTATTTTTTACAAATGACTGAACTTAACCATTTGTGGTTATTAGGAAAGTAGAGAAACATAGAATAAATGTGTAAAAATTATTAAATTTTCAAAGAACTTATAGTGATAAAAAGTTGATATTTTACCACAAGGAGCCGTATCACAAAAACATATTCGGGGTATGCTAATTTACGGAAAAAGTAATCTCACTTTGTACCCCGAAAATTTAACCACATTTGTGAAAAAGTCACAGCTTACTAACGAGCTATCCAAGTTTACGATATGGACTGAGCTACAGGAAAAAACGTTACCATTACCGCTTATGTAAAAACAATTAAAGATATTGACCCAACTGAAAAAAAGGGACAAACACACTAACACGAAGGAATAATAAAAAAGTTATGAAAATGTTATTGAGGTCAATATCATCTGTTGCGATATTTTGTACAAGTTAAACCCATTTTTAAGCAATATTTTGTACAGGTTATAACATGTATGGGGTACTTTTGTACATGTTATAACTTGTATTTTTGCATTATACAAGTTATAACATGTACAATATTTTTATACATGTTATAACCTGTACAAAATCGCAACTTGTACACGACATATATACCAATGAAAGGAGGTTAATTATACTGATGGTAATGAAGACTTTTATAGGCTACTCATACCACATGTTTAGATAGTCAGTCAGATAAATTCGTTACATAGTGTTCTAGTGATATAATACGATATATAATGAGTCAGTAAATCCCATATGAAATTTGCTGACCAAATATATTTCGTATTAGGTCACTAGCTCAAAATATAAATAATAGTATTAATAAAAAATATATATATATATTCATACCTGTAATAATTGTGGTGTACACTTACCAATTTACATGTATATAGTTAACGGTATTCTTGCCATTTCTTGTTTATTCTTACTATGATGAGTTACAGGAAAGGATTAAATGGTAACCGCTTCTTTTTGTTGTTGAAATAACAGTTTTCGACATTACAACTTTGTAAAACTTTAAGTAATATGGATTTTTCTTTAATAAAGTCCTTCCCTTATTTAGCTGATTTGTAGTGAATCAGTCTACTATTGTGAGTGGCAGATCTTAAATTAAAATTTTCGCCAACATGTTTAAAACATTTTTTTGTACTTTACATAGAAATAGGCAGATGTGGTGTGAGTTCTAATGAGAAAACTCTCCATCCAAATTTCAATTTATAAAAGTAAACCTCAATAGATCAAAGTAAGACTTTCAACACTGAGTCTTGGCTCACAACGAGCAGCACGCCATAATAAATCTCAAAATAACTACTTTAAAACAATTCAAATAGGACCACCAACGTTCTAATATATATAAAAAACGGAAAACGATTGTGAACCACATCAATAAACGACGACCACTGCACAACAGGTTCACGATTTAGAGCAGGTTCAAATAAATTCAGTTGGTTAACACTTTTTAACAGACGCCAATCTTCACCCTCACCTACAACATTAGTATAACATCACAACATAGATACCATGCACACTATAAAATGTCAAATGAATTTATATAGTTTGTTAAGTTAAACCTTCCTCATGAATATAATTATGATAATACGTCTGTGTTCCATTTCACTGCACCAACATCATACCTTTAAACCGAATGTTACTGGTCATTTAAATACAACATCTTTTAACAGAAATTAAACTCGATCAAACTTATTCATTAAAACGGCATTGTACACTACGGAGCATTTGCGTATTATGAGGTATTTTTTTTTTAAATATATTGCGTCGTAAAATATAATATACAAATGATAACATAAGTAAATACATACTTTATGTGAAATAATGACATTTTTGTATCTGGTAAATACTTTATCATCAATAACACCAACGTAGTCCACAATTATGAGTTGATATTCCATTTAACGAAGTCATTATAAAAAAATCAAAATACAATTACTGTTTTTATCTGCAATTTTGTCTTAGCCAGTACTTAGTGTTTTGTTCAAGACTATGAAATAAAATGATGTGATAGGCAAATCTATCTCTACTCGTAGACAACGAATTGTGATAGTTATTCGATTATATTAATTAGGTTTCATAACATCTAGTTGCTTAAATTCCTGAATGATAAAAGCATGAACAGATATATTATAAAGTTCAAAAATCTTTGTTAGGGTATTTATTACACAAGAATGTGCTCATCGTATTTGAGGAGGCGAAATTAAGATAATCTTTTACCAGGAAATGATTGTAACGTGTAACGGTGATACATGTTATATAATGTAAAAAAAGAAGATGTGGTATGATTGCCAATAAAACAAATCTCCACAAGAGACAAAAATGACATAAGTAATAACTATAGGTCACCGTACTGCTTTCAACAATGAACAAAGCCCATAAAAGGCCCGAAATGACAATGTAAAACAATTCAAACGAGAAAACTAACGGCCTTATTTATTTTTACAAAATGTAGTCATTTTTGATTATCTGCTGAATTATTTCGAAAATGTATGTATACATCTAGTGTTTAGATGTAAAACCATCTCATACACATGACAATGACCTGATTACGGCTTGAAATTACTAAATTTAGTAATATTTACAGAAATGAGCCTATCTGCTTAAAATGATTAAGATATGCACCTATATTGCTAACTAGAAAAAACAGAAAAAACATGCAACTTTTAATTAACTGAATAGTTTTCAATGCTAAAGTATTAATATTTCCACATTCGTTACCTTTTAAAAAGCCAGAATCTGTTTCAAAAACGGTTTCTGTTAAAGATGTGCTTCAAAATCATCAATGTAGTTGCATATTGGGTCGGTTTTGAAAACACTATAATCAATAGTTGATGACCTATATAGAATCATTCGAGTAAATATGTAGTGTGTTCTGAAGTTAATCTACAAATCATGAAAATAGATAATGATTTTTCAGACTCGGGTCAACTCTGATGAAATATTGAAAAATTTAAGGAGTACATTGTGTATTGATAAAACGTTTTGAGTTTGATAGATATGTGGCATATATGTTTGACATCTAATGCATTATAATTTGCATACTGTACATGTGTCAACCATCTTGTACCAAAGAATGGAACATGTACAGTACTTGCAACCTTAGGCGTTACTATTTCAGCGATCAATCAGCGGTCATCGATCAGTCACCGATCAGTCAAGTTCGCGTCAAACTCACGTCAACAATCCGTCAGACTTATAGTAAAAGTAATTGACTGATCGGACTGATCGGACGGATAGTACCGATCGACCTTGATGACGGATTGAACTTTAATACGTCACATGATGAACTAATACAAATTACGGAATCTTAGTTTCGTTTAATTTAATTAAAATGGCGACTCGTGAAAATCGAACGTTCAATGATACATTTTGTTTATTAATTATGAATTGAAATGAAAAGAAATGTACAGATAAAACCTAAATTAAAATATCATCATTAAATAATGCTTTTTTTTCGTTTTATTTAGGTTATATATTTTCAAACCCGGCGAGTGTCTACATCGCGAAATTGATTTTATTATTTTCCAAACATATTCGGGAAAAACAAAATGAAAGGATCAGTTATTGAAAAATGTAGTCTATTTTTTTCAATATTTTTAAATTTTTGTATCCTTATCATCATAAAATTATTTAAAAAAATCATAATCATGGACTTTCTATATACTCGTCACAATCGAAGCCTTTAAAATAACAAATTACAAAAATAACTACTCCTAAACAATAAAAAGTACAAAAATCCAATGGTGGTAGACATTAATATATTCCTTAAAAAGAAAGAAATAATTTTAAGCAGATTTATTCTTGAATAATTCACATTTTCTAAAAAAAAAAAACATATGAAAATCATTTATAACAACTGATTGCAATTGAAATTACAATATTTTCCAATATGAGAAGAAATATTTGCATTTTTGGCAACGCGTACAAAAAAATATATCTTTTTCCTTAAAGTAAACATAATTTATGAAGAACAACCAATCCTGATGAACAAAAAGTAATGAAATCATATGGCGGTTAATAATTTATATCATAATAAAGCAATAACTGCATTCTTATTCCACAAAAATAATAGTTTAAGCATTTTAAGTCTCATTATATCTCAATTCTAATTAGAATACTTGTCTCATGATGGTAAAAATAACTGATTTCAAATAAAATAGTATCATTTTCAATAAAAAGAAGAATAATTTTGCTTATTTTAAACGATGCGAATAAAATTTTAGTATGATTTCTCTGACATTCTTTTAATTTTATGAAAAAAACTATTCTAAACTATAAAAAGTACAAAAATTTAATGGCGGTCAATAATTTTCAGTAAAATGAAGAAATATTTGCATTTTAGGCAACGCGTACAAAAATTTAGTATCTTTTTCCTTAAAGTAAGCATATTTTATGAAGAACAGCCAATCTTGATGTACAAAAAGTACTCAAATCATATGACGGTTAATAATTTGTATCAAAATAAATCAATAGCTGCATTCTTATTCCACAAAAATAAAAGTTTAAGTATTTTAATTCTCATTATTTCTCAATTCTGATTAGAAGACTTGTCTCATGATGGTAAAAATAACTGATTTCAAATAAAATAGTATCATTTTTTATAAAAAGAAGAATAATTTTGGTTATTTTATACAATGCGAACAAAATTTTAGTATGATTTTTCTGATATTCTTTTAATTTTATGGAAAAAAAACTATTCTAAACTATAAAAAGTACAAAAATTTAATAGCGGTCAATAATTTTCAGTAAAATGAAGAAATGTTTGCATTTTAGGCAACACGTACAAAAATTTAGTATCTTTTTCCTTTAAGTAAGCATATTTTATGAAGAACAGCCAATCTTGATGTACAAAAAGTACTCAAATCATATGACGGTTAATAATTTGTATCAAAATAAATCAATAGCTGCATTCTTATTCCACAAAAATAAAAGTTTAAGTATTTTAATTCTCATTATATCTCAATTCTGATTAGAATACTTGTCTCATGATGGTAAAAATAACTGATTTCAAATAAAATAGTATCATTTTTGATAAAAGAAGAATAATTTTGGTTATTTTATACAATGCGAACAAAATTTTAGTATGATTTTTCTGATATTCTTTTAATTTTATGGAAAAAAAACTATTCTAAACTATAAAAAGTACAAAAATTTAATAGCGGTCAATAATTTTCAGTAAAATGAAGAAATATTTGCATTTTAGGCAACGCGTACAAAAATTTAGTATCTTTTTCCTTTAAGTAAGCATATTTTATGAAGAACAGCTAATCTTGATGTACAAAAAGTACTCAAATCATATGACAGTTAATAATTTGTATCAAAATAAATCAATAGCTGCATTCTTATTCCACAAAAATAAAAGTTTAAGTATTTTGATTCTCATTATATCTCAATTCTGATTAGAAGACTTGTCTCAAGATGGTAAAAATAACTGATTTCAAATAAAATAGTATCATTTCTTATAAAAAGAAGAATAATTTTGGTTATTTTATACAATGCGAACAAAATTTTAGTATGATTTTTCTGATATTCTTTTAATTTTATGGAAAAAAAACTATTCTAAACTATAAAAAGTACAAAAATTTAATAGCGGTCAATAATTTTCAGTAAAATGAAGAAATATTTGCATTTTAGGCAACGCGTACAAAAATTTAGTATCTTTTTCCTTTAAGTAAGCATATTTTATGAAGAACAGCCAATCTTGATGTACAAAAAGTACTCAAATCATATGACGGTTAATAATTTGTATCAAAATAAATCAATAACTGCATTCTTATTCCACAAAAATAAAAGTTTAAGTATTTTGATTCTCATTATATCTCAATTCTGATTAGAAGACTTGTCTCATGATGGTAAAAATAACTGATTTCAAATAAAATAGTATCATTTTTGATAAAAAGAAGAATAATTTTGGTTATTTTATACAATGCGAACAAAATTTTAGTCTGATTTTTCTGATATTCTTTTAATTTTATGGAAAAAAAAACTATTCTAAACTATAAAAAGTACAAAAATTTAATAGCGGTCAATAATTTTCAGTATAATGAAGAAATATTTGCATTTTAGGCAACGCGTACAAAAATTTAGTATCTTTTTCCTTTAAGTAAGCATATTTTATGAAGAACAGCCAATCTTGATGTACAAAAAGTACTCAAATCATATCACGGTTAATAATTTGTATCAAAATAAATCAATAGCTGCATTCTTATTCCACAAAAATAAAAGTTTAAGTATTTTAATTCTCATTATATCTCAATTCTGATTAGAATACTTGTCTCATGATGGTAAAAATAACTGATTTCAAATAAAATAGTATCATTTTTGATAAAAAGAAGAATAATTTTGGTTATTTTATACAATTCGAACAAAATTTTAGTATGATTTTTCTGATATTCTTTTAATTTTATGGAAAAAAAACTATTCTAAACTATAAAAAGTACAAAAAATTAATAGCGGTCAATAATTTTCAGTAAAATGAAGAAATATTTGCATTTTAGGCAACGCGTACAAAAATTTAGTATCTTTTTCCTTTAAGTAAGCATATTTTATGAAGAACAGCCAATCTTGATGTACAAAAAGTACTCAAATCATATGACGGTTAATAATTTGTATCAAAATAAATCAATAGCTGCATTCTTATTCCACAAAAATAAAAGTTTAAGTATTTTAATTCTCATTATATCTCAATTCTGATTAGAATACTTGTCTCATGATGGTAAAAATAACTGATTTCAAATAAAATAGTATCATTTTTGATAAAAAGAAGAATAATTTTGGTTATTTTATACAATGCGAACAAAATTTTAGTATGATTTTTCTGATATTCTTTTAATTTTATGGAAAAAAAACTATTCTAAACTATAAAAGTACAAAAATTTAATAGCGGTCAATAATTTTCAGTAAAATGAAGAAATATTTGCATTTTAGGCAACGCGTACAAAAATTTAGTATCTTTTTCCTTTAAGTAAGCATATTTTATGAAGAACAGCTAATCTTGATGTACAAAAAGTACTCAAATCATATGGCGGTTAATAATTTGTATCAAAATAAATCAATAACTGCATTCTTATTCCACAAAAATAAAAGTTTAAGTATTTTGATTCTCATTATATCTCAATTCTGATTAGAAGACTTGTCTCAAGATGGTAAAAATAACTGATTTCAAATAAAATAGTATCATTTTTTATAAAAAGAAGAATAATTTTGGTTATTTTATACAATTCGAACAAAATTTTAGTATGATTTTTCTGATATTCTTTTAATTTTATGGAAAAAAAACTATTCTAAACTATAAAAAGTACAAAAATTTAATAGCGGTCAATAATTTTCAGTAAAATGAAGAAATATTTGCATTTTAGGCAACGCGTACAAAAATTTAGTATCTTTTTCCTTTAAGTAAGCATATTTTATGAAGAACAGCCAATCTTGATGTACAAAAGGTACTCAAATCATATGATGTTTAATAATTTGTATCAAAATAAATCAATAGCTGCATTCTTATTCCACAAAAATAAAAGTTTAAGTATTTTAATTCTCATTATATCTCAATTCTGATTAGAAGACTTGTCTCATGATGGTAAAAATAACTGATTTCAAATAAAATAGTATCATTTTTAATAAAAAGAAGAATAATTTTGGTTATTTTATACAATGCGAACAAAATTTTAGTATGATTTTTCTGATATTCTTTTAATTTTATGAAAAAAAAAACTAGTCTAAACTATAAAAAGTACAAAAATTTAATGGCGGTCAATAATTTTCAGTAAAATGAAGAAATATTTGCATTTTAGGCAACGCGTACAAAAATTTAGTATATTTTTCCTTACAGTAAGCATATTTTATGAAGAACAACCAATCTTGATGTACAATAAGTACTCACATCATATGACGGTTAATAATTTGTATCAAAATAAATCAATAACTGCATTCTTATTCCACAAAAATAAAAGTTTAAACAATTTTGGTAATTCTAAACAATGCGAAAAAATTTTTAATATTATTTCTTTGACATTCTTTTAATTTCACGAAAAAACAACCTATTCGAAACTATAAAAAGGTCAAAAATCCAATGGCGGTCAATAATAACCATTTTCGTTGGAATAAGTTTATGTTAACAGAGTCATATAATACAATTATGTATTATATGTCTCTGATGTTAACAATATTTAATACAAAACTATTAATCAACACAAACAATTTAATGCTCTAAGCATATTATTCTGTTATACTATTTTCACTTTTTATTGCAACCAATTTTAATTCAAATTAACGTGTAAATTAAGGTGTCTTCGTAGAGGTCCGCGTTCATCGTTTGTAAACACTGTCGAGTTCGGTTTACATAAGAATTTTAAATATATACGTATCCGTCCGATCCGTGCATAAATTTAATTTACTGATCGATCGGTGACAGTTGTCAGGGTAACTCTCACATAGGTTATTTGACTTATCTGACGGATCCTATGGGTCACCGATCACCGATCACTCATCGATCAGTCAAACATCCGTCACCGATCATTCACCGATCAGTCAAGTTCACGTCAAACAGTAACGCCTAAGGTTGCAAGTACTGTATGTCGTTTTATATTCCATCAATTTTATAAAGATTTCTATATAGGTCAAATATTATCATCTAAGCTTAATATTTTGCACAAGATGTTCCAAGAGGTATTAACCCTATTTTAAAAAAATTGCTGAATATTGAATGAGAGAAACAAAAAAATAATAACGGTTTCCTATCTTATTCAATCCATTTCAAAGTAGTTTAATACCAGTCAAAAAGATTCATTTCGCTAATTCCAGTTGTTCTATGACAAGGTTAGCCTCCATCAAACAAATAAGTCATGCCCCCGTTTACGTAATTCAAACTGATGTTGATTTCTTTTAAACTTAAAGTGTCCACCTGTGTATAAGGTAAATCACTCAAGCAGCAAAGCAATCCCGATAGATATATCTATCGTCAATTTATTCCATACATTATTAATTATCAAAAGATAATATACTTCCAACAATATTCAAAATTAAACAAAAAGACAACGAATATAGGTGACTTAAATCATTGATTAAAGATATCAAAATTTAAAGAAAAAATGAACCAGTGAAAAATGGAATGTTCAGATACATGATATTACTTTAGTATGTCTATATGCAGTAGCTATATTACTGAAGGAGTGATGATAACTGATATAAAAACTGTGATGTAAATTGTACTTATTTTTCGGTTAATTTATCTCGTGCTTCAAGTTAATTTATTTCTGTATACTTACTTTTTTCTCTTTGTCCGTATTTTTACCGTGTATTCATCAATTGACAATTGAAAGAGGGACAGATGACAAAGTAACAGAAACTACTCATTGTTTTTTAAAAATTAAATCGATACATGTATCCTGATGGTTTAATAAAATTAAAACAGTATTTATTTTCTAAAAAAAGTTATTAAATAAGACCATTGCTAGTGATCATGTTGTAATTGTTGATTTTTGTTGTAAACAGTATAAACATTGAGAGTCAAAATGATGAAGAAAAAAAGCATTACAAAGCAAATAAGAAATTATACTCTGAATATATATAAAGTTCATACATACCATTCTCACAAAAAGTAACAACTCACATTTGATTGCTGGGACTTTTTTTTCCTTTCTTCAATTATTAAAAACTGTTCCATTGTAACTGACTAGTTTTTCTAGTTACTACTTTGTTTTCTAAATCTTTACTTATATCACATGAACATAGGTTTTGTTTTGATAATGTATAATCCAATAAGGCTACACATCGTTGCGTACTGTCTGTAAATCTTTAAATGAAATATTACGATTTTTTTACAAAATGAATGATAAAATTGTCTGTTAGCAATGTTTTATTTTTCGTCGACTGGTTAACAAAATAATCATATTGTTATGCATGCTATAAATATTTTAATCAATATTTTGAATGGCTAATGATTTTATAAAAATGAACTATTTTTTTTATAACAATAATATAAATTTATTGACTGTGTCGGAAGCGTGTACATGGTAAAGCCACGCGTGATTTATCATTATAATTAGTTCATGTCATTTATTTTATCCGTCGTGTATCACAAAATAAGAGGTTACCGAATGTAAATTACGTAGGTTGCTATTAAATTATAGTATCTCACGAATTCTCTTAATTCATTCTATCACATCTAACTAAAATACAAATTGGAAGAGTTGGTATGGTTTTTTTTTCCAAAAAAGAAAGATACGTAGATACAAGTATCTTGTATTAGAGGGATACATTCAACTTTGTAAAGCTTCACTTTGCTTCAAACAAAGCATTCTCTTAAACCTACATTATTAAGATGTTTGATTTCTTGATCGACAACATATTTGAGGACGTGTTTTATAACCAATTGCGCTCTCTTCTTGCCGATATGTTACTTTATTATTATGGGCTGGCTTAATACATGAACTTCTTAGGAAGAAAGATCTGAGGTTAGCAATATCCTTAACTTTACTGTCCGCTATTTAGATGACGTCCTCTTACTAAATAATTCAAAATGTTATGACCATGTCGAACATATCTATCCCATCGAATTACAGATAAAGGATACAACAGATACAGTTAAGTCTGCCTCATATCTTGACTTACATCTATAAATTGACAATGAAGGTTGGATGAATACAAAACTTTACAACAAAAGAGATGATTTCAGCTTCCCCATTATGAACTTTCCATTTCTATGTAGCAACATTCCAGCAGCGCCTGCATACGGAGTATATATCCCCCAACTTATACGATATCCCCGGGAATATATCAAACCAAGTGTTTCAATTGGGGAATTTGAAATCATCCCTTCATTAATTGTACGGACGCCATCACGAGTTGGTTGACTGTTATTCAATAACCGTTTCACAGAAGATATCGGATAAGTTCCTTATGCTGAAACTACAATCCCTTTACCTTTTCACGAATGTGACCTACCTATTTATCGGGTTTGTAATTAAATTAGTACAGCTACTAAACCACTCAACGTTCCCTCTTACACGGAACGAACACGGAACGAACACGCGAATGGAATGAAATAGAACCAACGAGTTAAATCAGTCAGGATCGTGTATCTCCACTCATTTCGTTTATTGAAGTCAAATCGTGTTTTTCCGCTCAAATTCGTGTGTGAACGAAACGAACAAGACGATCAATATACTCCGTGTAAACAAACATGTTCCGTTCAGAAACGAGACTCTGATAGTTTTCAAAGGAGTAGGTTCAGTAAAACCCCTTTTTGGCCCCAAAATATAGCAGTTTGACAAAATTGTGAAAATATAATCGTTAAGCTATTTATTGGAAAGTAGAATGCTTCTGCTACATAAATATGCGCTGTTTTTTTACAATACAATGCACATATATCGGGTACTATAAAGTCATAAAGTCATGCTAAATTACTGAAATCTTCAAAATCTTAGTTAAATTTTAGACGGTTTCCAGACCTACTCCTTTTCAAATGAAACGAATAAATATACTAATCAAAATTGATCGGTATATTATACTACTCAATATTTTTTTATAAATAGCTTAATTCATAACATTATTTCGTTATTGCATTTAAAATAAAGTCGGAAATGAATAGATAAATATTAACATAACTTTTTATATTTAAATTACGAAAAGCTAACAATATCAATCTAAATATCAAAATACCGCCTCTTTTTTTGCCGGCTAGTCATACGAGTTCTTAAAAAAATATATGTTACTTGTAAAAAAGTTGGACGCGGAAAGTTTTTTTTTTTTACTATTCATATTTATTTTTAAAGTTGTCTTTTTTTTATATTTTTTTCCTTAGGGATCTTCATATTAGTTAATGCGATTTACATCGTAAAAGACGTTAACAAATTTAAGGAGTATCTCAGACACAAAAAAATAGTGGCAGTCGTCGCTATCCCTGGTTAAAATAAATAAAATATATTATATTAAGCTTTCAAAACATTTGTGTGTCAATCTTTTTCGTTATCCACGTCAACAATTTGCATAGTTTTCTTTATTAAAGAAATGAATGACCTTATTCGCGTTTGTTAATTTTTAAACTAACGCCTATTAAGTTTTTACAAAAAATAGATAAAAAATCTTCTTATTTCGTTTCACATAGGGAAACCATTTCTTACGATGACTTTAGTGTAAACATTTCCCATCTTGTATATTAGCGTATGAACGGTATATTTAAAACCGGTTTCAAACCTAGTACTACAAACGACATTCTTCAATTAAACCATTAACCAAAATATGTCAATATATCTGCGGGAGCAGGCCTAGTCAAGTATCATATACATGTACAGTGTATTTATTTTTATTCAAGTGCAAACACTGGTAATGCTTGGTTGTTTGTTTCTTAACGTCCAGTAGCACATACATCATGCATGTTCAGGACGAATTACGCTCACTGATATATACTTAGCTAGAAAATTCAGAGACGAAAATAATCATTTATTATATGGTGCTTTCTGTTTACCTAAATTGCTCAACACTATTTTAACGGTTGATATAATTATAAAGTTTATCTAACGCAATTAAAAAAGACGTTTATAAAATTCAGAAAATTAACTTGAAAGAAGAGAAGGGAGTCATTCTAAAAGTTATTGAAAAGAAATAAAACTGCCTTGAATATCTAACAAAAAATATGTATACTTATGAAAATATTGGAATTGTCTTGACAGTAGAATTAAGACCAAATATGAACAAAATATATTCTTTAAAAATATTTAAAACAAAAGTTGTTTTCTGTAAAATGCGAGTAAGTGACCATTGGCTTGAAAATAGAAATATGTTAAAATAAACTTTATGAACTTTTACATTAATAAAATCCCTCTCTATTTTTGCGCCTTTTTTTTGCGTTCTTCGAAGACCGCAAATACAAAGCATTGATCGGAATCTCGCTAATGGATAACAGTTTCTAGAATAACTTCATACTTGTAAATGTACATGTAACACTTTATTATTTTTCGTCAATATAATTTACATGTTGATTTCTAGCATCCGTCTATCTCATCTTCACTCTTTGAAGTTTCACATTTGGAGAGAAAAAAAACAAGTCGTTATATATTTCACTTTTCAGCTGTTCGAACAGTCAAAATAAAATCGTAATAATGTTTCAGTTTAATCACGTTTATCATCGATAATTTACGATTTAGTTTAAATTGTAATAAATCAGGACAATTGAAAATTGTTGTACATGTTTCATTTAGATTTGATCGATGGCAAAATTGTTATAAGCAAACTTTTAAATTGCCAAAATATTAATACATGTATAACATATTAAGTCGTTTTCGTCGTTAAATAGAATGCATATCTTATTTTTCATGTCGTAAGCTTTGACATTTTAATATATACTTTTAATATAAAGCATGTTTTACCCCGCCGTATTTTGCGCTTGTCTCAAGTCAGGCATCTGGCCTGTGTTAGTCTTGTATAATTTTTAATTTTTGTTCACTTATAATTTTCGGAGTTTAGTATGATGTCCATTATCACTGAACTAGTACACATTTTTGTTTAGAGGAAAGCTCAAGCACGCCTCCGGGTGTGGGTTTTCTCGATGTGTTGAAGACCCATTGGTGGCCTTCGGCTGTTTTCGATTCTTTAGACGGGTTGTTGTCTCTTTGACACATTCCTTCCCCCCCCCCCCCCACTGAATAAGATTTGAACAACACCGTAGGTACTTATTCAAAATTGATATTAAAACATATTACTTCGAAAAAAATACTTATAATAGCAACAACTTATCATATGTTCTTTTCAACCTCTCGATAATTGGGCCAACATATCGTCAAGTCTAGAGACTTGTTTAGCTGACATTAGTAAATGGATGTGCTTAAAGTTGCTGAAACTGAACCAAGACAAAACGGAACTGATCTTATTTTCACCAAATACTCGTGTAAAGGAATTTTCGCATTGTTATCTGTCATTTGATGGATCAATAGTTAGCAATGCATCTGTGGTAAAAAAATGTTGGTGTTTATTTTGATAGAAAATTAAGCATGGAAAAGCAGGTCAATGACATCACGAAGTCAAGAGTCGTGCTACTTCCAGGTTAGGAATATTGGTCGAATTCAGTAATATATCACCGATGATGCCTGTAAAACCTTAGTCTGCTCGCTTGTCACGTCACGTCAAGACTACGAAAACGCTCTGCTATTTGGAGTTAATGCCAGTTTAGTCAATAAGTTACAGCGAGTAGAGAATACGGCAGCCAGGCTCGTTACACGTACCACGAAACATGACCATATGACACCAGTTCTTTGTTCAGTATCTTCACTGGTTCCCGGTGCAGTACCAAATACAATTTATACTTCTTTTGTATACTTTCGAAATCCTGAATGGCCAAGCGCCCGTCTATTTTGAGGAACTCATTAGCGCCTATCAACCATCAAGATCTCTTAGATCGGAAAGTGCAATGCAGCTTGTACAACCTCATGTACGCACCAAAATCTATAGAGAAAGACGTTTCGACAAAGCTACTGCGAATCTCTGGAACAATCTTCCTAACCATCTAATTAAGACATGAACACTCAATTGCACTTTTTTAGAAAAAATGCAAAACCCATTATTTTAGACTGGCTTTCAGTGATTACATTTAACTTTTAATACAGACAATGACTTTTTTTAACAAGTTCTGTTCGTTGTAGTATAACATGTCGTTTAATTATGATTGTTCCTTTTGTTGTTTTTTTTTATATTTGTTCACAATTTTATTTCATTCGTATTGCATTGATTGTTTTATGTTAAGCACTTGGAGTATTTTATTTAGATAATGCTCTACATAAATATTGTAAATATTCTATTTTGTCAAGTAACTTTATGTATGACAGCTTTGTGAATCGATTCTTAGCTTATTTTTTTCTTATATTCCGGACGAAATAGTAGTAATAACAAGAACAGACAATACTAAAATGTGTTGATTAAATTAGGATAAGGAAGAATATTGACAGCTACTGAACAATGGAGAACAGGCCACTTTCGCCTATATACGATAAAAAAAAATAATCCTCTACTGTAACGTAGTATATACAGAGGATTAAAATATATTGAAAGATGGTACACTCCTAAATACTTATATTCTTGTACTGTTTTAGGATTTTAGAAGAAAATGCCGTAGCAAAAGAAAAAGTGCACCCGATATGATTTTTCTAGATCAATAATTTGTTTACATTCTTATATACCTAAAAATCAGCTCCATTGATTCTAGAAATTATTGGCTCATCACAGGTGTACATGTAAATAATAATGCATGACATTTGTATTTGTAAAGAAAAAACTTTTCTCCGAACAAAATTTGACGATAGAAATAGATGATGCACAAATTAGTATTTTCTTATCATAAGGTAACATTATAATTTCTAAACTTTTCTAGCGCAAACAGTACATATATGTTCAAGGAAAATAAATATTACATCTTAACAAAATATGTGACAGTTTGTCATCGAGGAAAGATCTTGCATTATTTTCGTTTCAAATGTATTGTTTTCTATATAGTTTAAGTTCGACATTCAAAACAAATATTACGTAATCCTTGTAATACCCACAGAGATGTTTTTTACGTCTCTCAAAATAATTTAATGTTGTGCGCTTCTTGATAAGAAAATTGATATATTTTGAATTGTTTAAATCGTTGTATATCATATTATATTAAACGCTACCTCCATGTAGTGCAGAATATCAAATTATATGAAATATACATGTTATTGGTACGCCTGACTAATTTACATTGATAATGATATTATGATATAGTTAGTTTACAATTACAACTGTCGCCTTGAAAGTTTGATAAATTGTTAATATGCTGACTTTTCTGCTATACCCATATTTTGACTATTTCATTCATAATGTATGTTTAGTTCACGCATCATTGTAAATATAAATGAATTTGATGAAACTGTCGAAAAAAGTGAGGGGTTTAGCGCAATAAAACCAGGTTTAATCCACCATTTTCTACATTTGAAAATACCTGTACCAAGTCAGGAAAATGACAGTTATTGTCCATATACAGACCCGTATGCATAAACCAAGTGCACCCATACAATATTTGAGTATTTTCCGAAATAATTAATAATCTTACATTTTTGAATTGAGTGAAATATTCCCATGCATATGATTCAAATAATATGTCGTTGATCCATGCAATTGCTTCCATTCAAACCTCATCATTTGGAGCCGAATATTACTGTACATTCTATTTAAAAAAAAATCTAACATTATCTCAATTTATGTTCAACCAAACATCATTGTGCACCACAGAGCTTTGTTGGTGTAAGGGGAAACGGGTAAGTTTGTTTTCCTAAAATATATATAGTAATTAAAAATTGTTTTATCGTCAAATTTGTCTATACAATACGTGTTTTGTTCGAGACTATAAAATAAAAGGAAATAGTAACAAGAACTATTTACACGTCGAAAACAGATTGTAGTATTTATGCGGTTATGTCAATAAAGTGACGTGCGGTTTTTTTTAGGAAAAAACATATTACTCAGGTTAAAAACCACTATTGGTGTATTAATTTACATGTATGATATCATGCACGACATAACATTTTAATCAACATATTGTTGTACCATGTTCTTTTCTAATCGTAAATGCTAACATAATAATGTGTCTAACGTTAGGGAAAAGGAGTTATTCGGATTTATTTTGCAGCATATCAGTCTTTTATCTTTCGTCGCAAATTTTTATCATAAAAATTGCTTCTTTTGTACCCCTAACTCTACAATTTCTTTCTACGAACCGAAAACAGTTGTTATGTTACTATTAGGTTTAAATCACTAATGAACTCGATATACTTTACCTTAATACCATATGTTTGTAAACATATTATAAGTATGATGTAAGTATACAGCAAAACAAGTTGTTAATAGATAATGTTGGTGTTTATTTCATTAAAAGTGACTTATCATTCTATTATGTTTAACATTTTAACTTGAAATGATTGTGTAGAGAAAACGCCATTGTTTCTGAATTTCTGCTGATTTGTTGTTTGGGAAAATAAAAAAATCTAGAGTTTGCTTGTACACACTAGTTTTTAAACATGACGACCTCGACCCGAGTGAAGCTGTTTCAAATTCAGTTTAAACCGAAAATATTTCCCTGCCCCTTAAAATATGAAAATATTCACATGAATTTTAAACTTGAAAAAATAACATTTTTAATTTATAGAATATCTTAAATGAAAAATTACATCTTTTTGCAGTTTCCTTCTGTTCATTCTGAAATGATATGGTCTATAGAATTCAATTCTTTATAATGTTTGTTTCTTATTCTGCACTGTGTGTCCTTAATTCTTTAGTCTGTGAATCAAGATCATCCAAAATATACATCAACATAATGATGTGCAGCTGCATTATATGGTATTCAGGTCTCAGACAAGATATATAATTAGACATTCCCGGCTACGAGTTTATATTCCATTAGCACATTATATACGCTGCCTATGACCTGCATTACACATACGTCATATTTAAAATGTGTGATTCGACGTTATGTTCTGTCAGTTTCATTAGAATGGAGATAACAATATTGTAGTTTAAGCTCCTATGGCATCAATTGGGGATTTGATGGTGGCAAAAACCCGTTTATTGGCTCCTCTAACGCATCGACAGCAAACTTAATTTGCAACCATCAAATCACCAACTGATGCTGTCGGAGCTTAAAATACAATACAATTATTTTCTAATTACACCTGCCTAATAAAGGCAACAGTAGTATACCGCTGTTGAAACTCATAAATCCATGGACAAAAAACGAAATCGGGGTAACAAACTAAAACTGAGGGAAAGGCATTAAATATAAGAGGAGAACAAGAACACAACACTACAATGTAACACACACAGAAACGGACCAAGCATAAGACAAAATCCCACGAGAATAACAAATATAACATCAAAACCAAATACATGAATTTCGGATAGACAAGTACCGTGACACGTTTTATCGCAATGTCAATTTACACTCAAAAATAAGAGAAAACAAACGACGTAACGTTAAATTGTAACACACACATGAACGAACCATAATATAACAATGGCCATATTCCTGACTTGGTACAGGACATTTTTAAAAGATAAAATGATGGTTTGAACCTGGTTTTGTGGCATGCCAAACCTCCCCTTTTATAGCCATGTGAAATATAACATTAAAATGACAACTCAACACCACAGGACTACAATATAAAAAAATTGGAGAACACAATTGAAAAAGAAACACACGAACAACAGCCAACAAAAGGCAACAAGTTCAAAATTTTAATACGCCAGAAGTGCATTTTGTCCACACAAGATCTAATAGTGACGCCCATAAACAAAAAATTGAAAGCCGAAACAAGCACGAAGTCGAACAGCATCGAGGACCAAAAGATTAAAAAAAGTTGTGCCAAAAACTGCCAGGGTTTTCTGTTAGTTACCAGAGCATCCCTATTATTTAGAATATTTATACTTTAACAAACAGTAAATTTATAAAATTACTATACCAAAGATGTACATGTTGAAACTGAAGTATTAATTACAGGAAACAATTAATCCTAAATCTTTTTCTGGTATCAGATATGTGTTAAACATTCATCATGCATTACATTTATTTCTGCATAAGTGAGGGATTTTATAAATTGCTGCGAAAATAATTGAATCATGTAGTACATTGTAAACACACTTTAGACATTAATAAAGTTTGTGATGTGTTATTCGCGTGATTATCAATGAAAAAACGTATTAGTGACGGATACACGTTATTTTTCCCAACTATGAACCTGTGACGTTCATTAAGTGTTCTGTCTAATTCAAGACTACGTAACATAGTAACGTTCGTTATGATGACGTTGATGAAGTTCCAAATGAGAGAAAATACGTCGTATATACCTTACAGTTTCCTGACTATATACTTACATTTCTTTAATTGTTGTTATCCTATCTAAAAACTCGACACATTTGTTATGCGTAATAGATATTTATAGACTATTCAAAAGAAAGATATAGTGATATTTAAAGCTAAAAAATAAAGACAAATATGTTTCAGTCAAATAGCACTGAATATAAACTGTCGTGTCATATGTTATTGTTCACAAAATTTAATATGTCTTTTGTCGTGTTATAAACCTGTGCAATCATATTAACTATAATTGTAAGATGTATAATCGCATATGGGGACAACCACATGTGCATATATGATCTCGTCTGCAATGTTAAGCTTTGCATAAATATAGTCTTCTTGAAAATCCAACTTTTAGACCACAATTAATTCTCTTGACATATCTTTAGGATCATGATGTGGAAAATTGTTCATTCTTATTTTTGTTTTTTTGTATTTTTGTCTTACTTTCTTTTCATTATTTGTCCATAAATGTATAATAATTAAAGTTAATATACGGACCACCATAGTTCGCTCCCATTACTTTTTTGTGAGGTTCAAAATGAACAATTGTAAAGCCTTCCTTGACATAATTTGTTAACTGTTGTTCATAGACACAATAATCTCCCTCTTAATTACATTTTATATCATAGGACATTTAATCTACGTTAATTCGTCATTTAACTGTGTCTACATTGATAGCCTACTCTTGGCACAACAGTGCATGCCATTTTCAAAAGTTGTTGTTATGTATTTATAAATCTTTTGATCAAGATAAAAAGGAAACGATTGTTGAAAATTCAAAAACATGATCAACTCCTTCATAATCCCGAGCCTGTTCAACGTCAGATTCCTTTTCAGTCGTTGATTGCTATCAAATCCGAGTAATGAGCCCATCTGACACAAAGTCCAAGTGTGAGTATTTTCGATTAATTGGTGTCCGTCGTTTTTCGTCTAAGTCGGCCTTTAACCTTTTCATCTCATATACAACTTGGCTGTATGTAACAAATCATTGCAAAGGTTATAATTGAAGTATTCAGAACAATAAATTGGTCGATAACACTGCAAACAAACCAAACATGGGTGACATTGCTAAAACAGCAGATGTAGTATCATGATAGAGATATCGGAATGGAGAAAAATTAGGCAAAGTAAACATATCTGCCTTATGAACATATAAACATTAAAACGGTCATAGACCATACAAAACCAATTTTAACATTTCAGTTCTCTTGCGTGCCTACTATGTTCAGTCAAGATCTACAAATATGTTAGATTGCTAAAGTAAAAAGTTAACACTGTATATGAGTTACCATTAAATGACCATTTCACCTTTTTCAGGGCGATTATTTTTACATTAGATTGATAGCAACTTTGACGTGGAATTTGGACATACAAAACAAACATCTTTCATGAATAATATAATTTACTGAACTGTTGCAGATAAAAAGAATAATTGGTATAATGTAAGAAAAATTATATTAAATTTAACAAATACAGAACATCTTGTCTTAACCTCTTATGTAAAATATACTGTATATTAAAATTCCAACTTGTTAGTAAATGACCTATTCAGAAAGATAAATAGACGAATTGTCTATACATATGCTAATTATATAAACACGATAAAGTTCGATTTCTTTCATCTTTGTAAACTAAATGCAATACTGATGCACATCCATTTTGCAATGGAGTAAAATACATAACATATTGTCTCCTATTTATAAAAGTTGTACGTGTTTTTTTTAGAAATTAGTCATTAGATATGGACTATTTGCTGCCATTACTGATTCTGACAAATTGTCTTATAATACAAGGTAATTAAATGTTCTGTGTATACAAAAGACATAGACCCGGGGTTGTATTCTATTGTTTTTAAATTTTTGATAGTATCATTGATTTAATCACAGTATGATCCTTTGGTTATATTTTATCACAAGTGATAGAAAAGGTTACAAATCCCCATTAAGGAGAATCCGTGGTGAAAACAAAATAAATGTAACAACAAAGTATATAAAAAAAGAAACAAACTATTAAAATGTTATAAACAGTAATTTCTTTTGGATCAAAGTTATCTAGATATTTTTTTATGTTTGGTGTATACAATGATTGGAGTGTTTAAATGTTAAATACATTGTTGAAGATTAAAATTGGAATGCATTCAAAGGGTTATCAAAGGTACCAGCATGATAATTCAATACGTCAGACGCGCGTTTCGTCTACATATAATAAGACTCATCAGTGACGCTCAGATCAAAATAGTTATAAAGCCAAACAAGTTTAAGAGCATTGAGGATCCAAAATTCCAAAAAGTTATGCCAAATACGACTAAGGTAATCTACTCCTGGGATAAAACAATTCTTAGTTTTTCGAAAATTTTCAAGGTTTTGAAAACAGAAAATAAATATAAAAAATGTATAATTTTCCCAATAAACATGTCTATTACTAATAAAACCTAACAGTGCATGCGTGATAAATATTCATTGTCAATGATTAAAATTGTATTCTTTCAGTATTTTATTTGTAAACAAATATTGTTTTCGAATTGAATGTATAGCAATGAATTTAAACCGGAAAACACTTAATCAAATTTTAGGTGTTTTGGAATGGCTGGTTGTTGGAAAGATTACAGAATACGGACAAAACGTGACATTATTTTGCAATGTTTCAAACTGTTGTCCCGAAGATTCGGGTTGGGATATGTGGATCCCCCAACAACGCACACTATTTATAGATGTAAAAACAGGAAGACCTAATAAAAAGTATGACGGAAAGATTTTAAAAGATGGATACACCTTAATTATTCAAAATTTAACTGAAAAAGATCTCAATGTTTCATATTCCTGTTTGTATGGTGTAACTTATGGGGAAATCAAGTTTCTATTGGAGGAAGACGTTTTCACTTGTAAGTACACACACTCGATAGTTATGGCAGTTATGGTTTCACATATATGAATATAAATATAATATGATATGAATAATAATAAAAAAAATAATGTGATCTTTTCCTAATTTTGTCTTGACTACGTTAACGGTTTTGAAAAAAAAAAGATCACGCAAAAGTGAAAACCACCCTTTATACATTGCATGCTTCGGAACCGCTTTTCAAGATGTACCGTCACAAGTAGCTCATAAAGCCTGATATTTGAAAGCCACGGTTGTACATAGTTATAAAATAAACAAACCAAAGAACCAAAGCAGTTGAAAACCTGTACCATCAAAAAGGACATAAACAATAGTTAATTTAAAAAGCAGCTGTGATGTGAAAACAAATGAAACAACACTCCAGAAGAGAAAATATCAAATGACGCATAAATTTACAGGTGAAACCCTCGATACTAAAAACCAACGCGTTATACATTTTGTGTTTCCGAGGCGCTTTTCCTGTTTTATCTTCATTTGGAACGCCCAAAGGCGAATGTTTGAAAGTAAAACACAAAATATGCAGCCGCTGTCATCCTGGTAACCGACTTGGGACATACAATTACAAAATGTGGCGGGAAACGTGTTTCCATGTACGTAACACTACTATAACTGGGGATAATTGTGTAAGACTACGCAAAATAACAAATAGTGAAACAATTGAAAAATGCTTGATACAAAGGTTACATAGATAAGCTGTGTGCTGTTGTAGTGATATAGAATAGAAAGACTACACGCTAACACTTGGTCCCTCTGGTATCTTTCGTATCTTTGGTAAATCTGACGCCAATCACATAACATCATAAAGCATGACATTAAAAGGGATGTAGTGTATATGTCGAAAAGAAAACAAACAGATGAAATAAAGACTAATTATGAAATAAAAAAGTGAATAAACGTAGACAGAGTAATAGCAACCCAAATGACCTCCGAAAAGGTTGTTCTTATTATCTTTGGTTGGTTCAAATTTACACAAAAACATGTGGGCGCCGAAGACAATCTTTACATGAGTGAGAGGGTTAGCGCTATAAAACCAGGTTTAATCCACCATTTTCTACATTTGGAAATGCCTGTACCAAGTCAGGAATATGACAGTTCTTGTCCATTCGTTTTTGATGCGTTTTGTTATTTGATTTTGCCATGTGATTATTGACTTTCCGAATTGATTTTCCTCTTAGTTCAGTATTTTTGTGATTTTACTTTTTTATGCTATTGGCCAGTTTTTAGAATTCTTGTCTGAAAATGCAACGTTTTTGAAATAAAAAAAAAACACTTTAAAAATGAATGAAACACACATTTCATGAGTTACCTTTGTAGTGAAAGCTCCAACCGAAGCATCAGATAGCTATTGATTCCAAAATACGAATCCATAATAGGAAATAATTCATGATTGATGGTTGGGAGAGATTCCCTTTGAAATATTCTTATTGGTATATATATATATATATTTGAATGTGAATTCACATTACTATAATACGTGTCACGGTACTTATCTATCCCAATTCATGTATTTGGTTTTGATGTTATATTTGTTACTCTCATCGTATTTTGTCTAATGCTTAGTCCGTTTCTGTGTATGTTACATTTTAATGTTGTGTCGTTGTTCTCCTCTTATATTTAATGCGTTTCCTTCAGTTTTAGTTTGTTACCCAAATTTTGTTTTTTGTCCATAGAGTTTTGAACAGCGGTATACTACTGTTGCCTTTACTTATTCAAATATGATCGAAGGAAAAATACGGTGGCCTATGATTTGATATTATAACCAACTATGTGTGTCTTTACTTTATCAGCTTGCTATACTTTTTGATTTCAGCCATTTTCACTACATCACCCAATGTTCTAACTGGGGACAGTAAACTATCTGAAGGTGAAATGTAAGTAAGAATTTCAACTTTATCAATATGTCTGAATGTATCCTCTTAAGGTTATATTATAATAAAATGAGTAAGTGTTGGTTATCGCCTGATATCGATTCGAGATATTTAATTTCGATATAATTTTAGACGAGCATTTGCCATTTTTTGTAGAATAATTATTTGATTTAGATAACAAGAGTTGATATCAAGCGATTGCTAATTTTCAGAATTTTTTGAAATTATTACTCTTATGATAGATATCTCATTGTATAAAACAGTACTTTGATCAAGTTTTTCCCTAATCCCAGTCTGACATCATATGTCCTGTGTTGATGTTAACCTATTTATCAGAAGTTAAAAAATATCGTACGCTTCATAATGTTAAACAAATTGATAAACATAAGATTTTCAGGTGAAATAATGACGAAAACACTTACGTCTCCGTTGTCGTAAAGAAAACTGAATCCTAAATATCAAACTTGTTTTTTTTTATCCAGCCTTATGCATATGTCTTATATGTTCAAAACTGCAAATGATCCAAATTTATATTGTAACTGGTTCATGTAAAGTTGAAGCTATTTCAACAATAATATATTCCTTGAATACAAATGACAAATATGCATTTGTTATATAGTTCTGCTATTGGCACATGTTTTTTTTTTTATTTTCTCACAATTTTGGACATAAATTTTAAAACAAATCAGCATTTTTTCCTTCAGAAATGCAAACATGGTTTGCCCCCTAAGGTCATACTGTATCATTGTATATCACTGAATCATTTGTCAAACATCTATAACTGAGTTTTTAGAGCAGATATGGTTCAAAAACATGTATTTGAATGTTTGAGTCTTTCAGTTCTAACGCACTTTTTATGTTGTGGTTTATTTACTATTGTATATCTGTTTGTCTATTTGTTCTTTTTCAGCCATGGCATTTTCAGTTTGTTTTTAACTTTTGAATTTGCATGTCCCTCTGGACTCTCGCCTTACTTTTACAAGGTTGTTTTTCTCGTAAGATTAGGTGTAATGTAATAATAGAACAAAGGAAATGCCATACATTCCAGGAGTAGAGTATAGGTAAAAAGTTAAACTGGTGAATGATCTTACTTTTAATGGATAATACCTTTTCATATATAAAGTAACATATATAAGGTTGATTGACTAAAAGGCTGAACAAAGTTGTTTTTTCTTTTTTTGATTACTACACATGAATTCTTGACATTGAACAACGATACCATCAAGCTAGCAGTTTATAATTACAGGCTATATACATATATGAAAACCGCAAATGATATACTATCTAATTTTAGTTTAACTCATTTCAGAGCTTCTATAGTTACTGGAATTACTATGGTGATGGTGTTAGTGCTAATTCTCATTTATTTCTGGAAACGAAAAACTAAAACACAAGGTAAGTGTTTATGGTTTAACAGTTAAAGTTAAAATTTCGGATACAGATAAACTCGATACAGATTTGCCTGAAACAACGCCATTAAAGAGTAAGTGACTTTATATTTCAAGGAATGCATAGAAAATAAAAGTATATAGAGTAAATGTGCATGGGACAAAATCTCATACAATACATAAAAAAATAAGAAAAATTATCAATAAACAGGGCTTTCATTACTGTTCATTTTAACAGTTGATGTGGGATCTTCAGCATTGAACGGATAATTCATACCCTACAATAAGATCAAGACGGCTTGAATTATACTGTTATATTTGATTAATGATTTTCTAAACTTCAAAAGAATATTTTTACATCATCATTAGTTTATTCAATGTCAATACCTTCAAATTTACATGAAATATCGAGAAAATTTGGTGATCATACAACTATCTCGAGTTCACGCGATGAATTTCTTTTTTTAAAAGAATCAATTATAGGAATAAAATTGAAGCAAAAAACTATAGAATTTACGCGTGTGGAACACTTTTTGTGTTGATGTACATTCAAGCCGAATATTTGAGTAGACAGATATGAAGAACATTATATACTGAGCGACAAAAGAAAGCATACATATATGTATTATCCCTTTTTCATTTTTTTTTTGAAAATAATGCTGTGGACAGTTCATGCAATGTTGGCGTTACTGTGCACGAACTTGGCAGGTAAGTTCATCCCATGTGTGACCATGACAACACATTGCTGTTTTGTTGCTGTAAGTAGGCATTTGAAACAAGAGTAATGTGGGGACGGGCATTGTCGTGCTTAAATGCTATTCCAGGTCATATCTGTCCATGAAATTAACCACTTCTGTTGACCGAATTTCATCCCTAAAGCGTTGGGCCTAAAATCTTCCTTTGGCTATCACGAGATAAGTCCGCTTATGTGCAGATATACCAACCAAAACCATGACACTACTACCTCCAAATATGTCGGTCTGTTGGACACAACAATCTGCAAACCGTTAACCGGATCGTCTATAAACTTTTGCTCAACCATCTAAATGATGAAGATTGAATATAGACTCATCTGAAATCTATATATTACTCCAGTCATTCTTGAGTCTTCATCGTAAACGAGTATGGCATCATCTAAACCATCTGAACCGATCGTGTATGTGTCGTTAAATCAGTGTCGGTTCGCTATCAGCACGTCTAGATCTAAGATTAAAAGACCGTAGTCGTTGATAAAATTAAAAGGGAATAGAAAAAGTAAAATCAATATAATCGACAATGCCATCTTATAAACTCTCTTCAGATTACAGTTTTGAATCAGTTTTATGTTGAAAGTTAAAAATTTCAATTTGAAATTTCAGATACGGATGAACATATTCAAGAAATAACTGAAAAGATGCTTTTAAACAGTAAGTATAAAGAAAAAAAGAGGTGGTATATTTTACAAAGAGAAAACTCCCAGGAAGAGACCAAATGACAAAGTCATGCCTTCTATATTAAATGAACCCTTATTGGTGTATGACTTGTTTGTGCCTTTTGAAGTTAGGAACAATTACAAAATTAAATAATTTATTTCTGCGTGACTTCTCTAAAGCAGTTCGAGTCTTCATATCGGTGGTATGTTCTATAGGCCATTAAGACATATCATCAACAGGATTCGCGGAGCGTTTGCACCATTGTCGATTACGTGTGCAAGTACATTTAAGTTATATTCGTCTTCCTTGGACAGACTACTACCTGTCTTTGTATATATAAATGAAAATGAAAATGGGGAATGCGTCTGAGTCAGTGACAACTCTACAACAGATGTAGCCATCGGATCGCCATCAATGATGGCTTCGTACATAATGTATATACAACTCGTCTAAACATCAACCCAACAATGTTAGATCTGTAAATTTGCTTTCGCAAATTTTTGGTTCTTCCCTCGCCGGGATTCGAACCCATGCTACTGTGATATCGTGACACCAAATCGCCTGCACTGCAGCCATCCCGCTAGACCACACGACCACCTGGGCTCTCAAAAAAAGAGCTTTCGTTGGCCGTGTGTTACCTTTCCTCGTCAGTTTTAATCTAGCGGCGTACTGCAGTACATGATATATAAGGCATGAAGATGTTATTGTTACAGATCAGCTAAATTATCTATAGTAAAGGATCCTACAAATTAATGTAATATACAGTCACAGAAATAATTATATTTATAAGTACGTCTGAGTCAGTGACAACTCTACAACAGATGTATCCATCGGATCGCCATCAATGATGGTGATACATGGCTGTGTACATAATGTATATACAACTCGTCTAAACATCAACCCAACAATGTTAGATCTGTAAATTTGCTTTCGCAAATTTTTGGTTCTTCCCTCGCCGGGATTCGAACCCATGCTACTGTGATATCGTTACACCAAATCGCCTGCACTGCAGCCGTTCAGCTAGACCACACGACCACCTGGGCTCTCAAAAAAAGAGCTTTCGCTGGCCGATTGTTACCTTTCCTCGTCAGTTTTAATCTAGCGGCGTATTGCAGTACATGATATATAAGGCATGAAGATGTTATTGTTACAGATCAGCTAAATTATCTATAGTAAAGGATCCTACAAATTAATGTAATATACAGTCACAGAAAATAATTATATTTATAAGTACGTCTGAGTAAGTGACAACTCTACAACAGATGTATCCATCGGATCGCCATCAATGATGGTGATACATGGCTGTGTACATAATGTATATACAACTCGTCTAAACATCAACCCAACAATGTGAGATCTGTAAATTTGCTTTCGCAAATTTTTGGTTCTTCCCTCGCCAGGATTCGAACCCATGCTACTGTGATATCGTGACACCAAATCGCCTGCACTGCAGCCGTCCCGCTAGACCACACGACCACCTGGGCTCTCAAAAAAATATATATACAACTCGTCTAAACATCAACCCAACAATGTTAAATCTGTAAATTTGCTTTCGCAAATTATTTGTTCTTCCCTCGCCGGGATTCGAACCCATGCTACTGTGATATCGTGACACCAAATCGCCTGCACTGCAGTCGTCCCGCTAAACCACACGACCACCTGGGCTCTACAATAATAAAGCGTTCAGTGTCCGTGTGTTACCTTTCCTCGTCTGTTTTAATCTAGCGGCGTATTACAGTACATGATATATAAGGCATAAAGATGTTATTGTTACAGCTCAGTTCAATTATCTATAGTAAAGGATCCTACATATTAATGTAAGATACAGTCACAGAAAAAAATATATTTATAAGTACGTCTGAGTCGGTGACAACTCTACAAAATTTACAAAGGCCAGAGGATACTGACTTGGGTCAGGAGCACACAAGCGCCAGGGTTTAATATGTTTAGTGAGATTTCATTCTCCAACGTTTCTTCTATCCAATGTAAAATAATAAAAAAACACATTACACGCACAGTAAAACTCAGTTTAAAAGAGGTTCACAGGCGCAAAGCTACGTGTACGTCAAAATGTCCGGGCGAACAGTTGAAATTTCATAACAAAAAATCTAAAAACATTAAAAGAACTGGTTATATGCACATCAGCCGTGTACTTCTTTCTTCAATGGCTTGTAATATTGTATGTGAATAAAAGGGACTAAATATACATTTGTTAACCAAATGATATCGTATCATATATTCGTATCATATGTGTTCATTTTTTGTTATACTTAAAGTCTGAATCTACTGTGAGTTCTGCGGACTTTTCCTTTGTTCAAAGACATGCATTAACTGGGTTGCGTTCAATATCGTAGCATCTATATAAATATGCATAGAGCTATGTAGATATTTAAATCTGGATAGCAGCTAGGCTAGCTACACAATCAGGGTTGAGTTTAATATCGTAGCAGCTACGTAGCGGCTACGTATCTGCTATCAATATTTATGCAACAACTATTCTATGGCTACACTTTCAATAGTCAGAAATCTACTTAACCCTATGTAACTGCTACAACATTGAACGCAGCCCTGATGAGATTCGATAATTTATGTGGTTTGCATTTTTGGCAAGCCTTTGATTTATGTCCCGAAAAGGGGAATTAGCGATCTTAAATTTCGTCGGCGGCGTCAGTTTAGGTTCAGTATGTGGTTAAAGTTGTTTAAATATCAATAACTTTTGTCAAATCTTTGTGAAATTTTACGGAAGATGGGTTAATGTGTGTTATACATCAATTACTTTGTCAAACTTTGGAAGAAACTTTTTTATGATTAATATTTGAAAAGCAAGAATTTTGAAACAAATTTCGTACACTTTTTAGTACTAAACTTTACGCAATAAACAAACGGTCTCGGATTTGGTTTCACATGATTAGAAGAAACCCTTTGATTTTTTCAGGTGTGGGGAAGTGGACTAGGATGAAAAATTTCTGTCCGGCTTTTGTATTTTTCACTTTATTCGGTCCTGGCTTTTTTTTACATACATTGACATCAAGACTTTTTGTTTACTCAACACTCCTGTCCTGTCTATACTTCAAATGGTAGCTTCCTTAACTTTGAAACCTGTATATGTGGTAATAAAATATATGAAAACGTCAATATTCCAGATTAGGAAAAAAATATCTTTAAATAATGATTGATCTTTTTAATTGCTGTAAAGGACTTATAAGTGGGTTCACTTTTTGCTGCAAGAAATCCCAGGCGAGAACCAGGGTTCTACAGAACTTAAACGCGAATTTTAATATTGCACATGAACATTTCTGAAAATTTATTATTTCAAGTTCATTAACGATTTTTGTTGTTAAGAAAATGCTTGGTCTTCAGTTCTTTTCAAGTTCAAGTTAACTGTATTTTAAAGTAATTGGTTGCGACGATTTCTCTAAAACCCATGACTGTTACATTCAAAATTAACACATTAAAAAAACATCATTTACATTCCGTACACAGTATAATAATATTGATGATTTTCAATGACAGGGATGGTATCTCATTCTCGACACTATATAGTTTTCGAGGGATTTGTCCCTTCACTTGGGCCCACTAACGGCAGGTCTTTAGACTCCTCACCCTGGTTCGGCCGTACACGTAAAAATGATCTAGCTACGCCACTGGTTCGAGTGCGTTATCAAAAGAGAAAACAGAAGAAACTGAGCAAAATGACAATAATACATAATTCAACAACAGGGTACTAGCAGTTACTGACATTCCAGATCCTGACATCAATTTAACTAATTGAAAGATTTCCCCTTCATCTTATGAAAATCAAGCACAATCTTTCCAGTTAGCCTAGGGGTTAAGTATCATACCAACGTATAATATATATTAACAATTAACCCGTACCATGCTTACAACTGGTTTTAGGATAAGATTTTTTTATTTCCAATGCAAAGACCTTATGAATGAATCACTATTAAATCCAATACTAGTAAATGCTATCTTTAATGACCTGACAACAGTATCGTAACACTATCCCTATTGAATAAGTTTATTTAAAGGTTTTGAGATGAATGAGCACATATGTGTGCTTCGTTTTGAGTATAACTATAGAAAATAAGATTTTAGATACCTTAACGTATAAGATGTATGCATGTTGATTTATATTTACGAATAATACCCTTGTGTAGATCATACACATTAGTAAATGAATTGACTAGCTTGTGATACCGAAAACCCCGATGTGATAATCTTTAAGTAACACAAATATGCTTAATGTTTAAACCAAACCACGTTTTTCATATCCAAGCAAATTGAACAAGTTGAAATACATAAATACCATAACATCGTTCCAAAGGAACGTCACCACGTACTTGGTCTTGGAATTGAAAAATCAATTCTTTTCTTTTATTTTTTTTAATTAAGCTTCCCGTCAAAGACATAGATATCAAGATCCAGGAAAGAACAGTGTCCATTGTTATTAATGGCTGTAATAAATGTCAGTTCAAAAGGATAAACCAAGTATAAATACTGAAGTTATCATTGTGTAAAACGATACTCATATTTGAAATATCCAGGAAATGGTTTCCATTTTCTTATTTTAGTGTGCATTACTCAGATGTTATTTTTTGGAGTTATATCCCCGTTCTAATGAAAGAAAATTGATGAATTGACTGTGTTCTGACTCAGACTTTACATTTCCCTTACCAAACTGAAACCCCTATTTTGACAGTTCTACCTATTATGTCTGTTTGTTTTGCCATCACATCTATGGCAACATAAAGGAATATTATGCAACTGTCATACAATAGAGATGTTAAGCTAGCTATAAAACCAGGGTTTCTCCATTTCAATCTACATACGAAAATGCCTGTACCGCGTAAGGAATATGACATATGACATCTATTCGTTTTATTTGTTTGAGCTTTTGATTTTGCCATTAGATTAGGGACTTTCTGTTTTTAATTTTCATCTTAATAAATGAATACAATTGATGATTATGCCACATCTCAACAAGCAGTCGCAGCAGTGTCCTATGGACACATTCTTCCTTTATGTCTTTTATGTTTTTTTCAGATTTAGTCTAAAATAACAAGGACTTTTCGCAGCGATAAGCCTCCTTGTGCTGATGCAGCGCAACGCAGCCACCAATCAATAAAAAAAATGGACTTTTTTAATAGCATACACTTTTAAATGTGTATGAAGACTAATAATGCACCTTTAGCAAACATGTTTAGTTCTTTCGAAATTTCCTGATGACAACTAATGTGTAGAGTTTGTTTTCATGTTTTTTATCACTGTCGCATGATCAAATGTGGGTTCTAACTTTAGAAAAAGAAGAACATACAGATCTTAAGGTGGTACCCAACACTTTAACTAAAGTTAGTTTGGCTCGTTTAATTTTCTTAAAATTTTGCCAAAGTATTTACATTGACCCTTTGACAAAAATATAAAAAATTCAAAATATTTGAACCAACCGTTTTATCAGAAAACTTACACTGGTTATATAGTAGTTTGACAAACACTTATTTTGATCATTGAGAAGCTTAGATATTCTCTTATGAAGACAACGTCATTAAAACGTACTTCTGATTTTACAGAGTTATCTCTCTGTACTGTTAGGTACCACCATAAAGAGAAAATAACAAAAATCAAAACTGACATTTTTAAACTTGACAAATAAAGTATAGTTAGTTCTAATTGAATAATAATTGTTATACCACCGAAACACAGATGACGTGAATTTTACCGATCTCGAGATATGTCCTTTTTCAAATTGAAATTGTTTTTAATTTCCGCATTCTAACTTTACTTTGCCTTAAACAAATGTTATCAAACCTATACTTATTGCCACCAAACAAGAATTTTTAAGGAATCGATAGGCGTGATTTTCACCTTCCTCGAGTTGTGTCCGTTCATAATGGAAAAGGCGCATCTGTGTCCGATGGTCATATTCTACTTGTATTACATTTATGTTTTCCATACTGAGTTAAAGTTGATTTTTAAGGGATTTTTATAATAGCATACAAATACAAATGTGTATGTAGCCAGATCAATAAGATCAATAATACTCTAATAGTTTTTACTTTTGACCTTCCCTTATGACAACTGATTTCTTTAATTTGTTTCTGTATTATTTTCTTTCTGTAACTGTTACATCACCGTCCCATGATTATTGAAGGGGTTGCCGCCCTTAGTGTGCATGTACTTGTTTGATTTGTTAAACGTTTTTCATGTCAGGGCCATTATAAGTGTTCTGTGTGGTTTCAAGTTTTTCTAATTGTTTAAGGTTGTACGGTGACATTAAGTTGCTTTCTTCTACTTAATTGTAAAGACAGACTCAAAGTTATGTTCTAATTTCAGAGGAAAAATATGTTACCGTGAGTGTATTAAAAAGGAGAGAAGAAGTGATACCAAAGAATATTAGAGGTATATAATAAGTAAGGATGGCAACGAGTACTCTAGAACTCTAGTACTCGCTCGGAAGGGCAAGTACTCGAGTACAATATTAGTAAACGGATACTCGTTTGCCTTTTATATATCTTCTGTTATTTCTCTTAACAATTCCTCTAACGTCAGCTCCCTTTGAAATCCCATTATAATACTAATAAAAATGATATCTATAAACAACGTAAATACGTTTATCCTGAAACTTCTATGTATCATAACTTAGTCTCGTTTTTTTCTGAAATCCCAAAACGTGATTTGTTAGTACTAGCATAGCCCATTTCCACCGACATAATTTTTCAATATGCAGGACTTGTTGTAACAAAACTTGAAACCAGACTTTCATCTGACGGTGTGGGGCAAATCATATTTCTAACGAGAAAAGTGCACTACAGAAAGCCCTACACAACATATTAGAAAATTGTTAACGGTATTTGTACACGGATTAACACTTTTATGGATTAATAACTTACAGGCCATAAAACCTACTTTTGTTTAATAATCATAACATCTTTGTTAACGTGATTGCTTTGAGATCTAAATTTAATGAAACTTTATTATTGTTTATTTTACAATTACATGTTGTTTCCTATAAGTAATTTGAAGTCCAAAATGTTGTTGACAAATTAGGATTAAAGCTCCACGGAAACAGATGATACACATTGTCTATCAAGTCGGAATTTATGAACATATGAATAGGTTGGGTTTTTTTTGTTTTTGCATGTTACGATTTGGTTCATGAACACACATACAATAAATGTTATTATGATCGGTTATATTTTAGAAAAGGTGGTCCTTTATTCGTTGTTCTATTGACACACAGAAGGACAAGCAATACACATTACCAAGGATTAAGTTTTATTTTGTAGTCATACATTTTGAGTTCTATAACCATTCGTTTGTCCTTCCTTATTGTTTTTCGTTTAGATGTTTTATTATTATAAGTTTTTTTAAAGGTATTAACCAAAATACCTCATACCAACAAAAATCATAAATTTTCACTGAACGTTTAATATTTATCCGGGTACCAGATCTTTTTTCATCCCTCATTATAAGTTTATGTCATGAATTCTGCCATTGATTACTTGACCACAAAAAATACGAGTAATGATAAATAATGTTAAATGAATAGCTACATGACGTTAAAACATTTTGCAAAATATCATAAAACTAATACAAATTGCTTATTTCTATCAAACAGAGATTGATATATAACGAGTGTTAATCCCCCCATTTTCAAGCAACCCTTGGTAAGCAGCGAATGTACAATGGAGTCCGTGTACTTTTTCTTTCCGCTGCTTGTAAACAAATTTAATTTTAGCTTTGAAAATAAACATCTGCCATTTACGCAAAGACAAAGTTTACTGAATCCAATTTAAAAAAAAAAATGATCCTTTAGAACTTGCAATTTTTAGACCAACATCATTATTAAATAATGATTACAAAATACTCTCGTACACTCTAGCTTTAAGAATAAAAAAATATCTTAAATTTAATCATTAATGCTGATCAAACAGGATACATAAGGAACAGATTTATAGGTTTTAATACAAGATGTAATAGATTACGCAGATAAGTTTAATATAGAAGGAGCAATTTTATTCATAGATTTTTCGAAAGCTTTCGACACATTAGAATGGAATTTTATGTATCATACTTTAGAATATTTTGGTTTTAATAAACCCTTCATAAATTGGATAAAACCTTGTATGAAAATATAAATAGTTCTATATTTAATAACGGTTGGATATCTGCCCTTTTTATACCCCTAAGAGGTATCCGGCAGGGATGCCCGTGCTCTTCTTTACTTTTCGTAATGTCAGTAGAAATAATGGCTAACCAAGTAGTGCGAAACAAAAATATAAGAGGCATAGAATTAAAAATTGATAGTAAAACACATTGCTTAAAAATCACGCAAGTGGCTGATGATACAACTCGATTCCTAAAATCTAAAGAAGAAATCCGAACAGCATTAAATATAATCGAATTTTTTTGAACTTTTTCTGGATTACAACTTAACAAAAATAAACCGGAAGAAATTTTGATTGGTAAACTAAAGCATTGTAGAGTTAAAGTAGATGGAATTAATTTCACGGACAAACCCGTAAAAGTGGTGGGTATATATTTCGGCATTAAAAAAAAACATTTGGAAAAATTAAATCGGGATACTAGTTTTGAAAAAACTCGAAAAATGATTACATCGTGGAAAAACTGAACCATTTTAGGTAAAATTCTAATAGATAAAACTCTCATTATACCACAATTTACTTTTTTAGCAAATGTTACAGTTTTAAGTAACTCAAAAATACTTGATATAGAAAGAGAAATCTTTAGTTTCATATGGAATATTAAGAAAGACAAAGTTAAAAGACATACTTTGGTAGCAAATGACAACCAGGGAGGGCTCAAAATGACCGACATAAAAAGCTATCTCTCCTCTCTTAAAATAAGATGGGCCTCTAGATTGCTACGGGGCAAACAAGAAAATTGGACATTGATACCAAAGATATTTTTAAATAAATAAGGAGAAAATTTGCTCATTTTTAGAATGAATTTATACAACCAAACTTTAAAAAAACTAGATTACATAACTAAGGACATTCCAGAATTTTACTTACAAATGATAACACAGAATTGACAAACTTTGTCAAAATAAGAAAGCAAGTTATCTGGGGTAATACATTTATAAAATTTAAAAACAAGCCGCTTATTATGCAAAACTGGATACACAGTGATTTTATTTATATTAACGATATTATTGACGACAATGGAAAAATTGCCCAAGATAAAATATTTAAAAAAAATGCGAAACACTAAAAATTGGATAGCAGAAACTTCAAAAGTCAAAAGCTCAATTCCAACCTCATGGCTAAAAGCTTTAGCTACGGAAGAATCCATCAAATCAAAAGTAAAGTTTAACAGATTATGTATCAATATAAACAAACAAAACATTGGAATTGAAAATTTAAGCAACAAAAACGTGTATTAATTGCTCGTTCAAAAAAAAAAATCTCTCCAAACATTGGCATAAATCAATGGAAAAATCAATTAGAAATCAATTATAATTTTACCAAATATATGTTTAACTTTATACATCATCATTTAAAACTGAATAAACTCAAAATGTTTAGATGGAAATTGATCAGTTGCATTTTACCGAATAGAGAAAATCTCTACAAATGGAAAATCGACACTAGTCCTTTTTGTCAACATTGTCAACTTAAAGACACGTATCAATAGTTATCAAAGGTACCAGGATTATAATTTAATACGCCAGACGCGCGTTTCGTCTACATAAGACTCATCAGTGACGCTCAGATTAAAACAGTTAAAATGCCAAACAAATACAAAGTTGAAGAGCAATGAGGACCCAAAAATTCCTAAAAGTTGTGCCAAATACGGCTAAGGTAATCTACTCCTGGGCGTAAGAAAATCCTTAGTTTTTCGAAAAATTAAAAGTTTTGTAAACAGAAAATTTATAGAAATGACCATAAAATTGATATTCATGTCAACACCGAAGTGCTGACTACTGGGCTGGTGATACCCTCGGGGACGAAACGTCCACCAGCAGTGGCATCGACCCAGTGGTGTAAATAGTTATCAAAGGTACCAGGATTATAATTTAATACGCCAGACGCGCGTTTCGTCTACATAAGACTCATCAGTGACGCTCAGATTAAAACAGTTAAAATGCCAAACAAATACAAAGTTGAAGAGCAATGAGCAACACTTTTTTATCGAATGTAAATTTCTAAAGTATTTTTGGGAAATCATTAATAAAATAAAAATGAATTTTAATAAAAACATTAACTTAAAAGATATTGTAATAGGCTACAAAATAACAGATAATGAGTATATCGTATTCAATATAATTCTGACACTTATAGGATTGGCTATCTACAAATCATACTATGTATCCAATCAAAGAAATAAATCTACTAATGTATTCAATCTCTTTAAATCTGAATTTGACGAATACGTAAGATCCTACAATCTACAAGAATATACTACAGTCCAAGTGCTTCAAACTTTAATTTCTCAAAAAATAAAACACTTTTAAGATATTTATAGGACACTTCAACTAATATAGATACAGAAATGACTCACCTAATATGTTTAAAATCCAAATAAAAAAGATATACAGTTGGGTGCAGACCAAGCATTACATAAAGTAAACGTAAGTTAACGCCGCGTGCACATATTTCGTTAGTTAACTTCAGTTTTCGCGTCTGCTAGTAAACGCGCGTTTACTATAATTACGTTAAGGCGGTCGAAATGGAAATTTCTAATGTCTAGCCGAGTAAACGGGCGTTTACACTGTGTCCGTTTAGTCAATAGTAAACGGGTGTTTACTTCAGATTTTACAAATTTATGTTTACGTGCATTTAAAAGTAAATGGACCTTTACTACAGATTTCATTAATGTATTTTTACGTGCACTTGGAAGTAAACCTGCGTTTACTTTTCGCGTTAACTGATTGTGTCAATTAGGAAATAAACTCCATGTTCATTTGAACATTTATTTTATTAAAACAACTGTTATCTTAATATTTTACGTGTAATTATGTGTTTCAAACCAGAACAATTCAAAAACACTTAATTTTAATTCGAAATATTAATTTTATTAAATTTTTTAAAAATAGTTCCTATAACTTTACTGATTATCAGATTTTCTTTTCAAAAGTTACATGTACAAATATCGAGGCCGACAGAAAGGTTATCCAACACATCGGACAAATATTTGTATATGATTGGATAGCAACATCATCGTTTACGTTGCTTCGTTCCCCATTTTTAAACGTCTCTTCGAATTCCTAACTCGATGCATTTAATAAATTAGTTTTAATTGTAATTCACATGGATTTACATGATTTCAGCTTCTGTTTGGACAAATGTTGAAACGGAATTGTACAGTGTATTGCATTGGATATTAATAGTGCTGTATAAGTATGACTTTTGTATTTTGTACTATATCTTCAATTTAGACAGACTTATCCAAAACGATGATAAATGATATTAACGACGTACAAAAAATATACTCGATTCGAACATGAATAAACTATTTAGGGATTGACCATATCGAGATCAGGGAATTATTTTACGAATTTCGGGATGCCGGGATTTAGATTTATTTAAACTCGAGACCTCAGGATTTCGTGTTTTTATAAATTGATGCCAATATTGCTGTTATTTGTATTATACAACACATCCTGATATAAAAACATAACTGATTTACTATGCGGCTATTAAGATTTACATAATCAAGTGCAAATATTGTTAGTTTTGGTTGACGCGGACATATAATTTTGTTATACGAGTCAGTCTGAGGTACATGTATGAAAACTTCTGATTGTGATATTTGTTTACAATTCAATAGTTTGAATAAAAATAGGACACGCTGGCACTATAAATTGATGCGAACCAAATTTTTTAGTAATTTTTTTCCAATATTGCTGTTATTTCATTATACATCCCATGCTGATATAAAAATATAACTGATTTACTATGTGCCATCAAGGTTTTAATAATAAATGCAAATATGGTCAGTTTTTATTGACGTGGACAAATAATTTTGTTATACGAGTCAGTCTGAGGTATAAAAACTTCTGATATTTGTTTACAATTCAATATTTTGAATAAAAATAGGACACGCTGGCACTATAAATTGATGCGAACCAAATTTTTTAGTCATTTTTTCCAATATTGCTGTTATTTCATTATACAACCCATGCTGATATAAAAATATGACTGATTTACTATGCTGTCATAAAGATTTTAATTATAAATGCAAATAGGGTCAGTTTTTGTTGACGCGGACAAATAATTTTGTTATACGAGTCAATCTGATGTATGAAAACTTCTGGTATTTGTTTACGATTCGATATTTAGAATAAAAATAGGACATGCTGGCACTATAAATTGATGCGAACCAAATTTTTTAGTCATGTATTTCCAATATTGCTGTTATTACATTATACAACCAATGCTGATATAAAAATATAACTGATTTACTATGCCGCTATAAAGATTTTAATGATAAATGCAAATATGGTCAGTTTTGGTTGATGCGGACAAATAATTTTGTTATACCAGTCAGTCTGAGGTATGAAAACTTCTGATATTTGTTTACGATTCAATATTTTAAATAAAGATAGGACATGCTGGCACTATAAACTGATGCAAACCAAAATTTAAGTATTTTTTTTTCCAATATCCCTGTTATTTGTATTATACAACCCATCCTGATATAAAATATAACTGATTTTACTATGCAGCTACTAAGATTTACATAATAAAGTGCAAATATTGTCAGTTGTGGTTGATGCAGACAAATAATTTTGTTATACCAGTCAGTCTGTTGTATGAAACTTCTGATAATTGTTTACGATTCAATATTTTGATTAAAGATAGGACATGCTGGCACTATAAATTGATGCAAACCAAATTTTTAGTAATTTTTTTCAATATCCCTGTTATTTCATTTAATAACCCATCCTGATATAAAAATATAACTGATTTACTATGCAGCTACTACGATTTACATATTTATGTGCAAATATGGTCAGTTTTGATTGACGCGGACGAATGATTTTGTTATACGAGTCAGTCTGAGGTATGAAAACTTCTGATATTTGTTTAGGATTCAATATTTTTGAATAAAAATAGGACATGGTGGCACTATAAGTTGATGAAACCAAAACTTTGAGTCATTTTGTTGTTCAATAGTGTTGTTATTTGTATTATAAAACCCATTTTGATATAAAAATATAACTGATTTACTATGCGGCTATTAAGATCTACATAATAAATTGCAAATAGAACAGTTTTAGTTGAGGCGGACAAATATTTTTGTTATACGAGTCAGTCTGAAGTATGTAAACTTCGTATATTATACGATTCAATATTTTCAATATCAAGAGGACATGCTGAAAGTCTGGCACTATAAATTGATGATAACCTTTTTGTAATTTTTTTCCAATATTGCTGTTATTTGTATTATACAGTTCCTCCGGATCTATAAATATAACTGATTTACTGTGCGGCTATATAGATTTACTTGATGAAGGGCAATATGGTCGGTTTCGTTTAATGAGGTCAAATAATTTTATTATACGAGTCATCTTGATTCAGACAGTCTGAGATGTGAAAACTACTGGATTTTGGTGATGAATTTATTATGGTGGTTTTTATTATTTAATTAAGACTTAAAGACATGCTTGAATTGTTTATTTTTGCAGAAAAAGAAATTCATTATTATTAATTTCAATTAATTAAAGAGGTATAATAACATTATTAATTAACTCTAATCGTCAATATGTCAATCGAAAATTAACAGTTGGTCATTTGCTGTACTTTATCATTTGATATTTAAGGTCATTAAGTGTTTCCAGGTTACAAAGACATTTTGCATTAACGCGCGTTTACTAAAAACAGTAAACGTGCGTTCACCTTTGTCGAAATTAGAAAAAGCTCCCTTGTCACGTTAACGCGGAAGTGCACGCGAAAGTAAACGCCCGTTTACTCTTTACAAAATTAGAAGACGCGCCGATTTTGCGTTAACGCGAAGGTAAACGCGAAAGTAAACGCCCGTTTACTTTTTATGTCTACTGAAATTTCCGAGTTAACGCACAATTAACGCGGCGTTTACCTGAAGTGTACGCGAGTAAACGCCGCGTTAACTTTTTCAGCCCGTCTACATGTAATGCTTGGTCTGCACCCAACTGTAAAGTCGCAAATTTCAACATACATCCTTTTAAAAGCATGTTCTCTCTCACTTTTAAACAAGGTAAACCATCCGATCAAGAAAATCGATATCACACGCTCTTAAATCATGTAATTTTTAAACGAGATAAATTGACACCAGACAATCAATTTCGGATAAGTGTATTATATGGGCGTTATTTAATTTGATTACATGTATTGAAGAAAAATATATCATTAATTTCAGATCAGAGTATTGAATTGTATTATATTATTATTGAACATTGTATTTAATTGTAATATTCTAATATAAAATATACGATAATACGTATTTATATGAAACCCTGTTCTTATAGATACTAACCATTGCAGGATACCTTACAGTTAAGGTTCATCATGACAAACAGACACATATGGCTGTATTGACGTGCCAAAAAATTACTCTGAGTACAGACTTACCTGTGAAGTTGATAAAGTTTTAATGCCTGGCATCCACTAGATATAATAAAGTTAAATGCATTTTGTGTTTCAGAAAAATCCAATCTCGTTTGGATTTTGATGGGCATTTCTTTTCCTTCATACAAAAGGTGTGAACATTAACTAAGTTGTGGTACAACTATGAGATGCTCCCTCGGGTAAAAAACCGGTTTGTATTATTTTGATTGTCTTTAATTGACATGGACAACAGGTATTTTCACAACTATAGGTGAGTTAAAGAGTTTATCTGAGTCAGTGAGTGGACAGTATCAAAGTAATTCAGGTGTTTGTTTATTTTTACACCTTCTGTAGAAAGGAAAAAAATGCCCATCAAACACCAACAAAGATTTTATTTTTCTTAAACACAAAATGCATTTAACTTTTGTATATCTAGTGGATGCTAGGCGTTAAAACTTTCCAAACAGCACAGGTAAGTCTGTACACAGAGTAGTTTGTGGCACGTCAATACAGCCATATGTGTTCGTTTGTTATGATGAACCATTAAGCTGTAGCGGCAAGTGTTAAAAAAAACAATTCAACTTTGTCAGATTTGCTCTAAATGCTTTGGTTTCAGAGTTATAAGCCAAAATCTACATTTTACCCCTATGATCTATCTTTAGCCATGGCAGCCATCTTGGTTGGTTGGCTTGGTCATCGCACACAGTTTTAAACTAGATACCTTAATGATGATTGTAGCCAAGTTTGGTTAAATTTGGCCCAGTAGTTTCAGAGAAGAAGGTTTTTGTAAAATTTAACGACGACGGACGACGACGACGAACAACGACGACGACGACAGACGACTACGACGACGCGGACGGACCACGGCAGACGACGACGACGGATGACGACGACGACGACGGACGACGCCGGACGTCGGACGCAAAGTAATGAGAAAACATGAACTTTTTTTTATCTTTTTTTTCTATGGTCGGGTTGTTGTCTCTTTGGCACATTCCCCATTTCCATTCTCAATTTTATTAGCAATCTCAGGCGAGACCGAGGGTTCTGTGGAATCCTTCACGAATTTGGTATAGTACTGATTCCATTTGAGAACTAAGTTAAATAAACGGCCTGACTAAATGGTGGAGTATATCCCCCTTACGTCCGAAATATTGTAATTTGTTTAGTACTTTTTTCTGATATTTGACTGCCGTTCCCCCATTTCATACAAAATAACTCACACAACCGAAGCACATTAAACAAACGAAATATGGAAATCGATTTAAACATAGATCTATGTTTTTCCAAAGTAGTCACGTGGTTTTACCTCATCTTCAAATAAACAAGTCGACTTAATCAATTAACAAGTTGAATTTATCATGTCGACTTCTTATTACTATGTCATTACATTTATATATAAGTCGACATTGTAATGCAATCATTTCTTCATAATTCCGACAATTTGACTCCACATGATTATTAGATTCCAGCTTATAACACACAACATAACTTATAATTCCGACTTATTCATGTTATTAGCAACAAAATAACTTAACAAGAGGTGTACCATATGCGCTTCCATACCACTGTGATAAATATCAACAAAGACAAGCACATATAACAATACAGGTCGTCATTTAACCTTCAGCGATGATCAGAATCAAAGGAAGCTTATCCAAGTCACGAGTTGATCAATTCTCAGCTCAACTTGTTGACATAAAAAAGTGGTAAAGTTGCATTCTATTAAACCTTGTGAACTTGATTGTGTGTACTTGTTTAGTTATTTTCTAAACTTTCCGACTTTCAGAAAGTGTACTTGTTAACTTCTTATGAACAAGTTGACTTTGATAAAGTGAACAAAAAGTATAGACTCGCCTTGTGTACATGGTCTTTGTTCACTTGTAACATACAATTAGTTTGATAGTAGCATTGCAACACATCTTGTATACTTCATTTTGTGTACTTGTTGTTCCAAAGTGCACTTGTTAACTTCTTCTGAACAAGTTTATATCCACAAAATAAACAAAATGTTTATTCTCATCTTGTGGTGTTGTTTTTGTTCACTTTCCTTGCTAAGAAGGTTTACTTGTCGAATTGTTTCCTACCATTCTCATTTACTGAAAGTATACTTATATTGTTTGTATCTAACTAAGTGTACTTTTCACGAATGCACTTGCTTTTCAAAATGTTGCAAGTTTACTTGTTGAAAGTCAACTTGGTCTGAAATATGTCGGCAGGGTTTGATACTTTAACCACGTGGTATCTGGGAATATTTTGCGTACAACTCTCATAATTATATTTTAAAGGTAAATATATAAAGGAGTAGGTCCAGTAAGACCCCTTTTTGGCCCCAAAATATAGCAGTTTTACAAAATTGTTACAATGTAAACTTTTAGTTATTTATTAGATAGTAGAATGGTTCTGCTACATAAATATGGTCTGTTTTGTACAATACAATGCACATATATTGGGTACTAGCACCATTAAGTCATGCTAAATTACTGAAATCTTTACAATTCCAGCATTTTAGTTAAATTTTAGACGGTTTCCGTGTAAAACGAAAGTGGCCGCATTCGTGTTCATCCAAAATATTGAAATGGAAGTTGTATTTGATGATAATACATAACATATATAAAGATTGAGGATGAACACGGATGCGGCCAGTTTCGTTTTTGACAAAAAACATCTGAAAAGTGACATTTTTTCGCATATTTGGTAGATTTTTCATATTTGAGCTTTTGAATCGGATTGTTTTTAATGATTAAATAAGTTAAAATCTTTCAAATAAATTAATTGAATCCTATGGAATAGACACTTAAGTGTTTAAAAAGTGGTCAAAATCTTTCGTCAGATGAAACTGAAATTTGAGGCCAAAATCGGTCCTTACCGGACCTACTCCTTTCTTTATTTTATTACACCTTAGTTAGGTGATGCATGAATGCTACGTCCATCATCTGTCATCTTGTACATCATTTTTTTAAATCAGAGCAATAGCTGAATGAATAGGGACATAAACCATACCCGATGTGCTTGTCAACGAAAGCATGGATTGGCGGCCATTGCTAAGACACGTTCTACTTATACTTCTACAGGATAATGGCCACAATCAACTTACTGAATATTTTGCCATGACTTCGGAGCGCATACGGACCCCTCCACCTGCTTCTATATTGTTGAATTTAGTTCAACTTATTATCTATAGTCGTTAAATAAAACTTATTGTTCAGCCGCTTTGCAAGCAAGACGGTATACATGGTTCCCTTTCTAAATCCGTCCATATTCTAGTCCGGCTAACGTGTGAGAAAAATACGGCTGTAACATTATTTGAATTTAGCTGTCCTACATATTGCAACGTAGATTTGTACATTCTGCTACTTGCAGATGAAAAATAAGAAAATGGTATCTGGATTTTCATGGAAAGTCGAGCTCAAAGCTGTAAAAGGACCATAAGTTGTATGGACAACATGTACCAAAAATACTAAACACAGTATCAAACAGACATCTTTTTAATCATTACAAACTCAAACTACTTTCTGTTTAAACAAATATGTAGAATGATATTAGGATCCTTTTCATAACAGCGTGGACAAGATCAATTCTTTGCGCGCTCAGATTATCAATTTACTGGGCCGGATTAGGTGCACGTTCTTCTGTAACGCCCACTTGTCATATTGTTCGTATTATAGACATTTAAACTGTAGGGTCACCAAAGGTTCTAGCGAGTAGATGAAATAATGTGAATAACAAGTACAGGACTAAACCTTGTGGGTTGATTTAAATGTTAAATACTTAACCTTTCCTTTTGTCTTCTCGTGCACCTGCATGTACTTTACTTTTTTTTTGTTCTATTCAAATCCCCATTCGAAGTTCCAAACGACTCCGACAGACTGAGTAAGCGTAACATCACTATTATCGATGAAAAACAAGTTAAAGGTTAATGATTCAGTAGTATTACCAACATACGTATTAGATACACCACGAGGGCGTTAACCCGAGTAAGTGTATCAGATTTATACCCCAAGATATATTTTTTATGTAAAATGATAGGTTTCTATAATTCTGGAGGGGGTCTTCAAGCAATTTTATCTTAATTCATGGGAAAGCATGATAAATACAGGGTATCAAACTACATTTAACGACATTCTGTTGTAAGTATTGTTGTTGTCGAGCCACCCTGTTATTGAAATGATTTTATAAAAGCATTGCATAATAGTTGGCTATTGTTTTTGATTTATTTTATATGTTCAACTTGATAGTGTCTTTGGTATTTTGTCAACTACATGTGAAATGAATACGTATTAGCTTGCCAAATATACTTCTAACACCCCTTTTTAACTAGAAAGTGCCTCAGCATTAACCCTACATAACATGATTATAATTGAAGCATAAAAAGATAACTCTTTTAAGTAAGTAAAGAGGTAGCCCTGTTTATTTGTTTTTAACTTAGAATAAAGAATTAAAACGGAGAATGTATTAAACTGACAAATCCTCCAAAAGTACAAAACAACACAAAGCCATTAATGGGCCTTCAACACAGAGATAAATTCCGCACCCAGAGACGGGATTGAGAAGGCCCCCGAAACATTAATAAATACTAGATCGGGAATATGAACGTCAATCTACACTACGAAACATATAGATGAACTGAAATAAAAAAAAAAACATGCTATACAAGTCTAGCAAAGAATATAGGGTCCTCACTTACGACAGGCTAAAATATCTGGTAGGGTTAATTAAACATGTCCAAAGTCAGGGGCCTCTAGCCTTCGTTAGTCTTGTGTTATTTTTTATTTTAGTGTCTAGGTTATAATTTGGAGTTTAGTATGACGTCCATTATCACTGAACTAGTATCTATATTTGTTAATGGGCCAGCTGAAGGACGCCTCCGGGTGCGAGAATTTCGCGCTGCATTGAAGACATATTGGTGACCTTCTGCTGTTGCATGTTCTATGGTCGGGTTGTTGTTTCTTTGACACATTGCCCTTTTCCATTTTCTATTTTATTTGTTAGGTTCCACTTGGTTTAGGGAGTCGACAGATACCAAAAGACAATTAAACTCAAATGTGGGAACAAACTGACAAAACCATGGCAATAAATGACAAACGACGTAAAGACGAACAGCAACACAAACTATAAAAATGAAAACTGAGCAACACGAATCCCACAAAAAACAGGGTTATCTCATGTTCGAAGGAAGGATAAGGAGATCCTGCTCCTCATGCGGAACCCGTCGTATTGCTGAACATACATATATTTTCAGTTAATACAAGTATTATTAAAACAAATGCCAAAATCGGTCGTTGAACACTATAATCTTTTTGTATTCGTATTATTTAGCCATACATTGAATTTAATAGAACTCTACATGCGTGATTTTTGAAGATTCATGCTGAATAACATTGACTAAATCCTATTTTAGCAAGGGGTACCAATATTGTATCCATTAATCTTTAAATTTCGCTTGACGGTATTTCTGTTGAACTTTTACATTCACTTAGCCATATCTTGAATACATAAAAATCGTATTTTCGATTGTAATAATAAAAAAAAAATATTGGGAGTCTTCTGCAATATTATATGGAGCTTCATCGTTTGAATGTACATACCGGTAGTGATCTGTATGTACATGCTTTGTTAACATTTTGTAAAAGCACTATGCCACATCATTGAAATTAATTTTAACAGTTACCATTCATACATTACTCGGGTACAACTACCATGATTTTAATGCGAAAGATATCGGTTACCGAAAAGACGATGTACCGCTGGCGGATAGCTTGCAAACCTGCCCGCTCAAATATCGTAGGTTGTCACATGATAATAGATACGTAATTACTATTTTAGTGTCCTATCACTGCAAGATTTCGGATTTCTGGAAAAATATACGAATATCTTTGTGGACTTTCTGTAATAATAGATTTATACTTATTTTCAGGTTGTTGTATCAGTATTGATTGTTCTACAAGGCGTTAGTGGGTATCCTTTTCCAGGCGATCATGCATCAACCGAAGATTTAGTTAAATATTATTTCTGTTGTTTATATACAACAAGGGAGATTTGTGGATTTCTCATGATGTGTCATGATATTTTTGTGAGTATGTCAACAATAGAAAGAATCAATTTACGTAGACGCCAAAACCACAGTCCTAAATTTCTTGTTCAGGAGATGATATTAGAGCTCCGTTCAGAAGGTTATGCAAATCTTGGTTATAGATGTATGTGGAGATTACTTAACACGCATTACAATTTAACTGTCACACAAGAAACGGTCAGACTTTGTTTCCGTGCTATTGACACTGTAGGTGTTGAGTCCAGAAGAAGGCATCGATTACACAGAAGAAGTTATTTCAACAGTGGACCAAACTATCTAATATACATAGATGTCTACGATAAGTTGAAAAGTTATGGAGAAATCTTTCGGAAAGCTTCATGTCTTTCTGGAGGAATAAATTCGCGTACTTGCATGATGCTGAATTTTTTTGTACCGCTGAACCACTTCATATAGAGTGTATCAGATACTGTTTTCTTCCGGTGATACGTAGGCAGCTTCAAGAATTCATGGAAACGTGGAATGAACATCGAGTATAAGAAGACAGCGTCAAATTCAAGCTCACACAGGCATCCCTAACGTACTTAACTTCCAGCCTCAAATGTTTGGTACATTTGACTATTCATTTCCCTTACAATGTAGCGTAGAAACATTGGACGAATTGGCTGTTGAATATTCAGAAGAATGGCCCATAAGAGGATGTTCCGAAGAATTTTTAGAATTGATTAGATACTTTTCAGGCGAAGAACCAGCACTATCCCTTATCCCACAGAACATGAACGAAGCTTTACAAAATTTCTGTGTATTGATATATATGTGTGATTCCATTTCAGGTCGCATTTAAGCGTTATAAATTATTTCTGTACATATATGATGTATGACCTGTTATAACGTCCTGATAGTATTTTATTATTTAAACCACGTATTATATTATGGCTTTATATATATATATATGTATATATACAACTCGTCTAAACATCAACCCAAAAATGTTATTTTCACGACGTCCAAAGACTGTAACTTAGTCAGTTTTAATCTAGCGTCGTACTACAGTACATGATATATAAGGCATGGAGATGTAGAGTTGTCACTGACTCAAACGTTACACAATCTTTCAGACTCATATAATTTTTCCTGTTTGTGTAGTATTGTCAATTTTGATGATCCAATACCTATTAAGTTTACTGGTTGGTAGATTCTTATAGACTCTATAATATATATATATATATATATACATAAAAAAGATCAATTCAAATAAGATCGGTCTTTTTAAAACCACCTCTAGGGGTGGTTTCATATAATCCGATTGAATATCAGTCTTTCTCGTTTACATTAGACTAAAGATCGATCGTTTTAAGATCGATCTGTTTTGCTAGTGTTATCGAGGTCTAATAAAATTTGATTTATATCAAAATTTGTGTAAATGAGTTTCAGCAGATGTGTAAATTATAACGACAACGAGTTTTAAAAAAATATGACCCATAGATATATCACAATTGGTCAATTACTACCTATTGATATATTTCCTCAGTAAAATTTCACCCCATTGATATATTTGACGTATCAAAAAAAGACACATTCCAATGGCACATCTATGCACATATTATACCTCATATCGGACCCCTTGTGTTTCGATCAAATTATAAAAAGAAACGCTCTGACGTTACGCACGATACTGCGTCTCAAATGGTAACGTCACACTTATACGTTTTACGGCGATTAATGATTATTGGGGATATTTTTTTTTATTTTGCTTGCAATTTTTGTTTTGCACATCAATATGGATACTTCTAAATGTTTGGTTGTACTGAATATGCATGGAATATTTCCCACTGAAAGTAACGTAAGCAACAAACAACAAAATATATCGTGTTTGTTTAATGCATAAGTCTATATGAAATGAGAAGATATATACCATGTGTATACAGTATGATGAGTGCCAATGAGACAACTCTATACCAGAGACCAATTGACATAAATCATATTAAAATGCAATGTTTCCAATTTAGATCCGAAAAGGAAGAAGACATAGATTTTGCTTTTATTTAAAAAGTTTGTCGGGACTTACAAGTTAAACAGGTCTTGCTCATTAAATTCACTTTACTTTCTTTAATAACGAAACAGTTATATTTCTCAATGAAATGAAACGATTGTTAGAAAAAAAAGGTTAATTATATTCAACTCATATGTTTACAAGCTTTGTACATGATGTGGAGAGGTATATAGCCACGCTTCAGGCCCAATTTTATTTTCACTTTCAAGTTCTATACATATGAATCTAATATTGCAGAGAAATAGAAAAAAAATCGCTTCCCTAATTTGAATATTTAAAAAAGATGATTTTTTTATCCTCTCGTAATACACAACTTTTTCACAACTTTTAAAGAACCTCATCTCAACGAACAACCCCAGTCATCGGAATTTTGTTTATACTTTGTGGTCTTGTTGATAGCATGTAATTATCAAAAAAAATCTATCTGAGAAAAGACATACAGATGATCCACCATAAATAGCGTTCCAAATCGATAACGTTGAAAACGTATGAAAATCGTCCAGTGGACAAACTTGCAAGACATTTATTTCTTTGAAAATGAAGTCGTTTTGACTACGCAATTATCAAAAATTATGTAGCTGTTTTGTAGAGTTAAATATGTATACGGAAAAGCACTATTTATCATGCAACAAATCTAAATTTCAAATAAATAACGTCGCAAATGACAGTTTATTTGTAAAAAGCGGCGAAATCCGACATTGGACATCTTGCAAGACATTTGCCGGAAGCCGTTACATTTTTATATGTGGTGTGAGTTCTGCAAAAAAATGATTTTGATATTCTCTATATATATGTACTTTTGTGAGCATAATTTACACAAACAAAATTTCATATATTGTTTTATTTTAAAACCTATAAATTTTGATAACTTAACATTTTCCTAAATCTGACCATAATGCACACTATTTGTTTTTGCTAAAAAATAGCGTTGGTCGTTACTGGAACGACGCATATTCAGTAATAGTATAATATTTTATATATAAAACATATCATTCATTCGAATTTTCCCGGATATAACACTGTTTTGAAGAACACAAACACCCCTACTAAAGTTATTATGCGTATTGTCTGTTACATCTGACACTAATATTTTTTGACGTTTTGTCAGTATGTTGTCTTTATTTAAGACTATTGTAAAATATGATAAAACAATTTGTATTTTTTCGGAATCTTATATACCTGTCTAGTCTATGGATATAAATTTAATATATAGCTTTACTTTTATGATTTTATAGAAAAGCTGTTTATAGTAGGGTGCCCAGTGTCGAAAAATACGTCTAGTTAACGAGTTTAAGTTAACGGATGACACACGGCTATATTTACATGCAAACTATTGGAAAATCATTATATTTTCTAATCATGAATGTCGTCGTAAGCTACCGTGGTCATGTTTTTCAAAATTTTGTGGTTTCTTATGGTACCATAAAATACCTCCGTATACAGGCCATCTTCAACACGAAAAATAAAATTATTTCTTTCTGTGTTATATGTTCAAATGATACTTATTATTTAGCTTAAACATTAAATTTATCATATAAAGAAAGCTGAAAAGATTTATAAAATTTAAGTATGATTTTGGTAAGACTATTTTTTTAGCTGAAAATTACCACATTTTGAACGAAAGAAAATTAATTGCGTGTTACTTTCACGAGGATTTTACTCTGATTACATCAATAAGACATGGTCCATATGTGTGCCAAATATCTTTCGTGTAATGTTAAATAAATAAATTCGGTGTTTTTACTGTCTTCTGGTTGGTTAAAATTATTAATTTTATGTTCAATGTTGTCAATTTTGATGGCGACACGGCCACTCTGACGTTGTGTATTCATACGCCAACATGTATGTACGTTGTTATTGTTAATATAAACGATATATAAAGTTCTTTGAGCCTTATTTTTGATAGAAATTTTTTTAAATGAATGGCAATAATCTATTTTGATTTTATTGAACCATAAAACTAATTTTGGACTCTTCGCGGATTATTCAATGTGAAGAGTCAAAAATTAGTTTTATGGTTCAATAAATTCAAAATAGATAATAGCCATTCATTAATTGGTGAGAAGAAAATAGCAATTTAACACTTAAATTTAGTGATAATTCTGCCTTGATTCAAACACGCCTTTTCTCTTTTTTTATGTTTGTTTTTATAACTTTAATTGTTTTTTTTTGAATTGATAGTTTTGTTATAATTGTAATATACAAATCAAATCCTTCGGTCATGTTTCAGACCCGGAATATGGCACACATTCAGTCCTGTTAAACAATGCCCATCAAGCCCCTAACGAAGTAGGAATGAAATAAGTGTGTTATATATCAGGGTTCTTTTACTGAATTGCTTGTAATTATGCGAGGAATTAGCACAAACAAAAGCTTTATCGAGGCTATGGGTGCACGGACAGATCATGTATATTTTAGTATATTGCATGATGCTTCAGACATTTGTGATATCAATGTTGCGCCATCTATCGGAAGATTAAAGTCACGCTCATTCCGAATACATTATTCTTGACCAATGGTAGCACTTGACCTCTTCAATTTGGAGGTAAAACACGATAGCGTCTAGATTCTACACACTTGGTAAAGCCAGAAACGAAAATATACGTCAACGTTCATGCATTTGTGCATGAAACAGACCCCGGAACTTCTATTAGTTGATTAAAAACAATTCAAGTTGTCACTAAATATAGCCGTATGTTTAGTAATGTAATGACTTGTTGCACAATAAACACGTGGCAATTGTTTACAAACACTTTCTAAATCTACACGTGATCATGTTATATCCGCTTTTTGATTGGATGCAGCGAGTTTCTACTGCAACCAATAAAATTCTTACCTTGTGTCTCCGAAATTTTATCTTAAAACGCCAAGGGTGAAGAGGACGGGAGTGGATCGTAACCCTTGGCCATGGTTAGCGAAGATGCAGACCTAGACCATCTTCCGATACTGATGATTACAAAATATTGTACCACCATTCTTGCTATAGATCTTACACTAGCAGACACAACTGCAGTTATTTTAAAACTGAATCAAGTTTTTGTTCGTCTGTATAAATGTTTCAGGTCATATATAAAAGGTCGTCAAATTCCTGACTGGAAAAGTTTCTTTCAGTCAGTGAGAATTAGCAGGCCTTAATCAGATTTCTTGACGAATCCATTGTTCAGCAATATGGTAGCTGAACAGTTATTATGATACACGAGGAAGTCATTTATCTAGCTAGCACTTCCAATGACCCTAAATCTACCGCGCTGAAGTCCATCCATTATTCATAGTTCATTATTTAAAATTCATAAATGAATAATGAAATAGTTCACTATTCACTATTCAGTATTAAAAAAATGAATAATGAATAATGAAATAGGTTATGTTTCATTATTCGACTTGGAGCGCTAAATAGTGAAATAAATATAAAAAAAAAATTGTCTGTGACACTAAAGCTATATCCTAAGCCGTAATGACCATTAGAGGGTTTACGGAGGACCTAAATGCAAAAAAACGCGTAAAAATGAAGAAATTTTGAATAATGAAACGGATATTTTGAATAATGGAATGGACTGCTAGGACCCTACAGCCCCTCATTACAGACATATAGTCTTCCTCAATCGAAAGCTTATCAAAAGAGGAACAACAGGTATATAGTTGATATGTTCTGCAACGGATATTAGAGGAGTAACGAAGGACTTAAATATCGAAATACGCGTGAACATTGAGAAATAGCTAATTTTGAATAATGAAATGGATATTTTGAATAATGGATATAGCTATAGACTGCTATGACCCTTCAGTCCCTCATTACAGATATATATTATACCTCAATCGAAAGTTTATCAAGAGAGGAACAAAAGGTATATAGGCAAAATGTTCCGCAACGGATATTAGAGGAGTAACGAATGACTTCAATTTCAAAAAACGCGTCAACATTGAGAAATAGCCAATTTTGATAATGAAATGGATATTTTGAATAATGGAATGGACTGATAGGACCCTTCAGCCCCTAATTACAGATAAATATTATACCTCAATCGAAAGCTTATCAAGAGAGAAACAAAAGGTATATAGTCAGTATGTTCCGCAACAGATATTATAGGAGTAACGAAGGACTTAAATATTGAAATACGCGTGAACATTGAGAAATAGCTTATTTTGAATAATAGAATGGACTGCTGCTACCCGTCAGCTCCTAATTAAGAAAGCAATTAAAGATATATATATATTATACATAAATCGAAAGTTTATTAAGAGAGGAACACAAGATATATAGTTAATATATTACAGGAGTAACGAAGGACTTAAATATCGAAAAAACGTGAACATTGAAAAATAGTCACTTTTCAATAATGAAATGAATATTTTGAATAATGGAATGGACGGCTAGGACCCTTCAGCCCCTAATTATAGATATATATTATACCTCAATCGAAAGCTTATCAAGAGAGGAACAAAATGTATATAGTCAGTATGTTCCGCAACGGATATTTCAGGAGTTAGGAAGGATTTAATATCGAAATACGCGTGAACATTGAGAAATAGCCAATTTTGAACAATGAAATTGATATTTTGAATAATGGAATGGACTACTAGGACCCTTCAGCCCCTAATTACGGATAAATATTATAGCTCAATCGAAGGCTTATCAAAATAGTACAAAAGGTATATAGTCAGTATGTTCCGCAACGGATATTTCAAGAGTAAGGAAGGACATAAATATCGAAATACGCGTGAACATTGAGAAATAGTCAATTTTGAATAACGGAATGGATATATTGAATAATGGAATGGACTGCTAGGACCTTTCAGCCCCTAATTACAGTTATATATTATACCTCAATCGAAAGCTTATCAAAATAGTACAAAAGGTATATAGTCAGTATGTTCCGCAACGGATATTTCAAGAGTAAGGAAGGACTTAAATATCGAAAAACGCGTGAACATTGAGAAATAGCCAATTTTGAATAATGAAATGGATATTTGAAATATTGTAATCGACTGCTTAGACCCCTCAGCCCCTAATTACAGATATTTATTATACATAAATCGAAGGCTTATGAAGAGAGGAACAAAAGATATATAGTTAATATATTAAAGGAGTAACGAAGGACTTAAATATCGAAATACGCGTGAATATTGAGAAATAGCCAATTTTGAATTATGAAATGGACTGCTAGGACCCTTCAGCCCTAATTACAGATATATATTATACCTCAATCGAAAGCTTATCAAGAGAGGAACAAAAGGTATATAGTCAATATGTTCTGTAACGGATATTAGAGGAGTAACGAAGGACTTAAATTTCGAAATACACGTGAACATTGAGAAATAGCTTATTTTGAATAATGGAATGGACTGCTGCTACCCGTCAGCTCCTAATTAAGAAAACAATTACAGATATATATATATATTATACATCAATCGAAAGTTTATCAAGAGAAGAACAAAAGATATATAGTTAATATATTACAGGAGTAACTAAGGACTTAAATATCGAAAAAACGTGAACATTGAGAAATAGCCACTTTTCAATAATGAAATGAATATTTTGAATAATGGAATGGACTGCTAGGACCCTTCAGCACCTAATTTTATATATATATATTATACCTCAATCGAAAGCTTATCAAGAGAAGAACAAAAGGTATATAGTCAGTATGTTCCGCAACGGATATTTCAAGAGTAAGGAAGGACTTAAATATCGAAATACGCGTGAACATTGAGAAATAGCCAATTTTGAATAATGAAATGGATATTTTGAATAATGGAATGGACTACTAGGACCCTTCAGCCATTATTACAGATATACATTATACCTCAATCGAAGGCTTATTAAGAGAGGAACAAAAAGTATATAGTCAATATGTTCCGCAACAGATATTAAAGGAATAACGAAGGAATTAAATATCGAAATACGCGTGAACATTGAGAAATAGCCAATTTTGAATAATGAAATGGATATTTGGAATATTGTAATCGACTGCTAGGACCCTTCATCCCCTAATTACAGATATTTATTTTACATAAATCGAAAGTTTATTAAGAGAGGAACACAAAATATATAGTGAATATAGATCAGGAGTAACGAAGGACTTAAATATCGTAAAACGTGAACATTGAGAAATAGTCACTTTTCAATAATGAAATGAATATTTTGAATAATGGAATGGACGGCTAGGACCCTTCAGCCCCTAATTATAGATATATATTATACCTCAATCGAAAGCTTTTCAAGAGAGGAACAAAATGTATATAGTCAGTGTGTTCCGCAACGGATATTTCAGGAGTAAGGAAGGATTTAATATCGAAATACGCGTGATCATTGAGAAATAGCCAATTTTGAACAATGAAATTGATATTTTGAATAATGGAATGGACTACTAGGACCCTTCAGCCCCTAATTACAGATAAATATTATACCTCAATCGAAAGCTTATCAAGAGAGAAACAAAAGGTATATAGTCAGTATGTTCTGCAACAGATATTAGAGGAGTAACGAAGGACTTAAATATCGAAATACCAGTGAACATTGAGAAATAGCTTATTTTGAATAATGGAATGGACTGCTGCTACCCGTCAGCTCCTCATTAAAAAAACAATTACAGATATATATATTATAAATACATCGAAAGTTTATTAAAAGAGGAACAAAAGAGTCTTCCGAATAAGATTTTTTGCTATCGGAATTCAGATTGATGTTGGAATACGTGGATGTTAGGTGTCACTTTTATTCAAAGGCGTCCTTCAGCTGGCCCCTAAACAAATATATGCTAGTTCAGTGATAATGAACGCCATACTAATTTCCAAATTGTACACAAGAAACTAAAATTAAAATAATACAAGACTAACAAAGGCCAGAGGCTCCTGACTTGGGACAGGCGCAAAAATGCGGCGGGGTTAAACATGTTTGTATTTATATTGATGCTTTTTATCAATTGACGTAGTGAATTATTACAACAAAACAAATCGAAACAAAAAAAAATATTCGGTTTTAATGATCTTTAAAAACTAAATATAACCCATATACATGTATACGTAAGATTAAGAAAAGTAAGTACTAAGTAAGTAAATTTTGTTTAGGGTCGGCTTATATATACACAATAACAGACAAAACATGAGCTCTGACTACTGATGCTAAATTTGGTTGATTATGATATAGGGAATTACTGAAGCAGGACCGGAGCGGGCCCCCTCTTAGGCAGTCAGTGGGCCCCGGCTTGTGAAAAATTCTGGATCTGCCACTGATCAATGGTATAGTGTTTCATGTATACAAACCTTTGGATATGGTAATTAGGTGCAAATGTCAAAATAATCGGATTTATAGCATCTATGACTAGCATCAGTGGAAATACTACATTAGAATAATAGAGATTAATTAGTTTGACAAATAGCTAATGCATTTACAAGTCGACTGTGGTTTAACCGCATTAAAAATAAATACTGGCATCTGATTTGTTTCAGATACTTCTGATATTATCAAGCAAGTGATAATATGAACCCATAATTGATATTTGAATTTATCAACTATTATATATCATGTAGCAAGAAATTTTAACCTATTCCAGCGGCCCATTCCTGTCACTCATTGCATAGTAAATGCCCCCTCTCCACCCCCGAGTAAACTTAAAGCATATCTTACGATATCATTTTATTAATGATTTTATATTAGACATTGACCATTCATTTTTTGTGGAGGTGGAGGCGGCAAGAACTTTTTAAATAATTATTGTGGGTTCCCATTGAAAATAACAGGATTTAAAAACAAAATTGTTCATATTGAGATAAAAATCGAATGTCGAAAAAAATGATAGTCCGAGAATCAAAAATTCCTTAACACGCATGATAGTAACTACTTTCACAACGAGAGGATTTCCCTCAATAATCGTGGTTAATCCTTTAATAACAGTTAGAAATATTAATATACCTATTCCAATCAAAATGTACAAAAGCATTAATTATTTTGTTTATATAAAAGCTTTAAGAAGTAGGCACTTCACATCGGTGTTAATATTTACGCACCCAGCGGCAAGTTGTCATAAATCACGCACTATGAAGCTGGGGTTATAAAACGAATTTTTTTTGGCACAGACATTTTATGAAGATAATATGGTATTCAAAATTAAAACTATGATTAATCTTATTGATCGATGTGTGCAGCCGATATGTTTTATTACTAGATGCTTCGTTCACTCTGCATTGTCATAAAAGGAAAATTAACATAGTTTACTCAGACCTAATAGGCCTCAAAAGAATTTTCTACTTTTTGCGTGATACTTTTTTTATTGCATAATTGATAGGCATGGGAGATACTTTTATTAAGTACAAATTGCGTTAAAAAAAGCAACAGCAACCTATATTTTTTTTTTACTAAAACATACTACAATTTTCTTTAATACGGTTTCGTTCTTAAAATCAACATTCAAAGGCTCGAGAGAGAAAAAAGGCTACAGTACTATTGTACACGTTTATGACTGAGAAAATAAAATAGTTTGTCTTGTCTTGTCGTTTTATGGGAAAATCAATTGTTTGCCCGCCCCCCCCCCCCCGAAAATGAAATGGTTGCTGCCTAAGACATGTACTAAAAAAAATGGCGATGGTCAGTTTATTTTGCTGTTGAGCATAGTTTACAAAGTCATTGCATATCGGTTTTCTTTAATAAAATAAAATAAATATATTTTGGCTAGTGAACAGGATAAAGAAGAAAAAACGGATTACTTTTGAAAAGTCACAAAATACATTCTCATGTTGTACCGTTGTACCACTGTCCCAGGTTAGGGGAGGATTATGATCCCGCGAACATGATTCCCCCCCCCCCCCAATTATGTATGTATGTGCCTGTTCCATGTCAGGAGCCTGTAATTCAGTGGTTGTCGTTTTTTTATGGGTTACATATTTGTTTTTATGAATTATGACATGTGAGAAGCAAAATGTATGTTTAACACGCATATTCATTAGAATATTTTTTGTATGGAGCGCGAGAGGGTCAAAAAGCGGAATTGAGTATTGTGTTATTCAAAATCAATTTCTCGACCATGCTTTCATGGCATCACTTAAGTATTGGCAGGCACACCAGCAGCTGCCCTTAGTCAATGCACTACTGTTGTGGCCACAAAAAACTTGTCCCGTGTTGACGTAAAGCGAATGTAGCGCTCCTCCCTTGACGATGGTTGTTTTTGGTCTACGACATATTGACCTATCCAGTGCTGTTTGTTGATAACTGTTTATTTAGTCTATAAACTGTTGACTTATGCACATTAAATCGATCCACTACGTCAGTAACACTCATGCAAGCATCAACCATTCCAAGAGCCATCTGACGGTCATTTTCGGAGAGGCCTGGTTGACGCCCCATGCAATATTTTCAAACGTTTATGTGTTTTTCTTACCAATGGTGTGTTTCTGAACGTTAGTGCAAAAACAAATTAAATTTCGTCTTAAAAGTACAGGTACAGAAGGTAAAACATCAATTACACGCGCAAAGCTAAAATGGCGTAAAATCAATCACCTGGAAAAAAGTACGACTGCTTAAAAATACAGGTAATTCTAAGGATTATATCAATGATGTTTATTAAAAAAAAATCCAGAAACAACCAAAAAAAATTAAAAAAAAAAGTGTTGCTAAACTTTTTTGGCTCAGTATAGGTTAATTTAATTATTTAGGAATTGTTTAATCATGTCATTGTTTTAATGTCATTTACAATGATTATTTTATTTGACGACACATTTGTTCTGCTATTTTACACACGATTATCTCTGCCTTTGCCTTTACTTGTATTGATTTATTTGAAATAGAAAAGCATGTATTTCATAATCATAAATGATAAATTTATAGAAACCACCATTGCAGAGTGCTGGAATGTGACAAGAGATCAATGCCACCAAAAATTACAATTATAGATCACCACACAGCCTTCAACAATGAGTAAAATCAATGTCCACAATCAGCTATAAATATTACAAAACAACAATGCAAATATAAAACAATTCAAACTAGAAAATTTCAAATAGCCCTCAGTAGAAATGTCTTGAAATAGTGCGATACACAGATTATCAGTTTTGTGCATACATAATTATATTGACTGAAAAGATTCACATTATGACTGACTAAATTATGCTATTACTAGATAGTAATATCTATTAAACCGATTATCTTTACTTTTCCACTTTAAGGATGAACTACATATTAAGTTCATGGTTAATCATGAAGAGACATAAAAAAAGAAATATCATTTTTTTTTGGTTATCTGTTAGAAGTCAAGCCTACTAAAATGGTACAGCCTCGGTGGTTTAGTATTCTTATAGAATATTTTGCATTATAATTGAATATAAAATCTATGAAAAATTTATATGTGTTTACATGCATACGTATGTGTTTAAGTCGACTTCTGCGGGTGTCTGGGACATTCTTAATACAATGTATTTTGATATACAAAAAGCAACATGGGTTTCAACCAATATTTTGTCTTTTCATAATTAATATCGAAGTTTAATTCGGTTATGTTACAAATATAGCATATACCATACCACATCAAGAAGGGGGAAAACATTACAACTACGATGACAAAACAACTAAAAGCAACACGGTAGGGAGGAATAACACATATTGGTGTGTATGTTCATTGGACATACTGTACTTGCTAAGGCAGTATTATATACTTGCAATTATTTTAGTCAGCTACAGCTATTTAGTGGACAACAAACTCCTGTTTTGACACATCAAGTAATGAATGAGCAAGATAAATAAAATAACATGTTTAAGGTTTGAATTATAATTTTTGCAGGGTGGAACGTTGCCTCCAGTATTGTATATTCATGCGGACAACTGCTGGCGGGAAAACAAAAATAAATATGTTTTATCGTTTTGCGAGTTACTGGTGCACATGAAAGTATTTCAAGAGGTAGACATTTGATATCTCATAGCCCACAGTAATCATACTAATAGAATTCCTATCTAAAAAAATTCAGGGAATACAATCATGACAATGGACACACGTATTTTTATGCCCCACCTACGATAGTAGAGGGGCATTATGTTTTCTGGTCTGTGCGTCCGTTCGTTCGTTCGTCTGTTCGTCCGTACGTTCGTCCGTCTGTCCCGCTTCAGGTTAAAGTTTTTGGTCAAGGTAGTTTTTGATGAAGTTGAAGTCCAATCAACTTCAAACTTAGTACACATGTTCCCTATGATATAATCTTTCTAATTTTAATGCCAAATTAGAGTTTTTATCCCAATGTCACGGTCCACTGAACATAGAAAATGAAAGTGCGAGTGGGGCATTCGTGTACTGAGGACACATTCTTGTTCCTACTGAATTGATCGGTGATTCCTTCTACCATTTTTATAAGGGTCGTATCATTATGTATTAACATGAATAACTGTATCCAAATGAACATGATGAATAAGATATAATAAAGCGAGAAAATATACCGACGGAGAATCATAATGAAAAGTCGATTAAAATAAATCATCTCAATATTCAACAGTAAAACAACTAAGACAAACCATTACATAAAAATATAAAGTAACTCCAATACCACCGGAAAACTCGGTTAACAGCTCCTCGAGGGACACCCGTCGTATTTTTAGACTAACTGAATTCATGATATGGAACACCGTCCCTGAAATAATATATCAAGTGTAATATATAAATACTCCACATACATCCACTATCATGACTGTCGCAATATTGCTTCAGAGAAATGTCAAAACAATTAGCAAAAGAATGCACATACAAGAATCGTAATGCGGACAGTTTTAAAATATAAATCAATATAAAATTTGATAGAATTTTTTATGAAAATATTTTTTTTTGCAGGTTCACCTTTCTTTTCTGTATGTTGGACACATACATGAGGATATTGACGCCGGTTTTCAGCAAAATAGTAGATTCCCTCCGTCGAAATGACGCAGAAAAAATCCCTGAGCTTTTGGATCTCTTACCAAATCCAAGCAACTTAATTTGGCAATACAATATTAGGAACTGGCTTCAACCATTTATTGCTGATGTACGGAAACATATCAAGCCATTACATTATAGATTTACAATAGATGAAGTATCTAATAAGATTAAACTGTGTTACAAATCCAATCATGCGGGGCCTTGGAAGATTTCAACAAGTGGAATGTTCATGTTTAACGATAAAGGTGAAGTAGAATTGCCAAAGGGTGTACCAAAAGTATCCACGCCAGTTTTTGACAAAATATTTATCGAAAAAATTGAAAGTGGAATTAATGACTGGAAATGTCTCTTCACGGATCAAATGTCAAACGCGTTGTCTTTGCTTGCTAAAGAGAAAACTAAATATTTATCTTCTTTTCAAATTAAATATTTTTCATTTGAGCAAAACATCTGGACGTTTTATTAGCAAACTCAACTTGAAATCGGTAATTGACTACTTTATAATATTTATTTGTTTTTTCTTTAATCATCAACTAACAACATTTAAGGTCGAAATCAATCGTTGTTTTTTATGTATTTTCAGGAAATACGAAGAACATGACAACTAGACGCACCATATATAGCTCATATGTATATGGCTATATATGTCAAAAGAAACAGATATTTTATTCTATAATACAGGAACTAATAGAACTCATTTTCTTTTTTGATTTGATTTGTTATATACATGAGGTATCATATTTGTTGTGGCTATTTTACCTAGCAGTTGAACAACATATGGTTTCAACAGCAACAGTACAATTATGTTTTATTCAAAATAATGTGCATGCTTTAATATGTAATTTTCAAGAGTTTAAATTTTCTACTTGTGCTGTACTGACATTAAACAGTTTGTAATTATGTTTTCTCTTGAAAAAACATTGATTTCTATCTCGTTTACTTTCCTTTAATTTGATGGATACACGAATACGTGGTAGCGTGATCACCCCGAGTGCGAGAGGTTGTAGTTTGGAACCCAGCTGGATGAAAACGGAGACTTTAGAATTTGTATTTGTTGCTTCTCCGCTTAGCACGCAGCATGAAGGAGTTTGATCAAAGGATTGATTGGCTCGAAGTGATAATGCTATGTCCGTTTCGGTGGACTGTTATCTTATGAACAACGTGACGGTTGTCACATGTGAAGCAGTATTATCTTCCCTTTCGGAGTTGCCGAGATCACCCCAAGCTTTTGGTGGGATGCCTGTTGCTTGTAGGTTTTAATTTCTTTGACGTTTCTTCCTCACTATTGTTTGTCTTTTCTTTTGTAGCCATGGCGTTAGTTTACTTTCGATTTATGAGTTTGAATGTCCCTCTGGTATCTTTTACTCCTCCTTTATGAATTAGCTTGTTGAAAATCCGACTCTGCGTGTGGTTCAAGTGAAAAGTAAAGTTATTTTTCATGTTACATTAACTTGTTCTTGTCCTGAATATGCATATTTATTTCCCACTGGACAGTGCGAATCACCAAGATTCATCTTTTATTTCGTATTTGAATGTTTCAAAGTCATTTAAAGTCTTGCACATGTATATTAGTTAGTGTTAATTATGACCTTCAAATCTAAGGCCCGCTATCTAACTTTGCAAAAAGAATTTAAAGCAGTGTTTTCATTAGCTTGACTTGTTTGCAATATAAAAAAAATCAGTCGAAAAGTGCATTGAGAATCACACTGCTTTTCCAAGCTTCACCTGATAAATGTTCGTCACTTTTATATTCAAGATTGACATTTTTAGACGGAAAGTAAATCTTTGCAAAATGCTGTAGAAATGGATAAATACACATACATTCCATGTATATTTTTTATTTCTTCGACATAGAAAATGACCAATTACACAGCTTGTTTTAAAGATTATTTTCATGTGGGGAAATTTCCCCAATATTGTTAAGTGTTCACGTATGTGTTGTCTTCCTGTATGGATGTTTTCCCACTACTTGTAATTTAATGGGGAAATTTCCCCATTTCGTATTCTTTTATCACCATATTGAAAGTCATATTTAATTTGGGGATATTTCCCCACTTTATTCATGATGTTAATTACAGTTACTTACACATACTTCTCAAACTTATAATTATATTTGAAGAAAAGTGGGGATATTTCCCCAGTCTGAAGGTCTTTTTTCTGGGGATATTTCCCCAGTCTAAAGGTCATTTTATTCCGGGGATATTTCCCCATTTTCATTTATTTTTAAATTCATTATGATAATAGATGAGGAAAAATTTCAATGAGTTTCATCATTCTTTGTTGCTGCATGAATATAAAGTTAACATCAGGTGTAATTCTGGATAAATTTTCACTAATTTTTAGCAACTGAATCGCCTCGCTTCTTCAAATAAAGATGTTTTTTACAATAAACGTTGACAATCTTTTTGTTTACCGAACTTGAAACCACACTAAAAAGAGAATAAAATAGATTTTCTCTTTTTCAAATAGAACGCGTTTATAGTTAATATATTACAGGAGTAACGAAGGACTTAAATATCGAAAAAAAGTGAACAGTGAGAAATAGTCACTTTTCAATAATGAAATGAATAATTTGAATAATGGAATGGACGGCTAGGACCCTTCAGCCCCTAATTATAGATATATATTATACCTCAATCGAAAGCTTATCAAGAGAGGAACAAAATGTATATAGTCAGGATGTTTCGCAACGGATATTTTAAGAGTAAGGAAGGACTTAAATATCGAAATACGCGTGAACATTGAGAAATAGTCAATTTTGAATAACGTAATGGATATATTGAATAATGGAATGGACTGCTAGGACCTTTCAGCCCCTAATTACAGATATATATTATACATACATCAAAAGCTTATGAAGATAGAACAAAAGATATATAGTTAATATACTACAGGAGTAACGAAGGACTTAAATATCGAAATACGCGTGAATATTGAGATATAGTCAATTTTGAATTATGAAATGGACTGCTAGGACCCTTCAGCCCCTAATTAAAGATATATATTATGCCTCAATCGAAAGCTTATCAAGAGAGAAACAAAAGGTATATAGTCAATATGTTTCGCAACGGATATTAAGGAGTAACGAAGGACTTAAATATCGAAATACGCGTGAACTTTGAGAAATAGCCAATTTTGAATAACGAAATGGATATTTTGAATAATGGAATGGACTGCTAGGACCCCTCAGCCCCTAATTACAAATATATAATATACCTCAATCGAAAGCTTAACAAAAGAAGAACAAAAGGTATATAGTCAATATGTTCCGCAACGGATATTAGAGGAGTAGCGAAGGACTTAGATATCGAAAAACGCGTGAACATTGAGAAATAGCCAATTTTGAATAATAAAATGGATATTTGGAATATTGTAATCGACTGCTAGGACCCCTCAGCCCTTTAATTACAGTTATTTATTATACATAAATCGAAAGCTTATGAAGAGAGGAACACAAGATATATAGTTAATATATTAAAGGAGTAACGAAGGACTTAAATATCGAAATACGCGTGAATATTGAGAAATAGCCAATTTTGAATAATGAAATGGACTGCTAGGACCCTTCAGCCCTAATTACAGATATATATTATACCTCAATCGAAAGCTTATCAAGAGAGGAACAAAAGGTATATAGTCAATATGTTCTGCAACGGATATTAGAGGAGTAACGAAGGACTTAAATTTCGAAATACGCGTGAACATTGAGAAATAGCTTATTTTGAATAATGGAATGGACTGCTGCTACCCGTCAGCTCCTAATTAAGAAAACAATTACAGATATATATATATTATGCATAAATCGAAGGTTTATTAAGAGAGGAACAAAAGATATATAGTTAATATATTACAGGAGTAGCGAAAGACTTAAATATCGAAAAAACGTGCACATTGAGAAATAGTCACTTTTCAATAATGAAATGAATATTTTTAATAATGGAATGGACGGCTAGGACCCTTCAGCCCCTAATTATAGATATATTTTATACCTCAATCAAAATCTTATTAAGAGAGGAACAAAAGATATATAGTCAGGATGTTCTGCAACGGATATTTCAGGAGTAAGGAAGGACTTAGATATCGAAATACGCGTGAACATTGAGAAATAGCCAATTTTGAATAATGAAGTGGATATTTTAAATAATGGAATGGACTGCTAGGACCCTTCAGCCCCTTATTACAGATATATATTATACCTCAATTTAAAGCTTATCAACAGAGGAACAAATGGAATATAGTCATTATGTTCTTCAACGGATATTAGAGGAGTAACGAAGGACTTAAATATCGAAATACGCGCGAACATTGAGAAATAGCTTATTTTGAATATTGGAATGGACTGCTGCTACCAGTCATCTCCTAATTTAGGAAAACATTCTACACCTAATCAAGGTTTATTGATAGTGGAATAAACTGAGTATAAACGATATTAGCCGCAATGTCCATTAGAGGAGTACGGATGACCTAAATGCCAAAACACGCCTGAAAATAAAGAAATAGCCAGTTTTAAATAATGAAATGGATATTTTGAATAATGGAATGGACTGCTGCGACACTTTAGCCCCTAATTATGGATATACATTATACATAATTCGAACGCTTATGAAGAGAGGAACAAAATGTATATAGTCGATATGTTCCGCAACGCATATTACAGGAGTATCGGAGGACCTAAATATCGAAATAGGCGTAAACATTAAGAAATAGCTGATTTTGAATATTGGAATGGACTGCTGCAACCCGTCAGCCCCAAGTTAAGGAAATATTTGTGTACAAAGTTAAACTTATTGATACAGGAATAAGCTGAGTATAAACAATATGAACCGCAATGACCATTAAAGGGGTTACGGAGGACTTAAATGTAAAAATACGCGTGAAAATTAAGAAATAGTTAATTTGGAGTAATGAAATGAATATTTTGAATAATGGAATGGACTGCTGTGATCCTTCAGCCCCTTATTAAAGATATATTGTATACCTCATTCGAACGCTTATCAATAGAGGAATATATAGTCAATATATGTTTTGCTACGCATATAAAAGGAGTATCGGAAATACGCGTAAAATTTAGAAATAGCATATTTTGAATGATTGAATAGACTGATGCGACCCGCCAATCCCTAATTAAAGAAACATTATACTAGTACGTCTTTTTTAATAATAGGTTGACGGGTCGCAGCTGTCCATTCCAATATACAAAATAAGACAGTTCTTAATATTCACGCGTTTTTCGATATTTAGGTCCTTCCTTATTCCTCTTTTAGGCGTTGAAAATATAATGACTTGTAAGAGTATTTGAATGCAGATACACTTTTTGATTTTTTTAATTTCACTGGATAGTGAATTCCACACTTTTGGACCACTAAAAGAACAAATTGATTTTTATAATACTGTATTTGATTTAGAGTAGTTTGATTATAAGAGTTCTGCCACACCCCAATTCTGAGGGTAATTTCTGCTGTGAATAGACCCAATAATCAGAAAATCTCGCACGCCCGTTGACGAGGTTGTGAGGGGAAAACGTGGGTGGTTGGGGTTGATGGGAAAGAGTGGGGGGGTTGAGAATGAGGGAAAATGTGTGGAAGAAAGAAACACACACACAAAAAATTCACAGATAGAATAAACACAATGGATTACAAGAATACAAATATGTCTGATCAGAGAGAGAATACGCCACAAGAGGTAGAAATTCTGGACAACTGGCCGCTGTCAAGGCCAAGCGAGACCAGTGCTGCAATGATGTGGAAATTCTCAAATGGCGAGAGGTAGGACTAATCCTGGAGTGTCAAAAACATTAAAGATGTTGACACGAAGTTTGGGTAAAAAAAACTATAAACTTGTGTTGGAAAGGGGGAACTATTCGCACTTGGAGATGTAACCCCTCTAATGGTCATTGCGGCACATATCTTTTATACTCTATCAATAAGCTTTGATTTGGTGTATAAATTTTTCCTTGGTTAGGGACTGACGGGCTGCAGCAGTCCATTCCATTATTCAAAATAAGCTATTTCTCAATATTCAAGAGTCTTTCAATATTTAAATCCTTCGTTACTCCTCTAATATTCGTTGCGGAACATATTGACTATATACATTTTGTTCCTCTATTGACAAAAACATGATTGATAAGCTTTCAAATGGGGTATAAGGTATATCTATACTTAGGGGCCAAAGGGTCGAAGCAGTCCATTCCATTATTCAAAATATCTATTGCATTATTCAAAATTGGCTATTTCTGAACTTTCACGGTTATTTTTGCATTTAGGTCCTCCGTTACCCCTCTAATGGTCATTGCGGCAAATGTCATTTCTACTCAGTTTATTCTTCTATCAATAACCTTTAATTTGATGTATACATTTTTCCTTGATTAGGGACTGAAGGTTTGCAGCACTCCATTTCATTATTCAAAATACGTTATGTCTTAATGTTCAAACGTATTTCGATATTTAGGTCCTTCATAACTCCTCTAATATGGGTTGCGGAACATGTTGACTATATACCTTTTGTCCTCTCGTAACAACCTTTCAAATGAGGTATAAGGTTTGTCTATATAAGGGGCTAAAAGGTCGCAGCAGTTCATTCCATAATTCAAAATATCTATTTCATTATTCAAAATTGGTTGTTTCTTAATTTTCACGCGTATTTTGGCATTTAGGTCCTCCGTAACCCCTCTAATGGTAATTACTATTTATTGTTTATACTCAGTATATTCAGTATCAATATACTTTAAATTGGGATCTGACGGGTAGCAGCAGTCCATTCCATTATTCGAAATAAGTTATTTCTCAATTTTCACGCGTATTTCGATATTTAAATCCTTCGTTGTTCCTCTAATATTCGTTATGGAACATATTGACTATATACATGGTGTTCCTCTTTTAATAAGCTTTTGAATGAGGTACAAGGTTTATCTATAACTAGGGGCTAAAGGGTCGCAGCAGTCCATTCAATTATTCACAATTTCTATTTCATTATTCTAAATAAACTATTTCTTAAAGTTCAAGCGTATTTCGATATTAAGGTCTATCGTTACACCAGTAATATGCGTTGCGGAACATGTGACATGTTGATTATATAATTTTTGTTTCTCCCGTAATAAGCTCTCGAATGAGGTATAAGGTTTATCTATAATAAGGGGTTAAAGTGTCGCACCAGTCCATTGCATAATTCAAAATATCTATTGCATTATTCAAAATTGGCTATTTCTTAATTTTCATGCGTATTTTGGCATTCGCGTATATTGGCATTTAGGTCCTCCGAACCCCTCTATTGGTCATTGTGGCACATATCCTTTATACTCAGTTTATTCCACTATCAATAAGCTTTAATTTGGTGTATAAATTTTGCCTTGATTAGGGACTGAAGGGTTGCAGCAGTCCATTCCATTATTCAAAATAAGCTTTTTCTCAATGATTAAGCGTATTTCGATATTTAATTCCTTCGTTACTCCTCTAATATTCGTTGCAGAACATATTCTCTCTCTATATATATATATATGTTGTTCCTCTCTTAATAAGCTTTCGAATGAAGTATAATGTATATCTATAATAAGGGGTTAAAGTGTCGCACCAGTCCATTCCATAATTCAAAATATCTATCTCAGTATTCAAAATTGGCTATTTCTTAATTTTCATTCGTAATTTGGCATACGCGTATTTTGGCATTTAGGTCCTCCGAACCCCTCTAATGGTCATTGCGGCACATATCCATTATACTTAGTTTATTCCTCTATCAATAAGCTTTAATTTGGTGTATACATTTTGCCTTGATTAGGGACTGAAGGGTTGCAGCAGTCCATTCCATTATTCAAAATAAGCTATTTCTCAATGATTAAGCGTATTTCGATATTTAATTCCTTCGTTACTCCTCTAATATTCGTTGCAGAACATATTGACTATAAAGATGTTCTTCCTCTCTTAATAAGCTTTCGAATGAGGTATAAGGTATATCTATAATTAGGGGCTAAAGGGTCGCAGCTGTCCATTCCATTATTCAAAATATCCATTTCATTATTCAAAATTGGCTATTTCTTAATTTTCATACCTATTTTGGCATTAAGGTCCTCATTAACCCTTCTAATGGTCATTGCGGCACATATCGTTTATACTCTATATTTTCTATTAATAAGCTTTAATTTGGTGTATAAATTTTGCATTGATTAGGGACTGAAGGGTTGCAGCAGTCCATTCCATTATTCAAAATAATGTATTTCTCAATGATTAAGCGTATTTCGATATTCAAATCCTACGATACTCCTCTAATTTTCTTTGGGGAACATATTGACTATATACGTTTTGTTCCTCTCGTAATAAGCTTTCGAATGAGGTTGACGGTTTATCTATAATTAGGGGCTAAAGGGTCGCAGCAGTTCATTCCATAATTCAAAATATCCATTTCATTATTCAAAATTAGCTATTTTTTATTTTCATAAGTATTTTGGCATTTAGGTCCTCCGTAACCCCTCTAATGGTCATTACTCAGTTTGTTCCTTTATCAATAAGCTTTAATTTGGAGTATAACCTTTGCATTGATTAGGGACCGAAGGGTTGCAGCGGTCCATTCCATTATTCAAAATAAGCTATTTCTTAATGTTCAAGCGTATTTCGAAATTTAGGTCCTTCGTTACTTCTCTAATAAGCGTTGCTGAACATGTTGACTATATACCTTTTGTTCTTCTTGTAATAAGCTCTCGAATGAGGTATAAGGTATATCTATAATTACGGGCCAAAGGGTCGAAGCAGTCCATTCCATTATTCAAAATATCTGTTTCATTATTCAAAATTGGCTATTTCTTAATTTTCACGCGTATTTTTGCATTTAGGTCCTCTGTAACCCCTCTAATGGTCATTGCGGCTCATATCATTTATACTCAGTTTATTCCTCTATCAATAAGCTTTAATTTGGTATATAATTTTTTCCTTGATTAGGGACTGAAGGGTTGCAGCAGTCCATTCCATTATTCAAAATAATCTTTCGAATGAGGTATAAGGTATATCTATAAGTAAAGGCTAAAGGGTCGCAGCAGTCCATTCCATTACTCAAAATATCTATTTCATTATTCAAAATTGGCTATTTCTTAATTTTCACGCATATTTTTGCATTTAGGTCCTCCGTAACACCTCTAATGGTCATTGCAATTCATATCATTTATACTCAGTTTATTCCTCTATCAATCAGCTTTAATTTGGTGTATATTTTTTTCCTTGATTAGGGACTGAAGGGTTGCAGCAGTCCATTCCATTATTCAAAATAATCTTTCGAATGAGGTATAAGCTATATCTATAAGTAAGGGCTAAAGGGTCGCAGCAGTCCATTCCATTACTCAAAATATCTATTTCATTATTCAAAATTGATTATTTCTTGATTTTCACGCATATTTTGGCATTAAGGTCCTCCGTAACCCCTCTAATGGTCATTGCGGCTCATATTGTTTATATTTTTGGCAGCCCATTTGAAGTTGTTTTGGCCTTTGCCGTTTACATCAATATCTCAAAATCAATTAGGTTTTACCGTATAGCGGGTAAATTTTCGCTAATTTTCGCGGATAGAACCAAATCGACAAAAATGAATTTCGCCAATTTAAAAGTGTACATGCAACGGTATTGATAAAAGTTTTTAAACCGCAAAAATAATAACCGCCAAAATATTTCGTATACCTTTTTATATGAAAATCGCGAAATTTTACACCCGCGAATATAACCCGCTGTACGGTATCTCTTCCTATGGTAAGTACCATGAACCGAATTTTAAGTTATATCAGTTGTTTGTATGACTTGTTCCTTGGCTACAAGTTTTGTATAGGTGTAAAGTACCATGGCTCGTTAATGTGTCAGTAAACGGAAATTCTGAAGAAAAGATTCATCATTTAATCAGCCGATATGGATTTCATTCACTCTTTCATCATTAGCAGTTTTTGTCAGATTATAATCGTGATAATATAATGTTTTTATTGCAAAAGCTTCATAGAGTGGTCATAAAGATACATTTTAAAAAATAAATCAATGAACTTAATATGACAGTATCTTAAATGGTCCTTTTTGAACAAAAAAATAAATCAGCCAAATATGACACCATCTAAAATAGTCCTTTTAACAAACATTTAATCACAAAAACAAAAAAACATCTGAAATAGTTTTTTTAACAAACCATTTAATGAACCAAACATGACACCATCTGTACTGGTCCTTCAAACAAACCATATAATTAACTGAACATGACGCGATCTGAAATGGTCCGTTAAACAAAACATTAAATCATCCAAATATGACATGATATGTGAATGTCTTATTTACAGACTAATTAATCACCAAACATGACATCATCAGAAATGGTCCTTTTAACAACTTAATGAAATACTCAAACATGCCACAATCGTAAATGGTACTTTAAACAAACAACCAAATCAACTAAACATGACACATCTGAAATGGTCATTTAAATAAATAAATAAAATCCACCAAACATGCCATCATGGGAAATGGGTTTTTAACAAACCATTAAAACACACAAACATGACACCATTTGAAATGGTCCCTTTAACAAACTACTAAATCAACCAAACAGGACACCATATGATATGGTTCTTTTCAACAAATAAATTAATGAATTAAAAAATGATATCGATATCATCTGAAATGGTATTTTAAACAAGCTAGTGATCAACCAAACATAATACCGTCTGAAATGATAATTTTAACAACAAAATAAATCAAAATAACAAGACACCATCTAAACTGTTCCTTATAACAATCAAACAAATCAATTAAAAATGACACCATCTGAAATGATCTTTTAGACAACTTAATAAATCAACCAAATATGACACTATCTGAAATAGTAATTTTAACAAAGGACTAGGCCCAATAAGTCCCCTTTTTAGCCCCAAACTATTGTTAGAATGGAAACATTAAGTTATTTATTGGAAAGTAGAATGTTTCTGCTACATCAATATGGACTGTTCTTGACAATACAATGCATATATATATATCGGGTACTAGCACATTCAGTCATGCTAAATTACTAAAATCTTCACAATTCTACCATTTGAGTTAAATTTTAGACGGTTTCCGTTTTAAATGAAAGTGGCCGCTTTTGTGTTAATTCTTAATATTGAAATGTTAATTGAATATGATGATAATACATAACATATTAAAAGGTTGAGGATGAACACGGATGCGGCCACTTTTAATTTTGACAAAAAACATCCAAAAAGTGACATTTTGGGCGTATTGGATAGATTTTTCATATACAAGCTTGAATCAGAGCGTGTGTAATGACTTAATCAGTTAAAATCTTTCACGTTAACGTACACATTTTTTTAACAGGTTATGACCCTTTTCACTTTACCATTATATGCTTTTAGTTTTACTTCGATTGTATAAAATTTTGGTGATTGTTTTTCTAACACCATTTTGATTTTATTGTTTAATAATCATTGCATTTTATATGATATTACATTTACCAATATTTTTTGTTTTTTATTGTATAGAACATATTTGTCACAGTTTCTGTTTGTGCTTATAAGATAAATTTTCCTAGTGTCATAAGTAAGATAGGTAATTGATAGAAACAAACAGACTTTAATTTGTCCCCTACTTGTTATTTCAAAGGTGACAATTATCACATTTTTAACAAAAGGATTATTTTCTTGTGAATATGCGTATCATACTTTTTAATTAGACTAACACGAACTTTCAATACTGTAACATTTTGATTTTAAATGAATAAATTAGGCCTCCTCAAATACTAGCAGGAATTATTTACAATAAAAATATATGTTTAATAAAGTAGTTATTCCATGCAAAAAACTCTTTTTTTAATATACTACAACCCAACATAACTTTTACCATGTTCACTTAAAATCTGATTTTTTTTTTTATTTATTTGAAAACACATAAATAAAGGCAAAAGTAGTATACCGCTGTTCAAAACTCATAAATCCATGGACAAAAAACAAGATCGGGGTAACAAACTAAAACCGAGGGAAACGTATTAAATATAAGAGGAGAACAACGACACAACGCTAAAATGTAACACACACAGAAACGGACCAAGCATCAGACAAAATCCCACGAGAATAACAAATATAACATGAAAACCAAAAACATGAATTTGGGATAGACAAGTACCGTGACACGTCTTATTGCAATGTGAAATTACACTAAAAAAATAAGAGAAAACAAACGACGCAACGTTAAAATGTAACACACACTGAATCGAACAATAAACACAGGTTCTTAATTGTCCTGATTAACTTCAAATAATCTTATAAATCTAACAAATAATAATAATACTTATCTTGAGAAGTGTCAAAAAGTTTGAAGTTGTCTTTGTTTGTCCAAATATAACACATGTTCAGCTGATTAGATATTATAAACAGATTAATGTCTTTTCATTTTCTCCAAGATCTTCTTTTACTTTGTGTTTTTTTTATTTTCAATTTTTACTGAAGTTATTATTTATGTTTGTGTTTCTAATTCCTGTACTTAAGACTCATGTCTTTTTTGTAATGATGTTCAGCAAGTTTTTATTATAAATGTATGATATGATTGTCAGTTAATATCATCATGTAAATCATCGGTGGAATTTTTGCTCTGCTTAAATATTGGAAGTACATGATCTTTTCTAGCATGCATATACATATAATTTTTAAATTAAACTGTCGGAAATACATTATTAATAAGGTTTATAATTCACATTCACCTTTTAAATCTAAATACAACATTTCATTTAAAATTAGAAAAATTTTCATCTTTAAACCCACTCCCCTTCTTTCTTGTATATGTTGTATTATAAAGAAAAGATCGGATTCAGAGTTACAATCTATTTTATTTTTATCTCTGATCATGTTTCATTGAATGATGCTGTGTACCTAACATCATAGGGTTATTACAAATGGTATGTTAATTTGGAGTTATGTGGTTAATTGATAAAATACTGATAATGTGCCAAGTTGAAACGACAAAGCATCACTAGCTTATTTCAGATAGATAAGGGCATGCTATTTACTTTTTCATTTGCATAAACACAGCTGTGTGTGCTCAAATATTGAAGGGATAGATACACAAAGAAGAAAGTGCATAAGTACGAAATTTATTGTGTCTTTTTGTTTACAATACCTAACATATATAATACAGTATGTGTGTCTCTGGTTTCATAACGTCCAAACCAAACGTTCCTATCATATTCTACATTTAATATATAATACTATCATGGTAGAAGGAGGACGGGGGTTGGGGGTAATGTTAACTTCAAACTTTAAAAAAAAATCTTTTGAAACATTTTTTGGGGGGTTCCGCTCATTTGTACATACTTGTTTAAGTCAGAATTAAGTCATACCTTATTTTTATCAATAAATCATTTAAATCTTGAACACTGTTATCTCTCTTTACCCCTTTTATATCTTACATTATGAGGGAAGATTTATTTCAGAAGACAATAAAATATGTTTGGTCAGATAAGTGTAGTAACATTCCATAGACTAACAATTTCACTGGGTTTAGAATTAATGAAAAAAATGTTAAATAGTCGCAATTATGTTACTTCTTATACTATGTAAAATATTCAAACAAGTTGCGCACGATTAAAAACAAATAGGATTAAATGATATACATGTATAGAAAAGAGACTGCGAAATAAATAGGTTGAAATATGCCTACCTTGTTCTTTTGAAAATTCACATGATTAAAGTTTTCTTCAGTCCAAAACATATATCAGGAAGTTGGAATATGGGAGGAGTTTTTACAGGAAATTACGTTTTTTATTGCGGTAGTAAGAGGAATTCACACATTGCAACTTTGATATGTAGAACACAAAAATGCACTGTACGTCATTAAAATATTATTGTTTTGTAGCGACGTGAACTTATAACTATTGTATTTATTGTGAAAACAAAATCTATTCTTTAAATACTTTATGCTTATAAAAGAATCATAATTTAGCCTACCAACTTTAAAAACATGATTTTAAATATTCAAGGGCATATTGTTTGTGTTATAGATAATAGCACTAGTAACCCGAATTTAACTTGAACGGACAAAAACGTGTTAACGCTATTTAAATGAGATTGATCGTTATTTGATAAAGATTGACAAAAATTAAAAATTATATTTAATTCATATCAATTCATATCAATTCATTTTAACGCCAGTCAAATAGATTTCTCTGCGGTGAATCAATTGAAATCAAGTTACTGGTTAGTTGCGTTAAACTAATAGGCCACGCCCCCGTTAAACTATTTCAAACATCCATTAATTCGTTTTAAACATGGATGAGACCCGAGCTTTTTACAGGTAAATCACCACAGCAAAACGACCTCGATGTATCTATCGTTTTTTGTTTCAAACTTTAAATGCGTAGTCTTATTAAGTCACATGCTCCACAATTTAATTAAACGAACGTATAATACACGTGACATTTTCATATATAAGGCATTTAAATAAAAACATTAAAATATATATGCACGCGTGGTTTAAAAATGTCAAACTAGGGAATCTGTTGAAAATAAAATAGTTAGATGGATAACATAAATTTAATTTGCTCAAATGCACTAGATCTTTATCGCATATATATATGTGCGTTTCAAAAATTACTGAATGCAATGAAACCTCATGGCATGTAAGTAACATGTGGTCATTTGCAACTATTTACGAAACTTTATGTATTCCTGTATATTTACCGTTTCTCTTTTCTCTTTTTATGTTTACTATATTGTACTCGTAAATCAAATGTAGACATGGAAACTACACAGCAATTATTTATTGTGTACATAATTTAAATCGATGTATCTTATATTTCCGGTAAGCAACAAATATTCATTCTCTTGCCGTATATTGATATACGGAAAAGCTTGTAATGAAAAACAAGGTTTTGATGAATTGAATAATAAAATTGATGAAGACAATGTTGACGTATGTTGAATATGATAAACAGAAAGTCATACCCAAAATTATAAATGAAGTAGCAGCCCACTGAACTTTTAAAACTGTGTTAAATTGTAATACCGGTCACTGGCCAAATCGGGCGTTAATTGTGGAAAAGAAGCAAATATCAAACAAAAATATTGTTCTTACGATTCTGTAAAAAGATTATTGTGCTGTCATGCACCCTGACGTACTTGTAATAAATGAAAATATATATATGAGATAAATTTTAGTCTGCGATAACGATGGGTAAGTTGATTTAAGTTTAACGACCTAGACTAGCTATTTATCGGCATACTCTCACGTTTTTAATGTTTTAAAAGAAAACATATATTTACGTTTTGGGCATTAAATATAAGTCTACTTACCAAATTGAAATGAACATAAACATTGTTAAAAAAAATGGAAAAGAAACATTCTGCATTGTTGTTTTCATATAATTTTATTTCCTATATATTTGAGCGGAAATTTCTAAGTTAAAACTGATTGTAGTATAGATAAAATATTTCATCTAGGTGCTCTCGTTGAAGTTCGCGTTACATATTTAAATGAATTTCATTGGTCGGAACGTTTGCAAACTTTCAATTCAATACACAATATAGAGTCCAGTTCGGCAAAAAAAAAATCAAATTAAGACTCTACTTTGTCCGATTAAACAAACAGAATTTAGAAAAATAACACTTTTACGATTCTTTCAACCACGACCAAAATATCTATCTTTTTCTCCGCTGAAAATCATCATTACTATTGATATTAGAACAAGTCAAAAGTTGCCGGAGCCGGTTGATTTATGATGCATACGAAACTTTAATAATTAATTATACGGTTTGTATTTTTCCAAATAACTACTATATCCGATAAAAATCGAAAAATAAATTATCGGTTAAAACTACCGATTTTTCTATGAGACAAACATTATCCTTATATGAGTCAAATTTGCAATATAGATTCATAAAGGACAAACCATATCCTCATGTTTTTTATGCAACACTAGTAAGCATAGTTCGTCTGTTCTCGCTTCAAACCAAGCCATCATAAATACACCAGAGATGACTAAAATGAAAGTCTTTTCGCTCATTGAGATTTTTTGGTAGGTATTAAGCTTCAATTCGACCATTAATTACCGTAAATTTTCGATTTTTGCAAAATTACGAAAAATATGTTATAATCCTTGACCTTCCCGAAGCTTATACTTCGTTTAGTCGATTGCATGAAAGTTTTTTTTAAGAAACCGGTCTTTTACTGCAAAAAAAAAAAAAAAAAAAAGATAAAAGCGATTTTTGCTTGAAGTAACGAATCTCATTCTTACAAGAAAATGAAAGTTTTCGTGTTTTAGGTTGTGCTGAAGCAAACGTAAAAGTTGAAATAAAAATTACACTCCGAGATTACACTAAAGACATTTCGCTAGCACACATGGGACTAGATTTATTAATTGTTCATTTGCAAGTCAAAATTAATAATCATGCAAAACAAATGATAAAACTTCCCAATTTAAAATTGAGAAAAAACCGACAGGAAACCAAAGTACAAAGGTACGGCATTTATTTAAAAACAATCTCCATCCAACTTCAAAATGTGAGGTAAATCGATTAGCTTACGCTAGCCAAGCAACCAACAGACAAAATAAATCTTGACTCTCCGATCAAGACTTTCTATAGACACGGAATAAAAAATAACGGAAAATAATAGCATGTTAGAAAGGTTACAAACACATTTATACAAACATGAAGCAGCTGTTTTTTTTACTGAACTGGTCAGTGGTAATACAAAACTAGGGTTTCAAAAAGATGAAGAAAAAGAAAAAGACATTTAAACATGCTAAAGTTTCTGAAAAAGCAAATCAGACATAGTGTTTAACTAAAATTGAAAAAAAAGGACCATGATAGTCCATAATATGTAAACATTTATTTCAGAAAGCCAACAACAAAATGAAAGGAAACTATGTATTGCTTAAAATCATTGACCAGGGCCGTAACAGCCTCATGTTTAAAATTTTAAAACAAAGTCACAGTACAAAGGCTTGTCTTCATATCAAATTGTTTTCACGGCGAATGTCTTGCAAGAAGCAAACTCCCATTACTCCGATGTCGCCCCTGCTTAATTTTGCGTGATCCATGCATTCCCTATTTCCATTCTCAATTTTATGTTTCTGAATTACTTGTCTTTTGTTCATTTACTTCCCTACTAAATGTCTATAGTGTAAGTGTTAATTTTCATTTGTAAATGTCTGGTTTCGCAATAATGCATGTCCACCAATATCCAGACATTGTGCGAAAAAATATAGTTTAGAAGATATTATTCTATGCTGAATACAGAAAACATATAGTCGTTTCTTCATGAAGATTTGAACTCTAACATTAAAGAGAACCAAACTGGCTGTCCTTTTTGAGTATTTCCATCTGGTGTCTTACATTTAAGGGTTTAACTAGTATTAACATGATTAAGTCGTGTCAACTTACTGTCAAGACAGACGCCTTTATAGAAAATAAAGGAATATGGGGTAAACATACACGGGACCTAATCGAACACAAAGTCAGAGCTTAACAAAAATACAAATTATCAATGGTCAGCGTTTGTATTCCTGTTCATCTTTAAAGTCGCTAGAGGGTCTTCAACGATGAAAGAATCTGAGAGTACTTAAGTTTCTGACAGCTAGTTCACACTGTTACGTTTGGAGTCTTCCTGTCCGTCATCCCGCAATCTGATAATTTGATTATCTGTCTCAGGACCTGCGCATATATAAAATACTTGCCACTGAACATTGAACCAAGTAAAATCAATACACATCGTTTCATATATAAAAATCAATCTACAGATGATTATGCATTTCTTAGTTGGTTAGATTCCCTTTTGTGGGAGTTGAACACTTTGCGGGACAATTTTCTTCTCATGGGAAGATATATTTTTCCCATGGGAATATTAGTTTTTTCTTTTCTTTTTTTTCAGAATTTGTAAAAGTGCTATGAAATATCGAAATGGACTGACAATCATGCACTAGTAACCAATGACTGGAACAATATAACAGGCATTTCAATAAATTAAAAGTATTTCTATCATACTTTTACACTCTAAAGTCTTTTTATATCGTTGAATGATTGATAGAAATTCTACCGTTCAGCGAATGATTTTACAATTTGAATCTTTCACCTTTGTTTTCGGTCAATATCATCGTGCATTTCATGTAATAGTGTTCGCTGAACTGTCACGTATCAGAAACATGCCTTTTGAATTTCAGAATTAAAATTATATTTTGTTTTAATCTATAATTATACATGGGGAATGATGAATCGTGTTTTTGATTGTTTTCTAATTATAACCTTTTAATTTCGTGAATTTACATCATAATTATTATGAATGTAATTATTCTTTTTCGTCTACGTAACTCGATATGCGTGTTTTTCGCCACTACAAAGATGAGCACGAACTTTTTTTGTTCAAATTTCCTAATCATGCTTATGCAATGTTGTAACTCGTCTACACAAAAATCTTTTATTTCAATTCATTTTTGGTCTTTTCTAGATCTTTTATAACCTCTCAGGTAATTTTCAAAGAAAATCCAGAGTTTTCGGCATTTACAAGGACGCGTACGAATGAGGATTAAATATAATCTTTTTGTGATATATTCACTTGTACTTTACCCGTAGGCTGTCTTCGTGTACTGCAATTTATGGTTTACATGTTTAAAGGAATACGAATACTTTATTTCTCATAAAACTTCAATTATTAGTTGTCAAGAACATACATACACATAACTATAAGGTAAAATTAGTACATGCATGTGTAAACGATACAATTAAATTAGCTTGGAGGACTGACTTTCACATTTATAACTTTTACATAGTTTTTCTAATATTACAATATTTGATGAGTTTAACTGTTGATCAGCTTTAAAGATATAAGGGTTTGACTAACAGTAGTTCCTTAAACATTTCCTTCTTTTTCTATAGTTTATATGTTCTACAATTCATAATGTAATGGTACTCATCATCAATGTTGTTTGTGTCACAGAGACGACATATTCTGTCTTCTCTGTGTAAATCCTGAAACCTTCTGGACTCAATCGGCAACTACCACATCTATATCTGCGTAATATATGAATTTAGAAATGTAAAAAGGAGTTTTCTAATTGATAATTCTTTTTGAAAATATGACAGCATTATGTTTTATGCGATTCTGCATAAAAGCAAAGAATTCTTCTTGAAACTGGTCTTTGGGTTTCTGTTTAATACATTTTGACACCCATTTATCACAAACTGTGCACAAGGACGGAAAACAAATATACGTCCTTGCTGTGCACTATAATTCGAAATAGTTGTAAATTGCAATTTTTTTTAATTTCTATTTTTTCCTCACTAGATAGGTGAAAGTATGTATAACATTTATTGTAAATTGCGAAAATGCATTACGAGCATAAATTTATAATTTCAAGTTAGAATTTAGAGTCTCAACTTTTTTCAAAATCTCAGTAATATTACTCATGTATTATTTATGTTTATGTCAAAGGCGTTTGATTGGATAATAGGTAAAGGTAGGCGTGGTTTTTGGTAACTTTCCTCCAATCAACTGCCCCATTCGAGAAACCTGTGTGCGCTGATGCGTGTAAACTGGGTATTGTAACGGTACGTGTCTTACATCAGAACCTATCGTGCGTGACCAATGTTTATTGTATAATTTCTTGTCACGTGGTCAAATTATCTGAAATACAAGTTCTAAAGGTGCACTACAGCAGAATTACAGTTTCAGTTGTTATAATTCAAACACAAATTAATATGGTTATTTTGAAATCTGCTGCATGGTTTATTCCATTGGCAATCATATTCACGAAAAGTTGTAAATCTTGAATATTCTGTAATATCTTTATGAAGCGTGATTGAGAAGTAGATTCACACAGATACTGCAATCATTGTCATCTTTAAAATTTACTTTGCATGCACTAAATTTCTAATCCATTTGTTTAGAACAATAAAATATGTTTAAACTACTAAATATCTAAATGAGATTACATAGGAATAACTTGTGGTGTATTCATGTATACTAGTATGTAATAATAATAAAAAGAAACCAACAGCACTATTTGACGAAGACGAAGACGAAATAAAGGATTGAATTTTAACGTTCAGTGACATATATTACAATGATGTCGAAACAGAACTTGAACTTGACAATAGGTTTTCATAGAACCGTCGCTTTTCCAAAGTACGCTTAGTTGCGATTTCACAACTTCGGGTTCGCATTATAGTTATACATGTACAAAATAACTTACAATAAACAAATTCTGATGATTTCTTCAACTGTTCGAGGACTTTCTAGTTGTAATATAAATCTGTGATTTTTCTATATTCGTACTTTCGACGAAGCAAAGCAGTTCGATCTAGATCTGGACATGTATCATCATTAAACATTTACAATATTCAATAGTTGTACATTTTTTTGGTACATGTAGAACATGTAGAAAAATCCGTCTTTTCGAATAAAATCTTAATTTACGTACCATTGTAAAATTGAGAATGGAAAATGAGGAATGTGTCAAAGAGACAACAACCCGACCAAAGAAAAAAACCAACACTGAGCAGAAGGTCACCCACAGGTCTTCAATGTAGCGAGAAATTCCCGCACCCGGAGGCGTCCTTCTGTTGGCCCCTTAACAAATATATGCTATATATATATATATATATATATATATATATAGTCCAGTGATAATGAACGCCATACTAATTTCCAAATTGTACACAAGAAACCAAAATTAAAATAATACAAGACTAACAATGGCCAGAGACTCCTGACTTGGAACAGGCGCAAACATGTTTATGATATCCCCCTCCCCCTATACCTCTAGCCAATGTAGAAAAGTAAACGCATAACAATACGCACATTAAGATTCAGTTCAAGAGAAGTCTGAGTCTGAAGTCAGAAGATGCATATACCCTGGATTTAAATCAGATATGTTCTGGCGGTTTTTGTCTTTTTTTCAAAATACATATTTTTAATTGTGACTATCTTTAGTTTCGAATCTTTCTTTCATTCTAATTAATTTAGTTTAAATGAAAATAAGGAAATTGGAATTAAAACACTGTTGAAGAGAAACTACATATTCGGGTTAAATTCACCTCAGTTTGTTAATTCAAGTTTGACATCTAACATCTTAATCCGTAATCCACATTTACCCGACAACCTTAAATTGTTTATTGAATTGTATCAATCAAATATCCTCACACAGGAAACTAGACAAAATAAGTTATTTGTAATGGTATTTATCAAAACTAAAATGATTGAAAATATCTTTGTAGAATATGAATTTGCCTAATAAGCGAATAATTATAATACATATATTTCAACATCTTCAATAGAGAGAATACTGATAAGATGCCCAAAATATATGTACATGTATACATATTGCGATTAGTGCTATATAGTATGTCAATGATATCGAATGCCCGCTGAGTGTTAAACATGTTTGACACTGCTGGTTTTAATTTTCTGACTCAAGTATAAATTTAAGAAAAGTTAATAGTTTCTGAATATTTTTAGATTCAATATTTTATCATTATTATTATTTTTTAAAGTCTCACCACATACAAACATAAAATGAGAATCACAGAACTAAACAAAACATTTAAACATTTGCATTGTGTGCATCAATCTTTAAAAAGATAAATGAGACGCGTATAAGACACAATATATAAATATAAACAAATTTTTACTCATTTACATTCAAAATTTACAGTGTCCGTATATAACAAATGAAATGAAACATCTTTTTATTTAAGAACAAGTGAAATAAAATGCCGTTTCTTTTCAATAAAATATTGTTGATGTTTTTGGCATCTATTGCAGCAACATTGTCGTTATTGAATAAATATATAAATTTTTCGCTATTTGATATTTATAAATTGAAATGTTAAGCCTAATGTATTATTATATGTCTATAATGGGCATTTTAAAAGGACAGGAATATAAAAAAGAAGATGTGGTATGATTTCCAATTAGACAACAGTCCACAAGAGACCAAAATGACAGAGACATTAACAAATATAGATCACCGTACGGCCTTCAACAATGAGTAATGCCCATACCGCATGGTCAGCTATAAAAGGCCCTGATATGACAATGTAAAACAATTCAAACAAGAAAACGAACCGCCTTATTTATATAACAAAAAAAATGAATGAAAAATAAATATGTAAAACATAAACAAACGACAACTACTGAATTGCAGGCTCCTGACTTGGGACAGGCGCATACATAAATAATGTGGCGAGGTTAAAATTGTTAGCGGGCTCCCTATCCTCACCCTAGTCTCGATCAGTGGTATAACAGTACATGTACAACATAATAAAAAAAAGAGGGTTTGGATGGGGTTCAATGATTAGAGAATAATGCCCTTGAAAAATGAAGATTAGAGAATAATGGGCATAAAAAATAAAGATTAGAGAAATGTTTGGTCTAAAAATATAATGAACATTGAATGATCAATAAAAGAAAACGCTAAAAGATACCTGAATTTTATTGAATGATTAATAAAAGAAAATGCTAAACATTATCTGGTAACAGAATTTTCTCTTCTTAAAATTTAAAGAAAATTATCAAAGTTATCATTGTAAAAATATGATAAAAGTGAAAACAAACTTGGTAAACCTTTTTTGGTTTCGTGGTAACAGACTATAGGATTCAGTCAATATGAACTGGTTTCCGATACTTCTACTCGGGCTTTAAATTCAGTGGCGGATCCAGAGGGGGCGTAGAGGGCGTACACCTCCCCTTTTGCTTGGACTTTTTTTTTAAATGATTAATCAGACTAGACCGTGAATTAATAGGGAGATGCAGCATATAAAATGTCCAACCCTTACACCTTACCAGCAACTACAAAATATGCATGCCCCACGCCAGGAACCGTTTAAAAAGTGCATATTTCACTTATTTTATGTTTTAAGTCCTAAAAAGGGGGAAAAAAATTTCGCCTCGCTCCCCTCGTTACAAAACTACAGCCCCTCTTTCAAAAAGCCTGAATCCGCCCCTGTTTATATCTGACTATGCGGTTGGCTTTAGCTCATTGTTGCATGCCGTACAGTGACCTGTAGTTGTTAATTTCTGTGTTATTTGGTCTCTTCGAAGAGTTGTCTCATTGGCATCTTCTTATGTGTAGTCAAAATCACTGGAAAGAACTGATGAAAACTTGGACTTGTTACTTCATAGAACTAGCACTTAAATCATGCAAAACAATACACACCAACACGTCATTGTTGAGTAACAAATGAAAGCCTTGCTGTTGTTTGGAAATCACCGTTCTCATTCATTTAAAAGAATGATTTTTACTTTTTTTTTTAAAGATTAAAGAAAACTGGGGAAAAATTAGAGAATAATGCGTAAAAAATTACTTTTAAAGAATAGACTTATTTTTTGAAGATTAGAAAAAAAGGGGTGAAAATTAAATGTTTACAGAAAAACAGCCCCCCCCCCCAACTCAGACTCTCCTATAAGAATCATTTTAAATAGGATGGACAAAAAGATGGAGGGGTAGAGTGTAATATTTGTAACTGGACGTTAAGCAATCATGAATCATTTAATCTATTCTTTATATTTTCATCTCTTTATTCTGTAATTTAAAGTGCTTATTCCACTATCATCTTTATTTCTGTAAACTTACTTTCATAGCCTCATATTTGGACATGTACATGGTATTTGATACAGGAACAATATACCGTCGTATATTACAAAAATTGAGAATGAAAATGAGGAATGTGTAAAAGAGACAAAAACCCGACTATAGAGCAGACAAAAGAGGAAGGCCTAAATTACGGGTCTTTAATGTAGCGAGAACCTCATGCGTATACATACATGCATTATTGTATGCACATGCTTGTTCCAGAGACATATAATACAATTATATGTCTCTGGATAAACATAATTATTTAGAATTAAAAAGTGTATAGTTATCAATAAGTTCATTTTCAAAATCATTTATTTAAAGTGAAAAATCGCGAATTATCCCTTTAAGGCTTGTTAAAGATCTTCATCAAATAACGAATGAATATAAGAAGATGTGGTATGCTTGTCAATAATTTAATTCACCGTACATGTGGAATACCGTATGATAGTGTTTTTGGTCTAAAAAAAAATACATCTACTACATGTCTTTGATTTAACAAATGATAAAAGATCTGGCATAAAAACGTGATTCTGAATATAATCTAAAAATTGAAGAGAAAGCCAGACTAAGACGTTATACAATTTAAAGAATACAAATCTTAAAGTTTTATTACTTAGAGGTATACTGTCCCCTTCTTTTAACCTACAAGAAAACTTCACGAGAGCCGATGATTAAATATCCACCTTGTTTTTCCGTATATATACTGAGCCAAAAAGGTTTAGCAACACTTTTTTTTATAATTTTTTTTTGGTTGTTTTTGGAAAAAAATATTTAAACATCATTGATATAATCCTTAGTTTTACCTGTAACAGTCGTACTTTTTTCCTGCTGATTGATTTATTTCAGCTTTGCACGTGTCAATGATGTTTTACCTTCTGTACCTGTAATTTTAAAACGATATTAAAAAATTCTTTTTCACTATCGTTCAGAAACACACCATTGGTAAGAAAAACACAAACACCGTTGAAAAATTTGCTTGGGGCGTCAACCAGGCCACCCCGAAAATGACAGTCAGAAAGGTCTTGAAACGGTTGATGCCGGAATGAGGGTTGTTGACATCATGGCTCGATTTAATGTGCACTAGGCAACAGTTCAGAGACTAACAAACAGATATCGACAAATTACAACTGCATATGATAGGTCGATATCTCGTAGACAAGAAAAAACTATCGTCAAGGGAGCAGCGCTTCCTTCGCTTTACGTCAACACGTGACAAGTTTTTTTCGGCTAAAAAAGTACTGCATTGACTAAGGGAAGTTGCTGGTGTTCCTGTCAATCCTTCATTGGTGCACTAAGGGCATGGCTGAGAAATTGATTTTGAGAAACACTATACTCATTTAAGCATGTTGACCCTCCCGCGCTCCATACAAAGAAAATCCTAATTAATGTGAGTGATAAACATTCATGTTGCTTCTGACATATCATAATTCCATTTTTGTGTTATTAAAATTATATGTTTAAATTTTATGATTTTGTAATAAAACTAAATTTTGTTGCTAAACTTTTTTGGCTCAGTATATATATTAAAATAACTTAAGAAGCAATTCAAAGGATATTCAATTTGTTTCAATATTGCCGAAAACTGAGGCTACTATAAATTTTATACATGTAGTCGTCTCAGCCGAAAACAATACATAATATTGATAATATAAGCAAGTGTGACAAACCAAATTGAATCACAAATTTGTTGTTTGGGATTATTCATGGTTCACTAGTATTCCTTTCACGAATTTGGCTATACTTTTGGACCTTTTGGATTATAGCTCTTCGTCTTTTATATTAAATTTGCTTTTGATTTCATATATTTTGGCCTCGAGCATCACTGAAGAGACATGTATTTTCGAAATGCGCATCTAGTGCAAGAAAATTGGTACCGTTAATTGTATTCTATATTAACCAGTGACACGTGTCCTAATTTTTAAGAAAAGGGATAGAAAAAGTATGAATCAAAAATATCCGGTTTTTCAAAACTATATTTTCAAAATGCATTGCATAATTTAAACCGATTTAAAGTGTTTCATTTTATTGTATGTTGGTGCGTATACAAAAAAATGATAGAAAGTTAAACTTCAATGTTCATGACTTACAAGTATTATAATATTTCTTGTAAAATTGATAAATGAGCGGTTTTCACAAATACTGAACATGAGAATATATCGTAAACGTCAATTAATGAACAAGCAACCCAACGAGAAAAATATAATATCAGAGGCATCTACATGTACATGTATAACTAGTTTTGAGTTAGAGAAATCATTCAACATGTTCATTGCCATATGATTCTATTCAGATTTGTGAGTTTTTTCGATTTACGAATAAGTCTATAAGATACAAAAAATTAATTGAAGCAAAAAAAAAGAAAGAGACATGAAATAACGAATTAACATAAGTTTACAAATACATACCTAGGTGCATTTACCAAAACAACATTTGAACTTATTAATACATTTTTTCATATTATTGTAATTTTATGTGTATGTACCCGATATGGAGTTCTTCTGAAATTAAAAATCACTTGAATGGGTATTTCTGGTGTATATACATTTATCATATGTTTAGTAGTAAATACAGTAGTTTTGCATATGTGATAAATACCCTGCTGTTTAATCCATATCGCGCAACTTTGATGCGCACCCTTTATCGCATACCCTTTATCACACCCCTACCCTTTATCGCATACCCTTTATAACACCCCTACTTTTTTTTTTTTTTTTTTTTTTTTTACCATAAGTCAGTTTTGTTTTTTTTGTGCTTAAGAAAAATTTTCCTCAAAACCATAGGTAAATTTTTTGAATGACGTCATTGTTTGGTATGAGACGTCACGAAACTCGAGTTTTCATATTGTATGTGACGTCACGAACGTCAAGTTTTCATTTTTTTTGGCACACTAAATGCAACTATGAAAAAACAAAACACACAAATTAATACAATAATAAACAAAATATTTTTAAAACAACAGTACGCAAATTGTAAGGTAACCCAGGTGCTTCGGATAAGTAATTGAGCAGTTCTTTTAAGGCCTTTGAAACAAGACAAAAGTAGAACTGAAGGTAACCCAGTGCTATGGATCAGAAAACAGTTCATATAATATAATACTCATCTGTTGAAATATATGATAAAATGTATAATACATGGCAAAATCCGTATCACATGCCGTATCACCCTCGACCAATATCATCCCTCGGGCCTAAAGGCCCTTGGGCTGATATTGATGTCTCGGGATGATACGACATATGATACGGATTTTGCCATGTATTATTCTCTATGTATCACACTTGCTATCTACATGTACAATATACGGAAATGACACGGCTGGGTATTTTAAAGTTACTGAAGGTAGATTACTGGCAGGTGTATATCCCCGGGCGAATAATTTACTGATTTGTCAAAACGGTTAGGTGTAACTTGTCATATTGTAAAGTTTTGAATCGCGCTCATCTCTTTTTTTTATTATATGAATTGCGCCAATAAATGGAACTTGACACATTCCCCATTTCCATTCTCAATTTTATTAATTGTGTCATATTTATCTCGAAACTATTAACCTATTTACACGTACATGTAACATTAGAATACCTACTTCAACTGTTGAATAACTTTATAATTACTAAAATTCAAAATTATGTACTTCTCCTTCCGTATACTATGTTTTTTTGTGTCAATTCTATCTTTCCATCAGGTCCATTGTGCACTTTTTTTGTCAGTCTAAGTGCACTAAGGAGGCCCTTTCAGTTTGCGATTTCTGTACCTACATGAAAATACCTAAAAGGACCTCCTCAGTGCACTAAGAAGAAACATTTGAAAAGAAGTCTATAATATTTGCGCAATTAAATGATTGTTTTATTGGCGCTAATGAATGTTGCAGTTTTTATGATAAAGTTATGCAAAAAAAGAATTCGCGTAATTAACTTGTGGTGCAAATTAATTCTTTTTTAGCCAAACTGGATATCGGCCTTCAAAACATTGTGTATACACAAACAAAGCAAGATTTATCTTTTGCGCAGTCTAGCCGGAGAATACAAGTTTTTGCAATTTGTGAAGGATTTCAATTTTAGAATTTAATGAACAAGTAAGAAGATCGTTAAATCGGAAAATGAGCTATGCACGATGAAAGTTTGGTGCGTCGATAAAAATTTCATGGATTCACTTGATAATTGTAAAGTTTCAAGTCTTTAAAAATAACACCCATTTGTAGAACTGATTATTTCGATCCTTCAAATATGCATGTGTAGAATAATAATAAAAAAAATACATTATTAAGTCTCTTTCATATAGATACTGTGGATTTGTATTTGAACATCGATTGCAAACATAACGTTCAGTGAGAAATATTTTTAATGTATTCGTACAGAAAACAAATCAACTTCTTTCAGAATACAATTGATTGGTTATTGAAGTAAATGATTTGCGACAGAATCAGTGACACTTGGCCAGAAGCTTACCTCTAAAATAAAGAAATATAAAAAAAGGTAGAGTTATTTTTAATTCTGTATTTTACTCATAAAGGACTTAAGCACTTTTTACAGTCAATGCCGAAAATATGAAATACATCGATTTAAATTATGTACACAATAAATAATTTTTGTGTACATAGTTTTCCGTGTCTACATTTGAATACGAGTACAATATAGAAAACCATCATGTTATATATTTAACTATTTTTTTTTTCAACAGATTCACAAGTTTTGCATTTTTAAACCGCGTGTGCATATATATTTTAATGTTTTTATTTTAATTCCTTACATATGAACATGATACGTGTATTATTCATTCGTTTCAACGTTTTAAATTGTGAAGCATGTGACTTTAATAAGACTATACGCATTTAAAGTTTGAAACAAAAAACGATAGATACATCGAGGTCGTTTTGCTTGGGTGATTTACCTGTAAAAAGCTCGGGTCTCATGTTTAAAACGAATTAATGCATGTTTGAAATAGTTTAACGGGGGCGTGGCCTATTAGTTTAACGCAACTAACCAGCAACTTGATTTCAATTGATTCACCGCAGAGAAATCTATATGACTGGCGTTAAAATGAATTGATATGAATTGATATGAATTAAATATAATTTTTAATTTTTGTCAATCTTTATCAAATAACGATCAATCTCATTTAAATAGCGTTAACACGTTTTTGTCCGTTCAAGTTAAATTCGGGTTACTAGTGTAGAAAACGCAGGCTTATTTTATAGGATAATTTATGGTTAGAAAAATGAAGAAACAATAATAGTTCAAAAAGATATGTAACTGCGAACTACTATCATTATTGCTCGAATTTGAAATAAACTGAAATGTTTTTAGTTTATCTGAAAAAAATCCCTAGTTTTTCTAATTTATCTGCGATTCTATAAAATTTAGTAATAAAAGTGCACCGATCTTTAAAAATGTACAACTTTCTATAAAGATTTGCAATTTTTTTTATCCTATTTTACCGACCAAACTGAAGTTGGATATTCCTTTTAAATGCGTTCAGGTTTGAATACGCCATTCGGTTCATTCAGGATGTGAAATAAAACTCACTTATTTAATCGGATATAAACCTTAGAAATTATCTAAGCACAATACAAATATTACGGTAATTGTTTCAAGTACGACACAACAGTTACCACCCTTTAACGGTGTATGAAAAATACAAGACACTTTGTAAGTTATTTATTGTATCAACTCAGTTTACGGAAAAGAAGGGTGGTGCTATGTGTTTTCTTCTATTTGTATTGATATTCTATCACGAAAAAGTGATTATTATTTCATTAATATAAATTGAATCGAATGAAATATTTAAGATAATTTTCTTTTGAATATCAATACATTTTCAACAGATATGATTATAAATACCATCTCCTTCCCGCCGACCCTTTTGGGAGGTACGTAAGGTAACTGACTATGCAAATGTATGCTTTTGCAGAGGAGACCTAAGATAAACTGAATATGCATGTGTACTGTAAACCATACCTGAGGTTGCATGATATCAAACAGTATTGCAATTGTGACCTGATGACCCTGACTACGTAAAGTAATATAGAGAGGGCAATGTACATTAATACAGTGGCGACTTGAGGTAACCTACAAATATTTGTGTTTTGTAAAGCTGACCTAGTACGATATTGTAGTGGTGACCTGAGATGACCTTACCATTTTCAATAATACAGTGTTGACCTACAGTTAGCTAAATAATATTTGTGATTTTAAAGCTGATCTTGGATAAGACCACTATATACAGCATTGCAATTGTGACCTGTCGTAAGCTGATCATGTACATTAATACAGTGGTAACCTTATGTAACCTATACGTATTCGTGTTTAGTGAAGCTGACCTGGGGTTATATCATCGTGTACATTATTTTAGTGGTGACCTGAAGTAATCAGACCATGTAATATATAACAGAGGTGACCTGTGGTAACCTTAAAATATTGGTGTTTTGTAATTTAAAGCTGGCCTAAGGTAACCTAAAAATATTTATGTTTTGTAAAGCTGACCTGGGGAAACAAAAATGAACGACAAAACGACTAAATAACAGGCTCCTGACTTGGGACAGGAACATACATACAGAATGTGGTGTGGTTAAGCATGTTAACGGGATCCCAACACTCTCCTAACCTGGGACAGTGGATTTACATAAGAACAAACTATAACAATTAGTTGAAAAAGGCTTAACTCATAACAGTATGTTATTGAATTGGTGACCTAAGACGTACAGTTATACAGAGATGACCCGTAGCTTTATCAAACAAATGAAGATTGTCAAAATGAGATAACTATCCAACAAAGTTCTAATGATATGGATGAAAGCTATAATCATGATAATAGCCAACTGTACGGCATTTAACACTGAGAAAACTAATACTGCTTAGACGGCTATAAAAGGGCCCCATAAGAAAAGTATGAAAATTTTAATCGAATAAAATTGCCAGCATAGCTTACAACAAAACAATTCACAAAAAAATCCAAATATAACAAACATGAACAAACGATGACCACTTAACTATAGGCTTTGTATAATTCTCTAACTCAACCTATAAAGGAGTCTATTCCATCAGACTTGTTATATCGCATGTTTTTATTTTGTTATAGTAAAAACAAAAATAAATGTTCTTTTTATGTGCATTTTTGGCGTATCATGTTGTTAAGTTGAATAACTCGTTTCTGATGTATTTTAACAAGTAGAATTTATATATGCAATAGGCAGAAAAATATTGAATAACAGAAATATCGCCTAATGAAGATATTTACAACATTTCATGTCATGTTATTTTATCACTTTGATCCCCAAAAGTTGCTTTTATTATTGAAATATGCCATGCAATAACATTGCATTTGATTAAATTATTAGTTTGAACGCTTTTCACGACTTTTTGGTGATTGGATATATGTTTCAAAACATATTATTCCAAAATTAAAAAGTTTACAATTTTAGTATTTTTTAGTTGTTACGGTGAACTTGACCATTGGCTAAATGAACTAAAAATCAATACAGTATGCATAACTGATTTTGTTTAAACCTTTTTGTCTTCGGTAAGCCATTTCAATTGATATTTATAGTGTGTCTTTTTATGTTGTGATGTTTCACTACTTACTCTAAGGTAAGTGTAAAGAATGGCACCAGTTAAAACAATAAACCCGCTTTTTCGTACGCATCTGTCCTAAGTCAATATCAGTGGTTGTCGCTTGTTAGTGTGGTTCATAGCTGTTTCTTATTTCCCTTTTCTTTAAAATAGATTAGACCATTGGATTTCCTGTGGGTTTTTTTTTGTTACTCTAGTCATTTAAGGGACCTTTAAGCTTGCTGGTCTGTTTTAGCCAAGGGTTCCTGTCGGAAGTCGTACATATCAATTTTAACAGGTTTTAGCGAATTATCCTAACCAGATTCAACCCGACATTTTTTTCTTGAAATATCCTATACCAAGTCAGGGAGGTGGCAGTTGTTATCACATAGTTCGTTTCTATGTGTGTGGGCGTTTGTTCTTGTTGTACTACCTTACAAATTATCCAAGCACAATACAAATATTACTGTAATTGTTTCAAGTACGACACAAAAAACAACAGTTACCACCCTTTAACGGTGTATGAAAAATACAAGACACTTTGTAAGTTATTTATTGTATCAACTCAGTTTACGGAAAAGAAGGGTGGTGCTATGTGTTTTCTTCTATTTGTATTGATATTCTATCCCGAAAAAAGTGATTATTATTTTATTAATATAAATTGAATCGAATGAAATATGTAAGATAATTTTTAGCAATGTACATTAATACAGTGGTGACTTGAGGTAACCTACAAATATTTGTGTTTTGTAAAGCTGACCTTGTATCATATTGTAGTGGTGACCTGAGATGACCTTACCATGTTCAATAATACAGTATTGACCTGCAATTAGCTAAATAATATTTGTGATTTTAAAGATGATCTTGGATAAGACCACTGTATACACCATTGCAATTGTGACCTGTCGTAAGCTGATCATGTACATTAATACAGTGGTAACCTTATGTAACCTATACGTATTCGTGTTTAGTAAAGCTGACCTGAGGTTATATCATCGTGAACATTATTTTAGTGGTGACCTGAGGTAATCAGACCATGTAATATAACACAGAGGTGACCTGTGGTAACCTTAAAATATTGGTGTTTTGTAATTTAAAGCTGGCCTAAGGTAACGTAAAAATATTTATGTTTTGTAAAGGTGACCTGGGGAATCATAATCATGTACAGTAGTGTAATTGTGACCTAAAACCTTAACAAGTACAATAACATAGAGATGACCTGAGGTAATCTGGAAATATTTGTGTTTTGTAAAGCTGACCTGAGGTAATCTGACTATGTACAATAATACAGTGGTGATCTGCGGTAACCAAAAATAATTTATGTTTGTAAAGCTGACCTGGGATACATGTAAGACCACTAAGTACAGTATTGCAATGGTGACCTGAATTAGCTGATCATGGACAGTAATGCAGTGATAACCTGTACATATTCGATTTCAGTAAACCTGACCTGGGGAAAAATCATTATGTACATTATTTAAGTGGTGAACTGAGCTAATCTGACTATGTACAATAATACAGAAGTGACCTGAGGTGACCTTTAAATATTGGTGGTTTCTAAAAGACGCACGAAAGATACCAGAGGGACAGTCAAACTCATAAATCGAAAATAAATTGACAACGCTATGGCTAAAAATGAAAAAGACAAACAGACAAACAATAGTACACATGACACAACATAGAAAACTAAAGAATAAGCAACACGAACCCCACCAAAAACTAGGGGTGATCTCAGATGATCTGGAAGGGTAATTAGATCCTGCTCTACATGTGGCTTGTGTGATAACAAATTTGGGTAAATAGTCTAATTCGGTAGGTCACATTCATGAAGGGAGGGAATTGTAGTTACGACGTAAGGAACATATCCGATATCATCTGTGAAACGGCTATTCCATAACGGTCATCCAACTCGTGATGGCGTCCGTAAAATTAACGAAGGGATGATTTCAAACTCACCCTTTTGAACTCTTGGTTTAATAGCTTTTTTGTGAGCAGCAACCCTCTTTCAAGAAAATCAAGATAGGAATTGGAATCACGCGAATATCGTATCAATTGGGAGATATATACCCCGTATGCAGGTGCTGCTGGAATGTTGATACTGAAAAATGAAAATTCACAATTGGAAAGCTGAAATCACATATTTTGTCGTAAAGTTTTGTTTTCAACCGACCCTCGTTGTCAATTTGTAGATGTAAGTCAAGATGTGATGCCGACTTAATTGTATCTTTAGTATCCTTTATCTCTAGTTCGATGGGATAGATGCATTCAACATAGTCACCAAATTTTTAATTATATAGTGAAAGAACATCATCTATATAGCGGAAAGTAGAGTTAAAGGATATTGCTAACTTCTAATCATTCTTTCTGAAAAATTCCTGTATGAAGTCAGCCTCAGAATAATTACAAAACAAGTCGGCAAAAAGAGGAGCACAAATTATTCAATTTTGGAATGCCGACAGTCTGTTGAAAAACACGTCCTTCTAACGTAACAAATATGTTATCAATCGAGAAATCAACCATCTTGATAATATCAGTTTCGGAGAATTTTTTGTTTGAATCAGAGTGATACTTTACAAAGTAGGATTTGTTCCTTCCAAAGAAAAGATACTTGTACGTTGGCCATTATTTCTTTATGAAACAAAGCAATACCAACCCTTTAAATTTGTCTTTTAGTTTGGAATGTGGAATACTTGTGTAAAGTGTAAACAAGTTAAATGTGTTAATATTATTACAAGATGAAATAGAGTTAGAGTGTATGTACTCTTAAAGATCTTTGGAATTTTTAAGTATCCACATCTGATTCACGCCACCTCTAGAATAGGCAGTTTCACAATAACTTTTAAGCCCGTCTTTGATTGCTGATAAAATAGACGTCAATAATTTAGAAAGAGGTTTCGTGGAGCACTTGGAAGACCAAGCAATACACCGTTGTTTGTAAGGACACTTATGTAGTTTAGGTATCCAATACAATGATGGAAGATCCAGTTCTTCTTCTTTGGTTGAAATTCCAAAGGAACATAGAACAGACCTATGAATATCCAGGATTTCCTCTTTGGTAAGTGTCGTGAGGGTATATGTTGAGTTTCCAAGGGAATTTTCAATACCTAATTACTTTATCAAGCAGTTAATGTAATGAGTCTAACACACAAAAAAACGATGCTGTAAGGGGCTTTATCTGTGGGGACAACAACATATTTGTGGTAGGATAAGTGTTTTGAAACATTTGGGTCTTTAAAGATTGACGTAGCACGGGCATTCATAGACCTATTCAGTTCCTTATTCTGATTTGTGTCAACGACCTCACTGCCTGAATCCATTAATAAAACTGACATATATATAACACGACAATGAACAGTATTGCAATAATGCACTGGGTTAACCTGCTCAAGTACAGTAGTACAGTGATGACCTGAGTAAACCTAGAACTATTTGTGTTTTTAAAGTTAACCTAGGTTAATATGACCATGTCCCGTTGTGTTATAGTGACCTGACGTACCTTGGTCATGTACAACATTACAGAGGTGTCCTGTGGTAGCCTAAACATATTTTTTTGTAAAGCTGACCTGGAAATAAACTGCTATGTACAGTATAGCAATGGTGTCCTGTATTAATTAGCCATGTACTGTAATACATTAGTGACCAGATGTAACTTAAAAATATTTGTCAATCCATTGTATTTTCATTCATTTAGAAGAAAAATCTAAAATTTTGATGTAATACATCCTTTAAAACTTTTACTTTGTTTTCTGATCTGAATACCATTTGACCAATAAGACACAATGAAGCCGATATATTTATTTATATCAGTTTTGTTTCAGTTCAGGTAAAAAGTTACACGTACATATTTCGAAGTATTTGACATCTGAAATATACTTGCTACAGAAAGTTTGTTTGGAATGGTTATTTCAAACCTATTGTAGTATGAGTTTTAAGCATAAGTTCAGAATACCATGCTTTTGTTTTAAAATACGTTTTAAATTATTTTTATCTTATACTTAATATTTAGATTGTATATGCTAGATATTTTAAAGTTCGAACCAATGCTCGGACAGACAGACGAACAAACAGCAGGTATATATCCGCGGCCGCACTGTGATGCTCAGGGGGCACGAAGAATAGATATTGCGTATATGTCAAGGTTACAACATTTCATCTCAAAAGTTAACTAGCCATTATACACCCATAGGTCGCTACACGATCTGCAACAAACTTGTAAACCCGACACCATGTAGTTAGCTCTATATGGCCCAGGTTGTGACATATCCTATGATGCATTTTCATTTTATAAAATATCCTGTTACAGTATAATTTAAGTTTGCTTTGATTAATATCAAATATTTGACGATCACCATTATTACGCAATTATAATATTTGTACACCTATTAAGTTCTGAATTTGCAGTATTTCAAGTTTCTGCATATAGTCAAACACTACCATTGTGGGCCAAGTGAGCTTTTCCCATCACTTTGCGTCCGTCGTCCGTCGTCGTCCGGCGTCGACTGTTAACTTTTACAAAAATCTTCTTCTCTGAAACTACTGGGCCAAATTAATCCAAACTTGGCCACAATCATCTTTGGGGTATCTAGTTTACAAAAATGTGTCCGGTGACCCGGCCATCCAACCAATATGGCCGCCACGGCTAAAAATAGAACATAAGGGTAAAATGCAGTTTGTGGCTTATAACTCAAAAACCAAAGCATTTAGAGCAAATCTGAAATGGGATAAAGTTGTTTATCAGGTCAAGATCTATCTGCCTTGAAATTTTCAGATAAATCGGAGAACTCGTTGTTGGGTTGCTGCCCCTGAATTGGTAATTTTAATGAAATTTTGCTGTTTTTTGTTATTATCTTGAATATTATTATAGATAGAGATAAACTGGTAACAGCAATAATGTTCAGCAAAGTAAGAGTTACAAATAAGTCAACATGACCGAAATGGTCAGTTCAACCCTTTAGGAGTTATTGCCTTTTATAGTCAATTTTTAACCATTTTCCGTAAATCTTAGTAATCTTTTACAAAAATCTTCTCCTCTGAAACTACTGGGCCAAATTAATCCAAAATTGGCCGCAATCAACTTAGGGGTATCTTATTTAAAAAATATGTGGCTGGTGACCTGGCCATCCAACCGCCACGGTTAAAATAGAACATAGGGGTAAAATGCAGTTTTTGGCTTATAACTCAAAAACCAAAGCATTAAGAGCAAATCTGACATTGTGTAAAATTGTTTATCTGGTCAAGATCTATCTGCCCTGAAATTTTCAGATAAATCGGACATTCAGTTAGAACAAACACATCACAATCACTAAAACACAATTTTGTCATGAATACATCTGCTTCCTTTGTTTAATATTCACATAGACCAAGGTGAGCGACACAGGCTCTTTAGAGCCTCTAGTTTTAAATTGCTACAACTTGTTATAACTGTTTAAGTGAACAAAAACTAATGTCTTATCTGTAGAAGTCACTCTTGTAAAAAAAAGACTGCAAGTTATAATCTGTGATTCATGAGTCGTAACAGTTTTCAATAAATTAAACAATTTATGAATCGAGGGGGTGGGGCATGAGGAAATAAAATGTGTATGGTACACTTAATTAATCTAGTTCTGATATATTCTTTAAAGTATATAGATTATTGTTGGGTGTCTGACTGGTGTATACAAGGGGCGTGTCCCAGTAAAAATAAAATGTTACCCAAAGGTATGATTGAAAATATATATATTCTAGATGTAGGAATATGAACATATTTCAAGCTATAATACCATCAATTGTATGTAGAGGACAGGGCATGTACCCCATGAGGAACTTCAAAGGCAATTAAGATTAAATATGGGTTAGAGATTGCGTTCTGAACTTTTTTGTAAAGATACATCTAAATATGCAACGTCATTGTATCAGGGAACTGAACATGACCCCCGGGGAAAACCTTAGTTGTACTGCAAAGGTCTTGCCCATTCTGTGGCCTATAAATTGCTTATTACCACTTCAACTGTGGTGGATAGTTGCCTCACAGGCAGTCAGTACACTTCTCGTTCATATTGACATGGCAAGAAAGAATATGTTTTGTTATAGGCTGACATATAGAATTAAATATTTGACCTTGACTTTTAATTTGACCTTTGAAGGTCAAATATCAAGGTAATTATTCATGTTACACAACACATAATATTGAGGTGCTGACAAATCGAATATTTATTTTGACCTTGAATCCAAAGGTCAATGTCCTTTGGCAGTTTTCATTTTATGAGATATACTGTCTTCATGTAATAGACCTTCATGCCAAATATCATAAGTCAGTGTCAAAAATATAGTTTTCATGATTAAATACACAGATTATTGTAAAAAAAATATGTGAAAAGTACCCATTTTTATTCCGTTGCCATGTTAAGGGTATAAGAGGCCCCAGCTCAAAATCATTAAACTTGTAGTTCACATGTAAACCTTTATAAACTTATTTCAAAGATTTTAAAAAGCATAGTTCTTAAAGAGATGTCTTGTCCTTTTCTTACTCTTTTTACCAAGTATCCAGCATATGCCCCAAATGCCTTTTTTAAACAGGTCAGCCCCAAAGCTTACCTATACGCAAGCTTTAACATTTTGTCAAGTTTTGAAGGACGAATGATGCGTATTATGAACATCAATTCAAATATCACTTAAACATAACCTTGTCTAGCATATTCAGAATATTGTGATATTTTTGTAAAAAAAATGGAAAATTTTAAAGTAATATTTTTTTCTATTGACTATCATAACATGTGTGCAAAATTTCACTTCATTTGGTTGACATGTCATGTGGACCCACTTATAAGCATTGTGAATGGTTCTATCAACGACTGGGTGTTAATGGTATCGAATCCCCAATATGATTATTTCACTGTAAGACTAAGACAGGTTTTTGTTGGTTCATTGTCTTCAATAAGTTAAACTGTATTTAATTTTCTGCATTTAATCTGATCATACAATAATACCTCTAATCTTTGTAGAACATACTAAACAATAAAAGTGTATAACATTTAATCACTCCACGTGCAGGTATTCCTGGTAACAGGAAGAAGCGAAGACGAGGCTATTACTTGGCCATCAGATAACATTGACGTCATTGCACGTGCAGTCATCTTTGGTAACAGGAAGAAGCGAAGACGATGCTATTACTTGGTCTTCAGATAACATTGACTTCATCGAGGCGGAAGTATCGTTAATGTATATGCAAACACTGTAAGATGAAACTTCAATGTTGGAAAACGTAAAAAGACTAACTTATTTGCCAAAATTCATTTGCCTATTCTTCAGTTATTTATTAAATACGAAAACAATGATATAAATCCCTATTCTTTCTTGTTTGACAATCCAATTATTCACATCATGAAGTCAGCCACCATTTTTCAGTAATCTTTGGTAACAGGAAGAAGCTATGACGAGGCCATTATTTGGCCATCAGATAACATTAACGTCAATGAGGCGGAAGTATCGTGAATATATAATGCAAACTCTGTAAGATCAACTTCCATGTTGGAAAGCGTAAAAAGACTAACTTATTTGCTAAAATTCATTTGCCTTTTCTTCAGTTATTTCTTAAATATGAAAACAATGATATTAGTCCCTACCTTTTCTTGTGTGACAATCCGCCATTTTGTGACAGACATGTCATCAGGAAACACTTGTACTTTGTCAACGGAAATATGTTGTACATAATGAGAAATTCGAGTATGTCAGTAGAAATATGATAAAAAAAAGGGAGAAAAGAACACACCGATATAATTTGGCTTTGACAGTTCGTTCTGTTGACCATCCTTCTGTATAATTAGTTATCAAAGGTACAAGGTTTTTAATTTGGTACTCAACATGCGCGTTTCGTCTTCATAAAACTCATCAGAAAACACCCAGACTAGCCGGTCGACTGACTTCACGGTGAAGTGAAACCGTTATCAAAATCGGTAAAAGGTAGAAAACTTGTTTTTACAAGTTTCCCCGGTAATCAAAGATGGCAACCGACAAGGAAAATCGAAATTTTCCAAACAAATCGGGATAAAAAAAAAAAGGAAAATAGTTTTAAATACAATTGCGTCCGATACATTACCATATGTTGACCACGAGTATACATTTGCAGGACAAAATGTCAAGCATTGGTTTCACAATTTATTTGAAATTATTAAAGTTTAAAGTATAGATTTAACGACACGATTCACGAATGTGTTATTCCTAATTAGTATGCTTTCATCAAATTTAATTCTGAACTTGGATCATCAAGAATGCTGCAATATTTTGAAAAAGTAAGGTGACTTAAATCTTGCAGCATTTTTCTATTCTTGTAATAATGTTAAAAGTGACAAAGTCATATGACTCTTACAATCGATGAAAACGAAAGTGAAACGGATCAAATACTATAGTCTCGCCCCGTTAAAGTTAATGGTTGATGAAACATATGATTTTAATGGTCTATTTTGTCAACTGGTAATAATTTTAATTATCTTGAGTAAATATAAAAAGAAGATGTGGTATGATTGCCAATGAGACAACTGTCCACAAGTGACAACATGACACAGATATCAACAACTACAGGTCACCGTACGGCCTTCAGCAATGAGCAAAGCCCATACCGCATAGTCAGCTATAAAAGCCTCGATATGACAATATAAAACAATTTAAACGAGCAAACTAACGGCCTCATTTTATATAAAAATAATGAAAGAAAAACAAATATGTAACACCAAAACAAACGACAATCACTAAATTACAGGCTCCTGACTTGAGATAGGCAGATCAATGAATAATGTGGCTGGGATAAACATATAAGCGGGATCCCAACCCTCCCCTAATCTAGGACAGTGGTATAACAGTTCAACAAAAGAACGAACTATAAAAATCAGTTGAAAAAGGCTTAACTCATCAGATGATCAAAAATACAGTTGGACGTGGCCGGGTACTTGTTCATCCCGACAACAAAAAGACACTAAGAACAGATCTGAGAGTACTCGCAGTTATCTGACAGATAGTTCAAAGCCACTAAAACTAATAAAAAAAAATCATGAAACTAAGACTAAACTATCAATCTGTACGCATCAAACATCCAATGGATTTAGTGTAAAGACGTCATAAACAGTCAGAAAAAGCATGCCCCTTCACAATACTATTATTGGTATTTCCGAGCAGTTAACACAAGCAAATATGTAAAACACCAATGTCAAGTCCATGGGAAGGAGGACAATAAACAAGCACAAATCCTCACAAACAGCTTTTATCTTAGTACCAGTAGTTTGATATAGAATAATTATCCCCGGCTAAATATGTTTTTAGGGTTTGATTTGTTAACGCACGTCTCTACAAAATCCATAGCCACTGGGTGTTGCTAACCTATATACCCGCACGTTGGTACGAATTATATCGGGGAACTGTACGCGCGTTTTCCTTAGTTCTATGATTGTTCCGTAGGAAATTATGTAGATTATCCATGATGTCTGTACGATAAGATGTATAATCCACTATCGATTTTATCTTATCATGTCGGTTATTCGCACTCATTTGAAAGTGTCTGCTGAATAGAGGTTATTGGGCTCCCAAATCCGTCATTAAAATATCATTATAATTCAACTTATTATAAATATTGTTTTATTCATTTACCTACACATCTTAAAACCTAAATATAAGACCAAGAAAATATCTAATCTTTCATCAAATATTTTCTGAATTTAATAATGACCATTAAGCAATAATCAGTCTTAGATGGTTGATGATTATTGGTCACTGAACGTTCAGTGGCAATTTGTTCATGAATGTTCAGGACAAAAACGCAATTATACGCTCAGCCGTTCAGCCGAAGTACGGTGTAACTAGTTTGACACATCAACAGGCGAAATAGGTTTAAAACAGTGAGAAAAGTAAAATTACTTTAAGTTATTAAACGAACCCCGCTGTGTAATACATTTTGATGGTCATAATGTTTTATCTAAAAAAAAAATGGTGTTGCTAATTTTGCGTTTGGGAAATGTTTGGTCTTTTTTTTATTCATCCGATTTCTTATGTGCAGGGAAGTCTATTAAGTTGCCTTGTGTTATTTTTTTTTTAAGGTAAATAGTACAGCCTTGTGTTATTTTTTTTTTTAAGGTAAATAGTACAAAGAAGTTTAACACGTGTCATTACATGCAGTGTATTGGTCTTTAAATATGCAAACATTTTTCATTGACGCTTCGATTAAGATTACATAATTATGACCAAATAAAGGATCCCTAAAACACGTTTAACGTTTGATTCGTCAAGCATATGTTACAATCGTCAAACTGTAAGAAAGCTCTAATAGGTAAACATTTGTAATAAGAAAGTATCACTCGGCGATGAAAAAAAATAAATAATAAAACATTTAAGTAACACATCGTTGCGTTCGAAACGCATGTTTGGGATCAATATCAATTATAAACACTCAAACCCAAAATAAAGAATGTCATTGATATATAACCGCAGTAGGAGAAGAACTGTATGGAAAAAAATCTTTCTGTATAAACGAAAGATTTAAGCAAAGTTTTTTATAAATCATGTCAGTACCACTATATAAGTGATATAATCAGGGTATGGTTTTGACGATGAAGGAAAAGAGGCTATGATGGTATCAATTGCGATAGAAATGTATTATATGTCGATCGTTACCCTTTATATGCATTTTTGTATTTTCTTTTGTTCGGTTTCTGTATCATCTGCTCTTAAATATACACTAAATATTTTCTTATATGAAATATGTTTGTCTCTAGTATTCTATAGCCAGGTGAAGATCTCTATTACAATTTAGAGGAAATTCAGTGCTCTTCAGTTTCGAAGTGTTTTCCAAAGGTCGCTTTATGTGGACAAGGCGTTCGTCTGATGTTCTACACTGTAGATTTTGTGTGTGTATTGATGTAATATAACTTTGCAAAAAAAAAATATCATGATTTAGGCAAACTATCATGTTTTGTAAGTAATTAAACGTTTACGTGTAACATATGCCAGATCGGTTTAATCTTTTCTAGAGTAACATTTGTACAATGTTTTTCTTTTTTATTGACGAATAGATACAAATAAGGAATTTTTGTAGGAGCATTAACTGTCAATCTATTCGTCTCAAATTTTCATACATGATTTATAACATGCTAAATCGAATGTCCAAGTTATAAATATTCTAAAATATACAACTTACAATGCTTGGGCTGGGTTTTATGTATCCTCGTATCATGATTTTTTTTTAGTTTGGACGCAATATTATTAACCATCAAGGTAACCAAGATCTGTCAATGATCATACAACCCCCAAAAAACATACATGCAAAATCAAATAGATGGTGATCTCGTGCAGTTTGATATTTAGATTAAAAGTAAAGGTGTTATAATATCCTATCGTAATGATGCAGAATATTTAGCATGCTAACCACTTAACAGATAGTTTCCATTCCAAACATATATTTGACGATTGTTTTAGTGATTTTAAACAAAAACTTACAGCCGATTTCATCGAGTGTGTTGCAAAAGGTTGCATCTTTCGTAAGCTTGCTTGCTAGCTGAACTGTGAAGTCATTATTAGGTTGTGTAAACTACCCTCCTTTGAGAGTAGACTAGTCCGACAGACAACCAATATATATGTCGGTAGGACTTTGCTACTTCCAAAGGAGGGTAGCATACTTTACCTAATAATGACTTCATGGTTCAGCTAGCAAGCAAACACACCAAATATATTACAAATGACAACACACTTGGTGGAAAAGGCTGTAATAAAAGTATATCAAATAGTCAGACTTGATTAATCTAATAAGGATTCTTTATCTGTTTTAAAATTGAAATAAAAGTACGTGGATTATATCACTAATACATCACTTGTGTAGATATCACATGTAAGAGATTGTAGATGTATTATTACTTTTTTTTACTAAATCAATACGTCGTTGAATCTAGGTGAAATTATTTAGAATAACTTATTGGAAAAAGATTTAAAATAATAAAATCAGGTATTATAATTTATTTTTCATTTTGTTTAAAATGAAAATAAAAAATCTGACCTGTTATCTTGACAAATATGTTTTATAATTGTATTTAGTAAAATGAATTGAACCTTCCTGTATGTCACCCCTCGATGTTATCAATGTATCTCTAATAATCATTTAAAATGCCCAAAACAAACAAATCTATACGTGAAATTGAACTTTGTGCTGCAGGGTACATCAAAGGAAGTCGGTGTTCCTTATTTTTCAATTATTATTCTTTTAAAACAAACATAACGTCGCCAAATATGTCCCTTAGTTTGCTGAAATGTCTCATATATATTTGGTGAAATTTTAATCATTTTGATGTTGTCTTGAAATTCACTACTATTAGATATACCTTTATGACAACAAATACAATTGTGAAAAGAACAACACATCATATTTATCTTGTCATTTCATGTACAAGCTTTCTGACCTGTAGGAAGGTAAGTTTAATGTTTTCTCAATTAACTTGAGTATTTAAAATTCGTTTAAAACCAACCAAAAAAGACAATGCAAACATAATTTTTATGAATCTGTATGTGAATGTTTTAAGCTTTGAATCCGCAACAAGTTTTATAACGGAAGCGGAAAATACATTCAAAATTAGGAATGGGTTTATAACGCCGATGGTTGCTTAGGTTTCTTAACTGTCCTTACACTTTGCATAAATGTTGTATAACGTTTTTATTTTTTGATTATAGGCTTGTACAGATGACATTTTTTTTATAATTTGGTATAGTCGAATGTCAGTTGGAAAAACTGTTTAATAATTGATATCAGTGTATCAAATAACATATAATGCAGCACACATAACTATGTATCGATGTAACTTAATTGATAAAGTTTGGCTGTAAATCACATGACTTAGATTTAAATTATCATTTAAATATGTGTAATTCCTTATACCTCACTCTCATTGTATAATCTTATAGATTATCCAGAAAAAAATCCTATCCCTTTTTTATATATTTCTCAACTGTCAAATTTGATCTTGAATTCGTTGGGAATTTATAGATCTATTTTGGTCATACAGTTCTGTCAGTTTTACAGTGATTTTGTCAAGACAAAACTGTATCTAAATATTGTGTAAATTGCAGTTTTTAGAAATTACACTATCCAAGATTTGTTTGATACGAAAATGATCAACCAGTTAGCAAGGTGGTTTACTATTTTATCTATACAAAAGTATTAATAAATACACCGAACTCCAAGGTGAAGTCTATAAAAAATATACATATATGTACATCATAGTTACATATGTTTTATGCCGTCATTATTTTTACAAAACTTTCCCACCAATTTCAACGAAAATGTGCAATTTTCAACGTTGTTTGGGATTAGAAATATAACTCATGCGTCGACCGTAAGCATGATCTATATTTCAAACTATAAGGTGTTGTTCATACAGAAAACGTCACGTTATTTATTTTCTGATCATTGAATTTTAAAAGACATATCACTTGTTTGAGTGTCCCAAAAGGCAAGTTTCTCAATCACTACTTAAGGCTGAATATGCTGTATTCGTTTTATTAAAGACTATGCTAATTAGTTATAGACAACTATGTAATATCAGCCATACAAGTTCTTTACTTATATAATTATATCGACAACCCCTATTTTATTTTATTTCAGAATGAAGTTGTGCTATAAGTGTCAGTGGTGATTATCATTTATTTGTTTGAAGACAAAAATCTCTAAGTAACGACTAGAAACAGAAATAGAAATACAGGTAGATTCACTATACGCCACACAATATAGATTGTAATTTGTATCAGTCAGTGTCATTTAGGCAGTTCAAACGAAAACAAGGATATCGTTTGAAATGCCCACTTGAAAATAGTACAACGTTTTGGCCTCTTTATCATAAAACCAACATTCCTGATTGCTGTCTTGGTAGTATTATCTGAATGAATTTCAATTTATATTTAAAATGCAGATGTTCATAATTTTATTTTCATACACAGATATTCTATGTTTTCAAATGAAAAAAAAGAGACTAATCAGTTCAATTCCTGTGAACAATTTAATATTGTGATAATACGTACCTTGCACAATCGGAAAGCAAGCCTTATAAACGACCGTTGTTGCTACTTTTGTAAGCAAACAATTGGACTGATATTAAAACTCGCCATTCTCAAATTGCTTTTATTTCGCGGAAAAAATAATTTAAGCGGCAATTTGGAAATTTTTCTTTTTGTATTTCTTACTTGCTTTTGGGGTCAGTAATAGCTTTCTTTAAATTTTTTTAGCATGTGTCTTATCATTAAAGAAAAACACAGGGATGTCAACATGCTTCTGAATATAATGTACACACTTTTAGTGTTGGTTTTTTTTTGTTCGAAAAACAATGGCGAGTTCAGCTGTGAACTTGATTGGATTGATTATTCTCTTTAAATCAGTGAAATGTTTGACGTTAACTAAAACAATATGGTAAGGAAATCTTAAACTGTCTGTGCACAACCTGAAGATGACTTTAAAAACTAATTCATTGTTTAATAAAAAAAAATCGTGAAGGAATCCTGCAAAAGTAAATGCAAAAGTCTTGTTCTTTAAACTTAAAACAATCTCTTTAAGACTTGCATTTTAAACACCCAGTCTATTATTCAAAGCATTTTCATACTGACATGTTGTGTGACTTACAAGTTTATGACTTGTGGTCTAAAAGATGATTGTTGACTTTTATCAATTTCAAGTTCGTGATTATAAACCATTTAAATGATTATTTATTGGTTTAGATCTAGTTTTTTTATAATAAGGGTCCATTCATTAGAACTTGTATGGAATCAATACTATTAGTATAGTCATATAAGGACCGCAAACTAATTTCCTTTTATTTCAAATAATGGAGAATTTACATTGAATACTCTGCTTATTATCTCTTTTAAATGTAAAAGAAAAGGATAGGACCAGGTATAAGTAATGTAGAGCAATTCCTGTTTTTGATTATTTAAATCCTGTTTAGATCCAGTATTCATGCATATTTTGGCTACCCTTTGTACTAATTAGTAGAGATTTACAGCAGTAAAAATATATACCAAAATATAAATATTAAAGCTACTCTTGGTAAAATAATCTTATGGCACAGAGGGTCTATTTCACTGAGACTGAGGTATAAAAATGATAAAATGTGTTTCTCTAAAAAAAAAAAAAAAAAAAATACATGTGTCTTTAGTATCAAAATATATTTAGTAAAATTATTTTATTATATCCACATGTAAATAACAGTATATGGTGCTTAATATAATAATAGTTTGTTCATGCGAAGTGTCAACAAAGGGACGTATTCTCGTTAATTTCTATTAGCCCGCTTCGTTGGCAATATCGACACATCGAAGTGGCACATTTGCGTATTACAGCTTATCAAGTGTCACAAATTTGAAACTGGCCAGTTTATGAAAACATCATTACATATTTTAGATTCAGTATAGGTTCCCTAGATTTAAGAAACCAATTTGGACTGACGTGTTGAAAAAATTTGACACGACGAATGACGACCTTTGGTTTCAAAGCTTCGTATATTAATTCAGTACGTTTAGTCAAAACAATTTTTATATGAGAACTTCTAAAAAAGTGTACACAATTGGCTTTGTAACGTATATCATGCTTTTATTTCATTTGATATAACTTTTCGGAGGAAACAGAGGCGTTTCAGTTGAAAAGAAAATGACGAAAAAAATGTTGAAATATTGTAGTCACATGACGTCCATTTTTGCCTTAAGAAATGGGATCAAACCGGGTCAGTTTTCCGACTATAAATTAAGACTGCGCAATCAAATAACATTATTTTGATTGCAGAACCATGATGATTGGATTACAGGATAGCATTGATTTGAATGCACATCCATATTGGAATTCAAAATGGTCATGATTTGGGTACGTAATGGTTTTGATTTGCTTGCAGATCCAGCTCGAATGCAGAAGGGTCATGCTTTAATCGCGTGATTGCCTCGCTTTTATTGCAGATCCAGTTGGGGTGCATGTTTCTTATGAGTTGATCTTGATTTTCTTGTTGATCCAGTTGGAATGCAAGAAGATCTTGATTTAATCGTAGGATTTACAAGGAGAGAAGTAAATTCATGCTCAACCCTTTAATATGTTTGGGCAAATTTTAAAATTGTTATGAGACGCGACTCAATATTAAATAGTTTAGATAGACATAATATTAGATCATATAACATAGAAATTTTGATTTTACGACTAGACAATTTGTATTTAGATGTGTTCATATAGTTAGTGCTTAAGGTATACAATTACATATGTCACCTTGAAAGTTTGATAAAATGTAAATAGGCTGATATTAGATATATTACAAAGTCATGCCTATTTTCTACATAGATACAGATCCGTTTACATAAAACAAGTGCAAATATCCCATATAATAGGATTTATAAAACGATTTAATATTCTCATATTTTTGTAATTTAGTGAAAGTTTCTTCAGGAATAGATTTCAGATAATACGCCGTTGTTTCATTCCATTGCTCCATTACTCCATTGAAACATCGTCCTATTAAACCGAATATTACTATTTTTTATCATTTTTCAAAATAAATTAAGCATTATCTCATTTATTCATTTAAATGTCATTGTGCACCAGAGAGTGTTATTGGTGTTATGGGTAAAAGGAAAGTTTGTTTTCCTAAAATGCATATATCAATCAAAGAATAAGAATTGCATTATTGTTTTTACCGGCAACTTTGTCTTCACAATATTTGTTTTATTTGAGACTATGACATCAAACAAAGTATAAGAAGAAATATTTACGCTTTGAAAGTAAATTATATTAGTTGTTTGGTTGTATCAATAAGATGACGTGCATATCATCGATACGTTGACGCGTATGAACATTAAAGCGACACATTACTACTATGTTACGTGGTGACGTTAGCTAATATTTTCGAGAATCAAGTTCCGTCCTTGGTATAAAAAATATATGTAAGATCAAGGAGAAAGGCGATTACTTTTAAATCTCATAATTCTTATCAGTGTTAATGCATTAATACGTTTGGTCCACCTGTATAAACAAAACGTATATAAAGAGAAAACAATGTGTTGTGTGCATTCATATTATACAATTGTGTCCGTTCTTTTAATGTCTCTAGTCACTTGATCCTGTTTTGAGTATCGTTTTAATGATCGAATTATATCAAAACAAAATTTAGTAAATAAGGAGCTTATTTAGTTATTTTACCAAATGATATATTTATGAAAAATAATATTTCATTTGTTTAAAAACCACCATTGGTGTATGCATTTCTCATATCATGCATGACCATTTTTCATGTCATGCGTGACATAACAATTTAATCAAAATGATGGCATACCACAAGTTCTTGACTAATTGTAAATTCTAACTTTATAGCGTGTTTAGCATCAACGACATGGAGGAATTCGTATTTCTGGTGCACCATATCAATCGTTTATCTTTTTAAATCTTTTTCTGGAATATTTTATCTATGAAATTGCATATTGTGCAACACCAACCTCTAGAAATTATTTCACATTGTACGAACTTGTATAATAGTTGTTGTTTCTAATTGGTTTTTATTCACAAACAGACATGATATCTTTTCCGTTTATACAATATTTTTGTAAACATATTAAGTAGGTATGTTGTAAGTATGCAGCAAAAACAAAGGGTCTTTAATACACAATTGTTGGTTTTTTACCTTCTCTTTTTATTATTTGTAACATTTCAACTTGATATGATTGGGTAGAGAATACGCTATTTTCGAAATTTTTGCTGAATATTTAAAATCTAGAGTTTGTATGTACACATCAGGTATTTAAACATGACAATTCCTACCCGAGTGACCTTTTTGCAAATGCAATTCAGCATGTTTATTTATTATGGGTTTATTGTTTCTCAATATTTTGAGACATCTATGTAAATGCACGTTTTTATCTTGTCGATATTTTTCCCTTAAGGAAAATGTCCATAACAACGTTTTTAGATTTCATGTTTTGTGTATGTTTGCGTGAAAAACATAACCTTATCTGTTCCGTATACGTACAAGGATTTTGTAATTTGCTGTACATACATTTTAGTTATTAAAGGGTACATTGCATGATTTTATATTAAAAATGTAATTTTGGCGAGTGCGCTTCATATTTTTTTCACTTCGAGCGTCTATTATGCATTAGTTATTATGACGTTTTGAGGGTCCAATTAGGGATTTAAAGGTCGTATATACCCGGCAGTTTTCTGAATATATACTGACAGCTCTGTGTTGTTATCCAATCACAAAACTCGACACATTTGTAATTCATAATATTATTAGATGATCATGTCTCAGATAGGAAACATAAAATTTTTATTACAATTTCAAGAGCTTTAAAAAAGATTCAGAACTGTTGAAAGAATTAAAAAACACCTCTACAGGAAGTCGGCAATGCAATATCTTCATACAAGTAAGTTCTTTTATCCGTATGAATTAAGGCCTTATCCAAAATTCCATGTTTAATAAATGTTCAGTCCCAAAGTCCTGGAAAATGTTTTTCCGCCTTTCATTTTAAAACTGTAATATTTATGTACTAGTTGAAAAAACTGGTCATTATGTCGTGATATAGTAACTGCCTACAGTTAATTACTTTGTCCTACAAACGGTTCATGTATCACGATAATAACCAGTTCTTCAAAATTATTATGTTTATTTTATTGAGACATCAAATTTTTAACAATTCTCATAAAATTTAGTTGTTCCAAGCAAATCAAATCAGTGTACGATATTCATAGGAATGGTCGGAGACCGGTCATATTGATAACTTCAAGTTACTGTCATTAATGTAATTCCAAGTTTTCAGTACATAGATAAAACATAAAGATTTCTAAAATTTTAACATGTTTAACGAAAACATTTGGTAAACAATTCAGTAACCTTAATATCTAATTGTCAGAGAAACCACGTCCGACTGGTCGTTACTGGTATAACATAATTTACCCAGTAAACGATCAATTTAACTGTGCTAAACCAATTTACGTTCCCTCTTAATGTGCATAAAATACATGCCACTAGACATTAAGCATGCAACAGTGTTTTTATAGTATAAACAATTGAACAATTAGTGCTAATCAATTTGAATGTTCTTCTTTAAAATCTGTTCGATTCTTTAGCTCGGGTAATTGTACCCAAAATACTTAAAAAAAATTACCACTTGGGAATTTAGCTATTATTTTATCTAGAATCCAATCGAAACACGACATCTTCAATTGTGTCGCCCCCTATGGAATTACCGTAAATGGTGTTGACGTCACTGAAAACATAATATCACTTAAAGTTTTGAGGCGTTCAGGCGTTTTAAAGTAGAAACTTTTTGGCGAATAACAGTTATCGCACACGTTTTGTTGGTTATGGTATCGGACATTTTTGGCCGATTTCAACTTTTAAGGACACGTTTTCGGGAAATAACCACGTATTGGGGAATCGAACACGTTTGGGGGAAATTAACACTTTTGAGAGTGTTACATATACCTATATTTATATTTATACTGCAGTCGTTCTATTTTCTATGTCATATACAGTCACTTATAAACCGATATAACTTTTTCTAATGAATATTTAATTAGAGGTTGCCTAACATATTTAATTATGCATAGGACCTCTTTAACCTGTTCTTGTTTCCTATGTATGCAACGACTCAAACTTTTTTGTTACACAGATGTTGAAAAAACATATTTCACTGGTTTATATCTTTTTTTGAAAAGCTATAAATCATTTTGTGTTATGCTTGTTGTTGATATTTTAGTCCATACTCAAACGATTTCGTTCAGCATTGCACGTTTCAACAGGTAATGCACATAGCATTGTGATGTTTATTTCTCCGCCTGATTAGAGGCCTTTTTATATGGGATTTTTTCACCAATATGTAAACCAAATAAATAATATTAACACATCAAGCATAAATTGAAAAAAAAAATTTCGAGATTGCAGTAGAAAGAATTTTTTTACTATAGAAATAAGAAAAAAATCGGTCTCAACAGCCTTGATAGTTAGCTGTTATTACGTATCTTGTTGTTCACTAACATAAAATATGCCCTTCGTAATATAATAGACCTGTCCAGTCACATTAGATCTAATTATTAGCTGTAACTTGTATATGGCGACAATTACATGTACAAACATGTCTTCGATTGGCATGTTCAGTTTTGCATGCATAGAGTCTTTTAAAAAAATCATCTTTTAGACCACAATTAATTCTTTATGATCATGTTGGAGAAAACAAGTACCCTCTTTTATCTTTGTTTTCTTACATTCTTTTAATGTAAGTCCAAAACTATGAATCATTTTTACCTGTTGCTTTTCCAAAACATGACTCAGAAAACACTTGTTAAGTTTTTGACAGGTGTAACTATTTGTCATGTTAATGAAGTAGACTGTGAAGAATTAGCACAAAATCAATGTGAAAAAGGATATCAATATTATACAACTACTCCCAAAAAAGGCAACATAAATAAGGACCAAAACCAAGTTCCAAGCCACTGTGTCACATACTGATACTAATGTATAAATAATAAATTTACAATAGACAATAGACAATACTTTATTAATAAACCTCAGACACATAGGTGTACAAGAGGACAATAAAGACCACCATAGTTCACTCCCATTACTTTTTTTGTAAGGTTCAAGATGCACAATTGTACAACCTTCCTTGACATTATTTGAAAACTGTTGTGCATAGACATAAGATTCACCCTCTTAATCATATTTTGTATGAAATGACATTTCATACATAAAAAAGGCCCAGTATGAGTATTTTCATCACTTGGTGTCTAAGTCGGTGATAGTAGTCCGTGAACCTTTGCAATAGTTCGAAGATCATCTCAGATACTACTTTGCCGGGTGTATCAAAACATTGCCACGATCATCATTGAAGTTTTCAAGACAGCACATTGTTTGATAATCCTGCATGACAACCCAAAACAGGTGACATGGCTAAAACATAAGATAGGGGTATCATAATAGAAAATCTAAATGTAGCAAAATTGGTCAAAGTAAATTTGAATATTAAATTCGTCAGACACTAAAAATTAAGATTTTTCTTTTCAGGTATTCATAAGATATGAAGTATTTGATACCGTTTCTGATTCTGACAAACTGTCTTATAATACAAGGTAAGAGCATGTTCTGTGTATGCAAAAGAAATACTCTTGTATTTTATTGTATTTATATTTTGGATAATAAAATTGTTTTTATCACCAGTTCATCCATTCATAATATTTTATCACAAGTGATGAAAAAGGTTAAAATATCCTCATAAAGGATAAAATCAATATAAATGCCAACATAGTATGAAAAAAGAAATACAAGCACCATGAGTTATTTTCATTAAAAGTGGAACAAGACAGTAATTTCTTTTGAATCAAAATGATCTAGGTGAAGGCAAGTAAGAACCGATTGTTGCTTAATCACGAAGGTTGTACGGGTAGTATGGTATTGCTTGTGTAACACATATAAGTTGTTTTGGACGTACATCGATTTTATTTGTAAGTTTCCTACAAGTATACATCTAATGTTTGCCCGGAGGAGAATCATATCAGTACATAACTTCATATGACATGTATTATAAGCCGTTAAATATATGTGATGTTTGGAAAGTTTATTAGGTGGTTATATTCGTTTAGATGCGTTTATTGAAACAATGCAGAGAAGGGTTCGATTGCTTTCAATGTAATTCATTAAATTAAATTACTTTGTCATTTGTACGATTAAATTGAATTAATGATTACATTATTTCTGAAGGTGTCTGATAAAATTAATGATTACATTGACAAAGTAATCATGATTATATCTGATTACAATGAATTAAAAAAAAAAACAATTCTAAATGATGTGAATGAATAAACGTTTAAAATATAGTAATACTATATCATTTTTAGAAAGGACTATGTTCCATATATTATAAAATGATAACTTTTAACTTCTTCTATTTAATAAACAACAAAAGTTCACTACATACATAGACAATGTGTCACTGGTTTTGACCCATTACACTCTATCATCATTGATATCTGAAATATTTTAACTTCAATTGAATATAGCTTTATAAACAGTTTGCTCTTAGTCTTCTTACCTCTTCTATACTTTATATGTATTTCAAGGTGCAGTTAATGGAAGTTAAAATATGGATTAAATGAAGTTACCAGTAAAAATATGTAACATTTTAATAAAATTGTTTAACCAAATTGTAAACAAAATACAAGTACTAAAAATCAATGAATTTTACATGTTCAGTTCAAATACATGTAAAATTTTGCTTTATTTTAAAGATTTGTCCGACTTATAATTTCGTTTATGCTTATTAGAGAAATGTTTGTCCTACAGCTATACCCAATCGGTAATTGCAATAAAAACAATCCTTAATTGGTTTTCTACCTGTCAATTCCAAGTTGACAAAAATCACAATATTAACAAAAGATTATAACTCATGGTTAAAGAGAAGTATTACTAGAATATAACAGTTATTATCAAATATGTATATATCTACATCTTTAAATTGTCAATATATTTTCAATACTGTAACAGTTTATTTTTTACTGAAGTATACAAATTAATCAACATGCTTTATAAAGTAAAGCAAACTATCTTAACATGTTAAATATTTATCAAACACGAATAACAAAAAGGTTTTTTTCTTGTCCATAAACACAGTAAAAAAGTGCATTGCTATCAAAATGTAATCAAAAAGTAATTAGGATTTCAGGGTGTTTTAAAAAGTAATTGATTAAATTAAATTACATGTAATAAGATTTTTGGCTGATTAATGATTACAATGATTGCTTGAAAAAATGTAATCAACTACAGCTGATTAACGATTACAATTACAATTACCCAAGTCTAGAACAATGACATCTTTAACATAGAACATTGGTTAATGTGATTATTTGACTTATACAAATGATTGCAATTTTTAAATGTTCAACATCAAGGACATGTCTTAAATACATTGTATATGATTAAAATGTAAACTGTCTCTAAAGATGTATAATTTTCTTTATATACATAGCAATCACTGGTGACAAAATTAAACAGTAAACGTTTAAATGTTTGATAGTAAGGATTTAAAGTGTTTTCTCTCAGTATTTATTCTTTGTGATTTTTTGTTTTATTCCCTGTGATATGGAATGCAAGGTTTAGTTTTAGTTTGTAGCCTGGATTTTTCTTCCTAAATGTATGAATTTTTAACACCGGTATACTACTGTTGCCTTTATATAGCTTTTGTTTGTTTGGCACATGGACAATTTTTGAATAAATTGCAGGTGTTTTGGAATGGCTGGTTGTTGGAAAGGTAACGGAGTATGGACAAAACGTGACATTATTTTGCAATGTTTCAAACTGCTGTCCCGAAGATTCCGGTTGGGATATGTGGAGTCCACAACAACGCACACTATTCATAGATGTTAAAACAGGAAGACCCAATAAAAAGTATGACGGAAAGGTTTTAAAGGATGGATACACCTTAGTTATTCAAAACCTGACTGAAAAAGATCTCAATGTTTCATATTCCTGTTTGTATGATGTAACTTATGGGGAAATCAAGTTTCTTTTGGAAGAAGACGTGTTCACCTGTAAGTACACACTCTCGATAGTTATGGTAGTTATAGTTGTTGTCGTATATTGATACAGAGTTATATTCTGTTATATGAATAAAAATAGTTGAGAAAAGAAAAGATAAGACAAAAAGTGAAAACCACACGTTATATATTACACGTTACATGTGTCAAAACCGCTTTTGTGATTTACCGTTAGCAGGCACAAACAAGGCCGAATATTTAAAAACCAATCATGTGTACGAACCGAAACAATTGAAGAGCTCTACTATAAAAAAAAAAAAAGACATAACAAATAGCTAATATAAAAAAGAAGATGTCATATGATCGTTAAAGAGACAACTCTCCATATTAGACCAAATGACACATAAATTAATATATGAAAAATGAGTAAAGCCCCTACTGCATCGTAAGCTATGAAAGGTCACGAAATCATATACTTTGAGCTTTGGCTGAGTGAGTTCAATGCTTTTCTTATAATTCTAAAATTTGTTAGGTGACATTTTAGAAAGGTTAATAATAAATCATGACGATACCAGGATACAGACTTATGAACTGATGACACTCTAGGGGACCAAAAAAAAACATGGGTTGTGTCCAAGGGGCTTTTCCTATTTTATCTTCATCTAGGATGCTCAAAGCCGAATATTTCAAAGTCTAACACAAAATAGACAGCATGTGGACAGAAAAGTACAAAATATGGCGTGTTAAACGTATTCCCAAGTTCTCAACACTACTGTTGTGTAAGAGAACGAAAAAGAACAAATGGTGAATCAATTGAAAAAGGCTTGCAACAAAGGTTACATATATTAGATGTTTGCTATTGTAATAATATAGAATAGAAAAAAATACACGATGACACTGGAACAGTTGGACGCAAACCTTATAAAGCATGACATTTTGAGATGAATAAAAAAGGATGTGGTGTATATGTCGCAGAGATAGTAACCCAGTGAAATAGAGAATAATTACGACCCATTAAGGCAACCTAAATGACCTCCGAATAGATGGTTCTTCTCATTATCTTTAGTTAGTTCCAATTTACCAAAAAAAATGTGGTCGCCGAAAACAATCTTTACATGCTTTTGGTCAGTTTTTTTTTAAATCATGTCTGAAAATGCTTGTTTTAAAATGATAAAAAAAAAGAAAAATGTATGAATCAGAAACACATATCTTGATTTCTTGAGTAGCCTTCATCATGAAAGCTTCAACCTCAACATCAGACAGACTTGGATGTAAAAAAAAACGAATCCACAGTAGGAGCTGTATTTCCAGAATTGATACTTTTTTACATACACTAAATTGATGATTGAGAGAGACTGTCTGCAAATGGTTCTTATTTTATGTTGATAAAAGAATAACATGGGGAACAATGGTGCGATAACATAACCAACTGTGTCTGTGTTTATCATATCAGAGCGTTACACTTTTTGATTTCAGCAATAACTACTACACCAAAAAATGTCCCAAGTGGGAACAGTAAACTATCTCAAGGTGAAATGTAAGTTAGAAGTTCAACTTTATTAATGTATCTGAAATTATCCTCTTAATGTTATATTACACAATGAGTGAGAATTGTTTATCGCCTGATATTAACTCGAGATATTTAGTTTCAGTAAAATGATAAAAGAAACTTTGCCAATTGTGTTTATTGTTATCTGAATTTATTAACGAGAGAGGATATCAAGCAAAAGTCGATTCCAGCGATTTGTTAGAATTTTTCCTTAATGATAAATGTTCTTAGCCAGTAGTCAGCACTTTTTGTGCTGACATGAATTATCATTGATATGTTTATATTTATAAATTAACTGTTAACAAACTTTTGAATTTTTTGAAATAATAAGGCTTTTCTACCTCAGGCATAGATTACCTTAGCTGTATTTGGCAACACTTTTAGGAATTTTGGATCTCAATGCTCTTCAACTTTGTACTTTTTTTGGCTTTTTTTTTTTAACTTTTTTGGATTCGAGCGTCACTGATGAGTCTTTTGTAGACGAAACGCGCGTCTGGCGTATATACAAAATTTAGTCCTGGTAACTATGATGAGTTTATTGTACTTAGTGTATTGTACTCATACACTAAGTACAATTTAATCAACATCGAACAAACTAACGAAAATTGTCATAACTTGACTTAGTTTGCCGTATCGATAAAAAAGGGAGCATTCATACATTCTTGGTTTTGTAAAAACCATTCTGGGTGGTAGAGGTATTATATTTACTTGATATGCATATGATTTATGATATACAATTTACGGTTTATTCAAAACAGTTGAAAATATAATTGATCAATTAATTAAGGCGATGACTGTAAAATATCTAGACCAAGGACAGGAATAGTACAACATCATTATTTCGAATTTTAAGTACATATATTGGAAAAAAGGTAAATATAGAACGTACAATTTTTTGTATATATATAATTATTTTGTTCTTTTTTGTTTTCGATGAGTTTTTATGGGTTGCTGTATATGTATAGAATTTTATCTTTTTACTTTGGGTAAGAAAATGTACCTTTTAAAAAATATGCAACTATCAGTTTTGTTTGTGCTGTAGCACTCATATACTTTCATCAAGAATACACAAAACTCTATTACTTCACGAGTGCACCTTTATATTTTTGTAACGTATTACCATAAATAATTTAACAGCAAGTCAGACCAATAGGACCTAGCGAACATTGAGACTTTCCTGTTTGATGCTTTATTTTAAGGGACATACTTAACCAAAACTCTCCCTTCTTTCGATTTGTTCCATATTAATCAAGGATTTTTGATATGATAAATGAACAATATTAAACTTGTGTCATCTCGTTCACTTTTCTATCCTTTTACAAACGCTAATCTCGTCGTGAAAAGCATGTAATACTTGTCACAGAACGTTAAACAACCAACAATCAAATGAAATACAAATCAGACGCGCCGATTGTTTTTTTAACAACTTTATAAACTGCCAATGTTCTTTTTAAATGGTTAAGAACGATAAATCGAAAGCATATAATTGACAGGTAAACAAACGAAACTCAACGTAAGAATACGTAACATTCAACAACCGAAAATAAATTGGAACACCGATCTTTCACTACAAAAATAAAATGCAAGGTTGAAAAAAAGACTATGCAATTGTTAACTGTTGTCTTTTAATACACTGCAATTATCGGTAGACATTTATTATGGATTTTATTATAACAAAATTACTGCTCCTTAACGATACGTTCGTAGAGTTTTGGTCGTTCGTAAGATGTTGAGAAACCTCTATTAAGTTATCTCCGAATACCAATATTATGTCATATGTCTTATTTAGGTATCAAACTGTTTGATAAAAAAGGTTAAAAAAAATCAAATGCTTCAGGTGTAAAATTTGGAATTTTTTCACATAATTCTCCATTGTCTTAAGGAAAACCAAATCCAACACGTCAAAATCGTTTATCTATCACCAATTTTGCAGAGATACTAGATATTCAAATGTTGTTTTTACTTTAAATGGCCCAAAATAAATTCATACTTGGCTCGTGAAAATAAGAAGCAAGTTCAAAAATAAAATGAGTCTTGAAAACATATGTCAAATACGCAGAATTCCTTGGGGCATATATGGTTCAAAAATATGTATTTGCATAATTGAGTCTTTCACATGTTTCAGTTCAGACGAAATTTTTAATGTTGTGTTTTATGTTTTTGTCTGTTTGTATTTTTCTTCTTTATTAGCCATGGCATTGTCACTTTATTTTTAAACTTGTGAATTTGACTGATCCTCTTGTATCTTTCGACTCTCTTTTATTTGCTGTTTTTTCTTTCGTACAATTATGCAAAATTTAATTATAGACGAGGGAAATGACATGAGCTGCAGGATTAGAAAGAGTTTTGCATGGTTTTTCAATATGTTACAAGTTATACTGGTAAATGATTTACTTCACTTGGAAAAGACTAATGACACTGCAAAAAATAACAGGTTCGGTTGATATTAACCTGAAAGAATGAAAAGATTATACAGAATATTTTGTTAAATTTGTTTTCGACATTGCAAAAATATTCCAGATTATAAATACAGGCTATGCCAATATGTAAAAAGTGTAGATGATATATAGATTACAATTCCAATTCCATTTAATTTTAGAGCTTCAGTAATAACTGGAATTACTATCATAATGGCGATAGTGTTAATGGTAATTGTTATGTATTTCTGGAAACGGAGATATAGAAGAACAGGTAAGTTTGTTTGATGTGAAGGCAACACAGTCTGAGTTATAAATTATTCTGGTAAAGAAAAGTGCACATTAAAAAAAAAGTTAACTGTCAACTTACAATAGAGTCAGAAGAACATGAACATTTATTTCCTGAAATTGTTAACATTCGCGTCTTTAAATCTCTGGTATACCACATCTTCTTATTTCTATCTATAGACGATTGACGATTGAAATGTTGATACATTTAACAATTATTTGTCTATTGTTGAAGACTAAGTTTCCTCCTTGATGTATGTTGAATGTGTTTGTCATTAGGTTGGTGTATCATTGGTGTAACCTCAAATCGGCTATATGTATATTTGGGTATTAAGGAACAACAAAAACAATAAAAAAAACCTTTATGAAAATTGCAGTTTTGTTAGTCTATACATTGACATTTAATAGGAAATACAATGAATTTGAATCACAGATAACAACATTTACAGCTTGATTCTTTCTTTATGCAAATATTGAAATAACTGTTATGATTGACCGTCCGTCCCGAATTTCCCTTCGTAATCTTTATTTAGTTTGAGTGATGCAATTAAATAAATTCATACACAATTCACCATTTTCTACATTAGACAATGCTCGTACAAAGTCAGGAATATGAAAGTTGTTTGCCGTTCGATTGATGTGTCTGATTTTTTGGTTTTGCCATTTTTTAAGGATTTTTGTAATATTACTTTCTACGTACTATTTGGACAGCAATTTTTTTATTGTTCTGATGTTAAGTATTATATGCTTTCACCACTATAGCGTACGTTTGCCTCATGCAATACTAATGGAACTATTACACGATGCTGAGGTCTTAAACTTGCAAACATAATTCGGATTTGACAGTGAGTTGCCTACCGTTCTTAGGTTGATAATTTTTACAGTTGTAGAGTATTTTTGCTTCCTCAGAATTACTTACGTTTGCCTCAATTAGATTTTATGAAACCCACGGTAAAAAATTAAATGGCAGAAGCAGTACCATTCGGGACAATGTTTTACTTACCATTCACGAGTAATGCTCTAATAACAAATTTAATGAGCGGGCGGATTTACAACCTCAGACACATTCTTCCTTTCTTTAGTAAAACTGCAACTATACTCATCGCTGCTATATTTCAATGTATCCTTGCAGAAAAATGTAACCCATGAGACAGATTTGAATCTTAAGCACGTGTATGGACTGTTAAGTGCAAAACTGATAATTTTGTGTCGCGTATAATCCAATGTGATACAAACACAAGGGAAATATATACAATGATTACAATAACATTAACCCGCTATCATTTAAAAGCTAACATTTGTTTTCCTTTTTTTTGTATTTCAGGAGACATGGACTTATAAAAAATAAGCATAAACAACGATAACAAAAATATTATTTTACAAAGTTTAACCTTCTTCATCATGTTCATATTATCAGTTTAATGATGAATTCTGATAAATCTAAAACTTCATATTTCAGATACAGATAAACCAGATATAGATTTGTCTGAAACAGAGCCTTTAACGAGTAAGTGCCTTTATATATCTCAAGAAAAACAGTTTGATATGAACCCTTATTACTGTTTGATTTTTTTTCTTTCTATTTAGTACAATTGCAAAATTCAGAAAAAAATATACTAACATCATCATTAGTTTATTCCATGCCTATATCGTCAAAGTAACATGAAATATCAGGAATACTTGATGATCATACATCAATCTCGATTTCACGCGTTGCATTTCTGTTTTTTTTTAAAGAATCAATTATAGGAAATAGTATTTAAACAAACACTATTAAATTCATGCGTCCGAAGAGCCTTTGTCGATTTACTTTTTTCAGAATAATGCCGAAAAGCCGAATATATGAAAGTCAATAGTCTGTGAAACATTAAACAATTCAACATTTTAAAAAGTTTTCAATTTTAAGGATTTTTGATTTTTGTAACAGTTTGAAAGATACCCCTTTGTTTCTTAATCCGTCCCTTTTTTAAATACCGAATAAAAGGACACAGAATATTTGATTCTTAAGGGATATTTCTGTATTTGTTATTTGCATATTTCTAACTTATCGTACGACGTTCAACTTTAAGCAAATTGCAAGTTTGCAGCTACGTCAAGTCAGAATATGACCTGCAGGTAGAGTGTCATGATCTGTGTACGTTAAAAACTCCTCACAAACTCGCGGTTGTCTCCTGAATTGATGTTCATTTCCAAAATATTCTCATTTGCCAATGGAAATCTTATTTTGCCGACCTTCATCCTTAAAAGATTCTAATACAGGATTAACTTATTGTATAAATTGTTAATGTGTTATCGTCTTAAACATGTATGTAATATTTGCAACTAAATGTTTAGCAACCAATAATCAATCATTCAAAAAGGTTCATTTCAATATCGATTAGTTTAGCAATTATATTTTTTTAAAATCATAGACTTTTTTGTGATTTTCGTTCCTCCGATGACTTTATCATTTGTTATTGATTTCTATCGTTTATTTTTTATGTTTTTCTGTTATATATGTTTCCCATGATAGTTCGCTAGATGACCGCCCTTAGTTTAAATTTGATTTGGTTTTACACTTGTCAATTCGGGTCCATTAAAAGCGTGCTCGGTGGTATAATGTTATTTCATTGTTGAAAATTGTAAGGAGACCTGACGTTACTTACCTTGATAAGTCTTCAGTCAAATGGGTATCCACTCCAATACTTCTGATCTTTTGCACATGTGTTAAGCACCAATATTTCAAATAACAAAATTCGTTAATTCCGTTTTCTTAGTTTAAATTATCATGATACCAAATTTCTGTTTTAATTTCAGGAAAAAAAGAACATCAAGATCTTGAAGAGAAACTAATGAAAATGGAAACTAAACACAAAGAAGTTATACAAGAGATTATCAGAGGTACATTATTATTTACATGTATTACCATGTATTTTAATATTTCAATACTTGACAAAAAGACTAAAAGACTAAAAATTATATATAGTAGTGTAAGTGTTAAATGAATATTTTACGTTGTACCATCAAAATAAATTGCCAAGTTTGAATGTGGGCTTCGTGAATTAAAACCATCTCGAGTTCTTTAATAAAAACAGATGCAAAATTTTCAATTTCCGCATGTCAATTTTACTTCGCCTCAACAAATATATAACTTATAAGCAATTTTATTGTTTTCATTTTTTATCGATTGCATTGACGATCATATATTGCCTTATATCAATGATTTCAGTTACAAGTATTAGTACGGTAGGAATACTAAATTCGTGGTGTCAAAATGTTGTGTTAGTCTGGAAAGTAGTAGGTTTTTTTATATCTTTTTACGCTGAAAATAATTTTGAGTACAATCAAACATTAGTAGCTTAGAGTCAGGATACTGCTGTAAGGTATATATCTACATAAACTCATCATATATAAATATATACAAGATGTAAATTTTGTATTTGCGCGTCTATAAAAGACTTACCAGTGCCGCTAGAATCAAATTAAATTAAAAAGAACAATAAATTAAATTAAATTAAAAGGCTAAATAAAGCCAACGTTAACATCAAACTTATTGGTCTGGTTTTGTAAAAGCTAAAAACATACATATTTTAAATACATTATGTTCAGCCTTCATATTTAGATAATAGTTTCCGCTGTATATTAAGCGCCCATCTATCCATTTGTAGGTGTCGGCATTTTGAAGATTGAAAATCGTTTTCAAAAGTTTACATCAGCAACAAATAGTAATCTTTTAGGTAATCCCCAATTAGATGAAATTGAAGAAAAAAAATTTCTGTACAAGCAGAGGAAAAAAAGAATTCTGAATCAAGATTTCCCATGCCTTAAAGTGTTAAATTTTGAACCAAATTTTTTGATTATTAGCAATTAAAAATGAAATAAAATTGTTATAGCTTAGCGCGTATTTTTTGTTTTTGTTGTTTTTGTTGTTGTTCACTTCGACAAAACAAACGTTTCCCCACTTTTAAAGTTAAATAGTTTCTCTCTTAGACAACGTATGGACTGATGCTTGTAAAAAGTATATGCATTTATCATATACGTAGCTCCATAAGGGCCCTTAAGTAATCAAAAGATTACAGGTACGTCCAGTCAGAATAGGGCGTGTAAAGAAATTACCCTGCTGTCAGTTGCATGGTGTTTTTGTTCTATTTTTGGCCATACGCCAATGTTGCTATCGAAAAACTTGTCCAATGTAAAATGCTGAATTTTAAGTAAAGCATTCACCTACGGAACACTGAGAACTGAGAATTTGAAATTCAGGTTAATGTAAGAACAGAAACAATTGAAGAGGCGTTTGGCCAAATTGAAGTTAAGCATATAAAAATCAACATATGAGGGCTTCTTTGCCCGAGGGAGTTGAATCCTAATATTCTTTGACATTGGTATGATTTTTGGTTGCCAGTGACAACTATTTCATGAATGTTCAGGAACAAATTAGCAATCAGTACAACAGGGAGAGATTGTGGGTGTTATTCATATGATGAAGACATAATTTTTCAATTAGTTTAATTGAGGTCTGGAGCTGACATATGTCAGTAACTGCTAACTTTATATATAGTCGTCCTTTGTTAATTTATTATCATTGCAATTTTGATAAGTTTCTTTTGTTTTCTTTTATGACATAGGACTAACATTTCTTTTAAAGTGCGTCTAACTGTGCGTATTGGTGTGTGTTTGTTTATTCTACATTAGCTAGAGGTATAGGGGGAGGGTTGTAACCTCACGAAACATATTAAACCCAAACGCATCTGCGCGCCTGTCCCAATTCAGATGCCTCTGGCCTTTTTAGTCTTGTTTGATTTTAATTTTAGATCATTGTTATATTTAGAAGTTCAATATGTCTATTATCACTGCATCATCACTGAACCACTACACTTTGTTGTCTTGGGACCAGCTGAAGCACGCTTAGCACAACGTTCATTGCAACACCCCAAATTAAGTATTCCTTCCGTATAAGTATTTGGAACTGGAATCGATCATAAAAGGCAATATATTATTGTCATGCAATCGATAATAAAGAAAACATAACGTTTAAGGTTGCATGAGACCGAAGCACTTTTACTGGCAATACATTCATCAGGAGAATAATACTATTTGGCCTAATGCGAGTTGGTCAGTGGTCACTTGTCTTTCAAATGTTGGGCACTAGGGACACCAAATAGCTCTGATTTTTTTTTTACCTCAAACGCTATCCTTCTATTAGAGATTTAAATCAACATATTTGATGCCGGTTGAAATAGGTTTCCACATCTTTTTAATAGATGCACAACCTTAAAATTTCAGGATACTGTTATCCCATGTGATGTTTAATGTTTTATAAAAAACGACTTCTTCCTTTAATTATTTATTTTGTAATTAAAAATGATTTGACCGTATTTCGTGCTATTTATTCCGAACTACGTATGATAACGGGTACCCCTCTGGTTGGCCCTTTTCTTGTTTTGATATCTTACTCAAAAAATCAAAAAATCAAACTTTCAAAAAGTGAAATAATAAAAACTGCACGTTTTGCTTAGTATTTTTAAAGTTTGATCAAATTTCTAAGCTATCAAATTTAAAAAGGATGTTTAGAATTTTAAAATTTTAATCATTTGGTTAAAATTTCTAAATTCTAAAAGTTTAACACAATTTGAAATTTTGATATCTTAAAACTTTGATCAAAATCCAAAAACTCTAAAATTTGAAAACTTTTTAAAACTTTGAATTGATAAATGGTTACATGAACCTATTATAAATCCATCTTTTTTCAAAAATGTTTGGCAAATGAATGCAAAAACTTATGTTTTTCATGGATACAAACAAGAAAAAAAAATATATTTAACAAACAATTGCCCCACGAATCTCTTTTTCATAAAAAAGGTAAGAATACCTCAAGAAATCACAAAAGTGTCCGGATATATTCTTAGGAAATGTCTCAGGGTACTTCTAGAATATATACTAGTCCTTAACCAGCAAAAGGCAGGGACAATATTATAACAAGATCCTAGTCTTTCAAAAAGGGTTAACTAATGGACAGTATTGGACTTAGTGATATTGATGTCTTTGTTCTGAGACAAGGGTTAAATGCAAACAGTATTGTGTCAAGATAATCGCAGGACAGGACAATATTAGGACAACAGTTAGATAGATGATCCATGTATATCCTGGTTCTAAGGGGTTATATAAGAACAGTATTAGAACAAAATAATTATGGGATACAGCATAACAAGCAAGTTTACATTCCAGTATGTTCTTGCAACAGTTTGAAAGGTACACTATCATGGTCTTAATGTGTAGCTGCTACTTTTATTAGTTGCTGTTGACTTTATTCTAGGTCAACATATGTCTTCAATGCAGCGAGTAACTCCCCGTCTGGCCCTTAACAAATATATATACAAGTTCAGTGATAATGGACGTCATACTGAACACTAAATTATACACAAGAAACTAAAATTAAAAATCATACAAGACTAACAAAGACCAGAGGCTTGGGACAGGCGCAAAAATGCGACGGGGGAAAAAATGTTTTTGAAATCTTAACCATCCTCGTAAAACCCAATGTAGAAAAGTAAACGCATAACAATACGCAGTAAAAATTAGTAAAACAGACTTATAGCAGTTACTGACATGCCAGCTCTAGACTTTAATTAAAATGATTGAAAGATTATGTTTTCATCATATAAATATCAGACACAATCCCTCCCGTTAGGGGTTTAGTATTATACCATCATAAAATATGAGAAGAACATAACCCGTGGCAAACCAACAACTGGTTTTAAAATAAATGTTTTTAACTCCGATGCAAAGACCACGGTAGGTATAGTGTCCCGCTAATATCGCGTTTTTTTCCGAGTGATAAAACATGCGATAAGATCAATGAACTGCTATTTCGTAATTATAATTGGTTTTTTTTACAATACTACCCATATTCAATTGCATACTATACACGTGCTGAACAACAAAGAAGCACAATGTCCTTGTATTTAACCAAAGAATTCAGTGTTTGTTATTGTCCGGGTTTTTTCGTGAGCAACTGTGAAATCGGGATTTTAAACTATGCTTTATACAGAAAATTTGAATAGAAAAAAGGTATTCTATACTTTTTCTTGTTTATAACTTTAATTACGTGAGGAACAATATCATCTATTCCCAATATATCATCAAAATGATATTACTACGTTGATCAAAAAGAAACCTTTTTTTTCGATTTATGGCAAATTTTCGGTTCGGAAAGTGTTCTACAACTTCTTTCCAGTCTTCATTTAGAAATTACTTCATCCTTTACTAAAGGGCGTTTAGAACATAGTGCAGGGAACTCATATTCATTTAAACTGTATTGCATGCTACTTTTGATTTTACAGTTAAAGATATTTCTTGTGATGAACCCCGGAGATACAATAAAAGGAGTAAAAAACATACATTAATGACAGAAATGAAAAATCAGAAAATTGCTATGTAATAAAAAAATATTCTACTTCAAGAAGCCTGCCCTCTCCCTCATAAAAAAAACCATTAATTTTTGAAAAAAAACAAAAAACACGCACTAACTATTCATCCACTCCATTTTTATTGACATTGAAAATAAAATTAGAATATAATATGTCATATATAATCAACAATGAAAGGAATATTTCATTAGCCTAGTAAATATGATCCTTTTGAAATGATAGAAAACTATAAAATGTGTATATTATATCCAGTGGTTCGAACGACATCAGGAACAACATTGTAATGTCTTGATTGATTTCCATAATTTCCATGTTTTAGGCACTTTTATTAGAATGAAGTTATCGCGTTGTTTAGTTGCAGTATGTCCCATTATTACGTTTGATAATCAGACCCCTCCTCACAGTCGTAGCGTTTAAACATTTTCGGTTTCCATAAACAATAAAATAATAATACAAGATACAAGACACATAGTCAATGAGGTATTTCGGATGTATACTCTTTTAAAAACAAACATATAGCTCCCCTTACATAATATATCACCATGTATGGACGTCTAATCCGAATTGTCAAATATGCTTACATTATATTGTTGACATCCAGAATATATACTGTACATGCAATTTATAAGATGTGAGAAAAAGAAAAAGAATATATACAAATGAACGATACTTGTTTGAAAAATGTAAGTGTTCATAAACCATATGTGCCTTGAAAGTGCTTAATTTGAACCTTTATTATATAGTTTTTAAATGTAAATACACCAACACTTAACAATTTTAGTAATACAAAATGTGTATTATCACTCGATAAAACAAGGACACATTCGAAAAAGGCCGGACTGCTTTCGAAAAAGCACAGACATGAAGAAATGAATTTAGTCTCAAAATGTCGTTTCCATGCAAATACAATATGTTTTGTAAAGTGTCTGTATATCTAAGGATATACAGATTCCATATATGCATTTCCATCGACATTTACTTTGGTATGTGTATGAAAATGGCTTTATTCTGTATTTTTGAATAAACGCATTGTAAGGTTACATTTAACTTTTTAACCAAAAACAATACCAGAATGATAATATTTTTTATCTCTAATACTAGCATACCTTGTATAACCTTGTACATTATACCCAAGCTTCTGTTTCACGTCTTACCAGAAAAGGAGACTGTTCGTTTACATTTTTTATCATATTCACTCGAAAAAAAGTGGTCACACTCGAAAATGCTCGATCAAATCACTCGAAAAACCACGATCCTAGCCGGCACTATACCTACCGTGAAGACCCTATAAGTAAATCAATATTCAGGCCAAAATATGCAGTCTATAATGACCTGACAACAGTATCTTAACTATATCCCTTCTTAATGAGTCTGTTTTTAATGTTTTGTAAGCTTCTGAGGTGAATACTGACATTTTCTGCTTTGTAAAGAATATTATCATAAAACAAATGTGAAATACCTGACCGTGTAAGTCATATATTTTAAGTATACATTTTGATTAATGTCTGTCCTTAGTACAGTAATGGTAATAGCCATCAGGGACAAAATAATCTTCTTATTTCAGAAAAAGAAGAAAATTCTGATCTTAAAGAGACAATAAAGAAAATAGAAACTGAGCAGGACGAAGTTATACCAAAGAATATCAGAGGTATTCTATTATTTCATATGCTTTGAAACTTTATATCTTTACAACAAAAAACTGTATGATACTTAATAAAACTATTAGTTTTAACGTTATATTCTTTAAAGTTTATACTTTGTTAAAATATATCACATCAGAATGAATTTTAGGGATCATTGACAGATTTTCGTTGTTTTTTGTATTTATGTTTGTATTTGTATTTTTTTTTCTTTTCGTGATAGGGTTGATGCTACTTTACCACATTTAGTCTGAGCGGACTAACACCAACACAACATGACATATTTGGCATTGAAATTAAAATTATCATTCGTTTAAAAGCAAAATCTACAGCTACAATAACAAAAATACCGAACACCGAGGAAAGTTCAAAACGGAAATGATAAATATGAAAAAGGGCAATTAAAATTTGATTGATATCCTGTTAACCTTTTTAAGATATATCAAAATGCCATGCGTTATGTTCAAAGTTCTATTGTTATTATAACAATAAATATAACTTATATTTCAATATCAATTGAACATTAATAATTTACCGTTTTCGCACTCTTACTTTGCTTGCCTGGACCAAATGTTTTTCGGTAGAGTACAATGCTTATTATCACTAATTTCAGTTACTTTATTCTCACTTTTCACGTTTTGATCCTTTTTATGAAAATCTTGCTAATATGCTGTATATTTATAAGCAGGGGCATTTGTGTGCACCGGATACATTCTAGTTTGATTTAATACTTACAAACTATGGACATTTGACATAAAGATGCCAATTTTCATGTAGTAATCTATGGTATAAGCATTTTTCTTTAGACTCTTGATTTGAACACATAATGAAGGTGGATAACTTTTTGACGTTTTTGTATTGTTATAACCTTTTGGTGTAATTTACAGTCCCTGTAACGTAAAAGTTAACACTTTTTTCGTTCGGGAATCGTACGTACAGCGTTCGGTAATCGTTCGTATAGAGATCGGTCATCGTCCGTACATCGTTCGTATAGCGTCCGTACAACGTTCGGTCAGCGTTCGTTCATCGTTCGTTCATCGTATGGTAAATGTCACCGTTGAGGGTTTTGTATAACGTATGCTTCATGGTATCGTTAATCGTTTTATTTGTCGTATGGTTTATGGTATCGTTTAGCGATTCGTTTATCGTATGGTATGTAATATCGTTTAGCGTTTCATCAATCATATTGTATATCGTTTTGTTAAGCGTCTGGTATACAAGTATGTTAGGGTTTTATTTCAGAAAGTTATTTCAATTATTATAGTTTTGAGTTAAAATGATTTAATATAAAAAGATACGAGATAAAAAAAAAACAACAATTATTAGTTTGGATTGGATTAAATCTCTAACTAATATCATTATAGAATATATATAAAACGAAACGAAGGGGAAACGTTTCCTCCCATCACATTTTGACATGAACAACAAGAGACCAAATACCGCGATATAAGTCTATATGTTTCTCTCTCTCTCCTCCGCCAAATATTTCTCTGATCCAACTATTTCGTTGAAACAATACATTATATATAATGTTATATAAATGAGGCTTTATATGAAGTAAACGTTTTATATCTAAATATATTAGAAAAAAAGACAATACATCCATGGTATTTGTTCTCCTCAATGTCAGAGTCTGATATATACCGAAAACTGCCAGGGATATATAAAAATTCGTTGAAGATATCTATGGAACCAGCGTCGCTTGTGATTCCTGCTCTCGGTGTTAAAACTGTTCTTTTTTACTGTTAAAAGTGCTTAAGTCCATGTATGAGTAAAATACAGAATTAAAAAATAACTCTACCTTTTTTATATTTCTTTATCATAGAGGTAAGCTGCTGGCCAAGTTTCACTTATTCTGTCGCAAATCATTTACCTTAAATAACCAATCAATTGTATTCTAAAAGAAATTGATTTGTTCTTTGTACGAATACATGAAATATTTGTCACTCGGCGTTATGTTTGCAATCGATGATCAAATACAAATCTACAGTATTTACATGAAAGAGACTAAATAATATATTTTTTTATTATTATTTTACACATATTTGAAGGATCGAAATAATCTGTTCTACAAATGGATGTTTTTTAAAGACTTGAAATTTTACAATTATCACATGCATCTATGAAATTTTTTATCGACGCACCAAACTTTTCCCTTTCATCGTGCATAGCTCATTTTCAGATTCGCTTAATTCTAACGATCTTCTTACTTGTCCATTACATTCTAAAATTGAAAACCTACACAAACTGCAAAAACTTTTATTCTCCCGCTAGACTGCGTAGAAGATGAATACTGTTTCGTTTGTGTACACACAATGTTTTGAAGGTCGATATCCAGTTTCGCTAAAAAAGAATTAATTTGCGCCACAATTTAATTACGCCAATTCTTTTTTTGCATCACTTTATTGTAAAAACTGCAGCATTCATTTGAGCAAATAAAACAATCATTTAATTGCGCAAATATTATAGACTTGTTTTCAAATGTTTGTTCTTAGAGCACCGAGGAGGTCCTTTCCGGTATTTAAAGGTACAAGAAGAAATACCGCAAAGCGCCTCCTTAGTGCATGCACTTAGAACAAAATAGTGCATTAAGGACCTGATGGAGTGAAAGAATTGACACAAAAAACATTGCACACAGAAGGAGACTTTCTTAAAGTACATAATTTCAAATTTTAGTAATTTTGGTAATTATAAAGTTATTTAACAGTTGAAGTCAGTATTCTAATTTTACATGAAGGTGTAAATAGGTTAATCGTTTCGAGGTTATTATAACACAATTAATAAAATAGAGAATGGAAATGGGGAATGTGTCAAATTCCATTTATTGGTGCAATTCATATTATAAATAAAAGAAGAGACGAGCGCGATTCAAACCTTTACAATATGACAAATTACACTTAAACGTTTTGACACACCAGTAAATTCTTTGTCCGGGGATATACACCTGACATTAATCTTACTTCAGTAACTTTACAATACCCAGCCGTGTCATTTCCGTATATTGTACATGTAGATAGCACGTGTGATACATGTATATACACCAGAAATACCCATTCAAATGATTTTTATTTTTAGAAGAACTCCATTTCGGGTAACATTTAATACACATAAACATAAAATTACAATTGAAAAAAAATGGTAATAATAAGTTCAAATGTTGTTTTATTAAATGCTACTACGTACATATGTATATGTAAACTTATGTTATTACGTTATTTCATGTACCTTTTTTTTTGGCTTCAATTACTTTTTTTTTTATCTTATTGACTTATTCGTAAATCGAAAAACGCACATACTAAATAGAATCTTTGGCATTGAATGATGTCTCTAACTCCAAACTAGTTATACATGTACATGTAGATGCCTCTTAAATTTTATTTTTCTCGTTGGGTTGCTTGTCCATTAATTGACTTTTACGCTATATTCTTTTGTTCGGTAGTTGCAAAAAAATGCTCATCAATCAATTTCACAAGAAATACAATACTCGTAAGTCATGAACATTGACACAAGCATAAAATAAAATGAAACACTTTAAAGCTGTTTAAATTATGCAGTGCATTTTGAAAATATAGTTTTGAAAAACCAGTTATTTTTGTTAAATACTTTTTCTGTCCCTTTTCTTAAAAATTAGGACACGTGTCACTGGTTAATATAGAACTAGTCAACCATGAATAACCCAAAACAACAAATTTGTGATTGGTTTGTCACACTTGCTTATATTATCAATATTACGTATTGTTTTCGGCTGAGACTACTACATTTGTCTGTGCTATCGCTCTGTGTGGGTTAATTATTTTAAGCATAACGTTTATAAATCGATATCTTAAACAAATTATACATAAAAAAATTATATCATGAGAATTAAGTCAAAGTAAAGATTAAACTTATGCATGGCGGAAAAGAAATATATGAAAACGATAGTTCAATGTACATGCAGCCTTGCAAAGGATATTTAAAAAAAATATATTTACTTTATAAAACTTAGGACTTTAATTTAAGTATTGTTGATGGGATGTTGAAGTTTTCAGAACATAGAAAATACACAAGAAAATCTATCAGTACACTATTCTATCAAATGTGTTTGGTGTCCATTTAATAATATATTGTTTAAGAGTTTAGTGTTTTCTTATTCATTCTGACATCTGTGTCCATGGATCTGAACACGAAATTGCGAAGACGTTATGCTTATCTGATTACCTTTAATTTTAAAAATGATTTTTCAACAGAATATTATATATATATAAAACTGTTTAATTTTTGTTTTTCTTTGCGAAAACAAAATGGCCCTAAAGCTAAATGTCATCGTCAGCATGTATAATGGAAGGCGATAAACACTTTAGAATATACACCACCTGCTGGATCTTTTTACCTGGGCAAATATCTTATTACGTAACAAGTATGAATGTAAAATTCTCGATATGGTATATTCAGGCGAATATACATGGTATCTCTGGACTGGGGAATTTAAGATATTTTGATCTTATAATGTAACATGTAAATTTATTTGTGCTTTATGTAAAAAAAAAATGCATTTAGCCATTTTATTTTCAAAACTTCTTTAAAATGAGTTGACTTTGAGCATATGTTTATTTTAAAAACCAGGGACAAATCACTGATTTCTCAATTTTAGACCAATCTCATTATTTTCAGCAGTGGGCAAAGTATTTGAAAGGAAATTGTATTTTAAAAATGTATTTAATCACTTAATTAGTTATATTTCAAATATACAAAATGCGTTTCTGTTTCATATTTGCCTTTTGAGAATACTAATGCAGGAGTTCCACAAGGCTCTGTATTAGGTTCCCTACTATTTCTTATTCATGTATATGACATAGCTGGTAATTTGATAAGTCTAACTCGATTGTGTGCTGATGAAACATCCCTTTCTTATTCAAGAACTAGTCCTAACACAATAGCGAATGTCTTAAATAGCGATTTAGAACAAATGTTAGCATGGTCTAAGGATTGGTTTATTGATTTTAATCGGAACAAGACAATTACTTTGCTATTCTCCTGTAATTCTTCTCCAGATGATATTAAAATAAGAACTTCAAAATCAAGTAGTAGAATTGGGGTCCGTAGAAATACCACAAAGGACCTCCTTAGTGCACTAAGAACAAAAATGTGCATTAAGGACCTGATGGAATGATACAACTGTCACAAGGGACATGGCATTAAGAAATAGACTTTGTAAAAATTTCATAATTATATCTTTTTTTATTAGAGAGCGATTTAAGGTTTTCTCGACACGTGCCTCAATCAGTTGATTGTCACCTGTGTAATCGGTAGAAGTTCATGTTCGCCCAACCTTGATCCGTTTATAATCCGCTTGTATACTGATTAAACATGTATATGGTATTTCAAATTGTTCTGGTTTTTTTTCCGTTTGTTTGTTCCTGCCATGTTTATTCTTTATTTCTGTCTGTTATATTTTTTTGCTTCTAATGTAATGGCGTATTTTCAACTCATATATTTTTTTATCCTTTTAATTTTAAAAAGAAAAATTATTGTGAACTCTTCACGGAAAGGTTATGATGATATTTAGTTGCTTAAGGTCCAGTGACCAATAATTCATTCATTTTTCTGATGTCAACCAAACCTCACAGCAAGGATTTTAAAAGGATAGAATACTGGCAAATGCAAAAAGATTATTTTGACTATCTTTGCTGCCTTGGTCTCTATATGATGATTTATTATGTTTTAAGGGAGACTAAACTCATGTTCTACAAAAACAAATATATTCAGTTTTAATGAGGTTTTAGTCTAATCTAATTTCTGATGTGATTTACTGAGAATGTATCTTTCAAGGAATAATGAAAGTATGTATAGGAAATGAAAGCTCAGAAGCATTTTTTTCTCAATTTGTATCTCAAAATTGGCCTCTTTAAAAAAAAGAAGCTTACATATTCAGTTTCCTTAAAAACAAATTTTAACAAAGGCAAAGTAAACACAAAATTCAATTTTTTATTTTTCTTTCATCAACTTGAAATTATAGCATGCTAAACCGTTAGGTGCATTCAACAACAACCATTAATTAATCAATTAGTAACGATCAAAGGACAATTTTTTATTGGATAAGGTTGATTGAACATGATGATTGGTGGGTGGCAAGACAATTGTTTATTGGATAAGGTTTATTGGACATGATGATTGCCGAGTGGCACGCGCCGATTAAAAAGCATTTTACTTCAAAATTACAATATCTTTTGATACCAAACTTTATAAATATGAGTTAATACTCATATCCTCTTATATCCATGTTCTTTGGGGTCTCAAAACATCGTTTTAATGTCCTTAGTGCGAAAGCTTTCTTCTTAGTGCACTAAGAAGTCCTTTGCGGTATTTCTACACACCGGTAGAATTGTCTCCTGTCATAAACATACTTTTGTTTCCAATGGTAAATTCTATACAATATAGAAAACGTTTTAAAGTGTGCAAGCACAAGATTAAATTTCTAAAAAAAATGAAATATGTATTGACTAGGAATTATCTTATTCGCATACACTTATAATATCAATTATGTAATATGCAAGTGAGTTATGGAATGACTGTACTAAACAAGATTCCAACAATCTGGAACATGTCGTTCAGTTGGAAGCAGGAAGATTAGTAACTGGGTTGCCTGTGTTTGCTAGTCCGGAAGTTATATATAATCAGTGGTACAGGCAGACATGTGCTAGTGGACAAAGAAAATCCAAAAAAGCTCAATATGTTCTATTCTTCACATAAAGTGGGAATGCCTCTACGATTAAATGCCATTTTTTTCAGTTATAGATAGAATATCAGAAAATCCTTTTTTTTCATATACTACTATCGAATGAAATAGCCTAAACCCTGACATATGTACGTCCAGAAATATGAATATATTTATCTAACTTGACACAGACAAAATTGCACGTCAATCTTTATTATTAAGGACAGTTGATGGGATTAAAGTGATGGATTGCCACGTCTATATTAAAGATCATATAAACAGACTTCAGATAGCTCCCAGTATTCTAATTTGATAAAAAAAAAATATTTATATCTTGTATTGTTTCAATATTAAAAGTGTTGGGTAACGTAGTTGAATTTTAGATTAAATTTGGGAAGTCGTGTTTACATGTATCCCCATTTGTTAGGTTATTCAACATGATGAATAAAAAATTATCAGCTGGTTTTAAGAGTTGCAAATATTAACAAATTAAATTTATGATACAGAATTATTTTTTTAATTGTGTTCCTCAACAGTGTTTGCTAAATTTGTTTTCCTCGAATCCCGAAAAGTGAAGAGTTTTTCATACGTGTAAATCCAGAATTCACACAAACGACGTTCATGAATGGTCTGTTCAAGAGTTTAGTTTCACTTTTCAAAATATTTCAGACACGTAAATAATATGGGTTATTAGTGCTAGCTTTACAAAGAAAATATCCACTGACATGCATAATATCTAATGCCATGGGTCACGCATGGACTGTCTTATTTTATAGGGATGCCCATGTGGCACATCAAAGTTAATATTGATTTAACCATTGTACTTTAGAATTGCAACAAATCTTAAATTCATTTGAATACATTTACCTGTTATCTTGTCGACTTTACAGCTAATTTCCTAATGCTTGTAGAGTAAAACTTTGGTAGGCTTGCTTGCTCTGTTTGTATAAACATGAATTCAAGCTTTGTAAATAACATTGACATCTTAAAACAATATAGAGGCATATTTTAATCTGTATATATTATATTTAAATTTGATTGGAAATTATCCAAATTACAATTGTAAATGATACAAACTATGCAATCAAGCTAACCAAAGTCTCGCTTTACATGCATTAGGAAATTAGCTGTAAAGCCAACATAAAGATAGCCGCTATATCCTGAGAAGAGACCACGATGAAATCTTAGTTTTAACGGGAACGAATATTTTGTTAAAACGTTGTAGCGATCAGATCATCAATGACGTAATTTAAAAAAATTAGACGACAAGGTCGGAAATAGTTCTAGAGGTCCAATAGCAAGAAAGTCTCCTCACTCAGCTTGTGGTTATGTGTTGGTGGTTGATAGAGTCACACCGACTTACAATTGACTATTTCTCTGCGGTTACAATTAAAGATCGTTGTCGAAATCAACACTAGGGATATACCATTAAATTTTTACAGGGTAGGGGTGGGGGAGTTGTGGCCAGGATAAAAAATGTTGTCCTGCATTTTTCTTGCAATGTAATCTCAATGTAAATGTAGTCCTGTTTTTTTTTTATTTTACACTCTATTCTGTCCTGCCTTTCTTCATGTTCTTAGTTATTAATGTATCCTGACTTGTTTTTCATAAGTTCATCATGACTTTTCTTTTTGGCAAGATGGCCATACTGCCTTTTTTCTCTTAACTCCTGTAATGCCTTTTTTTCTTTTCAATTTCCATACGTCAGACAAACTTCTTCGTGCATGTGACTTCATATATATATATTTCAAAAGGAACAAGAAATGTCTTAATTGATAAGTTCTACATTGCATTTAAAACATCCATCGAAAGAACATTGTATAATTAGAAATCATTGTCCGCTGATGGAAGTTCAGTTTCGCCATTTTTCGTGCTTGTCATAAGACGAAATTTCCGGGGTTTCGATTGTTAAACTCGTTAAATAAAAAAACGAACATATTCCATCTCAACCTGAGAAAGAGTGGCTCATTTACATTAATTTTATCAATGATTATCGTTTTTGAACTGTTGTACTTTCAATGCTATTTATAAACGCCGAGTAAAATTTTAAATGTTTGGTATACAAATTTTTAATTATTCATCTTTAAAAATATTCAGAGGACAATGGGACATATCGAAGAATCTTTGAGTTCTGACGAAAATTATAGTGTGTTTCTATCTTTCCACAAAGTATATAAAAGTACCAAGCGTTTTTCTCAACTTTAACAACCTTATTCTGTAACAGATCTTGGCAGTATTTTCCAACGGCAATTTTCAAAGTGCTTAGACAATTCCAGTGCACCGTTACGATTCAAATATGATGTAATGGTATAGAAAAACTTTGCAGTTTTATAACTGTTGACAAAAACATGCTACATTTTTAGAAAAATGGCTGTTAAGATTTTACCTATATCTGCCGTCGCCATATTGGGATAGTCATAATTCCAGTTACGGTTATTAGTTTAATACCAGTGCAGTTGAGAAATATGGTGCAGTTATTCAAATGCAGATGTAAACCTTATCAATATTAAACCCAATCCCGCAAGCAGCTGTGGTTATTCTGTTGAGGATAGTATTCACTATTTTTAAGTGCCCTTTTATCAACGAAGCAAAAGAAATATTGTTTTCAAAATTAGAAAGATCTACTATATCCATTTTGCTTTTATTGGCTGGTGACGGTGACCTTTCATTTCAGCAAAACAAAGACATTTTTGAGTCTGTACCATCATATATCAAAAATACACTAAGATTTAGAACATTCAATTAAAATTCGGAATTCCTACTTCCCAACTCTTTACTCTAGTTTAGTTTTATATATTACTCTTATACGTTTTGTTTTTGAAACAAGGCTATATTTTGTCCAAAGACAAGCACAATAACTCCAAAGCGAATTGCGAGAAGTGGTTTCGTATTTCGTTTTGGTTAAAGAAAAAAAATACTAATAGTTTATGTAAAATAACGACTCTCGTACGGTGTCACGTTTATATCTTTTTAATGCATTGGTGTAATTAGATCCAAACAATAATGACCATAAAATGTCAGGTTTGCAAGATCAGACAGTAACCTAACAACTAAACAATGGAAAACCTAGATATCAATGTTTAACATTCGCCAGCAATGAGCAATTTTCATAAATAAAACATGATTGAGGTGAATACTTTGCGAGTAACGAAAAAGACACTACCATAGATTTGTTATTAACCCCAGATGCTTGATGGGTTCAAATCAGTATTCAGGAATTACCACTTTTCATTACACCACATTACAACAGAAATTAGAAAATACATGTAGAGCCTCGAAGTATTTCTCAGACATTGTTATGTTCCTGTTGGCTTTATAAATATTTCGATTTGAACGTCACTGATTAGCCTTATGTAGACGAAACGCGCGTCTGGCGTACTAAATTATAATCCTGGTACCTTTTGATAACTACTATGTAGCTTTCTTTCTGGCAAACACGGTTTTATAAATGCTGACAGGCACCGACAATTGAAAAACAATCGATCTGTTTAAAATAAGAAATGAAAATAATTGTTGTTTTTTTTATATGGCAAATAAGAAAAATGACCGTTTGATTTAAAATTGTTTAAAATTATTTAGAATAGATTGAAATAGATGGAAATAACGTATTTTAATGTGAAATGGCTAGAATTTTTGCCGTAGGAATGTGACTGAGTGGTTTTGTTTACAATTATTTCCCATTATTTCCCTAGTGAAAATCTGCAATAATTATTGTATCATCATGTTGTTTCATTTTCACATTATAACAAAACTGAGAATATAACGGATGAATTTATAGTTAGCTGTTTAATGTCCAGTGGCAACTATTAGATATATCATTAGGAGGACATTTACAATGTTAATATAATAAAATTAGATGTATGTTTCATTATAATACGTTATTCTGATTGGCTACACTGCAATATTGCCTTATTCCTTAATCAATTTCATTACACAATAAAATCTACCATTCATGATGACACGAGGTCTCACAATATAGTGCAGAGGTAAATAAAAACTTGGTAGAAATCGTGTTTTCATGATCCTAGCTAAACAATGTATTCATAAGTATTGAATGCTTCTTTTTGTAACTTCATAGGGTTGTAAAAGCGTTGACCGTGCGCAATTTTTTAGAATGAAGCGCTTCCGCGCTTCATACAAAATGTACTTCGGTCTACGCTTTTACACCCAAATGAAGTTACAAAGAGAAGCATTCAATAAATAAATATAAACAAGAACATCCTGTGTTAAGCAAACATGTGTATCACGGCACAAGAGATCACCTATAGACCGTGTATATCATATGTATATTTAGGGTGGGTTGCTCCGAATAAAGGAGATATAGATACAGGAAAATAAATTAAAAAAAATAAAAATTTAAAATAGTGTATAACGGGCAAAATAAAGATCATCTAGGAAAATGGTATAAGAAAATTAAAGAATAGAGGGAGTGGTCTAGTTTTTTGCCGGACAAATGTTGATGATTATTTAAAGTCAAGTGCATTTATAGGATAAATGATACACAATCGTTTGTACATTGGTAGGGATTTATGTTTAGAGTTGATGAGGCACATATGAGAAATTGTTTTTATTTGAAGTTTTTCGAATAATTGTTTTTTTCTCGTCTGATTTTAAAATGAATAAAAAATATCTTTAATCTAAAAACAAATGGTTTAATTACGACATATAGATAAAACTGCTAATCAGTCGATTTTAAAATACATGCTATAAAAGAGAATACATAAAAATACTTAACAAATTTAAACAATAAGTCAACCTTAAGACCCCGAATATACTTTTGTAAGAACATTAGATTAATTCCGAATTCCATCTAAAATACATTGTTCATTTAAAGAAAAAAAAATGGTGATTCCTTAGGCTATTTAAAAAAAATGACTGAATTATCTGCAGACTGTAGTTTACTTGCACATTCATCAAGTACGTATTTCTACGGCTAAAACAAATCATAATTGCATCTTTTAATTTGTTTAAATTTATTTCAGTGTTTATATTTCAAACTTTTTATGTAAATAATGTTGGATCAAGATCGAGTCAGATTAAATTATTATCTATTAAATTATTAATTAAAAACTAAAACATGTATCCAATCTAAATTTTACACATATTATCACCTATATCAAAAGATTAAACAGAACACAATTTTTGTTTTATATTTAAAAAAAACATGTACGCTAAACTATATATGCACGCCAAGAAACGATGTACGCGTAAACGATACGATATACGCTAAACGAAACGATGTACGCTAAACGATACGGTATACGCTAAATGAAACGATGTACGCAAAATCATACGATGTACGATAGAAGGGCGCTTATGTTATCGTTTATGGTATGGTTTATGGTACATGGTTTCGTTCGTACATCATTCGTTCAGCGTCCGTACAACGTTCGGTCAGCGTTTCGTTTGCATTCGTACATCGTTCGGGAAGCATACGTACATCGTTCGGGCATCGTCCGTACATGGTTCGGGCATCGTTCGTATTGTTAACTTTTACGTTACATGGACTGTACCTTTGACTTTATTCTCAAATAAATTTATTTCCTGGAACATCTTTATTTACGTTTATTTCAAATTTAGTATAAACCATGTATTTTAATGTTTTTAAACGATTTTACAATTAGTTACATATTTTAAAATTGTTCAATTGTTAATCATTTCCTAGTGTCTTATGAGAAGATATCATTGTCTTTGGGTAGTTTCAATTATAATGCTATTGAAACAAGCTGAACGGAATTGATGGTCACTGAGACAAGCCAGATTAACACTACAGCTCGTCTTCTAGCCTTCACCGATGAAACGATACTGTCAAAATGTGTAGGAATCTATTGTCGATTCATCATTTTCGTGGGATACCAATGACTGTGGGTTTTGTGGATACAGGTACACCACGAATTCAAATGTTCAACGAATCATACATTTTTAATAGGATCTGTATGCAGATATTGGCAAAAACACTAAATCCAATATCCACGAAAATGTAAGTTTTCAGCAAAATTGAAAATGAAACCACAGTACACAATATACTCAATCCACTTCTGAATGCCTGTTGTAAATGATACAAAAATAATGTTATTGTATTTTTTTCAGACCAAATAGAAAACGAAATAAAAGAATGGGAAATAAAGGATAAGCTATTTGTGACTACAAGAGCAAGTGAGTACGTGCTTGAGTGTTTACAGAACAAAAATTGTTTGACTTTAACTGCACCATCAGGAGTAGGCAAATCTTTTATTGCAAGACACACAGCACTATATTTACAAAATAAAGGGTACAAAATAATACCATTGAGAAAACCGGATGATATCAGAGATTATTATCAACCTGGTAAACAGACAGTCTTCATCGTAGATGATATTTGTGGTAATTTTACTGCCAACCAACAACAGATTGAAAACTGGCAACAACTGTTACCTGTGATTAAAACAATTATTGCAGACACATGTTGTAAGATTATTGTATCTTGTAGGTTACAAGTTTATAGAGATGATAAGTTTAATATATTAGAACCTTTTAAGACCTGTGAATGTAATTTAATGTCAGATAAGTTATGCCTTACAGCTGAAGAAAAAGATATTATGGCAAGGATGTATATTGATTCAAGTTTAGACAATATTGATAAACTATCACAAAATAGTGAATTCTTTCCTCTTTTATGCTCTTTATATCTTAGGGAAAAACATGGAGATGTTAAGGAATTTTTCAAAAATCCATTTTTTGTCTATCAAATTGAACTAGACAGTTTGGGTAGGCATGGAGATGAGGGGAACTATAAAATATGCAGTCTAGCTTTATTAGTTCTCTTTAATAATCAGCTGAAAGACAAATGGATCCAGGGTACAGTAACACGTGAGCAACAACATCTTATCGAAACTACATGTGATGCTTGTGGATTGAACAGAGGTACTTCCAAGGCAAAACTTAAAGAGGCCCTTCTCACTCTAGAAGGTACATTTGTACATAAACAGAATGGTATTTATAAAACTGTACATGATAAATTGTTTGACTTCATTGCTCATTACTTTGGTAAGAAAATGATTGAATGTTTAATAAACCATGGTGATAGTGATTTTGTACATGAACGCTTCGTATGTAGGAAATCAACAGAAGGAGGGAACAGCAACATAGACTTCATTATTCAAATACCAGAAGAGTATTTTGAATTGTATTTAGAAAGGTTTATAAAGGACTGGTCAACAGGAAAAGTGAGAGTTATATTTATGAACACTAATTTGACAGTTTCAGAATTTAGACAACAGCTGTTAAAGCACTTACAAAATCTGGACAAATCACTTCAAGTCAAATTAGCCAATAAATGTGACACAGTGTTATCAAAAGAGCACCATGGAGAAGGTACTACTCCGCTGATACAGACTTGTTTTTATTGTCATACTGATATGGTACAATGGATGTTACATAATAATGTGGATGTGGATCAATGTAGAGGTGATGGTGCAAGTGCACTGTACATTGCAAGTCAAAACGGAAATACTGATGTAGTAAAGTTGTTGTTAGAGAAGAATCCTAACATTGATCTATGTGAAAAAAATAGATGTAGTCCTCTGTACATTGCAAGTCAAAACGGAAATACTGATGTAGTGAATTTGTTGTTACAGAAGAATCCTAACATTGATCTATGTGAAAAGGATGGATGTAGTCCTCTGTACATTGCAAGTCATACCGGAAATACTGATGTAGTAAAGTTGTTATTAGAGAAGAATCCTAACATCGATCTATGTCAAAAGTATGGTGGTAGTCCTCTGTACATTGCAAGTCACAACGGAAATACTGATGTAGTAAATTTGTTGTTACAGAAGAATCCTAACATTGATCTATGTGAAAAGGATGGATGTAGTCCTCTGTTCATTGCAAGTCATACCGGACATACTGATATAGTAAGGTTGTTGTTAGAGAAGAATCCTAACATTGATCTATGTGAAAATGGTGGATGTAGTCCTCTGTATATTGCAAGTCAACAAGGACGCACTGAAATAGTAAATTTGTTGTTGGAGAAGAATCCTAACGTTGATTTATGTCAAAATCATGGATGTAGTCCTCTATACATTGCAAGTCAAAACGGACATGCAGGTATAGTAAGGTTGTTGTTAGAGAAGAATCCTAACATTGATCTATGTCAAAAGGATGATTGTAGTCCTCTATTCATTGCATGCCAAAACGGAAATACTGATGTAGTAAAGTTGTTGTTAGAGAAGAATCCTAACATTGATCTATGTCGTAATGATGGTTGTAGTCCTCTGCACATGGCAAGTCGTGACGGACATGCAGGTATAGTAAGGTTGTTGTTAGAGAAGAATCCTAACATTGATCTATGTCAAAAAGATGGTGGTAGTCCTCTGTACATTGCAAGTCAAAATGGAAATACTGACGTAGTAAATTTGTTGTTAGAGAAGAATCCTAACATTGATCTATGTCAAAATGATGGATGTAGTCCTCTGTACACGGCAAGTTATTACGGACATGCAGATATAGTAAGGTTGTTGTTAGAGAAAAATCCTAACATTGATCTATGTGAAAATGATGGATGTAGTCCTCTGTACATTGCAAGTCAAAATGGAAATACTGATGTTGTAAAGTTGTTGTTAGAGAAGAATCCTATCATTGATCTATGTCACAATGATGGTTGGAGTCCTCTATTCATGGCAAGTCAGAACGGACATACTGAAATAGTAAGGTTGTTGTTAGAGAAGAATCCTAACATTGATCTATGTCACAATGATGGTTGTAGTCCTCTGTACATTGCAAGTCAGAACGGTCATACTGAAATAGTAAAGTTGTTATTAAAGAGTAATCCTAACATTGACATGTGTGACATTAATGGCTTTAGTCCTCTTAGACAGGCAAGTCAGGAAGGACATACTGATATAGTTAAGTTTTTGTTAGAGAAGTCTCATAATATTGATCTATGTGACAATTTATATGGATGTAGTCCTCTGAACATCGCAAGTGAGAACGGACATACTGAAATAGTAAAGTTGTTGTTAGAGAGGGATCCTAACATTGATCTGTATGACAATAATGGATGTAGTCCTCTGTACATGGCAAGTCAGGAAGGACATACTGATATAGTAAAGTTGTTGTTAGAAAGAAATCCTAACATTGATCTATGTGATAACAATGACTGTAGTCCAATGGACAAAGCAAGTCAGAACGGACATGCTGATATTATACGGTTACTGTCAGAGAAGAATTCCAAAGGTTGATCTATGTAATTATGGTCTTATTTTGGAGTTTGTTTGATGAATACTGCTATTCTTCCAAATTGTATGTCTTAATTTGATACATGCTGAGCTTTATTCTATTACTTCTGTCTCTTGTTCATTTAAACTGCTATTCATACCATTACTTATGTCGCTGTTTGATATCATTTCATCTCATTATGTCTGTCTCTGTGTGATATCAACATCTGTTTGATATCTAATGCTATTCATACCATTACTTATGTCGCTGTTTGATATCATTTCATCTCATTATGTCTGTCTCTGTGTGATATCAACATCTGTTTGATATTTAATGCTATCCATCACATTACTTTTGTCTCTGTTTGATATATTCTGGTTTTTATCCCATTACATTTGTTTAAAATATTTCTGTGGTTACTAGACACATGTACCATAACTTTACTTCACAATAATATCTCCTGAATGTATCACCAGGAACAGAAAAAAATATGTTTGATTTGCCAAAAAAAAAGAACCAAGCTTTTGAAACTATTGAATATAACTGTACTGGACTTTAAATAAATATTTTAAATGTCAGTTTATTTTCAACTTATAAGTTTGAAAATTCCTTGGATATCTGTCGCATCTCTTTTGTGTTTGATTTACTTCATGAACTTTCCTTATTTTACTGAAAATATAAAGCCGTGATTAAACTTTAACCGTGCTTCTTTTGTATGGTATAGCAATGTTTACTGCGTAGGATAATTGTCTTTTGTCATATTGTTATTTTGGATTATTTTTCATTTCCTTTTTTTGCTTTTTACGGTTATTCATATTTTTCAACTCTACTTTGTACATATCGATATTCTTAACTGAGTTAACAGATTTTGCAATAATTATTAGTGTTGAAATATTTACTAAATATAGCGTGTCGTAGTAGTTATTTCATATTGTAGTTTTACAATCATTATTTTGTTTGCTGTCAGTTTTTTTTCCTATTTTCCAACTTCAAATTTTGTACAAAATAGTCATGTAGAGTAAGTTTATAGACTATGCTTTCATAAAAAAAGTAATGGTTCCATTATTAGATATTAAATTCGATATATTATTTAATATATAATTTGTGTTTTAGATTTTGGATTTTAGAATTGAGGAAATAATTATATTGATACTTAAAACATTCTACATTACTTATGTTATTTGTATATATTTGCAATGACTGACACTATATAGTTTGTATATAACAAAATAATATGCATGTGTATTAAGGATATTTACCCCTCTGTTAAAAAGACAAACTTTTTTCAAAAGTTATAAATTGTTAGTACATAAATAATTGAGCTTAATACCCTACAAATAGATATATTTACTAAATAACACGATCGGTTTTATTTTTATTTCAGAACCTTACAATACCCTATCAAGTTTTACCCAATCCTAGTAAAATAATAACATTTCAATGGAAAATACCCTGAAATCATTCAATAAGATCCTGTTTGCTAAATTTGTAAAAAAAGGTTTTTCATTGATAAATTTTTCCTCTGAATTTGCTATTTCACAAGAGGGAAATAACATTAAATAGCAATTTAAAGAGTTGTCATGCGAGTTATTCATACTCTGGAGCTTATAACTGAATTCTTTGTACAGTTTTAAGGATAACGTTGGTTTTAAAGAAAAGGGGATAATGTTGGTTTTACAGAAAAGGGGATAATGGATAGAAAGTGCATTATAAATAGCAATAAAAATTCAGAGAAAAGAAAAAAAAATTACCAAAAACATACAGAATTGAAAATAATGGGTTGTTAAGATAAATGTTCAGTGAAAATGTATACTGATTGGTAATGTCTGGCTGTCATGCATTGTTACGTATTATATATTGTTTATATTGCTATACAACATATTTTGTTTGTAAAATTTGTATCAGAATGAGTATATTTATTAGAATTATATGACTTTTGTATACTTTTTTTATAACTTTTTTCTGTTTATTTGTTATCAGTTTCAATATCACCAAATGGAAAGTGACATATACGAGTACTTTTAGTGGCTTAAATACATTCATAATTATTTTTATGTGAACAGTTCAAGAAATTATTTTTATTATTTAGGTTATAGTGTAATGATCGTAAACAGGTAAAAATCTTAATGACAGTTTTTACACTTTTTGCAAACATGTCAGAATTAGATTTTTGTTTACTTTCAAAACTTTTATTTGGTGTGTATATTAAAGAATAATACATGTATTATGTAATGAATTGTTTAAATTAGCTTTTAGTAACCAACATGATTTTTTGTTGTAAATATTTGGATTATAAAGAAACAGTCTTCTTTTTTTAATGAAGGACTGAATACGATTGGGCAGTCATCAATTTCATGATTGTCAAGTATAACTATCAAAAAGTGAAAGGAGTTCATTTTGTAAAATAATAGTAGATTTGAAGCTAATGCATTATTATGGTTATGAAGTAGATTGAGCAGTTATGTATTTCATGATTGTCATGTAAAGCAATATAGAAAAAAAAACACGTTTTATAAAAAAAATATCATGATAATCTTAGGATGCTGATTTACATATAGGTATATGAATCGCAAAACTAACAACATGGGTATATTGTAAATAACTACGATTGTTTTCATTAATTAAAAACAAATGTAGATATTTTGATCTTGAAATAATTAAGATTTAAAATGTAACATGTGTTTGTTGTGATATAACGACTCGAGTGATTACCACTTAAGTGATGCCCAAACTAAACCCACCTTATACATGTTATAGTGGCCAATCAACTCTACCATGGGTCAGCTAGTCAGTCCCATAGCGAACACATTGATGAAGATTGAACTGCATACCAATGTGTACTTCACCCTTGTCAAATCAAAATTCGAAGACGTTGTATGATTGCTAAAGAGACAATTAACCACCAGATACAAATGACATAGATGTTTAAAATGTAATTATAAAAAGTGAGAAGTTAGGGAATGATTGACAATGAGGCTTTTCTTAAAAAGAGATGCTAGCAAATAAATGTCAATAAACATGACAAATTTGTAGATTTAAACCCAGAGGCCAATTAAAATGCAGAACCTGCTGTCATTTAGATTGCAGTTTTTTTTTGTTTTTTTTATTAAATACAGTGACAAAATGGATGAATATTTGGCGCTAAAAAGATTGTTTTATTAATTATTTCGAATGGTTTCGTGTTTGTGTGGTTTATTAGGTTGTTAAATGGACACTTCCAGATGGTATCGTGTGTGGTGGTTTATTAGTTTGTTAAATGGACCATTTCAGATGGTGTCATGTTTGAGTATCTTAGTTTATTTAAAGGACCACTGCAGATGATTTCATGTTTGGGTGGTTTATTAGTTCGTTAAATATACCATTTCAGATGGTGTCATGTTTGGAATAGGTGTGTTTGAACAATATTTCGTGAAAATACATGGCAGCTCTCGAGGGGTGCTCCAAACAACGGAGAAATCTACCAGTACATACAAACAAATGTACATGGCAAATTAGAAGACATGATTCATCATTCATCCGAACTATATCTGTACATACTTTTAGTTACAATATAACGTTAAAATCTTGCTCAATCAGCAATGACAGAGAGGTGTTTCAACTCTAAAATCGGCTTCACACCGTGTGACCTTTGGCAACAAGTCTTGTAAAAATGTTAATCAGTTTTACTCATTTCTTGTAAAGTTTTCGCAATTTTATTATATTATGATCTGTACACGTCAATATACCATATACCAAATTTCACAAGTGTATGTAAAAGAGCCGCGAAAGATATAAGAGGGACATTCAAACGCATAGAACGAAAAAAAAATTACAAAACCATGACAAAAAAAGAAACAGACAAACAGACAAATGATAGTAAACAAGACACAACATACATAAATAAAGACAAAGCAACACGAACCCCACCAAAAACAGTGGTTGATCTCGGATGCTCCAGAATGGAAAACAGATCCTGCTCTACATGTGGAACCCGTCCTGCTGCTCGTGTCATAACAAACCCGGTAGGTAGTCTAATTCGGTAAGTCACATTAGTGAAAAGGGAACGGGATTGTAGCTGCGACATAAGGAACCTTTTTTTTCCGATATCAACTTTGAAATGGATATTTTATAATGGTCATCCTCGTGATGGCGTGCGTAAAAATTACGAAGAAATGATTTCAACTTTCACCATTAGGAAATTAAGGTTTAATAGCTTCGAATTCCTTGCATGTAAGAACAGAACGAGGCAATAAAATCAGACAAATGAACAGATACATTTCATGGCAATTGGTTCAGACTACTATTATATCTTTTGACAGAGTACACAGCTGTAGCTTATTCGAGAGTGCTTCAGCAAATGACACGAGGTTCTCTTTGTGTCTGCTTGTAATCTAATATTGTATTGTGTGTCTGTTTATGACGATTGTTAAGGAGGCTCGCGGAAAAAATTAAACATTAAATTTTCATTACAAATTTTATAAATTACGTTAAGTAGTTGTTACTTTATCAAATGGCACAAAAATCATTCAAAAAAAATCAATTCGTGTTGGCCCCAGCTGACTTTTAACATTCAGATATCATTGAAAAGGCTCGAAAGTATCTCCCTTTGGTGCAAAAATGCTATTTTTTGGCATTAAAATTGAAATATCTTTTTTTACTCATCGGTGACCTATATTTTTTATTCTTGTTTTCAAGTAAGCTATACATAAACTAAATAATTGTAAAATTTAAGCGTTTTCTGTAATAAGGTTCTTTTTTCATTTCGATATCACCTCTTTTTTTCCTATTAGTTCAACAGAAAAAAAGTACCTTTACAAAAATGTATGTTTCTTTCGAAGGCAGATTATGTGCGTAAATAATCGGTGACCCCTCTTTTTTATTTTATTTTTCTATTATGTATAAGGTAAAGTTCATTTATAGAAAAAATTAGCGAAATCTTAAATTAAATAAAAAAAAATGATTTAGACCCGCGAGCCCCCTTAAGAACCATACATATATGTATATAGTCTTAGTCTTTTTACAACAAACAGTGAGTTGCCATATATAAAAAGGAAATTCCATGTAAGCTTTCTTAAACCTATTATTTTGACATTGAAATTATGAATAATATAATCTGCCTTATAAAATTTCGAATAACAGAACATTCCTAGATTAGCAGTTGATAATTATTTCCTTACAAAAATGTAATATGATAAATTAATTATCCTGCATATTGCTACAAAGTGCTCTCATGATCACAAAAAGTTAGAGTGTTTAGTTACATACCTGGCTACCAGATTTTTTTTTGTCGGTATACCTTTTGTCGAATGGACGAAAAGGATTTGGGGACTATTTTTTAAAATATCTTTAGTGAATAATCAAACATTACTGACTAGTCCTTGTATTAATTAAAATTCACTGGAAAATTTCGGTAACAAGTCACTCATAGATGATTGTACCTACTAACTCTAAAACGTCTGTACCTAGCCACTTGAAGATATCTTCTCCAATTCACTTCAAAATATCTGCATCAAGTCACTTCAAGATGCCCGTACCAAGTCACTTCAAGATTATTGTATCAAGTATTTTGGATATATATACTAAGTAACTTCAAGATACGTGTATCAAGCACTTGAAGATGCCTGAACTAAGTCACTTGAAGATGCCTGTGTCAAGTCACTTGTGGAGGTCTGTAGCAATTCATTTGAAAGGGAGTGTGTGAAATCATTTTTAGATGTATGTATCAAGTTATTCAAAGTTACAAGAAGATGAACGTACAAAGTTACTTAAAGATGGATGTTCCAAGTCATTAGAAAATGTCAGTACCAAGTCACTTGATACGTGTACCAATTAACTTGAAGATGTCTGTACCGACTCACTTGAAGATGTCCGTACCGAGTCAGAAATAAGGCAGGCAGTGGTTTTCACTTGTTCCGTTGCATGATAGCGTTTGCTTTTGTCCGTATATATGGACTTCCCTTTTTCAAAAATTAATTCTCTTGGATTGTGATATTTTTATAACCTTTTTAAGCGAAATATAGATGGACGATATTGAATTGGGCGAATAAGTCAAAAGGAACTGACAATGCCATTAGAAAAAATAAACATAAAAAATGATAAAGAAGAATATACATAACACAGCATTTAAAACTAAAGATTGGGAATCAAAGACTTCACAAAAATGCACAAGTTGCCGCATGCAAATTTCTTTTCACTTTGCACATTTGCTTTCTGCCTTTTGTATTGCAAAATATTGGTCGTCTTCCTGTCTAGCACAGAGTTATTTGTCGTCAGTTCTTACCAAGCCACGTTATTTATTTTTAAAATAATTCTGCCTTCAAATCAACCCACCCCTCACATTTCCCCCAGAAAATAAATAGTCACCCAAAACTAAAATCCTATACTTCGAATAGTCAAAAGATAAGAATCCGTCCACACAGTGATAACATCAAAATCATCAATGGCCTCTTTTCCTATAGTTATATTTCCATTTGCATTATATTTATTCAAAGTGAATGATAGTCATGCAATTGCAGATTTTAGGAGTGTCGAAATAAAATTTAAGAATGGAATCAATTGTACGGGAATCGTTATTTCGTTGTAGAATAGCTAATTTTGTGTTAAACTTAGGAGATAACTATATTGTAGCGTTTATAACATGACATATGGACGTTTAGCAATACAAACATACATATCATAACATAGGTTTTGACTGGATGTGAAGATATCTATCAAACTATAGCAAATGAGAATACAGAGATCACATGTTAGGGTGTCACCTTGTTACATAGTAGATTCACAATTTACAATTCGAATCAGTTTGTCTGATCAGATCATGATATTTTAAACAATACATGCGTTCCCAAGTTCAGTCACTCGTGTTGAATACATTATATTACCTCTGCACAGTCCATCATTATCAGGTGCGGATGTATATATTTAAAAGGGTTCCAACCAATGCAAGCCATACATAAAAGGCCATATGTTCTCATTTGAAATCATTAGTTGTCCAACAACAAGGGGCGTTCCAACCCCATGAACATCCCCTGGATATCCCACTGAACATAGGTATCTACTTAGTGTATACTGTATAGAATGATATACTACATAACCTGAAAATTCAGTCGTTATATTACGCTCCCTATCGATTACTACATTGAAGGACAATGACCAAAAGGGGCGCTGTAATTATTTGAGTTAACTATTTCATGGAGTATAAGTTGTTTTTGAAAATGCAAATGAGAATATCCAGACCAACGAAAGATAACTTCTGATAATGTAATGGCGTTGCTCTTGTCAGCTAGTTAATTAACAAATCAGTGTGTCAGTTCATTTAAATTTGTTATCCCTAATATATGACTTTGGATTACTCATTTGCTTTTCTGTGGTTTCATGATATACTTGTTTTGCATTTTTCACCTTAATTCTTTTTTTTTTTGAGAATGTGTCGGTTAAAAACACTGCAAAACTCCTGTTAATGAAGTTGTTTCAATTAGGACTATGACGTGTCTTAGAATGCTGTTAACGATAACGAATGTCTATTGAAATAAGGATATATGCATGTACATAGTTGTCGTATGATGATCTTAGGATAGATGATTACTTATAAGGGTCACAGTCTAGTCATTAAAATTACGATGTCCTAAGTTGTAGAAGTGGTAAATTTTTTGGAGAAGTGAAATTCCATTACCGTTTCGTTTGCAAAATGTTTTCGTGAACACCATTAATGGAAAGTTATTTTATTTGTGCAATACAAAATATACTCGCAGTGTTTTATATTATGATGTTTAATAAAAAAAAGTTTAGAAAGTGTAGTTGTTATTTCTGCATTCAACCTTTTTGTGCTGTCAACTTGAAATTTAGTTTTTTGAATGCCTTGTAAAGTTATCATGCATTAATCCCTTGTGCATCTGCTTCAATTGTTTTTATAAAACCAAAAAAATATGACTTCTAGTTTGTGTGATGACTTGTTAATGACTTGGCAAGTTACTTTTTCTCATTATTTTGTACAATATTGACTGTAGTGTAGGTCATCATTTTGTACAATACTGACTTTAATGTAGGTCATTATCTTGTACAATTTTGACTGTAGTGTAGGTTTTCATTTTGAAATCTATTGACTTTAGTGTAGGTTATTATTTTGTACAATATTGACTGCGATGTAGGTAATTATTTTGTACAATATTTACTTTAGTGTAGGTCGTCATTTTGTACAATATTGACTTTAGTGTAGGTCATTTTGTCAGCTGGAAGTTGAGAATCACGTGGAAGATAATACGCCTATATGCATGAAAACATTAATCAATCACTTTTTAATTAATCGATAAAGTGCATTTTTTAATCAAATAAAAAAAAAACATCTTTCGTTTATTCCCACCCGTAACCTATCAAATAGTACAATTGATCGCCTCGTGATTAAGATAAAGAAAACAAACTTGCTGACAGATTACGCATCATCCTCAATAGACAAACTTCGTTTAATGATAACTCAAACGGACGCTCTACTTCTGTTTCAATAGTTGTGAATGTTAAGTCCATGGATGTTCGAAGTCATCGTCATATTTATTTCATTTAAACGTCGACAGTATTTATCCCGAGTCGTTTGGAAAATAGCGAATTTCCATGTCGTTCGCCATATTTGATTACCTGTTTCAGTTCACCATGAAGTCAGTCGGCCGGCCAGTTTGAGCTATTTTTAAAATTCCTTGGCGACGTAAATCGTCATTTCGCTGGCAAGATTATGGGTCATGCTAAACGTCACTGATGAGTTCTATGTAGACAAAATCTCTCATTTTGAGTATCAAGTTATAATCCTGGTACCTTTGATAACTAATTAAGGATGGTCAACAGTACGGTGAAACCACCAACCGATTTTTAGAGCAGACTTATATAAAAGGAAGGTGAAGCAAATGAGAAAACAACCTATTGATTTTCAGAGTAAACCTATATAGAAGGAATGTGGAGCGAATGGGGAAACCACCTATTGATTTTCAGAGCAGACTTATATAGAAGGGAGGTGAAACAAATGGGGAAACCACCTATTGATTTTCAACGTAAACTTATATAGAAGGAAGGTGAGCGAATGGGGATTGATTTTAGCTTAAATGTCAAGTTCACAGCTGCGATGGAACACTGAGCATACAAACATAAGATGTGCTATTTGTTGTTTATGTTATAAATAATACTTACTCTAAAGTCCTCCCTATGATTTAAAGGTAAAAATAAAATACTGAGCCAAGATGTGTTCAACAAAACCTAATAATAGTATTTATTTGACTCAATTTTAGTTAACAATTGTTATTGGCTGCAACGGTGTCATTGTATTTTTTACATTAAAAGAGAGGCAAAAGGTACCAGAGGCACAATCAATAAAATTGAGAATGGAAATGGGGAATGTGTCAAAGAGACAACAACCCGACCAAATAAAAAACAACAGCAGAGGGTCACCAACAGGTCTTCAATGTAGCGAGAAATTCCCGCACCCGGAGGCGTCCTTCAGCTGGCCCCTAAACAAATATATACTAGTCCAGTGATAATGAACGCCATACTCATTTCCAAATTGTACACAAGAAACTAAAATTAAAATAATACAAGACTAACAAAGGCCAGAGGCTCCTGACTTGGGACAGGCGCAAAAATGCGGCGGGGTTAAACATGTTTGTGAGATCTCAACCCTCCCCCTATACCTCTAACCAATGTAGTAAAGTAAACGCATAACAATACGCACCTTAAAATTCAGTTCAAGAGAAATCCGAGTCAGAAGATGTAACCAAAGAAAATAAACAAAATGACAATAATACATAAATAACAACAGACTACTAGCAGTTAACTGACATGCCAGCTCCAGACTTCAATTAAACTGACTGAAAGATTATGATTTCATCATATGAACATCAGGCACAATCCTTCCCGTTAGGGGTTTAGTATCATACATGTACCATCATAACATATATGAGAAGAACATAACCCGTGTCATGCCAACAACTGTTTTTAAAAAAAATAATGTGTTTAGTTCCGATGCAAAGACCTTATCAGTGACTCAATATTAACGCCAAAATATGCAATCTTTAATGACTTGACAACAGTATCGTAATTATATCCCTTCTTAATAAGTCTATTCAAAGGTTTTGTAAGTTTCTGAGGTGAATACTGACACCTTTGTGCTTTATAAAGAATATTACCATAAAAAAATGGATGTGAAATACCTGAACGTATTAGAAGTCTGCATGTTGAGCTATATTTACGAATAATGTCTTTATACCGATGATAAAATTTAGTAAATGTTTTGACTAGTTTGTGATATCGAAAACCCTGGTGTAATAATTTTTCAGTAATACATAAATTTTTCTCGTTAAAATCTAAAACATTGTTACATACACGAGCGAATCGTACAAGTTGAGATATATAAACACCGTAAGATGGTGACAAGGGAACGTCACCATCTAAAAACGGATAATTAACGATAGGAAATGAAAAATCATCCCTTTTATCATAAATTTTAGTATTCAGTTTTCCATTAGTGATATAGATATCAAGATCGAGAAAAGGGCAGTAGTCATTGTTAGTATTAGTTTTATTTAAAATAAGTTCAACAGGATAAATTTCATTAATATATATACTGAAGTCGTCATTATTGAGAGCCAAAATATCATCCAAATATCTAAAAGTATTATTAAATTTGTTTATCAGATGTTGTTTTGATGGGTCTTTGCTTATTTTTGTCATAAATTGTAACTCATAACAATACAAAAACAGGTCCGCAATAAGTGGTGCACAGTTAGTCCCCATTGGAATTCCGATAATCTGACGATATACGGAATCCCCAAAGCGAACAAAAATGTTATCTAGTAAAAATTCAAGGGCATATATAGTATCAAAGCATGTCCAATTAACATAGTTTTTTTTGTTTATTGCTACTAAAAAATGACCTAAAAGAGTTTGAACATATATATTCACATTCTGATTTTTTGAATGCCCATTTAATTAGGTGTGTGAATTTGTTCTTAATGAGAATGTGAGGCAATGTGGTATACAGGGTAGAAAAATCAAAACTTTGAACAGATTCAAAATCACCAATATAAGCATGCAATTTATCAAGTACTTCCAACGAGTTCTTGACACTCCAAAAGTAATTAATTCCACTATTTTGAACAATATATTATCAGACTTTTAATTGTACCAAGTGTGCTGGTAAGAAGAATAGACAATTTAGTAGTTGAACAATGGCTTGAAGACGAAATAAATCTATATTTGTAAGGGGTTTTGTGTAGCTTCGGAAGCCAATACATAGTTGGGACTTTCATTGTATTTGGCTCTGCTTGTAAAGCGGTGGCTAAAAGTTTATGTTTGTTACAGATTTCGTTTTCTGAAAATGGAGTCAGTTGGAATGTTGGTGAATTGGTGATTTCCTTTTTCAGAACCTCAATGTAAAATTTACGTCAAACAATAATAATATTATTAGCAGCTTTATCTGCGGGGACAAAAACAAATTCCTTGGCTAGTTCTTTTAGTTTATGTTTGATACGAGAAATAGGTTTATTGTGGTTATTGTTTATAGTAAAATGTTCTTTAAAATGTTGAATACGTAAATCAACTATCTTCATTACTGAATTAAAAAAAGAGTCCAGAGATTTTTTGTCAGCTTTTTCCCGTTTTATCCATTTCATACAGTAAGTATGGAGTGAGTCGTGGATGATATTACGACACTCATTCCATTTAATAATTGACGGGGGACGATATTTAGGTCCTTTACTGAGGAATGATTTTAACTCTCGGTCTTGAACGATGTTAAGATCTCCTGTTATAACATGGGAAATGGGTCCATAAATATATTCGGAATTACTGCAATTACATGAAGTAGGTGTATTTTCACTGATATTAACATCTTTACACAATTGACTATAATTAAACACAAATTTCCGGGTAGATTTCTTGTAAATATAACAAATAAGAGGTAGCTCGGTATTGTCAAAATATCCAGGAATTTGTTCTTTAACAGAATGGTCGTTAAATATACCGGCAATATTTACAAAATCAAAGCCTTTATTGACATACTTAATTTTAATAAAATGTTTTTTATGATCTTCAGGGCGATCAATTTTGGGAAATAATTTAGAATAACAATATGCCATAATAATTTGAACAATTTCATACTTAGGACTGCTATATGAAATTGTGTTGCAATCCTCCAAAATGTTATTTAACTTATTAACCGGTAACGAACAGAGTTTTGTTAACAGATAATGTTTGCCGTTGTTTTTTGAAACTCATAAGTCGAAAATAAACTGACAAAGTCATGGCTAAAAAGGGAAAAATGCAAACAAACAACAGTACAAAACACACAACATAGAAAACTAAAGACTTAGCAACACGAACCCATCAAAAAAACCGGCAGTGATTTCACTTCCTCCATAAGGGTATGCAGATTCTGCTCCACATGTGGCACCAGTCATGTTGCTCAAGTTAGAACAAACCCATAATAAGTATAATTCGGTAATTAATAAAGTTAGATCTTCTGTTCTATGTAATTATAACGCGACATAAAACTCAGGTAATTAAATATAAACGTCAGTATTTATTGGAACGCTCAAAGCCGAATACTCGAAATCCAGTAGCCATTTTCACAAAAAATCTTAAGTGTAAAATTAATCTTACGATAAAAATATTTAGTTGAATTTTTAAGGAATATTTTAAACTTACGATACATTTTACACTTAATTTTTTTGTGTGAAAAGGGCTACAGGCATGTTTACGAACAATCACATTGTAAATGTTACATGCATATAACTAAAAGGACTTAAACTTATCACCAAATATGTCTCAAGTCAACTTTGCCTGAGGAAGTTGAAAATTTGTTTCTTTTTTAACATATATTTTTTCAATAAACAATCAATTTTAGAAAGCTCTGTTAGAAGTCATGTCAGTTACGACATATTGACTGCTAAGCTGATGATACCTTTCAAGTAATGATAGTCTACAAGCAGAGGTACCAACCATGTGCCGTTAAACCTTACCCTATCAGCCATGTCATACAGCTGAAGGACACCTACGGGTGCGGGAATTCTCGCTACATTGAAGACCCATTGGTTGCCTTCGGCTGTTGTTTGCTCTATGGTCGGGTGGTTGTCGCTTTGACATATTCACCATTTCCTTTCTCAATTTTATTAACTTATGGAAAAGACACTATCAAAGTTCATTTGAATGTTGCATTCAATACAAATTGTTAAGCACATGCCATATTGGGCTCATATGAAAGATAATTGATCGAATATTTCAAAAAAATAAGTTTAAATGTAATTCGACTATTTTGGTCCCGTGGTATGTTTCATATGAAATTTAGGGAAAATGTGAAAATAAATCGAAATCCTTTGGGGGAAAGTCGCAAAGACACATACTGTAGCGATAACAGGGTTATGTTTTGGTGGAAACACGTTGCCCAATGTCTCTTGTCATTTTGGTAAAAAGGGTGGAAATGCAAGATATATGCCTTGAAATATCGATATCAGTAACATTCAAAATAGCTGATTTCAGAAGCTAGTTTTCTCAAAATTCAACCACTCAAACAGGTTGCTTGTCTAAATCGTTCTCAGTCAAGCAGTACACTAAGTTTGTTCTTTAACAAGGAAAATTCATTGATTACTTAATGTGGCAACACCTGAAACTAGCCCGATGAAGAAAAAGAGAAAATAGGGGGAGAGGCAATTGGATTGATCGATGTTTAAAGGTTTCTGTCAACTTGTTAATGTGTAATATATTAAACGAACGAAAACTCATTTTAAGTGTTTTAAGAAACAATAGTTATAATATGTTGGTTTTTATAAAATCCATTAAAACAATGAAGATTGTGTAAGAAACTTACAAACAAATACATTAAACAGATATAGACATTATTTTAAAATTTTTTTTTGTATACATCGAATTTCTCATTATATACTAACATATTTCCGTTGACAAAGTACAATTATTTCCTGACGAAAGGTCTGTCACAAAATGGCGGATGACTCCCTGATGTGAATGATTGGATTGTGAAACAAGAAAAGGTAGGGACTAATATCATTGTTTTCTTATTTAATAAATTACTGAAGAATAGACAAATGAATTTTGGCAAATAAGTTAGTCCTTTTACGCTTTCCAACATCGAAGTTTGATCTTACAGTGTTTGCATATATATTCACGATACTTCCGCCTCAATAACGTTAATGTTATTTGATTGCCAAGAAATGGCCTAATAATTGCTTCTTCCTGTAACAAATATGACTGCACGTGAAGTGAATAAATGTTATACACCTTTATTGTTTAGTTTGTTCCACACAGATAAGACGTATTAATGTATGATCAGGTTAAATACACAAAATCTGTCTGTTTTACTTGTTGAAGACAATGAACCTACAAACAACTGTCTTAGTCTTACAGTGAAATAATCGTATTGAGGATACCATTAACAACCAGACTTTGATAGAACCATTCAAAATGCTTATACAGTAAGTGAGTCCACATGACATGTCAACCAAATGAAGTAAAATTTTGCACACATGTTATGATAGTCAGTAGAAATAAATTTTAATTTTAAAAGTTTATTTTACGTTATTGTTAGATTTTATAGCGCCATCTTCTTAAAAGGGCTCAAGTTTGTACAATAATATCAAAATTGTGTTACTCTGAGTATGCTTGACAAGGTTATGTTTAACTGGTATTTGAATTGTTTTTCTTAACACGCATCATCAGTCCTTCGATACTTGGCAACATGTTAATGCCTGCGTAAAGGTAAACTTTGGGGCTGACCGGTTTAAAAGAAAATTATTTTGAGCATATTTTGGATACTTGGTAAAGTAGTAACAAAAGGATATAGCATCTCTTTAAGAACTATGATTTTTTAAATCTTTTCAATACCTTTATAAAGGTTTACATGTGTACTACAAATTTATTGATTTTTGAGCTAGGGTCTCTTTCACCGTTAACAATTGTTACATGGCAACGGAATAAAAATGGGTAATTTTCACATATTTTTTAACAAAAATCCGTGTATTTAATCATGAAAACTTATTTATCTTTTGACACTAACTTATGATATTTGGCATGAAGGTGTATAACATTAAGACAGTCTATATCGTAAAATGAAAACTGCCTTATGACCTTGACCTTTGAGCTCAAAGTCAAAATATTTGATTTCTTTACTTAATTTTATGACTGGAGCACATAATTTTCTCTCCATTGAAAGTTTTTTTTTATAATACTTGATGCACAATGTCTTGTTGTCCCTCTAAGCATCAATATCCGACCGGGGACATATAAATGCTGTTCGTTCGTCTCTGTCCGAGCATCGGTTCGTATTGTAAACTATCTATCATAATCTCTTTAAATATAAAGTATAAAAATAAAAATAATTCAAAACGTATTTTAAAACAACAGTTTGATATTCTGAACAAATTTAAAGTGATGATTAAAGCTAAGCATATAATAGATTCAAAATGACCATTTAAAAAAAAAAATATGTAGCAATTATATCTCAGATGTCAAATACTTCGAAAGATGTACGTGTAACATTTTGACCGAAACTGTAACAAAAATGATATAAAATAAATGTATCGATTTCAATGTGTTTTATTGGCCAAATGGTATGCAGATCAGAAAACAATATTAAGGTTATTAAAAAATGATGAGTTTCATCATAATTTTATACTTTTCTTCTAAATGGAGTGATACTTAAATGGATTGATGTTAGGTTTCAAATTTGATATCAATCTAATTGTTCGAATACTGGTTTGTCATTTAGGGGCCTTTTTCTGCTGACTTTCCGGTATTATCTTTGTTCATTTTTGAAGGCCGTACGGTGACTTATAGTTATTAATTTCTGTGTCATTTGATCTCTTGTGGAGAGTTGTCACATTGGCTATCACACCACATTTTCTTTTTTTTTATATTCTTAACCAAATACAACACTTTTAAATCAAAAGGTTTCGTTTAACCTTCAGGTAAAATATGTATAATGACGATAGTTCTATTCGTAGATTTACAAAAAATGTGGTGTGACTGCCAATGAGACAACTCCATATACAAGACTCAATTTATAAAAGAAAACCAGTATGTAACAAATAACGGTCTTCAACACGGAGCTTTGGCTAACACCGAACTGCAAGCTTCTAGTATAAAACCATTCAAACAGGAAAATCAATTTTGTTTGCTAGAAAATATATTTGATGATCTATATATATATATATTCTATTATGCAATTCTACTAAACTTTAATTCATTTTGTTAATTGAAATAAAAACGACAAATTTTGCATTTACTTTATTAATACATCATATTTTGATTCATTGTGTAATGAATAATGTAAATGTACATCGAAGCACCTTCAACTTTTTTCTGGAGTTTTTTAAGCACAAACTAATAATGACACTCTTGTTCCACAATTTTAAAATCTATTTCTTCAAGTGCAAAATACGAAAAACAAATATATGCTTTGTGAATTAAGTTTTAAAAGCCTTAAGCCACTCTACATATCGTTACGATGATATATAACCTGTTCATCAACTACACTTGTTAACCAGATATTATGCTTGGTGAAAGTTAGCAAAAGAGGGACGAAAGATACCAGAGGGACAGTCAAACTCATAAATCGAAAATAAACTGACAACGTCATCGATAAAAATGAAAAAAGACAAACCGATAAACCGATAAACAATAGTACACATGACACAACATAGAAAACTAAAGAATAAACAACACGATCCCAGGTGGTCCGGAATGGTAAGCAAATGACAGGTAAACATACAGCTCTTAGAAACTGTTTTATGATTGTCGACAGGTCACCTACTGAAGTTTCTTCAACCCCAATCAAGCAAACACATCGTTTTTATATCGACACAGACTATTTATATTTAGATGGGACTAGAACTCTATGTATCTGATACATACTAAGCTTAAACACTTTTCTAATTTTTGTTTATCAATGACTTGGCCACATGTGTTCTTTAAATGAAAATATTTGAGATGGCATTTTAAATTTGGAAACTGTAAATATATTATATGATATGTACCTACATGTAATACATTTAGAATATATGGTTTAAAGTTACTACACTTTATCATTTGCTCATAGTATGCTTTACTCATTGTGCCAAAATTTCTGTTTTTATCTTAAGATACTGGACCGTTAAAAAAACCATTACTTTTGTTAGTTTTGTCTGAATTGTTTTATATAATCAATTTAACGTAATTATGAAAACATAGTGTTTACCATAACAGATATTCAACACCATTGACTAACAAATTTAAACAAATAATTAGAAACAGTATAACAAGCAATCGCCTATTTGAAATCTAATATTCTGGTGATTTCTCCTAATCTTTAATATAATATCAGCTAAAATCAATTATATGATAATGAACGCCATTCAATATTAAATAGAAAAAGGGTTGCCATTAAAAAAAGTTTATAAATGATAATAAAAGGTTTAACCTTCAAACTAAATGTTTTAAACAACCTTGTCGCTATAAACGTAAACATGTCCGGTGTTAAAATATAAGTTTCCTGCAGATAATGATACTATCACATTAGAGTTAAAAAAAATATAGATAGGTATAGTGTTATTGTTTCTCATAAACATATTATAAGACAAGGTTGTGACTGAATGACGACTAAATTACATATTATATAGTAATCATACTGTTACATTAAAGTTAAAAATATAGTATAAAATTATTGTTTCTCATAAATATCTATTTCTTATTTGGCCTTTTAAACATTTTTTTTTTATTCGAGCGTCACTGATGAGTCGTTTGTAGACGAAACGCGCGTCTGGCGTATATATAAAAATGTTAATCCTGGTATCTATGCTATGATATAGACAACGATTGTACATGTATAATACTCCCTGCATTTTTTTAAATTACAATTGACTTTTCCTTTGGAAGCTTTTTGTAACAGTAATGCTAAAGATCTGCATTATATTGCACACAATACCAACTTCTAAGAGCCCTTGAAACATCCTTTTTCAGCATATTGAAACTGTTAATGGAATAAAATGGGAAATCTTGAACATGTATTTAAACAAATCAAATAAAATGACTCTGTTATGTGACCTTTAAACTGTTTATCTTTGAGCCATTTGAACTCTGGTTGATAGTTGTCTGAATGTTAGTCATACCACACCTTCTTATATTTATATTGTTGTCGAACAGGATTGGTCTCCTGAGTTTAGGGCTTCCTACACTCTCAGGATGTTAAAAATCCATTTCAGAATGTCATGCTTGTTAGTCTAGTAAAAACTAACATGATTAACTGAAAGCATGTGCTTGTCCTGATATGCATGTCATGCCTCATTAACCAATTCGTTATCATAATTATCAAAAAGACAGTAGAGTACAGTTACATGTATAATAAGAAGAAATCATGTATTCCAGTTCAGGGAAAGTGCAAAGACATTAAAACAGACCATATTTATCCAACCTCATATCATGCTTATACTTCAAATGTGCATGTATCACCCATGTTTGCAGTCAACCATTCATAAATGGTCTGATTTATAAACAGTTAAAATTATCAAACAATGTTACTTGAATATTATGTACCTGGTCCAACAGGAATAAAAAGGCCATCTCTGCTGAATAAATTCCTACTCAATTGTGATATCACCACTTCGGTCACTTTCTTATTTCCATTATGGTCTGGATTGGCACAGGACCTTGAAGATTTCCATAACAGCCCTAAATTTTACCTATGCACAGAGTACACCTTCAAGTTTGGTTGAAAGCTACAATATCAAATACATTTAAGAAGAAAAATCAAACTTGGCTAAAGCATTGAAAAACAACAGCTTTACATTTTGTATTACTGTCATGACTGTTGAGGACAAATGTTTAATATTCACAAAAAAACACATGTAGCATGATTATCAAACTCATTATGTATGTCATGCATGGTAATAATCATTTTAGCTTTCTTCATTTGTTGGTCACCTGGTCAATAAGCATGCAAATGTGAACATTCTTCCAAATTTGCTTTATACTAAAGAATATAAATCTCTTTCTATCTATCAAGAATAAGAATAATCCTTACATTTAGATTCATGTTTTACACGAAGATAAAAACAAAATTGCTTTGCATGTTTTAAATTGTCAAAAATGGATGCTAGTTATACAAGTGTTTTTCCAATCTATTCATGCTTATCAATATAACAGCTGCTTATTATTTATGTTTAAAATTTGAACCATGATAAGTCGACATTGTTTCATAATTTGACTTTTCATAACACAGCCTGTAACAGGTATCAACATAAACAAAAGTATACTATCTATAAAAGGGGAATGGGAAATTTACAAAAAATCCTAATAGCATTAACTGAAAGGAGATAATAATTATTTACCTACCTAAAAAGTCCACACCTGTATGATCTGAGATGATATGAGATGTATGATATGGGTGTCGTTTTCTAATGTTTTCGAGTATCAAGTTTCGTACTAGATATAAAAAAAAAGATATGTAAAATCAAAGGGAAAGGCGATTTATCTTAATCTTTATAATTTGCAGCAGTGTTAAGCATTATTACGTTTAATGCACCTGTTTAATACCCCGCCAATGCAGAGAAAAAATGTTTTGGTGAATTTTTATAATATTTGTGGGTCCTTTGTTCTGTTGTATATAGTTTTAGTGTCACTGAAGCATATTTTAATTATAATTTTAATCATCGAGTTATATTAAAGTAAACTATCAAGAAGGATCTTGTTTAGTCATTTCTCAAATGATGTTTGTATGAAAAGATATATTTTTCAGTTTAAAACCACTATTGGTGTATTCGTTTATAATATGTTGCGGGACATAACATTTTAATCAACATATTGTTGTACCGAGTTCTTGTCTAATCGTAAATGATAACACGATAACGTGTTTAACGGTAGGGACATAAAGAATTTTCTGCTGAACCATATGACTCTTTTATCGATGATACTGCTTCTGTTGCACCCATGAGCTCTAACATTTTTTCTAAGAACCTAAAACAATTGGTATGTTTCTATGTGGTTTCAATCACAAGAAGGCATGATATCCTATATGTACACGATATCTTTGTAAACATGTTATAAACATGTTGTAAGTATACGTTAATTTACGTTTTTTGATTGAGTTAAGCTTTCCAACTGATATTTATTGTGTGTTTTTTTATGCTGTGATGTGTTACTATTGTTTGAGAAAATGGAAGAAGGTTTGGTACCATTAGAACGTTCAATTCCGCTGCAAATGTTTGCACCTGTCCTAAACGTTGGTTTTCTCGTTTGAATGGTTTTACACTTAGTCTAGTAATTTTGGAGCCCTTTATAACTTGTAGTTCGGTGTGAGCCTAGGCTCCGTGTTGAAGGCCGTACATTGACCTATAACGGTTTACTTTTAGTAATTGTTATTGGGATGGAAAGTTGTCTCATTGGCACTCACACCACATCTTCCTATATTTAGTAACAAAAGTAGTTAGTTTAAATGTAAATGTCGGTTTTTGATCTTCCATTAAAGTGAGTCATTGTCCTGTCAATAAGTTGTTTGTATTATCTTTCATTTTTGCTGGTATGCTTTGTACGTGTGACTTTTTGTGTTTCTTTTGTACATATGATGTCGCTTTGTCTGTTTAAACATCCCGCGAGTATGTGATTGTACAGATGCAACATTAGCTATACACAATGGGCGCTTGTTTAATTTGCCAATTTTAAATTATATTTTTTTTTCATTTATTCTTATTACATCTTTACATAAGAGAAACGATAGGCAGAACAACTACTACCTTGAATGAATATATTTGGTTGCTTTGTAAATCGAAATGAAAAAAATAATGAACTACTTGTAGTACATTTAAAGCTTTAACATTTTAAGTACATTTGATTTTTAACCCTGTCTGCTAACATTGCCCATATTAAATTTTATAATTGTTTGTATATACATTGAACGACAAAATATGTGACGTATTAAATTTTATGACGTCAGACACGCAAATCAATGAATGTGTTTGTATATAAATGTTTTTATGTTTTGTTAAATTGTTTATTTTAAAATTGTTAAACGATGATAACTGTTGTACCAATATTTTGACTATTTTATTATTATGTCAGTTTAGTACACGCATCATTGTAAATATAAAGGAATTTGATGAGACTGTCATCAAAGTGAGAGGTTTAGCGCTATAAAACAAGGTTTAATCCACCATTTTCTACATTTGAAAATGCCTGTACCAAGTCAGGAATATGACAGTTCTTGTCCATTCGTTTTTGATATGTTTTGTCATTTGATTCACTATTTTTGTGATTTTACTTTTTTTAACAGGTAAGACAACAAATTTAAGAAGCTGAAAAGAAAAGTTACTCTTATTAGGTATATAGATATATAAGTATCGAGATGCACCTTTATGTAGGAGAAAATAAAAGCATTATAGCAAAATAAGTGCCTATGACACGTTTCCACTAAGATTGAACTTTAGGTATATCCAGAACATTGATTGTTTCTGTTTGTCTCTGATTTATTGATTATTTTTTCAATAACAAATTAAGACTTAGCATATTGCATGTGTTATGTAGAAACCTTTCCATTTTTAAGGCTATGTTGTGCCATCTAGATGTGTTTAACATATTTGTTTTATAAGTGTTGGCGTCTCATTAATGTAAATCCAAAAGTCCATTTATTCATGAAATACTGTGGATTCATTATTATTCGTTGGATACCAATTTTCATGGATTTCGTGGGTACCGGGAAACCACGAATTTAAATATTCAACGAATTGCAAATTTTCTAAAGGAATATATGCATACTTTGTCAAAACCACGAAATTAAATACCCACGAATATGCAAGTTTTCCTTAAACCACGAAAATTGGTAACCATGAAAATAAATGAATCCACTGTATAGTTTGTATACTTAGTCCATGGCAGCATAGTTGCAACATGTGGAATAAATATATCTGTTATCTTGCCTTTTTATTTGAATATCGAAAACATGGATATTTCAGAATCCTAACACAGAGGACAGCATGTTTAGTTTATCTAATCAGTATACAATCTAGCTGATAATATAGACAAATATCTATGGCGGAATCTGGTGAGGACGTGGTACAGTCAGTTGACAAGGTAGACAATAATCCGTCTCACAACAGTCAGACAGAGTTACAATCAGTGTCAAGTTCTAAGACAGGTACTTGTTTTTAACTCATATATTGACTTTTGTTTCCTTTGGTCATTTCACACACATATACGTGTGTTACCTCTCGTCATTTAATACATGTATTGACTTTAGTCATCTATATACCTTTTCCAGTGTCAATATGTTATGCAGTATATTTGGAGAGACAGAACAGCTATACAACAAACACATTAATTGTTATCGAAGTGATTAAACCTGCAGTCCCGGCCTCTCAGTAAATCGTCATCTGAGATCATTTCGGTACGACCTGCTGATCTCAGACACTCTTCCATCACTTTTCATAGACCACAGCGAGTATTTGTCAAAGGTTGACAGACTGGCTCATGGACAGTTTCCCCCAAGGTCACTAAAGAACAAAAAACAAAAAATTAGTTAATATCATTACTTGTTTCATGAAACTCAGGCATCGGTACAGGACTCTTAAAGTTTTAAGGAATTGTTCCCTCCTCTCAAACATCATGATTGAAAACAAATACCACCGTATTGATAAATGATTATGTGTATGACGGTCAAGACTATCATTCCAGTTTGACAACCACATCATTCACATGTCAAGATAAGATTCATTACTGATGAAGGTGTTCCTGAATTTTCTATTTAGTTGGTGATGTTGGATAATTTTAGATCTGCTCTTTACATATATATCATCTGATCATGATGTACATGTTTTGATCAGGAAAGAATCTAAATATACTGGCTTACTTTTTGATATGTTGCAAAAGTAACAAATAACTTCGCAGAACGAAACATGCGTAATAAATAAGATATATAATTTGTCTTACAGAATTTGAATGGAGTAGTACAGATGTTCGGCCGAATACACTAGAACCGTAAGTTTTTGCTATTTAATTGGTTTAATATATTGGTTAAGAACTGGACGGTTAATCAGTAAATTATCTTTTGTGACATCACAAATTATTATGTCTACGATGTCGCGTTTTCATCCAGTATGGCTACGATCTCACGTCCTCGTTAACGTTCTTCCTGGATATCACTTTATCGTGTATGTATCAAGGTAAATAACTTACTTTTAACTTTGGACCAGGGGGCGCTTTACAATTTCTGTAAACAAATAAACTATATACGCCATTTGCATATTTTTTATGATATCTGGAGTTGGAAGATTTTAATTATTTATTTTTTAATTTTAGAAATGAAAGTAAAGTTTTAGAAGGCACGCTTTTGTATTGATATAGAGCAGGTTGAATCAGCACATCAAATTGACACCAAAAGTTTGAAGTTTGATATCGTTCTAATGTCAATAATTGTATTGATGCCACATGAACAGCATACTTGTCTTGTGTTACTGTAGTATAACAATCAGAATTAGACAAGCATAACCACACCTTGAGGTTATTTCTTCATAGACAAAAAAGTATTATCGGCTTTCCTTAAATAATATCAACGTACTGCCATGATTTCATGGAAATGCATTATTTCTCAGGGGAAAAAAGTTGTTTGGGACAAAGTTAGATAGAGGAAATAACATACATGTAGTATATAAATGGACAAATTATAAAAAAAAAAAGTTTAACAATCAACTGGAAAACACAAATCAATCAATGGAGCGAGAGAAAATTTACGTTTCCGTGAAAAGAACATGAGTAACACAAAATAAGGAGAAACATTATTTGTCTGGTCGGATTAAAGTTATCGTGTGTCTCTTATGATTGCTTTTTCAGTCAGTGCTGACATCAACAAGTAGGTAAAGTTCTTATTTGGTCAGTCCAAGGGAATACATATAATAGTTCAGTGTTATATATGCCGATGAATCTGCCTCAAAACTGTACATTTCTTAGCCGATTATTATGCCTTGGCCTGCCCCTTCTGTTATGGTCAAAGACTGAAAATAACTCCTGTTAAACTTTGTGATTATGTTAGTTTTAGAGGCACATTCTATGTAAGGTTAATAGTATTTGGTATGTAATTGTATTAGATGAGAAAAATGAAATCACAAAATTACTGAACATGAAGGAAAATTAAAAAAAGAAATTCCATAATCAAATGTCAATATCAAAAGCTTACAGACATCAAACGAAAGGATAACAATTATCATATTCCTAACTTGGTACATACATATTCTTATGTAGGAAATTGTGGATTAAACCTGGTTATTAATCTCGCATGAAAAGTTTGCATGGCGCAGATTGAAGTGTTGCCGTTTCAAGTTGATCATACTATCGAAATGACATACACGTGAGACATATTTCTGTGTCAACAGTTTACTTTGTAACCATAAAAATTTGAAAAATCAAACACAAATCAATCCATAGTATTTAATTGATATTATAATAATATTGAAAATTTCCATAAAGATATTTCATTAAACTTTTTGTCTCAGTTCACCTTCTCCTTAAATTTGAAAGTTATATATCATAATTTATATTTACAGAATACAAACAGAAGAAGACAACTTGTTACAAGCAGTGTGTACTATTCTCTATACTGTACCTAGAGCATTTGAACACTACATAGACAGAGAGTACACAGGTGGTTTTCTCCAAGCTATCCGTGATTATAAAGATCAGTTGAAGACTAAACTCAGACCAGAGGAATGGGATTTACTCAGCCAACTATTAGGTACATTACTTACATATTTTACAAGATATACCTTAAAAGGTTTCCTATGTCTTAGTTATCAAAAGTACCAGGATTATAATTAATTACGCCAGACGCGCGTTTCGTCTAAATAAGACTCATCAGTGACGCTCATATCAAAAAAATTATAACGCCAAACAAGTACAAAGTTGGCGAGCATTGAGGATCCAAAATTCTAAAAAGTTGTGCCAACTACGGCTAAGGTAATCTATGTCTGGGATAAGAAATTCCTTAGTTTTACGCAAAATTCAAAGTTTTGTAAACAGGAAATTTATATATAAAAAAATGACCACATTATTGATATTCATGTCAACACCGAAGTGTTAACTACTGGGCTGGTGATACCCTCGGGGACGAAACGTCCACCAGCAGTAGGTTTTTTTTTAATAAAACTGATAGTAATTGAACAATAATTATTTCTGTAAATTAAATTTGCAAATGTAGTTGCTATACATCTGAATGAGGTCAACAATAAATCCTAAATCATATTAAAATTGTACCTTTAAAGGTTTTCTATGTCGAAGATGGTACTAAAACTAATTATAATCGAAGAATAATTCTTCTGTAACTTAGATTTGGAAATGGAGTTGCTCTAAATCTGAATGAGGTCAACTATAAATCCTAAATCATAACAGTTGGATCAAATAGATATAAAACAAGAATAAAGTCAAACAAGAAATTTGGAGATTTGAATAGTCCAGATATCTTCAGATTGATAAAAAAAAATGGGAATGTGTCAAAATGATAACAACCCGACCATAGAGCAGACAATAGCCGAAGGCCACCAATGGGTCTTCATTGTAGCGAGAAACTCCCGCACCCAGAGGCGTCTTTCAGCTGGCACCTTAACAAATATGTATAGTAGTCATACCAGTGACAATGGACGTCATACTAAACTCCGAATTATACACAATAATTAAAATCAGGAAGCATACAAGACTATCAAAGGCCAGAGGCTTCTGACTTGGGACAGGCCCAAAATTGCGATGGGTTAATCATGTTAATGAGATATCAACCCTCCCCATATACCTCTAGCCAATGTATAAAAGTAAACGCATAACAATACGCACATTGATATTTAGTTCAAGAGAAGGCCGAGTCCGATGTCAGAAGATGTAACAAAAAGAAAATAAACAAAATGACAATAATACATAAATAACAACAGAGTACTAGCAGTTAACTGACATGCCAGCTCCAGACCGCAATTAAACTGGTTGAAAGATTATTTCTTCATTATATAAATATCAGGCACAATCTCTCTCGTAAGGGTTTTAGTATCATACTATCATAAAGTATATGAGAAAGACATAACCCGTGTTATGCCAACAACTGGTTTTAAATACATGTGTTTAGTTCCGGTGCAAAGACCCCATACCTCTTTTCCATACATTTTATGAATAAACTTAAATTGTTTGAATTCAGGTTAATAGTTGCATGTTTCTTAATGAGACAACTATAAAGATTTGCAGTTGCAGATATATAGTATACCATTGAGTAGATTATTCTAAATCAGTTTAGCTCGCTGGTCAATAAAATACAATCATTTGCTGAAGTTTCATATATAGTTAAGTTTCTTATCGAGTAATTATGTAAATATCAATATTGAACTTTAAATCCAAAAAATACAGTACCAAAAAAAAAAATCAAAATGGAAAGTCCCTAATCAAATAAAAAAATAAATATTCAAACACATAAAACGAATGGACATTAACTGTCAAATTCCTGACTTGGTACATGTGAATTAAAACTGGTTTTATTGATAGAAAAACCTCTTATTTTTATGACAGTCGCATAAAATTAGAATATATTGACAACGATGTGCGAACAAGACAAACAGACATAATAGTTAAATTGTAAAAAATATAACTAAATTAGCCAAGCTCAACTGTGGTTCAAAAATTATAAATAAAGAACTGTTTTGTCAATCCCGCCGCGGTGATGCAGGCATCCAATAATACCGCTGTCCATTTATTTGTATGCACTTACCAATATTAGGTTCCGTTTTCTTATTTTAGATTGATCACAGTTATGAAACTTATGAAACTAAATTTGCCGTTTTAGCACTTAAACTCCAGTTTGTGTTTGAGCAAAAAAAAGTAAGACACCTGTATATAACGCGTGTAACACCTAAACACTAATAAAGTTTTGATTGTGTGGCATAACGTTTGTCTTATCGAGTTTTTCCTTTTATAAAACGGTTTTTTTGCCGTCTGTTAAATGGACACATTTTTCTTTCATTGTTGATTTTATTAATTGAGGAAATTTACAGTTACTGTTTACTCATAAAAGAAAGTTAAATCGGTCATATTGTTTTCATTTTATTAAAGTTATCGTATTTGATTGTTTTAACATTCGATTTTTTTTTCAGTTTCTTGATAGTATGTAGAGAATCGTAATGTCAAATAAGTTTGAAAAGGAATGTTTTCGATCACTAAACACAGATTCAATTATATTTAAGTTGGTTTAACTGTTCCAACGTTATGGTATTATGATGTTATAAACATTCCTTTTGGTGTTCATAATATATATAGTATATAACGTCACGAATCCCTACAACCAAACAGACATTATTATTAATAATAATTTTCTTTTTTTCAAGAAAGCAACTTTGTAGTTTTTTTCAGACTCTTTTATATTTATATTGATATTACATCAGACAACTAAATTTACAAAACTGTTCTTACTATCTTACTTGATCACCGTGGTTACCATTTGTTTTGTTTCTTTTCCAGTTCACCACAGACTATACCATTTCTATGATCAGATAGTACAAGACACCATTTTAGATAGTGAGGTTCTTGATCTACTGATTTGCAGTATCCTAAGCAAAGAAGACAGAGCAGAAATAGAACACTACCCAAGACAGTCTGACCGCAACAAATGTATTTTAAATCTTCTAATTGAAAGACCACAAGATTCCTACCAAGTCTTATTAGAAGTTCTTAAGGAATCCACGACTTGTCCAAAAGACCTGATAGAATGTATGGAAGGTCAACTTTATTCCCATCATAAACTTGTTTCTCAGTCCAAAGTTAAATCATGTGAGTATTTAGTTGTCAAATTGATCATTTGTATGAACTTGGGTGTCAGGTATTTTAAGTGACAACGTGACAAAAGGAATGATGGAGAGGAATCGACGCTTAGATAACAAAATACACAAAAAACTCATACAAGAAGAAAAATGCTCACAGTTACTAAGAGCAAGATCAAATTAACTCACTAGCTATTATATACGCGTGTGTGTACAGAAAACAATGCAAAAGTTATTCTTTTGTTACTGTGCGACTTGTCTGTTAGAATTGCCTCCCATCTATTGCAATTTATTAAAAATTCTTTCAAAATTGCAATCGTTTTACAAAACCAAATTGATCAGAAATATCAACAAATTGCTGTAGAAAACCAAAGTTTTGTCGTAAAATTACAAGGTGATAAAGCAGAGCATACTGACAACCCTATAAGACTTTGATTCCACTTACATGATATTGAAAATCAGTCTAACATTTTGTATACATATCTTATTGTACTTTATGATAGGCAGACATTTTAAATTGATATACAAATTTCCAAACTCAGCTGTCATATAATTTTTCTTTCGAATATTCGAACCGAACATTATTTGAGTTAACCCATTTTATATTAAATACAATATATGTAAAATTGCAATAGGATTTGTTTCATTATAAGTTTTCATGGGAGATAACCTAAGATCAATATTCCTTGAACAAAAAAGACTTTCCGAAAGAAAAAAAAGATTTCCTCTCATGTAATCGTCATTCGGTATGCAAGAACTTGTACCTGCTACTAAGACCTTATAAAACGTCACCAGTGTCTGAGAAGAAAGATGACGAACTATGGTGATTGCTAAACACTTTAGTCCTATTTCTAAACAAGGTAAAAAAAAAACCCAGCACAACCTTGTTGGTAAATATGCAGCAACGACTTCACAACTGATACATGATATTCCTGACGAATAGACTATAGGTACTAACGTTGTTAATTGTATACACTACATGCTATATATAGTGTTTTTTTTTTAGTTTTCTTTGTAAATTATAAACTTTTACAGTTTGGCCCATTTTTTAGTATTTTTAGTAGGGCTCGGTACTTTTTTTTTCCAGTCATTGTGTTATTATCATATCATGTATTCTTGTCTTTTTTTAGCTTGTGTGCTTTGAGTATATGCAATTTTGTTGTTGTTGTTGAATCATGTGTGTCTAGTTGTTTTTAATAAGATAACACAATGTGAACAGATGTATCCTTTTTTGAACAGTTTTATTTATATATTGTAATTTTGAATGACTGACATTAAAGTGAGAGGTTTAGCTAGCCATAAAGGGAATTTAATCCACCATTTTCTGCACAAGGATATGTCTATACCAAGTCAAGAATATTAAAGTCAATTTACATAAGTTTGATAAGTTTGATCTATTTGTTTACTTGACAATGGAATCACCGTTTTGCATTTTCCTTGAAGCTTAGTTTTGTGGTAAAATTTTACTTTTAAACCTTTATACGTGTGTAGCTTCTTTTAAGCAATCTTACTATATTCCAAAAAGATAAATCTGCAGTTGATAACACAGTAAATTGCTTTTCTGTTATTAAGTTACAGGGTTCCATTCAGTCAAAATACAAAAGAACTACCACAATCTGACTCAGAATTTGTCCAATACAGAATGTATCATAGATTCATTAATATCAAAGGGAGTGTTAGATCCTGACGATCGGTCAGAAATAGTCTATAGTGGAGTACAGGCCAAAATAAACAGAAAACTAATAGACCATGTCCGAAGTGAACAAGATTATCAGTTTTTTTCTTGAGGCACTGAAAGAGGATCCTACGAATGCAAAGCTGGCATCTGACTTAGAATCTACCGAGGTGAAACCAGAGGAATTCAATGTACTTCAAACAGGTTTAGTAATTTTCTTAACTAATGATAAATAGTAATGCATAGAACATCAACATAAAATATCTCAATATAGACAAAAGATGTGGATGTAAGGTTATGTGTCGCCCTTCTGGTCTTTTTCAAGCAACCCAACTGCATTATAACAGGTATAATAGGCTGTAAAAGGCAATGACAAACTGAGGAACAATTCAATAGACACAACCAGATGGATGCTCAAGCAATAAACAGATATGACAGACATACATACACAACAAAATGCATAATTTAGGTCAACTCGTTTAATTATTGAAAAGCAAAGTTAGCAATTTACACGTAACAGAAGTCAAGTGAATAACATCATTAGTCTATAGGTCTCAAGATAGTTTTATCTCCTGGATAGCCCCCAATGGGTATATTAAAAATTATAGACAACGAAGATACAACAGTAAACTATTATTATCAAAACAGTTCGGGGAACCAGTAGGGTTAACTATTTCTGCACAATATATTATGTCGTTGTAAGTTGTATTCCCTCTAATTCTTTCATATAAACAATCAACATATTTCTGGGCTTCAGTTGCCTTGTGGTCTAACTAGTTGAACTGCTGAATCACTAGTATGCCAATAACCAGGTTGTGAGTTTAAACCCCGTCCATGTCACGTGCGCAGGAGTATAATCTTTATCGAGTGTGATTGTGATCACGGAATAGCACAATTATGTTTAAAAGAGGAACGAAAGATTCTAGTTGGACAGTCAAATTCATAATCGAAAACAAACTGACAACGCCATGGTTAAAAATGAAAAAGACAAACAGACAAGCAAAAGTACACATGACACACAATAGAAAACTAAAGAAAAAGCAACACGAACAAAAAGTGGCGTCTAACATGTTTAACACCAACCAAGCAATCAATCCAAAACATTTCCATATGAATATCCATAAATGGGATTCCTAAAAAAAAAACACTCATTTTTAACTTACAGGAGTAAAATTACCATCACTTACATACACACCAGGGTTCCAGACAATGGTAACATTAGTTTCAATGGTAAAAGCTGTCCAGATTTCAAATAAAGAACCAGAAAGCCATGACACCAGCCTATCAGCAGACTTATATAGATTACAGTCTTGGTACAAAAAGATGCTTAAAATGAAACTAATGAATTCGCATCAATATCAACAATATTTTCAAAGAGTTAGAGAAGTAAGTTATTTTCTTAAGTTTACACAGTAAAAGTCTTAAAAAGAATATTCTATTGATTCTATTTTCGTTTATTGTTTCTTGTCAACAACCGATTGAACAATAACATTAATAAAAATTAATATATCATTAAAAAAGGGTTGACCCTGATGTATGCATTATCTTACTACACAAAATAGTTGTTTTTTTGCCTATAATTTGATTTTCTGGAAGCAGAGGTTGTCGGTGAAATGTTGTAATATTTTTATTTTTATTGTTTTTGACATATCTTTAAGAGAGCTCATCCAGAAATTTTTCACTACATGCTTTTGATTACTTTTCTCCCCTTTTAAAACATATTACTTATTATGAGGTAATATTTGTATTGTTAAAAAAACTGAGAATGAAAAGATGTACAAGTGATCGGAATAAAAAAAAAAAGACTTGTGATGTCAAATAAACACTGTATATCATTTTATTCTGGTATCACCTAAGATGAACAAAGGTTTATAGAAAAACATATTAATTAACATAGCATTCGCTTGTACATTTGTTGAGGAAACATCAACTATATAAATTGAAAATACTGACAACGCCATGGCATTGACAGAAGAAAAAAACAAACGACAGTTTACACAATACAGTACAACACATATAAAGACTGAGCAATACGATAACCACAACAATATAGAATGATTGAAGATGCTCTAGAAGGTTAAAAACAGATATTGCTCCACATTTGGCACCCGTCGTGTTGTCATACTTAAATTAGAAATAAATTTTGTTTTTTTAATTATCAATGTAACCATTTGTTTGATTTGTGAACAGATATTGGTCAGACTAGGTGAAAATGATAATCCTGTAGATATAACATGGAATGTTGGACTGCAAAAACAAGTTAGGAAGGTTCTTTGTGATTTAAAAGGTAGCCTTATTGACATGTAGCATAAATATGTGAAGAAAAACAAATATCTGGCTTTCTCACATAGACATAGTGAAAAAAAGTATTGTTATGGGTACATTCACAAAACACACACTTAAAAGTAAAGACTAAGCATCATGTATCCCTATAAAATATATGTTAACTTTATCAAATGCCCTGATTCTACTTCAATAGTGGCACCCGTGAGTTTACTAGGGCAACGTAAAAAACGAAATAATAATGCTTATTAATTAGGAAAAATGACAGGATTTGTCATTATTGGCTATTGAAAATGAAGAATGACAGGATTTTTTACTTCTGTAGCTCCGACCAAAGAATGGAAAACAGCCCAAGGCCACCAATGGGTCATCAACAAAGTGTAAAAATCCTGCAACAGTAAGCTTCCTTCCGCTGGCCCCTAAACCATTACATATACTAGTTCTGTGAAAATGGAGGTCACACTAAACTCCTTAACATATAAATGAACTAGAATTAAAAAGAAGCAAAATACAAGACATACAAAGACCGGAGTCTTCTGACTTGATACAGGTGCAAAAATGCAGCGGGTTAAACATGTTTTGTGAAACCTTAACCCTCCTACTATATCTTCTAGCCGATGTAGAATAGATGTACAATTATGTGTCACTGTAAATGGCATCTCTGAAGACCTTGTATTATAGCTAAATGTAACATTTGATTTTCCGATGCTCATGTAATTTCAACACAACATTTGAAATGGCAAAAGAAAGCACATGTTGGGTATCTAACACAATAGTAATTAGTCACAGAGCTACGGGACTTCAACCGGATGAATCAAGAGATTTTTTTTATATTATGCACTAACATCAATATGCCTGAATTGATTTGCTCAAAACTTTCTGTAACAAGATTTACAATTTATCATTCCAAGGCTATGGGAATTTGACCGTCAAATAAAATGGATAAATAAAAACCATTTTTAAATGTTATGCACCCGCTTTATTTGCTTGGATCACATTACTACAAATTTGAAATGTTATTGGGATTAGTGAATATAATCTTGCTTTTGATTTTGAAAATATTCTGAATTGTCATTCCAGATTTTCTGGGGATTTTTAACAGGTATATATGACAGTATATTCATATACCTAACGGAATCCTTATTCATGATTTCTTGTTTAAATCTGCTTTGATGCTTTCAAATATTCCGTTTTATTCGGCAACTACTTTAATGAGCACAATTATAATACATCATGAACTCAAGGTACAGCTGCTGTCCCATGTTTTGGCGGGACATATGTATCAAGTTGTTTTGTTTTATTTATGTCCATACTTTTATCAACCGATATTTGAAATGTGTTTTGTTGTTACATCACTCTCTCCTCCAGCCGCCCTTAATTGAATTATTTGCATTTGTCATGTCGAGGTCAATTTTAACTTGATTTGAAGTAGGGTGTGCTCGGTGTTAGAGATGCCTTGTAGTTCATTTGTTCTACTTTGTTCGGTAGAGACTCGTCGCATTGCCAATCATGCAGCATCTTCTAGTTTTTGAATATACATGTATGTGTCTTACATGATAATGTAAGTATACACGTTCGTTAGTGCATTTCCTTAGTGAAATCATGGTAATAGATCTCAGGAAAAAATTCTGTTCAAATTTCAGAAAAAGAAGAACATTCTGATCTTAAAGAGAAAATTTTGAAAATGGAAACTGAGCAGGACGAAGTTATACCAAAGAATATTAGAGGTATATTATTAGTTCAAATGCTTTGCAACTTTATATCTTGACAACAAACGTCTGTAGTAAACTATTCTGCTTTCAAACCAGTGGCAGCTCGAACAGAACCGAAATACTAATTGAAAAAATAAAATAACAAAAATACCGATTTCAAAGAGGAATATTCAAAACAAAAAGTCTGTCAAATGGCAAAATCAAAATTTCAAACAAATCAAACAAAGGAATAATACCTGTCCGATGGATATTACAAAAAATAGGCTAAACATTAAAAGTTATATGTGTTAGCGGCAATAAGTGAAATTAGGCATTAAGCTTAAATCCTAGGCAATAAACTAACGCCTAGGCAGTAAGTCTATTGCCTAAATGATGTTAGGCATTAGTCTTAAATCCTAGGATTTAAGCTTAAATCCTGAAAAATGTGAGCAGGCATTAAGCTTAATGCCTAAAATGTAAATGCGAGTAAATAAAAGACATTTATTCATTTAAATTAAAATATTTTTGTTACATAATAATATTATGATAACTGTGGCCTGTTTATCGACACTGTCCTTAGATTAGTCCTATAAGATATTCTTAGGACAGAAAATATGATATAGTTAGGATCGACTTACGACATTTCTTAGCATTCTTCACATCGAAAGCTATCTGAGGATTTCATTAGCTGGAATGTCCTAAGTATTGGCGTAAAAGAAAATAGCAAATGAAAAAAATGAAATATTGTATCAAATTCAACCAAAAACATTAATTCACACACCGATTAATTATTAGAAAATAATTACTAGTTTTAAATGAAAGGTATAATTGTAAATCTAAACTCTTTGAAACAAAATATAAGTAAAAAATATAACTACGTTTTATATTAGAATTGAACAAAATAATTGTTAATAGTAAAAATTAAATATATAATCGGTAAAATCATGTTATGCTTTGAGGGACCTGAATTCGAAGCGTCACGGTTTCATACTTAAAAGTTCATAGGAAAATCTCGTGCATCTTCATATAAATACTGAATACTTCAACTATTTTATTTTATTACTGCAAATAACATACGTTTGAGAATGAAAAGAAGAAAAAAAATCAAATTTCACCGATTTTAACAATGCAAAAGTACAGGACCCAGTGTCATCCTAAATATAAAAAAGAAGATGTGGCATGATTACCAATATGACAAATCTCCACAAGAGACCAGAAATAAATTAACAAATAAAATATGTTATTTATATTAAAATGCATCAAATAATAATTTAGAAATATAAAAACTTGATAGAAATTTGTGTTAAAAAATCATTTTGTTATCACAAATTGTCGAACTATTAACAAAGACAATTTACTTATCCAATAAAAAAAAATAGTAAATGGTGTGATAAAAAAAAATCCAATCTTAATTTGGTCTACTTTTGACAAGTTCAAACCAGCTCGACTAATGAAGTGTACAAATTTACTTTTTTTTAAGTCTTTTTGATACTTATTTATACCACACAAACACGAAAAAAGTATGAGTTTATTCTGTTTTTCAAAATTACTAAATAAACTTACTAATTTTGAAGATCTGTCAAATGAATGTATATTTATAAATGTAGAATTAGAAATATAATAAAAAAACGACTCTTTATCAAGAATAAATCACCCAATATGCATAAATTCCATAGTTTACTTATTGCCTAAAATTATCTTCGGCAATAGGATGAATAATCATCATCAGATTTCAGGCAATAAGCTTAATGCCTGAAAATTTCAGGCAATAACTTAATGCCTAGGCGTTAGCTTATTGCCTAGGATTTAAGCTTAATGCCTAATTTTACTTATTGCCGCTAACATATGCACAAATACAAATAAAAGAAGACTATAACACGTTAATAAGATGATAACAACGTCAGTACCTAGAATCCAGACTTCAAGACCGTCATGTAGTACTTGTAAATACCGTATCTAAGCTACTGAAAATTACATATAATTGACCCTGTCATCTTTGAGTCTGAACAAAATTGTATCATACAGTGCTATAGTCTAGCAGTTGTATATTTACGCACTAACTCGTCTTAGAGAAAGGACCACTTTTTTTTTGTGTTTCATTATTTCGAACTTTGAATTAGTCTGTTCAAAAAGAACCACAAGAATAAAAACATTCAAATCAGTGGAAAATAGGACAAAAGACTTAAAAGGGTGAATACTGAATAGAAATTAAAAACAACAGACGTATTCCGCGGTATCATAAAACATGTAAAAGGCCAGTAAAAAGTTGGATTGCATAAAATGTAAAACTTTGATGTATCAAGATCTCATGCGTTACGTTCAACGTTCTCGTATTCTATTCCTTAATAAATGAAAACATGTTAAATTTGCCGTTTCTGCATTTTTACTTTATTTTGCCTCGCCCAAATGTTATTTAGATTATATACAATGCTTAATCGCGTTATTATCACTAATTGCATAACAAGTCCGAATTTGAGGGATGTTATTTTTACTGTTCACGAGTTAGGTCCCACTTTTCATTGGAATTGTGTCCTTTATTGGAAATATTGCTGAATATGTCGTATATTTACAAGCAGGGTATTTATGTCCTATGGACACATTCGTCTTTGATTTAATTCTAACATCGTAGTGCCATTGGACATAGACGTGCATATTTATATGTAGTCATCGAAGTATGCCAAAAATACACCATTGGTTAGGCCAAACATGTTTTCATTATTTGTTTTACTTACGACATTGCGTCATTTCTGGATTCATTTCCTCGCACGCCTGTGTGACTTCATTTACCAGATAGACGGCTCATCTGTTTCCCTGCTCTATTAAAAGTTTCCAGCACTTTCAAAATCGTCATTCTGTAGGGGAATATAGAAATATTTTGTGTTCCATAAGTACGTAATCCTGATTACTGTGCGATTGAGCCAAGGTGACCATTTTCATATTTTGATTTCCCGAATATTTTGTGCAGTATAAAATAAAATGGTTTGACCCGTTTGCTCAACATGTGTTGGAAATTTCAATGCATACATTGTGTCACGTTTTAATGGAAGTCACATGACAGATTCGTCTGAAAACTGTTCCCCGGAACTTGACTTTTGGTATGAACACATAATGAAGTTGGATAATTTTTTGGCGATGTTGTTCATTGTTATAATCAATTTGTGACATTTACCATTGACCTTTTTGTCAAATACATCAATTTTATGGAACATTTTGATGTCTGTTTTTTACAAATTTAGTATGAACAATATAATCTAATATTCTTTTAAATGATTCTACAATTAGTTATATTCTAAATAGTACTGTTCCATGGTTAAACAATACAATATCCTCGTGTCTTATTAGAAGATATCATTGACTTTTTGGTAGTTTCAATTACAATGCTATCAAAATAAGAATATCGAAAGTGATGGCCACTAAGTCAAGCCCGTACAACACTTCAGGCCATCATCTAGTCTTCAACAATAACACGATAATTTTAAAAATGTGTAGGAACCTACTGTGAATTCGTGATTATTTATTAGATATTACCAATGTCATTTCAACTGATCGGGCGGAGCTTACGTTTTAATTTGCATAAGGACAGTCTATTTGAAGATGTGTGTGATTAGGATGATTGCCGTTATACTCATTACTGATTTCTAATCACCTATCAGTGTCATCAAAGGAATTTACAAAAGAATGACTGGACACTTTTTTGATGAGTTTATCCTCTAACACCTATCTATAGATGGACTGGTTTATTATGAGCGAACCGGTTAAACTCCGCCCAATCAAGTGAAATAAATCGAGTAATACCAATAATCGTGGGTTTTGTACGAAGTCAGGAATATAACAGTTGTTATCCATTCGTTTGATGTGTTTGACCTTTTGATTTTGCCATTTGATTTCGGACTTTCCTTATTGAATTTTCCTCGGATTTCAGTATTTTTGTGTTTTTACTTTTTTGTGGATACAGGTGAACCACGAATTCAAATGGTAAAAGAAAAATACATTTTCAATAGGATATGTATGCAGAGATTGGGAAAAAAACAGGAAATAAAAAAATTAAAAATAGAAATCCACGAAAAATGATACCCATGAAAAAAAAGGAAACCACAATACACGATATACTCAATCTACCTCTGAATGCCTGTTGTAAATGATAAAAAAAAATCATGCAAATTGAAAATATCTAAAAAACTACTTTATAATATGTTTCAGACCAAATAGAAAAAGAAATAAAAGAATGGGAAATAAAGGATAAGATGTGTGTGACTACAAGAGCAAGTGAGTACGTACTTGAGTGTTTACAGGACAACAGTTGTTTGACTTTAATTGCACCATCAGGAGTAGGCAAAACTTTTATTGCAAGACACATAGCACTAGTTTTACAAAAGGAAGGGTACAGAATAATACCAGTGAGAAAACCAGATAATATTAGTGATTATTATCAACCAGGTAAACAGACAGTCTTTATAGTAGATGATATGTGTGGAAATTTTACTGCCAACCAACAGCAAATTGAAAACTGGCAGCAAATGTTACCTGTAATAAACACAGTTATTGCAGACAAATGTTGTAAGATTATTGTATCTTGTAGGTTACAAGTTTATAGAGATGATAAGTTCAATATATTAGAACCTTTTAAGTCCTGTGAATGTAATTTGATGTCAGATAAGTTATGCCTTACAGCTGAAGAAAAAGATAGTATGGCAAGCATTTATATTGATTCAAGTTTAGACAATATTGATAAATTATCACAAAAAAGTGAATTCTTTCCTCTTTTATGCTCTTTATATCTTTGGGAAAAACATGGAGATGTTAAGGAATTTTTCAAAAATCCATTTTTCGTCTATCAAAATGAACTAGACAGTTTGAGTAGGCAAGGAGATGAGGGAAACTATAAACTATGCAGTCTAGCTTTATTAGTTCTCTTTAATAATCAACTGCCGTACAAATGGATCCAAGGTACAGTAACACGTGAGCAACGACATATTATCAAAACTACATGTGATGCTTGTGGATTAAACAGAGGTACTTCAAAGGCAAAACTTAAAGAGGCCCTTCTCACTCTAGAAGGTACATTTGTACATAAACAGAATGGTATACATGTATATAGAACTGTACATGATAAATTGTTTGATTTTCTTGCTCATTATTTTGGTAAAAAAATGACTCAATGTTTAATAGACCATGGCGATAGTGATTTAATACATGAACGTTTTATTTGGAGACAATCACAAGATGAAAAGAACAGTAACATAGACTTTATTATTGAAATACCAGATGATTATTTTGAATTATATTTAGAAAGGTTTATAAAGGACTGGTCAGCAGGAAAAGTGAGAGTTATATTCGAAAATAATAATATGGAAATACCATTATTTAGACAACAGCTATTACAGCACTTAAAACTACTGGACAAATCACAACAAGAATCTTTAGCCAGGGACAATGATACAGTGTTACCAAAGGAGCACCATGGATCAGGTGATACCCCACTGATAAGAGCTTGTTATCATGGTTATACTGATATGACACAGTGGATGTTACAAAATAATGTGGATGTAAATCAATGTCGAGACGATGGGACTACTGGACTGATAATGGCATCGTGTCATGGGCACACTGATGTAATGAAGTTGTTATTAGAGACGAATCCTAACATTGATCAATGTGACAATAAAGGTTGTAGTCCTCTGTTTATGGCAAGTCAGGAAGGACATTCTGATATAGAAAATTTGTTGTTGGAGAGAAATCCTAACATTGATCTATGTAACAATGATGGCTGTAGTCCTCTGTTAACGGCAAGTTATAACGGACATACTGAAATAGTGAAGTTGTTGTTAGAGAGAAATATCAAAATTAATCTATGTAACAATGAAGGCTGTAGTCCTTTGTATATGGCAAGTCAGAACGGACATACTGATATAGTTAAGATGTTGCTAGAGAGTAGTGCTTACGTTGATCTATGTGACACGGATGGATGTAGTCCTCTGTTCATGGCAAGTCAGAACGGACATACTGATATAATAAAGTTGTTGTTAGAGAAAAATCCTAACATTGATCTATGTGTTAAAGATGGTCGTAGTCCGCTAAACATAGCAAGTCAGAAAGGACATACTGATATAGTAAGGTTACTGTCAGAAAAGACTCCCCATGATGATCAATGTGATAATGGCATTTATTGAATATATTTTTGGTTGGTGTTTTATATCTCCTGCTATTCATCCCATTATTTTTTCTCTGTATGAATTATTCTGTTATGCATCCCATAACTGTTTCTCTGCTTAATATCTACTGATATTTATTCCTTTACTTCTGTCTATGCTTGATATTTACTGATATTCATTCCAATACGTCTGTCTATGTTTGATATACACTGCTATTCAACCCATGACCTCTGTCTTCGTTTGATATCTACTGCTATTCAGTCCATTACTTCTGCCTCTGGTTGATGTCTACTGCTATTCATCCCATAAGTAATGTCTCTGTTGGATACTTATTGCTATTCGTCTCAATATTTCTATCTAAGTTTGATGTCTACTGCTATTCATCTCATTACTTCTGTCTCTGTTTGATATATATTGTTTTTCATCCCATTACTTTTATATATAATGTTACCATGGTTACAAGACACATGCAGCATAACTTCACTTCACATCATTATCTCCTGATTTTTTCACCAGGAACAAAAAAGCAATCAAATTTGACTTGCAGAAAACCATTGTGTTGAACGCAATGAATATAATTGTACCGCACTCAGTAGACATTTTAATTTTATTATTATTCAGTTGTTTTTGATACTTCATGGTTTTTCTAATGTCACATATTTATTTCTACTGAAGCAGTCTAGGTATGATTAGTTTCTATTTTTTTTTTTTTTTTTGGTTTTTGTTGTTATCTATCTATGTATATTTTGTGTACTTTTAGTAGTCTTTTTGTCGTTTTCCTTTTTTGACATGGCGTTGTCAGTTTATTTTGTGTACTTTTAGTAGTCTTTTTGTCGTTTTCCTTTTTTGACATGGCGTTGTCAGTTAATCTTAAACTTATTTGGTATCTTTAGCATTTCATTTGTCTTTGATGTATACATTCTGAACTTTCCTCATTTTACTGAATGTATTAAGGCATATTTAAACTTCACAACTGCTTCCTTTTTTAATGGTATAACAATCTTTATAGTGTTGGATTATTGTCTTTTATCATATTATCATATTAACGATGACTTCTTTTTTCTCTTTTCTTTTCTTTTTTTTTTTTTTTTGCCTCTAACGTTTTTTCCTTTTCTTCAATTTTTGTACACGACAATAATTTTAATTGAGTTAACAATTTTTGCAATCATTACTTGGGTTGCAATATTTGCTACATGTAGCGTGTTGTACTACTTTTTCATATTGTATTTTTACTATCGTTACTTGTTTAACTGTCAGTGTATTCTCTATATTTTGTACAAAATAGTCATGTAAAGTAAGTTTATAGAGTATGCTGTCATAAAAAAAGTACTGGTTCTATTATTAAAACTAAAATTCGATAAATTAATTAGTATATGACATATGTCTTAGATTTTAGATTTAGGAATTTGTGGAACTAAGTAAAACTATATTGATATGTAAAACGTTCTACATTACACATGTTATTTGTATACATTTGCAATGGCTGACACTGTATGATTTGTATATCTCAAAATAATAAGCAAATGTATTAAGGATATTTGCTCCTCTTTTAAAAAAGCAAACTTTTTAAAAAGTAATAAATTGATAGTCTATAAATAACGTACCTTAAAAACATACAAATAGATATATTACTAATTAACGTGACAGGTTTTATTTTTATTTCAGAACCTTACTGCGTATTATCGATTTTACCCGATCTGCATGATGATAATAGCTTTTAAACAGGTAATACCCTGAAATTTATTAATAAGATCCTGCTAGCTACATATGTGCACCATTTGAATAAATAGAATTTCATTGATTAACTTTCCGCTGCATTCGGTTAACACAATAGGGTAATAGCATTTAAATAAAAACATTAAAGAGTTATCATGCGAGTTATCCATACTCTGGAACTGATAACTGAATTATTTGTACAGTTATTAAGATAACGATGCGTTTTACAGAAAAGGGGATAATGAACTGAAAGCAAAAAAATACCAAAAAATAAGAAACAAAAAAATAAAGAATGAAAAATATTTGGGTGTTTATTAAAACATTAAGAATAGAGAATAATTGGCAACAGATATAAGAAAAAATACAGCAAAAAGTAAATAATATTAAGAATAAAGATATTAAATGATCTCCAATACACACCCACAGCTCTCGAACAATCAATTAACTAATATTGTGGGAAATGGATTCTGAGACTGAAAGTTTTATGTAACTAAGATATCTATAAATTACAATTTTCAGTGAAAATATATATGTAATGATTGGTAACGTTTTACTTGTATGTATTGTTAGGAATTATATATTGTTTATATTGCAATACAAAACTATTGTGTTTGCTAAATTTGTATCAGAAGTAGATTGTTTATCAGTGTTATATGTATTTTTTTTATTTACTTTTTTCTGTATATTTATAATCAATATTAATATCACCAGTGAAAAGTGACTTACGGGTACTTTTTACTGGCAATGTCGGTTATGAGAGTTATCTGCCTTGGATGCATTCGTATTTATTTGTATGTGAACAATAATATTTAAATTATTTTTATTATTTATATTGCAGTGTAATTTTTTATAATTTGCTAAAATTCTTGTGACAGTTTTTACTTTTCTTTGCAAACATTCAAAATCAAATTGTTGTTCAATTTCTGAGATTAATTGTACCTTGATTTCTGATTGTAATCGTTTACGTTTAGGTCAAATCATTTTGAAATTTATTGAAAGATAAGTTAAATCAGCATTTAATTGTTCGAATTAATGTTTGGTACACACATAGTTTATGTTGTGAATATAAGGATTGAATTTGATTAAGCAGTTATCTATGTCATGAAAAGAAGTTGTATGAAAATGTTACCATGCTAAACGGAACATTATTATGATGATTATTAAGATATTGGTCTAGGAATTACAAACTAACAACATGGTTATATTGTAAATAACAACTATTGTATTCATTGATTGAACAAATGTATATATTTAGATTTTGAAATAATTAACATTTAAAATGAAACATGTGTTTGTTGTGATAAACTGAATGAAAACAACCAAAGCGATGCCCAAACTTGACCCATCTTCCAGGGGCCAACCAATTCTACCATGTGTCAGCTAGTCTACCCCACCCCACAGTGATCGCGTAATGAGAGCGAAAGTGCATACCAATGTACTCCTTACCCTTGTCAAATAATGTTTTATGATTGTTTAATAGACAATTCACCACCAGATACCAAATGATACAGATGTTTGCCAATGTAGATATAGACAGTAAGAAGATGGGGTTATATTGCCAATGAGACAACTCTCCAATAGAGATGTTCGCAAATAAAGGTCAATATTTGTGTAGACAATTAACAACCAGATACCAATGACATCGATATTTGTAAATATAGATAAGGAAAGTCAGAAAATGTGGTAGGATTGCCAATGAGTCAACTCTCCAAAGGAGATGTTAGAAAAAAAAAGGTTAATAAATGAGTAGACAATTAACCAACAGATACCAAATGACAAAGAGGTTCACTGCTGTAGCCAGTTAGAAAGGAGAATCTGCTGTCAATCAAATTTCTGTTATTTTCTGATTAAATGCAGTGACAGATTTTTGCCAAAACACATAATCTTAAGCGGCAAAAAAATGATCAAAACAAATGTTACTTTCCTATTTGTACAAGTCTGTGCGATCACGTTCTGCATGCCTTCCCACGTATCCTAGGTCTGCATCTGGAATATGTTTAGATTCGCTCACCATGACGTATATGAGGCCTTCAGCAATGAGCAAATTCCAAATCGTCTATCAGTAGTCTAAAATGTTTCAGGATAACCAATCGACATAAAGTAGGAAAACATATCAGATACTGTCACATTTGGTTGATATATAATCATTTCAAATAGTTTCAGCTTAAGTTAATTCATCATTTATAATTAGTTTAAAGGCTATTTCAGATGTTAGGTTGATTTGGGTTTTTTTTCGTTAAAACTGCCGTTTCAGATTGTATCATGTTTGGTTGATTTTTTTTTTTTTTTGAAAGGACCATTCCAGTTGGTGGCATACTTCGTTGAGTCAGCTGTATGTTAAAATTACCATTTCAGAAGGTGTCTTTTTTTGCTTATTTGTCAGTGTTGATTTAATGGTTTGTTATAAAGGATCATTTCAGATGGTGTTCGGTTTGTTTTATTAAATTGTTTTGTTTAAAGGGCCATTTCAGATGGTGTCATGATTGGTTGATTTTATTGGTTAGTAATATGGACCATTCTAGATGGTGTCATGTTTGATTGATTTATTTGTTTGTTAAAAGGACCATTGGATATGGTGTCATGTTTGGATGATTAATCAGTTTGTTAAATTGACCATTACAGATGGTGTCATATTTAGGTTGTTTATTAGTTTGTTAAATGGACCATTTCAGATGGTTACGTGGTTGGGTGGTTTATTAGTTTGTTATAATGACCATTTTATATGGTTTTATGTTTAGTTGATTTATAATTTTGTTAAAAGGGCAATTTCTGATTGTGTAATATTTGGCGGATTTAATTGTTTGTCAGATGGTGTCATGTTTTGATGATTTAATGATTTGTTAAAAAGGATTATGTCAGATGGTGTCATATTTTGATGATTTAATGATTTGTTAAAAAGGATTATGTCAGATGGTGTCATGTTTTGATGATTTAATGATTTGTTAAAAAGGATTATGTCAGATGGTGTCATGTTTTGATGATTAAATGATTTGTTAAAAAGGATTATGTCAGATGGTGTCATGTTTTGATGATTTAATGATTTGTTAAAAAGGATTATATCAGATGGTGTCATGTTTTGATGATTTAATGATTTGTTAAAAAGGATTATGTCAGATGGTGTCATGTTTGGTTGATTTATAATTTTATTAAAAGGGCAATTTCTGATGGTGTCATATTTTGATGATTTAATGATTTGTTAAAAAGGATTATGTCAGATGGTGTCTTGTTTGGTTTATTAAAAGGACGATTACAAATGTTGTCACTCATGTTTGGTTGATTTGGTTGTTTGTTAAAAGTGTCATTTTAGACGGTGTCATGTTTTGTTGATTTAATGGTTAGTTAAAAGTACCATTCAAGATGGTGTCATGTTTAATTGATTTATTTGTTGGTTGAAAGGACAAATTCAGATGGTGTTATGTTTGGTTTATTATTTTTTTTTTTCTAAATGGACCATGTGAGATTGTGTCATGTATGGGTGATTAATGAGTTTGATAAATGGACATTATAGATGGTGTCATGTGTGGTTGCCTTATTTGGTTATTAAAAGGAACATTACAAATGGTGTCACGTTTGGTTGATTCAGTTGTTTTTTAAAAGGACCATTTTAGATGGTGGCATGTTAAGGTGATTTATTGGTTTGTAAAAAAAGGATAATTTTAGATGGTGTAATGATTGTTTATTAAATGGTTAGTTAAAAGGTCCATTTCAGATGGTGTCATGTTTGGTTTATTTAAAACATTTTTAGATTGACCATTTCAGATGGTGTCATATTTGGTGGATTTATTAGTTTGTAAAATTGACCATTACATATGGTGTCATGTTTGGTTGTTATGGTTGTTTGTTAAAAGGACCATTTCAGATGGTGTGATGTTTGATTGATTAATTGGTTTGTTAAAAGGACCATTTCAGTCGGGGTCATATTTGTTGATTGAATGGTTTCTAAAAAGGACCATTACAAACGGTGTCAGGTTTGGTTGATTTGGTTGTTTGTTAAAATAACCATTTTAAATGGTGGCATGTTTGGGTGATTAATTGGATTATTAAAAGAACTATTTCAGATTGTGTCACGTTTGTTTATTTATAAGCTTGTTAAAATGACCATTTCAGATGGTGACATGTTTGTTGATTTATTAGCTTGTTAAAAGGACCTTTTGCAGAAGGTGTCATGTTTTAATAATTAAATGTTTTTTTTTAAATGACCATTTCAGATGGTGTCTTGTTTGGTTGATTTTTTTGTTTGTTAAAGGACAATTCAAGATGGTGATCTGTTTGTTTGATATATCTGTTTGTTAAAAGGAGACACTATCATCTTTGTGCAAGCGAATGTTCCATAACGATCAACCAACTGCTGATGGCGTCCGTAACATTTGAGAAAAAGAACGAGAGCGTTAAAAGGGCAAAGTATTATATAAACAATCTGTATATTGAGGTGACGTTAAGTCTCAATTGCCAGAACTGGTCCAATCCAATTAGTTATGATAATGCTATAGAATATAACTGTGCGGTTAATGACATTGAAATTCTTTTATGCGCAGTTAATTAAACGAAATATCACCCAATTCATTTTCAATACTTCATTTTGACTCGTGACTATGAAAGCTGCATCTACTAACAACATATTTGTATTCCTCATCTCAGATATGGACTTAAACACAGCCTTTCGCCTCATTTTCTCATCCATGAATTGTATGTCAAGATGACATATTTTTAGGACCCTCGATTCTAACTATTACAGACGCAACTACTGACCAAATATTATCTCTCTATGAGTTGTATCTCCTCAGCTATGGACTCCAAACTTTAATACGTCACTCATTTGTGAAATGTAGGTCAAGATTACCATATGTTTATCAGGACCCCTCGGTTATACACCACATCTATGAACCAAATCTCAACAACTATTACTTATTCTTCTACGGATTGATGGACTTTATTTCTGTGCAGACAGATGAAACACTATATTCCTTCCCGATTTTCATTTGACAAAAAATATAAAAATCTTAAAGCAAACAAATGTCATAGTATACCTCTCAGTAAAGGTTGTTAAATCATAGACATAATGTTTTCATTTCTATTCGGTTATGGTGAAATTTAAAAGTATCAACAAACAGTCATAACAATAGATTTGTATGATATGATTAATTATGCTCAAACTTACTACCAGTTATGAAACAAAATAGCATCGTTGAATGTCTAATGGTGACTTGAAGATGAAGGACAACAATAAAAACGTTCCAAATTTGGGTTTTACCACGTATTGATATTAATATTGTCTCGTGTACATTTACTCCATATCCCTTCATATGTTCATTGTATATACGACAGACTAAAACAACTGCTACATACTTCCACTAAAATTCAAAAAGCTTCAAAGAGTATAGCAAAGTATTCTCTTCGCAACAACTGACAAATCCTTGACAAATGTTTTCATTTCAATCTATTTTGTTGTTCTGTAAAATTGCAAAGTATTAACAAACATTATGTGGATATTTCAGAGATTTGAAAATCCAGTTCAGTTACTAAAACATGCTACCTTAAAAAATCCTGAGGTCGTTTACGTTAAAAGTAAAGATATCTTTATTATGATTATTTTTTTAAATGAAGAAAAAAAATCAAAATAGAATATAAAATACCTCTTTTGAGATAAAAAAAAAAAAACGCAACCTATAAATCATTTCCTATGTTCCGAAACGAGTTGGTACCTTGTTTACATTTCTAAACATAACCTTGTTTGGAAAATCCCCAAATACGGGTCACGCATTATGTGCATAATAAACCAATGAACATTCTTTGTTATAAGTAGTTGGCATTTTCTTTTAATATAAAAATTAATGAAAAAATGTATTTATTTCAATTACGTAAAATCCATAATTTTCATATACCGCAGAAAATAAAAATGTAGATCCGCAGAATTGCTTGTAACAATCTCAAACTCATATCATATAATGGACCGTCTAAGTGCCGGCCGATAATAAATGAACAGATACATTTGCTGGAAATATGTTCAGACTATTACAAACCCGTAGTCTAATTCGGGAGGTCACATGAGTGAAAAGGTAACGGGACTGTAGTTGCGGTATAAGGAACCTATATATCCGGATATTCCAAGACGATCAACCAACTCGTGATGGCGGCTATAACATTTACAAAGAGATGATTTCAACTTAATCCATTTGGAACTCGTGGTTTAATAGCGTCCTTGTTTGTAAGAATATAACGAACCAACAATTAAAATAAATGAACAGATACATGTGCTGGCAATTGGTTTTGACACAGTACACAGATAAAAGCATTTTTGTTAAAGTGCGTCAGCAGATGATAATAAGTTGCATTTTGTAAGAGCCAGTTGCATAAAACTTCATCATTTACTGATTCTAAAACAGTGTGCTTGTCATTACATTTTGTATTTTGTGTCTGTTTATGACGATCTTTGAGAACTTAGTATTTTAACAACAAACAGTGAGTTTCCATTTATAAAAAGGAAACTATATGTAAGATTCTTGAACACAATCTTTTGATATTGACATTATTGATAAATAATCTGCATCATTAAATCACGAATAACAGAACTTCCCTAGGTTAGTGGTTGATAATAACAGAACTTCCCTGGGTAAGTTGTTAATAATAACAGAACTTCCCTAGGTTAGTGGTTGATAATAACAGAACTTCCCTAGGTTAGTGGTTGATAATAACAGAACTTCCCTGGGTTAGTGGTTGATAATCATTTCCTTAAAACAATGAGATTTGATGAATTAATTATCCTGCATATTGCTGTAAAGCCCTCGCATGGTCAAAATAAGTTAGAGTGTTCAGTCAAATGCCCGGCTACATATTGCTGTAAAGCCCTCGCATGGTCAAAATAAGTTAGAGTGTTCAGTCAAATGCCCGGCTACTACATTTGTGTTGTCGATAAACCTATTGTCGGCTGGAAGAAAAAGGAGGAGTTTAATCTGGGGACTATTTTCAATATCTTAAGTGAATAATAAAATACTACTGACTAGTCCTTGTGTGGTTTTAATTCACAATCACTTGAAGATACCAACACCTAGTCACTTTTAAATGTATGTACCAAGTCACTTGAAGATACCTAACCCAACTCTATTAAAGGCGTTTGTACCAAGTCATTTGAAAATGCATGTATAATGTCACTTGAAGACATCTGTTTCAAGTCACTTGAATATATATATGTTCCAAGTCATTTCAATATACCTGTATCAATCACTTGTAGGTTTATGAACCAAGTCACATGAAGATGACTGTACGCGGTCATTTGAAGATGGCTGCACAAAGTTACTTGAAAATATATGTACCAAGTCTCTTTAAGATGTTTGTACCAAGTCATTTGAAGATACATGTACTAAATTACTTTAAAATATTTAAACTGAGTCACTTGAAGATACCTGTACTAGTCGCTTCAATATGTCTGTACAAAGTCACTTCAAGAAACCTGTACCAAGTCAAAGGAAGATTCATATATTACTTAAAGATAGATGTACCAAGTAAATTGACAAGTGTATGTACCAAGTCACTAAAAAAATATATGTACAAAGCCGCTTGAAATGTCTGTACCAAGTCACTAAAAAAATATATGTACCAAGTCGCTTGAAATGTCTGTAATAAATCACTTGATAGTGCATGTACCAATTCACTTGAAAAGGTTTGTACTAAGTCAATTGAGGATGTCTGTACCACGTCGCTTGAAATGTCTGTACCAAAGCACTCGAAGATGTCGTTACGAAGTCACTTAAAGGTCCATGTGTTCAAAGTCAGGAGTATGGCAGATGTTTTTTACTTGTTCCATGGGGACATTCCAGTTAATTTCTGACAGGTGGGGATGGTTGGGGAGATTTTTTTTCATACCTTTCAGAAAAAAACATCATGAAAAACTACCTATCAGATCTATAAATTAAGAACTATCAGATGTAGAGTTTCTGTTCATATTGGGTGGATGGGCTTTCATGGGGAAAATTGACTTATCAGAATTTTTTACTTCAAGGATTGTACCCATCAGAATTTTAAATACAATACCAGATAATGCATGATACGAAACTGTCTACATACCAAAGCACCTCTAAGATCTGAAATAGGTATTTTTTGTAACCCCTAAGATGTGATTATTTTTAATTATTTACTGCTGCAAGACCCTCAGCAATTTTGCGTATATGTGTACGTGTCAGATCAAAAAACCAAAAATTTCACCCCTAAGATGTATAAATTTTACACCCCTCAGAAAGGACCATCCATCATCCTTTAGCAGATATTAACTGGAATGGCCCATGGATTGATAGAGTTTGATTTTGTCATTTTTTATGGACTTTCCTTTTTTAAATTTCTCTCGGACTGCGATTTGTTTATTACCTTTTTCAGTGTTCAGAAAATTAACAACAAAAGATAAGCGGTGGACACCAAATCGGCGGAAATTCAAATTTTGAAATGCTTTTGAAATAAACTGACAATGCCATAGTATTTAAAACTAAAGATTGGACAACAAAAAACTCCACAAAACACCCAAGTTGCCACTTGAAAATTAATTTTCCCTTTTGTGCATTTGCTCTATGCCTTTTGTATTGCACAATATTTGTTGTCATCACGTCTTGCGCAAAGTTATGTATTATCAGTTCTTACCAAGCCAAGTTATTCATTTTCAAAATCCTTCTGCCCCAAATTCACTATACCCATCCCCATCCCCAGAAAATAAATGATCGCCGAAAAACCAAAATCCAATACTTCGAAAAGTCAAAAGATAACTATCCATCCACACAGTGATAACTTTAATAACTTCAATGACTATTTTTCCTATAGTTATATTCCCGTTTGCATTATATTTATTCAAAGTGGATGATAGTCCTGCAGTTACAAATTTTAGGAATTCAAGCAGGGAATCAACTGTAAGATAATCGTTAATTCGTTTTGGAATAGCTGATTTTGTGTTATACTTAGGAGATAACTGTATTGTATTTAAAGCTCCGACGACGCGTTAGCGCAGCCAGTACGAAGAATTGATACCCACGATAATAAATGAATCCAGAGTATATGTGTTTTAGACCAAACGCGCGTCTGACGTATAAAATTATAATCCTGGTACCTTTGATAACTATTTACATAACTGGTTCGATGCCTCTGCTTGTGGACGTGTCGTCCCTGAGGATATCACAAGCCCAGTAGTCCGCACTTCGTTGTTGACATCAATATCAATGATATGGTAATTTTTGTCAATTTCTTATTACAAAACTTGAATTTTTCGAAAAACTACGGATTTTCTTATCCGAGGAATAGATACATTTTGTAACCTTTGCCGTATTTGTCAAAACTTTTTGGAGTTGTGGGTTCTCAATGCTCTTCAATTTTGTATTTGTTTGCCTTTATAACTATTTTGATCTGAGCGCCACTGATGAGTCTTATTTAGACAAAACGCGCGTCTGGCGTATAAAATTATAATCCTGGTACCTTTGATAACTATTTACACCACTGAGTCGATGCTAGTACTGGTGGACGTTTCGTCCCCGAGGTATCACCAGCCCATTAGTCAGCACTTCGGTGTTGACATGAATATCAATCATATGGTCATTTTTATAAATTTCTCTTTAGAAAACTTCGATTTTTTTGAAAAAAAAAGGAATTTTGTATCCAAGGATTTGATTACCTTAGCCGTATTTGGCACAACTTTTTGAAATGTTTGGTCTTCAATGCTCTTTAGCTTTGTATTTGTTTGGCTTTATAACTATTTTGATCTTAGCGTTACTGATGAATAAAGGCAACAGTAATATACCGCTGTTCAAAATTCATAAATCGATAGAGAAAAAATAAATCCGGGTTACAAACCAAAACCTAGGGAAACGCATCAAATGTAAGAGAACTACGACACAATAGAGACATAACACTGAAATGTAACACACACAGAAACGAACTATAATGTAACAATGGCCATTTTCCTGACTTGGTACAGGGAATTTTATGAAAAAAATGGTGGATTGAACCTGGTTTTGTGGCATGCCAAACCTCTCGTTTTAATGACAGTGTTAATTATAACATTAAAATGACAACATTACACGACAGGGTTACAATAAATAAACAGATAAATGGGAGAAAATAAAGGACAGAGAAACAAACGAACAATAGCCATCAAAAGGTCTTATTTATCCGAAACACGCGTCTGGCGTATACAATTATAATCCTGGAACTTTTAAAAACTATATTCAATTACCAGCTCTTTGAAATATTATATGAAATGTTAGCAAACCTTGTTAACTAGAGGTGCACCAAATTGAGAAAATATTTAATGAATTTCGTTTCTCTTCTCCATAAACTGTCATCTTAATTGTTTTGACATGATTTAATAAAGGCAACAGTAGTATACCGCTGTTCAAAACTCATAAATCCATGGACAAAAAACAAAATCGGGGTATTTAAAAAACTTAAAAACGTTCGTGTGAGCATGAAATAGGAGATCTTTTAAACTAGCAAATGATAACACAGGGATCAAGAAAATATAACTCATAAAAATGTTGTCGTGTCGCCTTGAGATCTTTTAAATTGTCAATCCTCAATTTTAAATAATAGGTGCGTTCTTTCAGTCACAGTAGGAACGCTGAATCCGATGCCTCGTATTGAATTAATGTACTTATATAAAATCATTAATTTTGATAATAAAAGGGGGATCCAATCCCCAGAACGCCGACTGGATCTGCAACTGAACATAAATATGTACTCAGTGTATAGCATGCACTATTTTATTAAATATTAGTTGTTCTTTGAAAATGAAAATAGGACTATTCAGACCATCGAAAGATAATACAATAATATTATGGCGTCGCTTTGTGAGCTAGTAAATTAACAACTGTGTGTGTCAGTTCATTTAAATGTGTTGCCAAAAAATATATGAAATTGACTTTTATTTGCTTTATTGTGTTTTTAAGTCATATGAAACCTCAAATAAAAAAAATATGCATATGTTTTTATAACTTAGTGGAAACTTATGTACAGATAATATTTTCTGAAGAAAATTCTTTGATTTGTCTTCATTTAGAAGAAGTTTACTTTTCTTTAATTGCTTGCTTCCTGGAAGCAATTCGCTGACATATTTTCCGTATGCAAGTGACCTTCGTGTGACTCCTGTGATCGCGATACGCATGGATCTGTCCTTAAACTAAACAATTGTACATGTTACACACGCGCTCAATATCAATGCTTCTTTGTTGATTGTTTATAATAAGGTGACAATTTGTAAACTACGGCTTCAAAACAAGACAATAAAGTAGCTGCCATATTTTTACATCATAACAGACAGAGATAAAAGTAAATGACGATTATACTATATGTTTGTGTAAGAAATTACAAATTCGTGCACAGAAGACTAATTAGTGTATGATATACATGTTGTGTACAAGCTGTAATGTTGTACAACTTACAATTTGTACAGATTTTTTGTACAAGTTATCAGTGTTTTATGAAATTCTTAACGCAAATGAATGATACAAAAACATAGTCCTTATGTATGCATATTTCAGTCATATTTTTACAGCTACATGATACAGTCTCATACTGAGCATTGATACAAGAACATTATTAGACCACACAAAGACTTTTTTTTTAAATGCATAGTGTATAAGAAGAAAAATAGAATTATAATTTAAACCATTCAGGTATCCTCTTTCTAGTTTGAGGACAAAGAAAATAGCACTAAATGTTAGGTTGAAGTATATAAATTCGAATTTATAACATTAAACTGTTTCATTTTAGAAGATAAACCTGCACCACATTGTGCGAGTAGTATGTGTAAAAAAACTTATAACCTGTACAAAAACCCTGTACAAATTATAATCTGTATAAACTGATATATTGTACACAACATATATAAATACATTGGTTCAAGAATTGGATAAACATTTGTGTTCACCAGTCACTCGTTTCATATGACTTTAATGATAGATTTTTTTATTTTTTATCTTAATTTTTTTTTAGGAAGGTGTGGGTTAAAAAAATGCAAAAACTATGTCAAAGAAGATGTCTTAGGACTAGGACGTGGCTAAGGATGAAAAATCTAGAGAGAATCATTTCTAGTCAAATTTTCAATGGCACATGGACCCTTCAATTTTTGTTTTAACTTTTTTAGTTCATTTATCTATTTGCTATCAATTTATAACCGTCTTTTCAAGAGCTTGTTATTTTGAAACAGAGTAGCAAACATCCTTTATACTATTTGATAGTCTTCTGCTTGATAAATAAATTGTCCCTACATTAATAATATTTTACTTCGGCAAGCAGAATTAAAAAAATTATTATCATCGTTTATTTCAAAAAGATAACACATATATGAGATGCGTCAGATAGAAATCGATTTTATGCAAATAAACGTATAGATGTACATAAATATAAGAATTGCATTAATTTATGAACATTCAAATACGAAAGGGAAGATGAAGTTTGGTCTATTTTGAAGGATTCTTAAAATCAACACAATTTTCAAACAGTAACATACTTTGCATGGACATGTTTTAAAATATGTATTGATATTCATTTGCATCAGGTCGATTTCCATCCGATGCTCGTATTTAGTCCAAGAACTACTAAACAATAGCAAAGGTATTGCACTTATATGTAGCTATATTACAACATAAGTTTAAAATTCAATAATAGAAATACTAATAGTAACACATTTCAAAAGTATATTGTTATTAGAATTTTCAATATATGTGGGATTTTTTTTACATTCAATTGTGTCTTTTTTTTGTAATTTATTGGTAGACAAATTATTTCATTATAAATATACTCCTCTAGATATCAACAATGAGCGTTTATGGTATGCGCTTTTACTGTTTGGAACAAATAGCATATTACATGTACACTGAATCTGGCTAAACCGAACATCTGTATAAACCAAACATGTTCGTAAGCACCGTCGTATCAAATTGTATGCGTTGTGAACCTGATTAAACCGAACATCGGCATAAACCGAACAAAATCTTAAGTTCGGGAAAGGTTCGGTTTCACCAGGTTTCACTATACTTTGTTTCTAGAATTAACCTGATGCACATATCAAAAATCATTTTGGTGAAGTACTTTAAGAACTAAAATTGCTTTTTTAAAGATAATATTCTATAATGGGCATCCATCGCAAGTCTCCAAAAAGTAGACGTGACGATGTAATAATATTTCACTCATCTTAATTAATAGTTAGTGCTGTCCTTTATTTTAGATTATAGAAACTGTATCCATATCAAGTACATTATTTGCACCTGACCTGATGGTACAGCAATAATTGAAACACAGATTCGACTCCTTTTTTTACTGCTTCACTACATGTAACGGAGTCGAATTCACTTTCGAACATTAAATTCCCGATTAAGAATCCAATGTATTGTTAGTAATATTTTCCAAACGTTGTGATCGGTTTAAAGAGAGACGTATTATACAAAAAGGAAAGTCAAACTTATAAATCGAAACTAAACTGACAACGTCATGGCCAAAATAGAAGAAGATAAAAAGACAAATAACAGTTCACAAAACGCAACAGCGAATACTAAAGACTAAGCAAAACGAGCCCCACCAATAACGGGTTGTGACTCAGGTGACTCAGGTGCTCTGGAAGGGTTAATAGATCCTGCTCTACATGTAGCACCCGTCGGGTTGCTCAAGTTAGTACAAATCAGTAAATAATCTAATTCGGTAGGTCACATTCGTGAAAAGGAACGGGGTTGTAGTTAAGACATAAGGAATATATCTGATATCCTCTGTAAAACAGTTATCCCATAACGGTCAGTCAACTCATAATTGCGACCTAAGGAACCTATGTATCCGATATAATTTATGAAACGGATATTCGATAACGGTCAACCAACTCGTGATTGCGTCTGTAAAATTTACGAAGAGATGATTTCAACTTCACCATTTTGAACTCTTGGTTTAATACCTTCCTTGTGAGCAGCAACCCTCTATCAAGGAAATCATGATAGGAAATACAAGCCCGAGAATATCGTATCAATTGGATGAGATATACCCGTATGAAGGTGCTGCTGGAATGTTGCTACATAGACACGAAATGTTCTCCTTTGTCGTAAAGTTTTGCTTTCAACCGACACTCATTGTCAATTTCTAGATGTAAGTCAAGCTATGCGGTAAAGATATGGCAGAGTTAACTGTTTATTATGTATCCTTTATCTCTAGTTCGATTGAATAGATTCGTTCAACATAGTCACCACATTTTGAATTATTTAGTAAGACAACATCATCTGTGAGGCGGAACGTAAAATTAAAGGATGTTGCTCACTTCTTATCTTTCTTCCTAGTTAGTTCCTGTATAAAGTCAGCATCATAATAATAAAGAAACAACTAGGCATTAAGAGGGGCAGAATTGGTTCCCATTAAAATGCCGACCGTCTGTTGAAAAACACGTTTTCCAAACGCATTATAATTTTGTGACGAATAAGACGGTCGGCAATAATAAAAAAGATAATTATTATTGATAATAGTGATAAGAAAAGGGTCAATGATCTTTTATCTGTACTAAACATTTTTTATACAAATATCTTACGTCATAGATTCCAACGCCAACAGACTGTAACCCCTATTTCTAGTTTTATGTCGCAGGCTAGACAAAAACGACTTCAGACATTGCAATGACGGCAAAATATTCCGTGAAAACAGACATTTACCCACTGTGAGCCCCAAACATTGCCATACAATGGTAAAATGTTGTCACAACTGGAACACCTTTAAAACCTTGCCAAAAATGCAATGTTACTGATTAACTATTGATATGTCTGTTAAGTATAGATACGGTGTGTTTTTATTCATAAAAACTTTAAACTTTCAAAAGCAAATGTTGATTTACATTTGCGTTAATATGCAAGAACATCGAAAATAAGCTATATAACGTGTATGGGCCACACATGATTGCTTGTATATCCTTTTCCTTTTTTTACTTTTTATAATAGAAATACCATGTTCATTGTAATCAATGTCAATATCGACTTTGTATTTGTGTTTTTGTTTGGTAAGAAAATCTGATATTGAACCGACTGCTAGCAACATGTTGGAAGTTAAAGGTTGAATATATCAAATAGCCAATAACCATCTAAGTATATGTAATCTTTATATACATAAGTATAAAGAACAAACAAAACAAAAAATATTTTACAGGAAGAATTTGCTTATTAATCAGGTCTATAGAGCATTTAAACTCTTTGTTCGCTTGATTGTTTTCACAATGCATCCAGATAACTCAAACCGAGTATGTTAACAGACGTCTAGCATAGTTCTATACATTTAAATACGTTTTTGCTTGAATGGAGGACAAACTGAACAACTGGTAAGTATTTTAAAACGTTATTGTAATTCAATTTCAATGTTTTAATGCAATTTGAGAATTACCAGTAATATGTCATAGTATTGATTCTTGTGATAGTATTTATTTTGGGTGAAGGGTTCGTGTTGCGCGGTCAGTAGTAGTGTTTCGGTTACTGATACTTGTCGTTTTATTATTTTTCGTTTTTGTTTTGAAATGGGACAATCAGTTTGTTTTTGACTTATGAGTTAGAATAGCTTTTAAGAATAGTGTGTCACTCTTTTTTTTAATCGAGTCCCTCTGAACAATTTTAAAAGATTAACACATAGTCAACGATCTTAAATTTTATACAATCTGATAACTTTATGTGTTCATCTTTATAATTCATATTCAAATCATTTTGAAAAAAAAAAAAAAAATGGAAGTTTATGAAACTAAAGTGTAGAGTTGCAAGTGCTTTTATTGTTCTTTTTTAAATTGTCCCTTTATGTCATACTGTACTTCCAGTATGTAAATATTTATACATCGTGAACGTTGAGTTAGTTGACCATCAGTATGGATGCCAGCTGATATCTGATATTTCCTGTATAACTACAATCCTGTTCCTTTTTAAAAAAATGTGACATACCGAATTAAACTAGTTGACGGTTATGTAATACTATTGTGAACACGACGGGTGCCACATGTGGAGCAGGATCTGTTTGTCTTTTTCTCTTTTTGGCCAAGGCGTTGTCAGTTGTTTTCGATCTATGAGTTTGTTTGAATTTCCCTATGATATCGTTCGTCCCTCTTTTAAAATTAGGGATCCTGGTGTTTATTTAGAAAAGAGAGACAAAATAACGTGAAGGAAATTTTGTTATATCTTGATTTCTCTGGTTAGAGAAAAGCTAAACATTTACAATCTAATACACAACAGTTTATGACTATATATCATTTCACTTATTTTAAAGTGTACTATGCTATTGTGTTCGTGTTTATTCCGTGCTTTCATCATTAGAACGAATATCCAGGAAAGGATTGATTCCATACATTATGTACGTTGAAAACCATGTATTGTCTTGTATAAATACGTATTATTTTTACAACGAATTCGGTTGTATTTTCTAATGATACGGTATTGAAAATTTTGTTCGAAAACATAGTTTTAATCTAATGGGTGTTTCAATATTATTTAATTCGTTTACGAGACGAGACATTCAGAATAAGACCATAATAGTTTAAAACTTTCACCCACACATACATAGAAACACCATACATCATGTACATCGTAAATACAATATGGAATGTCTTTTTTAAATTATCTAGCTTGACAGTGAATGTACAACTTTTTAAAATTGGCTGTTTAACAGGATCCACAAACCAATTCGTCCGCGTCTTTAAAGGCACGACTAGTCTTTTTTCCATTGTTTATTTTCAAAATGCATCCTCTGAATTGTAATGGTAGGAACACTTGGTATGTTTATCAACTCCGATCTAAAAAGTTTGTATTCATCTAAATATTACTTTGTTTAAATGTTGGACGGTCACAATGATGGGTAAAAATTTCCTCGTACGTGATATGTATTTTTTGAAATTTGCATTTGTATGCTATTATTCACTTGCTTTATTTATGTATATATGGGCCTTCATATTGACCAAGGGACTATTGAAAAATAAAATAAGAAAAATTGTGCACGATTTGATAGCTTGATCAATCCAATGTCGACTGTTGTCCTTTACTATTAGTATGCTGTCAATTAGGCTAAATTTAATAAATGAATAGTTAACATTTAGCACAATCTTAAAGATAGTTAAAACAAATGACTTGATAACGGCCTGTCGTGGTGTTGTTAAAAGTATTGCAGAGTTCAACAGTAATTAGGGGGAATTTGAAAATTAAAATATTTGTTTTTATCATTTTGGAAAGTTATCGATTAATACTCATTATAACTGAGCAAATTACGAAAATGCTAATTGTCATTCTTTAAACAATATGCATGGTTCGATATCATATGATTAAAGGGGCACTAGCTACGAGATATATAAAAAATCTAAAGTATGAATTGTTTTGTTCAATTAATATAGAGAGTGAAATAGTGAAATAATAATTCGTTTTTAGCAGCCAAAATGGTTAAATTTTGTCAAATTAGACTAAATAACATTGATAATGAATTATTCACGTGCAAGTGCATAAATCGACCTTATTAAATCCGTATTCACATCAAATTCAATTTAAACCCTAAGCTGGAGATGGACAACGCGTGAATGAACTGGTTATTTCAAAATTGAAAGTGAAACAAAGGTAAATCATTCTAATTCGATCCACAAAACATTTTTCTTATACAAGTAAAAACGATGAGAAACATATATTTTTAATCTATGAAATACAATTAAAAATACCTACATGTAAAAAAATTTAATTGCACGAATTGGTTTAATCTATTTATATCTATATATATGTTTACATCGCTTATATGGTCATCTGAGGTCAATTCGATAGTTTATGAGATGGCGTCTGGTCTAAAATACAGACGAAGCGAAGTTAGATATAATCGACCCTATGCTCTGTAAATTGTTTAATTTACACCTTCGATAGTTTGGATAAACGTTTCATATTGTTATAAATAAAATATGAGAATTTGAAGAAAATCGGTAACCATGAATTTGACAGCTACTGCCCTTTTTGTTAGGTCAAATTTATAAAGGTCGCATCCTAAAAATATATAAGAATCATGGCATTCTCAGAAAAGGGAGAGAGAGAGAGAGAGAAACTCCGAAATATCTCATGGATTATTTATGTATTTTCCCCATTTGTACTATAATTTTTAGTAGAAACACTATTTTCATGGTAATTGATAATCGAATTTATATTTTGTTTAGTTAGAAAATCTGCATATCGAACCAACTGCTAGCAATATCGTGAATGTTGAAGGTTAAATATACCGATTAGCAAATTGTCATCTGCCTGCACTCGTAACATGCATATTTCGAACTTTACTTAATGTGTATGCATTTGCTATATTTTGTCGCTTGACTTGTTTCATTTTTTTTAAGAATATGTATAGCTAAATACACAGCAGTTTATCTTGTAACATCAGTACATACATTTCAAACTAGCACACTGTGTTATAGTGATCGTGTTTTTTTTAGATTTTTGTGCATCTAAAATGAATAAACAGGACAGGATTGATCGATTAATTGTATATCGTGTATTGTCTTGCATAAATACGTATCATTTGTTGCACAAATTCAGTTTCGTTTTTCTTTTGATACAGTTATGCATATTGTGTTGGAAAACCTTTTTTTTTTCATCTTGTTTCCGTAACAATTAAAATATATTCGTTATAGATACATTCAGAATGAGGCAGCAATAGTTTACAACTTTGGCACGTATACAATGATACAAAAAACTAATACGTCCGCGTCTTTTTAAAAGCCACAAGTATTCTTTGTTCCATTGTTAATTTTCAAATAACATCATCTTAATAGTAATTGTAACGATACGGGATATGTTTATCAACTCCGATCTGTAAAGTTTGTATTTATCTAAATATTACTTTGTCTAAACTGTCACAATGATATGTAAAAAAATAATCAAACGTGATAATTGCTTTTTAAAATTTCATGTGTATGCTATTACGACCTAGTTTTATGAAGGGATATGTCTTTATCTTGTCTAAGGGCAGGGAACATTGAAAAAAATGAGAGAGAGAGTTGTGTACGATTTGTTATCTTGATGTAGTCCAATTCCTGCTGTTGTCTCTATTCCTACTACTACGATAACAAGTAGGATAAAGATAGGATAAGATAAATGTATAGTCCGAAATACCTTACGGTTAATGTTAGTATAATTTTGAGGATAATTATAATGCCTTTGATAACGGTCGGTCATAGAGTTTTGAAGTTGTGCAATATTCTAAAGATGTGACCAAAGGCAATTAGAGGGGATTTTAAAAATTACAATGTTGAAACATTTTTGGAAAATTTCCCTGTGAACGCTTATGGCTGATGTACTTAAATAATTGAATCGGTTATAGACTGATCTAAAATGAAAGGGTTGTTCAGTATACTAGTAGTTTATTTTCTTGACTTTCCCTTAAGAATATTCTCAGAGGAAGACTAATTCAATAGAGATCTTATATAATGTACAGGCTTTTACTTTTCAATTTTTAACTTCTGAGCTCCTTTCAGATTTTTGTTTCAGCTGTAACAAATACCTGAAGAATATCCTTAAAGGAAAAGACGTCGATGTTTAACTTATAAAAAAACATGTCGTATTTAAACAAATTCCGGTTGATTTGTAACTTATATATTTGTCTTCCTGTTTTGGCACATATTTAGATGTGAACCTCGTTAAATTCCATCACAAAGTAGTTATTATTAATAATAACACATTAAAAAAGTGTAAATGAATTCCATTGAGAACAAACTTATCAGTTCAATTTCAATTATTAAGTATTCTTAAAAACAACTTTGACTTTTTTGCAGAAATAAACAAAATTTGTTTATCTGGTCTGATAGTGCAACACTGTTTTTATATTTGAATGGTAAAACATGTATCAGATATTGATCGCAGTTTAAGGATTTGTAGTCTTTTTCTATTTCGTATGTTTTATAAAATATGTTAATTTATCAACCACGTTGTTTTCGAAGGTCAGTGGATGATATTGGTTACATTACGCAGCGACGTTAAGGGCGTTTCGAAAAAATTCCCATTTTATACACAGGAAAAAGCATATTGAACTCAAAGTTAGTTTTGTTTGCCTATAGGCCAAAAATGCACGTTAAAAGCGTAAACAGAGGAGAAAATATCTATTCTGAATTGCATTCCAAACTTTTATTTATAGAAAAATATAAATACATTGGTGTCACGTGACTTCAAACTGAAAGTAATGACATTTCCCAAATAAGTCAAAAGGGCAGGTGCAAGATGAAATCGGATCGCCCTGGTTTTGGGCTCCCTGTAATCGGGATAACTTATTTTACTAGAAAAGTGCTGTGCCTAGTTTGATAGCAGAGGTTTTGTAAATAAAAAACAATAAAACGTGGAGAATTTTTTCGATTTATTGACTTTTTGGCACTTCGGGTTCTGAAATTTCCTTTAAACGAACGCTATATAACTAGGCACAGCACTTTTTGGAAAATTTGAAATGTCGCCTTTCTACCAATACCAGAATCAAGTGGGTTGGTATAGTTCTTGCACCTGCCCTTTTGAATTAATTTAACATGTCGTAGCATTATCGTCTTGAAAGGCGAGAGAAAAACGTTTGAATGACGCGGCGGAAGTCGGATCGGCTGACGGAAAAACTAAGTGTTTTTTTTGTACTCGCCGTCAAGCGTTTCATAATAAGCCTACGTCTTGTTTGGGCAGATAAACACATATTCTGTTATTGCTTGCTTAATTTATTGAAGTTTCAAATTCATAATTGTTTCTATTTCAGAGAATATTTAATTGTGATAGGCAGGACTTTCATAAAATAGAATATTTACATCTTCTTGCATTCCATCTCTTGTGCAAATGGCAGAGGTGCCACCCGTGGGATTTAGATGGGCTCTGACCCCTTTATGTCGCACTTAATTAATAACTTCCATTATTGTTGGGACACGCACCCCCTTTTTTGTCCAAGTCCGGAATCCACATCTCGGGTCCTAGTGATGATCTCATTTTGCAAGTGCAAGTATATTGGGAACTATTATCATTTTAATGAAAAAAGTGGGGTTTTTACAAACTTTATACCAAAATTCAGGATTTATTTTTTGCTCTTTGTCATTAATAATATTTAATTAATAAACATAAACTCCTACCTGCATATAAATATTCAGATTTACTAGTTGAATATCTCCTGTTACTCAAGTGCGCCTGGTATCAATTTGTAAAACATGATAGGGAGGTCTTTTTGAATTTATTCTGTAGGGACAAGGTGATTTTTTTGCATCACTGAATATGAATTTTCACCAGTCGCCAGGGCAGTATTTTGTATGGCTTGCTTTTTTTTTTTAATGATGTCCCTAGTGAATTTCTACATTTTCTTGGACAGAATCTTCCTTTTCATTCCATCTTAAAAAACAATATTTTACTAATTCTAACAGTCTTACAGTTACTTGGTAACTTTTTTTTCTGACCTCCCATTATTAATTTAATTCTGGTTGAAAGCACACAAAAGCATTAACAATTCTGTTTTCCTCGAATGAGTATACGTAAGTTTGATATTTGCACAAACGTATCTTTTTTGGGGTATTATTAAAGGATTAGAAGCTATGGCGTTGAGTATCTGATACTTAAAAAAAATGTTCCTTGAGCTCTCATGGTTTCCATGTATGCATATACAATGTATTACTAAAAGTAAATTTTAATCGCATCTGTGAAAAAATCCACATCCGCTTAGTTTCAGATACTTGTACATGTATATATGTACCTATGATTCAATCAGCAACCTTGAGTGACACATACATTTACATGTATACATTAGCCAAAATTTTTCAACCTGTAGTATATATTTGTACCAAGAAGTTGGAAACAGTGACCCATTTGTTCTGCCGCTGATTTCATATTAAATTCCTGCCTACCAGCAGGCCAGTGTCAACCAATACAAACGGACAGCCAAGAAAAAACTAAAAGTGCTTACATGTACATGTACGTCTCATTCAGCACAATCATTTTTTTTTTCATTATCAAGTGTCATTATATTTTAAGGTTCATATTAAACATGATAAAATCAGAAAACTGATTTCCCCATCACCTGCTGAGATATATTGGAGGCTACTGAATGGTACTTTTTTTCTGTCAGAATAAAAGAAATTCTATGTACCAGTACATGTACATAATAATTTTTTTGTTCTTCCCTCTCCAGGATTATATAATGTACATTATATATTGTATATGTATCATTGTTGAAGGCTGTACGATTACCTAAAATTGTAAATTTCTGTGTCATTTTGGTCTCTTGTGAAGAGTTGTTTCATTGCCATTGGCAATCATACCGCATCTTCTTTTTTAAGTACATGTACATGTATATATAATATACACATTCAGAAATCACTAAATTAATCACAGTTCTTACAAAAGTTTCAGGTGAATGAATCATGACATAGGGGATAGGACAAAATAGTCAGCATGGAAATTAAAATGACATACATGTATGAATGCTTTAATGTATAAAACTACTGCCTTCCATGCCTACCAAATATTATTGACAAGGGTACCATCAGTGGTTAATCTTTACCTGACCTAATCACAATCATGACAAAAAGTAAAATTACTTAATTGTTAATCAAAACTTCATTGACAATTATACCACATGCTGTTATCTTTAAATCAAAATTCTAGCTGTATTACAAAAATATGCATGGAATTTCAAAAAAAGAAGAAAGCAATTTCTGTCTGTGTTGGGGTCATGCTGTCTCATTGCCATACATCACATCTTATGCAAAACATGCTATATATAAGAATCTTTAGTCTACTAATACTGTGAATATTCCATCAAGTTTTCAAGTTTATATAATTATAATGTATATCCTTCAAATAGACTAAAAAAAGTGCGAGTAAATTTAGTCCCAATATAATAATAATTTATATTAAACAATGCCAGGACAATAAACATGATAAATCATAAATGTGAGATTTATTATTGCAGTTACAGAAAATCCTGGATACAAATAATGCATTGTAATACCATCATTTATATAAATTTATATTTTTTTATGCCAAACATTTATGTCATTATATAAATAACCAATTTTAGTTTAGACAAGAACAAGAAATGAAAACATTGCATTTTCTGATTTCCAAGTATAAACAAGCTACATTTACATGTATGTACATGAGATACACATCTTCATGTACAATACATATATACATGCATGTACAAAATGGAAATACCCATAATTATTTTGTTCAAAATTAACCATTATGTGGCTGTTATACAGATGTTTTAATTTGCTCATTATTGAAGCCCAACATCAATATCATACGACTTTCAGATGAACAACAACTGCATGATTACAACACTGTTTTATGCTTTTGAACTTTTTGTACACCTACAAATGTAGGCCTGTATTCAGTGTTTATCATGTTTATATGAAATGAAATAGAAAAATTATAAATCATGATAAAATATGATTTTCTTGTTCTTTCATGTCTCTGCAGGTGGCCAATATATAAACAACTATTTTTTCCCTGATGGAGAGTTGTTTCATTGGAAATCTGAGTGAATCAATTTTTTTTTATATGTCATATTCTTACTTTTATCATTACATGTACATGTAACTCAAATTAGTGGTGTGTCAGTGAATTGTATGCCTACATGCATATATGTATATCGCATGTATATCTGTAGGTAGGATTTATGTTTAAATCAAATAACTTTATCTTATAATTACTCCCTGTCATGTCTGTAATTGCCAAAAAATAACTAAACACTCATATTAAAGTCTTATAAATAAATATATTTCCTTCTTTCAAATTCATCTGAATGTCATACATGTCATACGTTCATCTGTAGATCTGTAATAAACTACTTGGTTAGATATTGCAGATTTTTCAAATATTTCACGAAAGAGACCATAAATTAAATCCATGAAACTGTTGCAACACATTTTTTTTTTAAATGTAATCCTTTTAGAACTACAATTGTAAGAAATATACAACTGTACAAAGTCTCCAAACTGCCTGTATTTAGAATTCATTTCAACTGAGGAAAAAGCTCTCTCCGATGGTAAACATCAACTTTAATGATCACGATGATGAAAAAGAAGCTAAACTGTTCACTTAAATATTCCTCTGTCTCACTGCATCAAAACACTAAACTCCAATTCAACTGGGTCTTGAAACAGCAAATGCTTCTGCTTAGTACATGATATACATGATATAGAATTGCTGTCTTTTTTCTTCTTTTCATTGAAATATTTGGTGGCTTTCCAAACAAATTTTAATCAGATTTTCGGTATTAAATGGTCATGATGAGTTATAAATAAGTAACTTTCTTCTGCTGTCTCGGTACAGGTGATCATCATTGCTGAAATATGAAAATGCAAATATAATGTACATGTATATATATTTAAATGAAATGTTTAACATGATATTTATGATTAAAGTATTAAAAAGTAAGTGCAAACATATTTCTTCAAGAAGTTACTGTTAAAATGCAAACAACATAATTCCCTGGTCTTTATTTAATAACATGAATAATTAAAGAACCTTAGTGAGCACGCTCACATACCCCACGTCCCCACATTGTCATTGGAGAAATTAAACAAGTGAAACTGCGAGCTACTGCTCACTGATGATACCCCCGCCACAAGTGGATAATATTAATAGTGTAAAAATATGCAAGTGTTCGGTAAACAGGAAGTTGTCGAGTGATGAATCTGAAAACGCATCACACGGTATAGCTGACTTATAAAAATCCTGAAACCAAATTTCAGAAATCCTTGTATTGTAGTTCCTGAGAAAAATATGACGAAAATTTTTAACTTGGTTATCATGTGTAAAATCATACAAGTGTTCGGTAAACAGGAAGTTGTCGAGTGATAAATCTGAAAACGCATCACACGGTATAGCTGACTTATATAAATCCTGAAACCAAATTTCAGAAATCCTTGTATTGTAGTTCCTGAGAAAAATGTGACGAAAATTTTCAACTTGGCTATCATGTGTAAAATCATACAAGTGTTCGGTAAACAGGAAGTTGTCGAGTGATGAATCTGAAAACGCATCACACGGTATAGCTGACTTATATAAATCCTGAAACCAAATTTCAGAAATCCTTGTATTGTAGTTCCTGAGAAAAATGTGACGAAAATTTTCAACTTGGCTGTCATGTGTAAAATCAGACAAGTGTTCGGTAAACAGGAAGTTGTCAAGTGATGAATCTGAAAACGCATCACACGGTATGGCTGACATATATAAATGTTGATACCAAATTACAGAAAGGGTGGATGTGTAGTTCCTGAGAAAAATGTGACGAAAGTTTCATGGGACGGACTGACTGACGGACTGATGGACGGACGGACTGACGGACGGACTGACAGACAGAGGTAAAACAGTATACCCCCCCCTTTTTTAAAGCGGGGGTATAATAAGTATAAGAAAAAAAAATTGTATAAGAAAAAATATTGAATAATAATTTCCTGTCAATATACATAGTATGTCCTTATTATCTACAAAATTTCATGAAATTCTGTTGTGTGTTTTCAGAGGAGTTGAGATGACAAACTGTTGCAGAAATACATTGAAGCAAATAAGTTCAAAGGGGCATAACTCCTAGAAAAATTTTGAACCGTAATTTCCTGTTGATATGCACATCTACAAAGTATGTCCTTATTATCTACAAAGTTTCATAAAATTCTGTTGTGTGGTTTGAGAGGAGTTGCGATGACAAACTGTTGCAGTAATACATATAAGTAAATAAGTTCAAAGGGGCGTAACTCCTAGAAAAAAAATTGAATTGCAATTTCCCGTCGATATGCACAACTACATAGTATGTCCTTATTATCTGAAAAGGTTTCGTGAAATTCTGTTGTGTGGTTTGAGAGGAGTTGCGATGACAAACTGTTGCAGAAATACATTAAAGTAAATAAGTTCAAAGGGGCGTAACTCCTAGAAAAAAAAATGAATCGCAATTTCCCGTCGATATGCACAACTACATAGTTTGTCCTTATCATCTGAAAAGGTTTCGTGAAATTCTGTTGTGTGGTTTGAGAGGAGTTGCGATGACAAGAAACAGGACTGACGGACTGACGGACGGGTCAAAAACATTATACCCTCCGCAACTTCGTTGCATGGGGTATAATAAAATTGAGAAAGGAAATGGGGATGTGTTAAAACAACAACAACCCGACAATAGAGCAGACAACAGCCGAAGGCCACCAATGGGTCTTCAATGTAGCGAGAAATTTCATTAAACATTTGAACAAGGATGTAATTTTTCACACACATTTTAATAAGGTGCACTACTTTGATAAAAGTTTAAAATAAAATGAGTTATATTTATTGAGATCAGAATGTGAGTTCCATTATTGCAATATTCAAAATGCAAATTTGCTATATAAAACATTACAATAACTTCTGAATATACATCATACATGTACATTAATATTCTTACAATGTAAAAAAACAGAAATTTATTTGCACAAATTAAAAAACACTCACTAGCATATACAGTAGTTGTCTTTTGTTTATGTAATTTATATGTGTTTCTTGTTTTTTTTTTTATAGATTAGACTGTTGGACTTGGTTTTACCGTAAGAATGGTTTTACACTAGTAATTTTGGGGCCCTTTATAGCTTTAAGTTCGGTGTGAGCCAAGGTTCCTTGTTGAAGGCCGTACGTTGACATATAATGGTTAACTTTTATAAATTGTTATTTGGATGGAGAGTTGTCTCATTGGCACTCACACCACATCTTCCTATATCTATAGACTATTAACACCTCCACATTCTGTATGCATGTGCCTGTTATTCAGTGGTTGTCTATGTTGCTGTGTTACATATTAGACTGTTAGTTTTCTCCTTTGAATTGCTAAAAAATACATTTGCAATTTAGGGGCCTTTTGTAGCTGAATATGCAGAATGGGCTTTGCTCATTGTTGAAGGCCATACAGTGACCTGTAACTATAGTTGTTAATTTTGGTGTCATTTGGACACTTGAGGAGAGTTGTCTCATTGTACAAAAGTTAGCTGATTGCAGGATAAAACAATTTACCTGTGTATAAAAATAAAACTCTCCAATTTCAAACCATCACTTTATATTTCATCAAACCTGGAATGGCATACTAGTGTATCTTGTAATTAACAGGTAAGCTGAAAGAAAAGGTAATCATTTAATTACAAACAGATACTTTTTTAAATATTAGGAACATAAACATGTGTATAATGATTCAAATAACTGTTAAATAAAAAAATAACGTCTGCCACGTGCACACAACCCTTATTAGATCGCAGGATTTCCTTCATAGATACATGTATAATGCCCATTTTTTCTTGGATTTCTAGAATTATACAAAATAGAGATCTGCCATGAACACCTTGTATCACCAGTACAGCGGATATAGTTACTTACCAGGGGTGGATCCAGCCATTTTAAAAAGGGGGTTCCTAACCCAGGACAAAGGGGGGGGGTCCAACTACATGTCCCCATTCAAATGCATTGATTGTCCAACCCAAGCATGATCGATATTGACCTCACACGGTAACGAAAATCATTGCTTTGTTCACATATAAATATCAATATGTAACTCAATCTAAAAATAATTGTTGATTAAAGAAATGATTTGGTCGTAGGTTGAGGATTAGAGATGTCTCATTATTTTCCCAAAACAAAAACGATTACTAAAGACATGTCCAAATACTTGTCAAAGAAGTTGGCACTCGTCTCATCTGATATAATTCTATATTAATTGCAACTCTCTTTCTGATAGAAGACCACTGTGTGTTTATTAAAAGTATAGTTGTTTCAATAATTGGCATTGAAATCTTTCATGTATATATGGTTTTTTTTTTATATTTTATTCCGAAAAGAAGTGTTGTGTACGGTGTTTAGCTGACCACATAAATCTGTCTGTATGGTGCACACACTGCACAGTCATTGATAGTTAAGTTGCTGCACACCGACACAAAAATATTATTTTCATACTCGTTTTTTTAACCAAAAATGTTCAAGGAATGAGTAATCACAGGTCGGTTTATGATTGGTAACTATTACTTTTGTCCTGTATTAGCCTTCTTTAAGGTAAAACATGTAAATGTCTCGACAATTATATGGAAATTGAAAGTTGGTGTTTACATACACAACTATTTGCGCATTTAGAAGTTAATTGTTCCTATATATATATATTAGAATATAAAATATAAAATATGTCTTTAATATAAATATGAAATAATCGATGCGAAAATTATTTTGGAGCAAGAATTTCAGATGTTGAAAACTGCACACTGAATGTTGAAAAAACAAAACAAAGATTTCGTTACCATGTCAGTTCAAAAACGATCATGCCCGCTTGGTTAGTAACTATATCAACTGTACGATGATACACAGTGATAATTGGCAAAAAAAAAATACATGTACATGTATACATGGTATATGTCTGTTTACAGTTACTCGACTGACCCTAATTTGAGCGCTGACTCAAAGCTATTTTATTCCTGTCATTAAGTGAAAAATTTATAAAACTCGTGTCAAAAGCGAAGTAAGGGTTGCCAATAAATTCAATCAATTGCCTGATACATCCCAATGTTCACAATCGTGAATATGACAGCTGTTCTAAGGAAACTTGCAACTCGTGTCATAAAATAAAAACTTCACCCCCATTTTTCCAACCAATAACCAAGGGAAATAATCCAATCATTAAAAATATGGGTAAACTCGGCCCATGGACAACTGAGACCATGGCACAACTCAAAATCATGCACAAAAAAGGAAAAGAAAAAAAACAGTATAAGTGAAATACTGACCTATACCTACCCTATATATATTGATGATATACATGTAAGATTGTAACCTTAAACAGACAGACTGACATGGCCATATATACAAGTGTGGTCATTTTAGCTCTTCTTTATACATGTCTTAAATCAATTTTCATGATTAACTAGAAATACTGAAATCACTGCCTGTAATAGCCAGCCCCTCCAAAATATAAAATCTAAAACAAACACCTGAATCTCTGTGAGCTACTGCTCACTAATAATATTCCCATACCCTTAAAGTATAAGGTTAACAGAAAGTTGTTGAGTAATGAATCTGAAAAAGCATGACACAGTATACATGGTATAACTGACTCTGACATGCATGTATAAACTCTGAAGCCAAATTTCAGAAATCCTTGTAACATTCCTGCAAACAGTGCTATGAAAAATATTCATGGGACGGACTGACCTAAGGATGTACAGACAGTAGTAAAACAGTATGCCCCAACTTTTTTAAATACTAAAAGTGGTGCCGGGGTACATGTACAAATATAAAAAAAATTGCCAACAGTGGCACAGTTCATTGATTATTTTTTGAATAATATTAAAATCCCATAAAGAGAATGAGTAAAATCTAAAAATATTCATTGTATAAAAAATCATAAGGGATCATTTCAGCAAATTTTCATGAAAATTTGTTCAAACGGTTTAAAGTCATTATTTGAAAAACGCGATAATTTCGACCCTTTATTACGAATAATGTCCCTATACATGTAGTACTCAAAAACAAGATATAAATTATATGTAATAGAAATGTGAGAATGGAAATGGAAAATGTCACCAATGGGCAGGGGCAGATCCAGTTATTTTAAAAAGGGGGGTTCCTAAACCTGGACAAAAAAAAGGGGGGGGGTATCTGTGTTCCTGATGCCTGGTTTGTATAACTGTTACAAATGAACACTTTCGTGTTGTATTTTATTTTGTCTCAGCGGCTTATGGTAGACTTACTTTCAGAGCAATAAGAATATGAGACGCCCTTAATCTACAGGTTCCCACAAAGAAATGTCTTTCTCTGTTTAGAATTTAAACAACTTTCTTGCAAGCAGGCTCCCCAAGAAAATTTTATAATTTGATATAGGAAGATGTGGTGTGAGTGCCAATGAGACAACTCTCCATCCAAATAACAATTTAAAAAGTAAACCATTATAATGGTGAAGTTGAAATCATCCCTTCGTAAATTTTACGGACACCATCACGAGTTGGTTGACCGTTATGGAATAACCGTTTCACAAATGATATCAGATATGTTCCTTACGTCGTAACTACAATCCCCTTCTCTTTCATGAATTTGACCTACCGAATTAGACTATTTACTGGATTTGTAATCACATAAGCAACACGACGGGTGCCGCATGTGGAGCAGGATCTGCTTACCCTTCCGGAGCACCTGAGATCACCCCTAGTTTTAGGTGGGGTTCGTGTTGTTTATTCTTTAGTTTTCTATGTTGTGTCATGTGTACTATTGTTTTTCTGTTTTGTCTTTTTCATTTTTAGCCATGGCGTTGTCAGTTTGTTTTAGATTTATGAGTTTGACTGTCCCTTTGGTATCTTTCGTCCCTCTTTTAAAGTACAGCCTTCAACACAGAGCCTTGGCTCACACCGAACAACAAGCTATAAAGGGCCCCAAAATTACTAGTGTAAAACCATTCAAACGGGAAAACCAACGGTCTAATCTATATAAACAAAACGAGAAACACGTATATATATTACATAAACAAACGACAACTACTGTACATCAGATTCCTGACTTAGGACAGGTGCAAACATTTGCAGCGGGATTAAACGTTTTAATGGATCCAAACCTTCTCCCTTTTTCTGAAACAATAGCATCCCTTCTGTTTAACGGGATACATACATGTATAGCTTAAAAACACGAAATCCCTGGCTTAAAAATACAAAATCTGGAGGTCCGGAAATTCGAAAAAAGAATTCCCGGATCCTGAAAGGGTCAATCCCCAAATCCCAATCTAAAAACACCCGGTCCCAGAGTCCTGATAAAGGTCCTATCCCCCCTCATAATTATTTGGACTAGGGGAGGGGTACAACATATGTTAAGCTCCAGATTAGGTGTTTCAGGTTCCTTTTGAGCAAGTATGTATATATGCACCCCTGTGCTCCAAATTAATAGCTCCACGATATCATTATTATTTGGATTAGAGCAATATGTACCCAACCAGGAAATTAATGACAGGTACTGAGGTAGGCAGCACACCTGCGAAACGAAAATTAGAAACGAATTTCGGGGTAAACGATGAGAATGGGCCCTTGGTATAATGCTGGGAATTTGTTTCATTCGATATCTTGTTCATTTATTGACGAGACTCGAAAGATAACTTAAATTTCAGCTATTTGTTGCGGTCTTGTTTTGTTTTGACCACGTGTATGTCATGCTTGCCCTCATTGGACTCGTTTTTATCTAATAGTATACAGTTTTTCGCCATCTGGGGCGAATGAGAAACACAACAAGCAACATATGTTTCATAATAAATACATGTCTTGTGGCTCACACTTACTTTTCTGGCTAGATTTTCACGTAGAAGTGAAAATAATTTTCGCTGCAATTTTTTTCCATTCTGGAAACTGCAAACATCTATTTGACGTCGATCGTCTTCTCATTGGTTGATCCGATGAGTCCAAAAGCCGACAATCTCGCCAAGAAAAACAGCTATTGTAACTGTTTTCATAATAATCCAGGCACAAACATACAATATTTGTATTTCGATAAATAAATTACATCATATTAATAGCCGTTTTTAGTTAACAGGCATGTATGTAATTTGATTTCATACATTTTCATCGATAGACGCAGCCTCCGCCATTGATGAATATATGAATAAATAATGAGGTCCTTACGGGGTTATCTGCCCCTGAAAATATCTTATGTAAATCGCCTTAACATCGCTGCGTATCCTTCATATCTATGATTGTTATAAATTATACAGCTAAACAAATCACACTATTCATCATCTTCTTATCTATATAGAGCTTTACAGTCATTTTGTTTGTCAGAGAGAATTAAGAAATGCTTCCCCGTCATTACACGCACACGAGGAATTTTTTCTATTGTTTCCATTCCAAAGGCACCATGTTCAACGTACTTGCAATGACATCGAATAGGCGTATCAATGTTAAGCTTTGACAATTGGTTTCATTCAAACATTACTTGCTTTGATGGATGACAGACAAGATAACGGGTATTAAGTCTTTCGAAACAATATTTGCTTTTCAACGATTTAAGAATACAGAAATAGTTTAAATGTTTTTCATTGAAATGTCACGAAATATAAACTAAAACAGGAATGTTTTGTATTTCAGTACTTTGTAACTAGCAGATATTGCAATAACAGAGGTAAAACATCGCGCATTCTAATATTTAATATAATGTTAGTTCTTGACAAAAGCACAATGAGCTCTGGTGAACGTGTTGATGAATTCATCATAACAATGAATACCTCTACACGAATGATTTCATTTATTTATTCTCGGAAAACAGTGTAATAACTCGTTTTAATATTTTCTGTGTATTCATCATATTCATAACACTATTATTCGTAAACACAATATTAGTATGTACTTTCTCCGTCAAATTATTAAACTGAACAGTAAAAATAAGTCTGTCCAAATCATACGAGGCGTTAACATGTTTTTGTTGTACTGTCGCACTTGAAATAGAACTATTTTAAACAAAATATTTTGAATCAGAATATGATTTTAAACTTAAATCAGTAAAATTTGCCATTGTTGGAAATACACTCACCATAGATACCAGCATCAAAACTTTATATTTACGTCAGACGCGCGTTTCCTCTAAAAAAGACTCATCAGTGACGCTCGAATAAAAAAAATGTTTAAAAGGCCAAATAGAGTTCAAAGTTGAAGAGCATTGAGGACCAAAATTCCTAAAATTTTTGCCAAATACATTTAAAGTAATCTATTCCTCAGGTAAAAAAGCCTTAGTTTTTCAATTTTTTTTCAATTTTATTTCATGTATTTGGAACTGTTACAATGATGAAGATAAAGCTATTCAACGTGATATCAATTTAGTGAAATTTCATGTGTATGTTAGTTTTATAAGAACATGATTAATGTTTTTTTATGTACATTTATTATAACCTTTTTTAACAAAACAAATTAACAAAAACTTCCGCATCAGAAATACACCAGCAAGTTTTTGTTCCATAATCCACTTCAAATAGCATCTTTTTAGCGTATGTTATATACATTTGTGGAGTTTGTTTTTCTTTTAGAACGACAAGCGATTCTTTTTAAGAATCAATTCGGACAAAACCATGTTTCAGTGAAATACCCTAAGGCATTAACAAATTACAAGAATCAATTTCCTTGATAAAACTGCAAACCATATTAAATTTACTTCAACATGTAATGCGTTTGCTATTTTGTCATTGCCAATCCAATCGGTGAATGTATTTGTTGAAGTTCCATTTTGATAGGTTTAAGGCAAAAATCATACGTTCCTCCGTGTATTAGACTGAAATACAACAAACGGCATTGATGTCCTTGAAGCTCATTTAAACTTTTGAAAAACATTGTTGAAGTTTAGGTAATTGATCGCTACAATAAAGGAACATTATCATGAATGTCAGACGAAAATAAATGTGAAACTTAACGTAACACTTTAGGACAAGCCAGCTTTGACACATTTGTGTGTAGGATGTTGAAAATCTTATTAATCCACACTGAATATGAAATGATACTTTAAACTACATGAATGGAAAATTGTTTTCGTGTTACGTGTATATGTATGGCGGGGAGGGTAACATAATAATATAACTCTCTGTTTGGAAAAGGTGTATTACCCTTCAAAATAAATAATCCTGAATAGTTCATTCGTAAAATATTATTGAAAAGTAATAACTTTTCCTCAAAACAAATTACTTATAAATTGACATGTCTTTTTCATACACCGTTAACGATGTTTTTCGACTAAGATTTGCAGAATTATAATCCTATTTAACCGTTCAAATAGGGATATTCTTTTTATATGTGTTCAGATTTTAATACGCTCTAAGGTTCATTTAGAATGTGAATTAAATCTCACTATTAAATCAAGATATAAACTTTAGAAATGTTTATCCATACACAATACAAATATTACTGTAACTGCACGTAGAAAGACACAAACGAATTGTTCACACTTATCACCTTAACATATGCATATCTGTAACCTTATGGAACCGACGATGTTGATAAAACCTAAGTGTTTTTTTTTTTTATTTTATTGAAATTAAGTTTGTCGAATGGGTGACCGTCTGGATAATTGTTATATATACCTTGTACAAGTTATCGGAAGTCTGTACTTTATTAGGTATCGTTTGTTGCTGTATATGATAGTTTGCTTTCCGTTCTTATGTTTTTGGACTTCAATCAGGTCGTTGTTTTTTGGTTGTTTTTTTTTTTATTAAATTTGTTTAACATTTGTTATGTCAGGGCCTGTTACAGCTGCCTATTGGGTATGGCTTTTGCTCATTATTGAAGAACGTACGGTTTCTTTTGGTTGGTAACTTTCTCTGTCATATGGTTTATGACAAAATGTTGTTTCATTGGTAATTATACCTACATTTTCTAATTTGTTTTAGTACAGCGTTCTAAAGAGTCAAAATATCTATGTCCGTTATCCCAATGATTAAATCTACCGTCTGTGTATTAACATGAAAACCGTCAGTCCTATAGGAGTAATTGCTCTAAAACTACTAATTTCAACCTTTTTAAATTTTAATTTTTTTAATGTATTTAAATGCAATTTAGTCAAAACAATTACTTAATTTTGGTAGAAGGGCATCATACGTTTATATCAATCTACATGCATACATCTTATACGTTCTGGTACTTTGCATCCACTTTATTATAGTAAGATCCTTTACAAAGCACAAAAATGTCGACATTCAAATCAAAATCTTCCCAAACCAGACTGATTAAGAAGATATACAAAAATTTGATAGGTACTACACTGATGTCAGCTCATTAATGATGGTACGATTTGATATTAATATCAATACACTCATAGAATTTATGCACCGTAAATAAACACATTTATTCTAAAACCAATTGTTGGCATGCTTGATTGTATTGTTACGAGTTATAATTTATGACAAAAATAAGCAAAGACCCATCAAAACAACATCTGATAAACAAATTTAATAATACTTTTAGATATTTGGATGATATTTTGGCTCTCAATAATGACGACTTCAGTATGTATATTAATGAAATTTATCCTGGTGAACTTACTTTAAATAAAGCTAATACTAACAATGATCACTGCCCTTTCCTCGATCTTGATATCTATATCACTAACGGAAAGCTGAATACTAAAATTTATGATAAAAGGGATGATTTTTCATTTCCTATCGTTAATTATCCGTTTTTAGATGGTGACGTTCCCTTGTCAGCATCTTACGGTGTTTATATATCTCAACTTGTACGATTCGCTCGTGTATGTAACAATGTTTTAGATTTAAACGAGAGAAATTTATGTATTACTGACAAATTATTACATCAGGGTTTTCGATATCACAAACTAGTCAAAACATTTACTAAATTTTATCATCGGTATAAAGACATCATTCGTAAATATAGCTCAACATGCATACTTTTTATACGTTCAGGTATTTCACATCCAATTTTTTATGGAAATATTCTTTATAAAGCACAAAGGTGTCAGTATTCACCTCATAAACTTACAAAACCTTTGAATAAACTTATTAAGAAGGGATATAATTACGATACTGTTGTCAAGTCATTAAAGATTGCATATTTTGGCGTTAATATTGAGTCACTGATAAGGTCTTTGCGTCGGAACTAAACACATTTATTCTAAATACAGTTGTTGGCATGACACGGGTTATGTTCTTCTCATATATGTTATGATGGTATGATACTAAACCCCTTACGGGAAGGATTGTGTCTGATGTTCATATGATGAAATCATAATCTTTCAGTCAGTGTAATTGAAGTCTGGAGCTGGCATGTCAGTTAACTGCTAGTAGTCTGTTGTTCTTTATGTATTATTGTCATTTTGTTTATTTTCTTTGTTTACATCTTCTGTCATCAGACTCGGACTTCTCTTGAACTGAATTTTAATGTGCGTATTGTTATGCTTTTACTTTTCTACACTGGTAAGAGGTATAGGGGGAGGGTTGAGATCTCACAAACATGTTTAACCCCGCCGCATTTTTGCGCCTGTCCCAAGTCAGGAGCCTCTGGCCTTTGTTAGTCTTGTATTATTTAAATTTTGGTTTCTTGTGTACAATTTGGAAATTAGTATGGCGTTCATTATCACTGAACTAGTATATATTTGTTTAGGGGCCAGCTGAAGGACGCCTCCGGGTGCGGAAATTTCTCGCTACATTGAAGACCTGTTGGTGACCTTCTGCTGTTGTGTTTTTTTTATTTTGGTCGGGTTGTTGTCTCTTTGACACATTCCCCATTTCCATTCTCAATTTTATTGATGACTATGTTCTACTCATATATTTTCTGATGGTATAATACTTAATCCCTAACAGTTTATCCCAGGTCTGGAGTTGGAATGTCAGTAACTGCTAGTAGTCCTTTAATATATGTATCGTTGACATTTTGCTAAGTTGGTTTTGTTACCTATTTTCGCATGTTTGCACCTTCCGTAAGCCAGGAATCTCTCTGCGTTATTAGTCAAATATGAATTCTAATCTTAGTTCATTTATATGGTTAGGAGTTTAGAACAGTGTCCATTTTTAGTAGACTAGCACACGTTTTTACTTTGTTGCCAGCTAAAGCCCACCTCAGGGTAGTGATTTTCTCGCTATGTTGAAGAAAGATCAGTGGCCTACATCTGTTTTCTGCTCCTTGGTCGGGTTGTCTCTGCGACACATTCCCCATTTTAATTTTCAATTTGTTCTTAAAAGTTAAAAATGATTATTCAAGATCTAAAAATATATCAGAATGCTGAAATAATAAGTTGGCTTCTCATGGGAGTCATCACCTTTAAATGGTGATATTTAATTTATTATATTTCAACTTAAAATAGGACAAAAATAGCAGCAATAACATATTGTAAAAGGATCAGCTAACTTGTAGATGAAATTGTCACTTCTCGTCTTATAGAAGTTGTTGACCCTAATTGAAGATTGAATTCTGTTTTGAATAAAGAAGATGAGGTCAATGAAATTATTTACAATACAGGTTCAACAAACAAACAATCAAATTTTAGTGATACATGATATTTCTTGTTTAAACCAATAAAGACTTTTCATGAATAAGGATGCACATAGACATAGATGGGTGACACATGCTCTTTACAACTTTTAAAGATTTGATATAAGCTAAAAATTTAACAAATAAACTACAACTGTTCTTCCGCCCATATTAACGATACTGTTAAAAAAATCGAACTTGTCTTTGATACTGACCTTTCCATAAAACAAATCAATTTCTTCCTTTGAATTATATCTTTTAAAGCAAATGCTACTGATATAAACTTTAACTTCTTTTAGCATTTTACATAGAAAAAAAACTTATTAATCAGGTGAAATAACAAAAAAAACGAACCCCTAGGTAAATTCAATATGGAGAGTCCCTTATCAATGGCAAAATCAAAAGCTCAAACACATCATACGAATGTATAACAACTATCATATTCCTTACTTGGTACGACATTCTCTTATGTAGAATTGTTGATTAAACCCGGTTTTAAAGCTGGTTAAACCTGTTATAATAGTATGACTATCTTATTAATCATAGAGTATTGTACAGTAAATGTTTAACCATATTACTATAATATATATTATATTTGTTTTTCAGTGATTAGTAAGATATAAAGTATGTGCTGCCATTACTGATACTGACAAACTGTCTTATTGTACAAAGTATTAACATTTTCTTTGTATACTAAAGAAATGATTTACTAGGCTTTATATTTTAAATATAATAAAATAGGTATCACCATAGCTTAACCACTTTATCAATAGCGTATCACCAGTGTTAGAGAGAGGTAAACTATCATCTCATTAGAACAACCGTGGTCTTATTAAAACAAATGCAAAGCACTATTTATTATTTCTCTTATAAAAGACAAACATTAATTTGGATTGAAGTGCTCTAGGTGAAGTCCAATATAGTCGTACAAGATCAAGTTTGTTAAATTCATCACATCATGCATATGTTTAAACTGTTAATACAAACTTACTTATACAGGTCACTACAAACTGATGAATTGACCAGTGTTTGTGCTCGACCAGTAAAATCGAGCACACATTTTACTCTAAACATTGTCTAGACTGTACTTAACTGTAAATAAGTGTACTCGACTAGGTCTAGACTTTATCTAATAAGTCTGATTCAGTACTTGATGATGTTTGTGTAGTCTGAAATGGTCTTGACCAAGGCTCGACCTGTTTCGACCTGCCTTGACACTCTTGACTTGTCTCGACTAGTCTTGACCTGTCTCGACCAGTCTTCACCTGTCTCGACTAGTCTTGACCTTCGAATTTTGTTTTGACTGGTGTAAATCAGCCCATCTAACTAAATTAAACATTGATCTTAAAAAGTTCAAGCTTATTTGGTAGTTTGATTTATTGCTGTGAAATGAAAGAATTTAATTTCAGGTAAAAATAAAAATTATTATATGAATTCAAATTGGCATCTTTAATTTTTTTTCATAACTTTTTCAAATCAACTTGGATTTTCATCAAACTATGCAGCATCTTATATATATATTAAGCTTTCTGAATCCAAGTTAATTTGAAAAAGATATAAAAAATATCTCTATTTTGTCCGAATTGCATATCCTGGCTTTTTTTTACCAAGATTACTTTATTTTTCAAATTTGACAGCAATACAACAAAAAAAAATGACCTGGGATTCAGTAAGTAAGTAAAGTCGAGACCTAGTCGAGTACACTTTAGTACAGTTATGTACAGTCAAGACAATGTCGAGACTAGTCGAGTAAAATGTGTGCTCGATTTTACTGGTCAAGCACAAAAACTGGTCAATTCAGACTCTGAGCAGTTTGTAGTGGGTTATAATGATACGAACCATTTATTTAAATTAGTGTGTGCAAAAAAAGGACGAATCGGTTTTTGTTTAATCAAGGATTGTGTGCGTTGCATTTTGTAAATGCAGCTGTTTTACAAATCGTGCTTCTTTTTTAGGATATATATACTATTGATGGATATTTTGTTTTGTTTACGTACCTGTTGCCAGATTTGATCTTTTTGTTTTCCTACCGAATCTTTGAGAGAAAGATTAATCGAAGAGATATGTTATTTATTGTGCAAGCTGTTTACCTCTCAATCTTTTACTTTTCGACTCCTTTCACTTTTGTTCAACTGTAATAGTTATCGCATCTATCCGTAATCTGTTTGATCTTTAACTCTTTTTTTTAGGGGGGGGGGGGGGGGGGGCACATATTTAAATAATTACTCCATTATATTCAACTCTAATACAATCACTTAGAAAGAATCAAGATTGAAGAAAAAAAATTTGAATAAATTACATTGGAAACACACTCATTAATCAGATTTCAATTATTTAATATTTTATAAAAAAAATACTTTTTTGGAAAAAGTAATAAAATAAAATCAACGGTACCAATTTTGTTGCACCAGATGCGCATTTCGACAATACATGTCTCTTCAGTGATGATCGTGGCCAAAATATTTGAAATCCAAAGCATATATAAAAGATGAAGAGCTATAATCCAAAAGGTCCAAAAAGTATAACCAAATTCCTGAAAGGAATCAGAGCTTTGCATGAGGGAGATACATTCCTTAATTTATAATAATTTATAATATTTTGTAATAGCAAATTTTAATAACACAAAAAATCCGCGTATTTTCATGCCAGTACTTCGTTTATCTTGTTTGATTCTGAAACACTGGTTTAATATTTTGCTTTTACAAAGATGTTATCTACGCTCGGCTTTACGTCTGCCTCTGTACACAGCTATTAATATTTAATATATCTTTCAAATAAATATATAGCATTATTGGCATATTGACATAACTTTAGTACTTGTTTTCTATTTAAACGGGATCTGAATTATAAGCATATTCAACTGCGGAAAAAGTATCTTCACTGCGCAAAAATCGCGTGCTTTTACGTGTATAATTACGTTAAAATTGTGTAATGTACAATTGGTTTTGGTAAATGGTTGTCATTACATACATTTTTCTCAAACTATATCGGAATATGGAATAACACAATTACGGTCTTTTTTTCTTCGGGAAGTTTGGATAAATTTGACCTCAGACACGGATGAATTAATGTTTTGTTTGTGCATACGTTATTTGGAAAAATGTTTGGTTACTACCGTTTATCTTTCAATTACGAAGAAAATTTAGTGTAAAGCCTCCCCTTGACAGTTTTCGGTTTTTCTTTTAAACAGTCATTTTCAACGAATGAATAAAGAATATGTCCTTACTTTCAGTTTCGCAATTTACAAGAAATGTTAAACAACGTCATGTGATTCCCAAGATCTTTTTTTAAAGCACGATATTCACAAGTTATGGCATTCTAAATGATTGAAAATAAGACAAGTACTACGTGTTGTGTTATTTGGTTTCAACAATATTATGCATTTTACACTCAAAAAGCTGGGTATTGTGACATATCTTTGGTAAAATTATTTTATGTTTCCACAAGATTTATTGCAGTTTGTGTTTTACTGATACGAGTGTTCATTTATATGAAAGCCTATGTTTTTGTTTGAAGCAATTCGAAATGAAACAGCGCTAATTCAAAACTTAGAAATACAAGTGTTGTTACATTATCCTGCATATCATACTATTCATCATCTTCTTATTGAAAGTCATTTTGTTTAACAGAGAGAATTAAGAAATACTTCCCCGTCATTACACGCAAATGATGAATTTTGTTTATTGTTCCCATTCCAAAGGCATCCGGTTCAACGTAATTGTAATGGTTTCTTTCAAACATCACTTGCTTACATAGATGACAGACTAGAAAATGGGTACTAAGTGTTTCGAAACCATATTTGCTTTTCAACGATTTAACAATACAGACATAGTTTAAATGTTTTCAGTGATATGTCAAGGAATATAATCTAGTACAGGAATGTTTTGTATTCAGTACGTTTTAAAAGAGGGACGAAAGATACAAGAGGGCAGTCAAACTCATAAATCGAAAATAAACTGACAACACCATTGCTAAAAACGAAAAAGACGAACAGACAAGCAATAAAACACATGACACAACATAGAAAAATAAAGAATAAGCAATACGAACCCCACCAAAAACTAGGGGGTGATCTCAGGTACTCCGGAAGGGTAAGCAGAACCTGCTCCAAATGTGGCCTCCGTCGTGTTGCCTATGTGATAACAAATCCGGTAAATAGTCTAATTCGGTATGTCACATTCATGAAAGGGCAGGGGATTGTAGTTACGACGCAAGGAACATATATGATATCATTTATGAAACGATTGTTCCATAACGGTCAACCAACTGGTGATGGCGTCCGTAAAATTCACGAAGTTGTGATTTCAACTTCACCATTTGTTTAACCTAGCAAATAAGGCCAATACAGAGGTAAAACATTGCGCATTCTAATATTTGATATAATTTGAGTTCTTGATAAAAGCACAATGAGCTCTCGTAAACGTGTTGATGAATTCCTCATTAAAATGAACTCTACACGAATGATTTCATTTATTTTTCTGTGGAAAACAGTGTATTGTCTCGTATTAATATTTTCTGTGTAATTATTATTATCATAACACTATTCACAATTTCTTCCGTAAAATTTTTAAGAAAAACTGTAAAAAAAATAAATTTTTAAACAGAAAGAAGTTACGAATACGTCCGCATCATACGAGGCGTAGAAAAGTTTTTGTTGTATTATTGCACTTGAAAAGGATCTATTTTAAACAAAATAGTGTTCAAACCGACTATGTGTATCAACTTGAATCTGTAAAACTTACATTCATTTGAGAAAAAAAAACTAATTATTTAATTTGAAACTCTCACAATGATGAAGACAGAGCTCTTTCTGCTATTGGTTTTGGTACGCGGCTTACTTGTGTAGTGAATACGCCTTAAATTCATATAACATGGGTCCTTCATAAGTAAAATCAACAAAATAATGAACTCCGATAAAAAATTCAGAACGGAAAGTCCTTTATCTAATGGCAAAATCAAATGATTAAACACATCAAACGAATGGACAACAACTGTCATATTCCTGACTTGTTACAGGTAATGACAGTTGTCAATTGTCTTTCAATGACATGCAAGACAAAATAGAAAAATTGTGTAATATCTTAATTTCTGTGATTACATTAGAATGTTTGATGTTTGCTGTTTGACAGAATAAACTAACTAATACATCTGCATCTTTAACGGCACAACAAGTCTGGGTTCCATTGTTCGATTTCAAAAGGCATCCTCTTTATTGTAATTGTAAAGATACTGGATATGATTATCAACTCCGATCTGTAAAGTTTGTATGCATCTAAATATTACTTTGTTTAAATGGGGGACAGTCACAATGGTGGGTAAATAGTTCCTCAAACACGATATGTGCTTTAAAAATTGTCATTTTTTTGCTATTACGAACTGATATATTATAGTATATTTGTATATCAAACTGTTGACTTATAGACTATAGAAAATTAGAATGAGGACATTTGTGTACAATTTGATATCTTTAAACAATTAAATGTCGACATTTATCTATACTTCTGTCAGTACGATGCCAGGCAGAGTAAATCAAACAGATTAATAATATGTCATACTTCACGGCTAACATAAGCATAATTCTAAGGATATTGATATCATGGTTTTTGATAACGACCGGTCGTAGAGTGCTAGAGTGGTCCACATTTCTAAAGAAGTGGTCAAAGATCTTTAGGGGGATTCTAAACCTTACAATATTATACATATTGGAAACTTTTCAGTAAACACTCAATATAATTTAGCAAACTGTCCATGGACTCTATCAAAATATGTATTGTCTTCCATTATACATTATGTATATGACGAGAACATAAGCTGGAGAGAACTACAAGAAACGAGGTTTAGAAAGTAAAGCCAGCTTGTGTAAAGAAATATCATCTAATAGGATACATTTATATTTTCGAATCATTACAAAGAAGAGAGATTACCACGAGAATTGCATATCTATAATTAATAGTAAAGAAAAAAAATGACATACAGGAAATCATTTGTTGCCTTTACACGTTATAGTTTATTTTCGATATTCGAGAGAGAGAGAGAGAGAGTTAAACTGCATCTCAATATTAAAAGTAAATACGTTTGAAGCATTTATGCTGCCAAATTTGGTATATTTTAAAGTTTATCAACATGTAACTCTGATGTGTCATTTGTTTTTATGGCTCGGGAGACCTAACATGGCCCGAACGACTTAGGTGTTTTGGTAAAAAGATAATACCGACTATGTAGATTGAATGATTAAAACCGATTTGGTTGCCAAATATTTTTTTCGGAACATAACGCCTTTAATTTAAGTTAATGTTTAAGAAACATGTGGACGCTAATCAATCTGTGTTTCCTTGAAGAGTTTTCTTGTAAGTTAACAAAAGGGGAAACTTCTTTAGGCCGTGACACTTTTTATCTTTGCACATTTCTTTTCAATATTCAACATTTCAAAGTTTATATACGATGTGTTTGATTCATCATATAATCGTATATACTATAAAAAAACAAATTTTGATTTACACTTGCGTTAATATGTAAGAACATCGAAAATAACTATAACGTATAAAAGCTACAAATGATTTTTTTTTACTATTAATTATATCAATGCAATTCTCGTGGTAATCAATATTCGAATTTGTAATATGTTTTGTTAAAAAATCTGATTATCGAACTTTCTGCTAATAATATATTAAATGTTGAAGGTTAAATATATGGAATAGCCAATAGCAATCTGTCTGCACACTTAACATGCATAATGATAAAGAACAAAAAGTTCAGATGTGTATGCATCTGCTTAATTTTGTTTTTCGACTTGTTTTCTTTTCTAATTTCTAATGACACAGTTATTCATGTTTTTAAGACCCAACTTTTCGTATTGTAAACGTTTTTATCTTTCCATCGATATATAATTTAGGCGTGTGTTCTTCCGGACCATTAAAGTTTTAAAAATGAACTCTAGTTGCAGTACTATAAGGACTGTGTTCAATGGTTCATTTACAAAGAAACATCCTCTTTGTTGTAATTGTTAGGATACTGGATACGTTTATCAACTTCAATCTGTAAAGTTTGTATTCATCTACATATTACTTTGTTTACATAGGGGACTGTCACAATGATTTGTAAAAAGGTTCCGCAAACGTGATATTTGCTTTTAACGATTTCGTTTGTATGCTATTACAAACTGAATTAAAAAGGTAAATGTCTATATCCTGACCCAGGGTAGATACCATTGAAAAATAAAAAGATGGAAAATTGTGTGCGATTTGATATCTTGATACAGTCCAATTTTGTCCGTTGTCTCTACTCTAATCATTACGGTGATGAGTAGGATACATAAGATAAATATGTAGTCCGAAATATGTTACGGTTAATTCTAATATAATTAGGAGGCTAGCTGTAATGTTCTTTGATAACGGGCAGTGGTACAGTGCTGAAGTGTGCACATTTCTAAAGATGTAGCCAAGGGTAATTAGAGGGGATTTTAAAAATAACAATATTTTGACATTTGGGAAATCTTCCATGTGAACACTCATGATTGATGTACTTAACTTTTTCAATCGGTTATAGATTAACCTAAAATGAAAGGGTTGTTGAGTATATTAGTAGATTATTTGCTTTTCTTTCCCTTACGAATATTTTTATAGGAAGACTAATCGAAGAGAGAACTTATTTATTGTACGAGCTTTTGCTTTTCCATCTTTAACTTCTGAGCTTTTTTTGTTGTTGTAACAATTACCTGAAGAATACGCTCAAAGGAAGAGTTATCAAAAAATAAATCAATATAAACAACATTAACACCATTAACATATTAAACAACAATTATTTTTTTTTAGATTGCAGTATAAAGACAATGATAGTGCATTGACTTGACATACCAACGATGTAGGGATTCGACTCGTAACGGGGAGAAAGCAAGGCAAAGCCTCGCATTTCCCCGGTTCTAAGCCTCATCCTTGCATCGTTGGTATGTCAAGTCAATGAACTAATATGTTCTATGTAATTGAAATTAAAATAACAAAAGAACAATAAAATTGAAACTGCTTAATAATAAATACAGGCAGCCTTTGTGAGAAATAAATAGAGATAAACCAAATACTTTATTCAAATAATTATATATGGTGTGTGGCATAGATGTATAGGTCGATCATGATTGCATGTACATGTACACTTGTACAAGGATAGATAATATTTATAAAGGTAGATGTTAATAATTTATAATGGGAGTTTTTTTTTCTCATTTGCTTTTTCCCCGACAAATGAGACTGTAAAAATCGGGGCCCCCTTAGTTGCTTCCCTGGGCAACTGAGGGTTGATGTAACAGGTGATTATTAATAAAAAATGTTAATATTAAAAAAAGATGTCAATCTTTAACTTCTCCCGGCCTCTTACATTTACTCATAAGTAATACTTTTAAAGACATGTGTGTGTAACAAAGTATGGTTGTTGTGTAACTTATATTTTTTCTCCTGTTTTGGCAAATACTTAGATGTGAATCTCGTTAAATTCGATCAGAAAGTAGTCATTATTAATAAATACAAATTAAAAAAGTATAAATGAATTCCATAGAGACCAAACTTATCAATCCGATTTCAATTATTTAATATTCTTAAAAAAACAGTGACTTTTTTGCAGAATATAATGAAAGTGTGTGTATCTTGTTTGATACTGAAACACTGGTTTAATATTTTAATGGTATTAACATGTATCAGATATTGATCGCCGTTTAAGGATTGATAGTCTTTTTCTATTTTTCTATGTTTTTTTGAAAATGTTAATTTATCAATTTAGTTGTAATGCCAAGGTCAAGGGAAGACTCTAGGGGGCGACATAGTGTACGCTCAATCTTCTGTTTAAAAATATATAATTTGTTTTCGTAAAAGTTGTCAAATACTGTCATATTCCTTATTTGGTACAGACATTTTCACGTGTAGAAAATAGTGGATTGAATCTGGTTTTAAAGCGCTTAACCTCTCACTAGTGTAACAGTTACATCACATGTCATCATATTTACAACGATATGTGAACAAAACAAACGTAATAGGTAAATTGTCAAAATAGGGGTACAGTAGTGATTATTGTGTAAATAGTTATCAAAGGTACCAGGATTATAGTTTTGTACGCCAGACGCGCGTTTCGTCTACATAAGACTCATCAGTGACGCTCATATCAAAAGATTTATAAAGCCAAACAAGTACAAAGTTGAAGAGCATTGAGGATCCAAAATTCCAAAAAGTTGTGCCAAATACGGCTAAGGTAATCTATGCCTGGGATAAGAAAATCCTTAGTTTTTCGTCAAATTCAAAGTTTTGTAACAATCTCAATGAAAATTTAACAAAGAAGCACACAAAGCATCTATCAAATTAAACAACCACGTTCATTGCTAAGAGTCGCGTGGTTGCCGTCAGAATGTTAACTTCAATGTGAAATCATTTTGTGGTACAAAGTATTTTCAAATTTATAATTATACATGGGGAAAAGTGACATACAGGGTTGAAAAGTTAAAAGTTTTATGAGAACTAATTAACTAAATAAACCTGTAAATTGTAAGAACTTGATAATTTTATTTTGACGAATTTATTTAGAGGTATAAATAACAAATTACATTACTATACGTAACATATACTCTTGTTGATTAATGAAGCATAGACGAAAATATATAGTATAACATCTTCACAAACATTAAACTCAATTTTAATATTTATACATATATCTTAAATATTATTGCAATAATTGTCACGTCATCTTTGGGTGTATAATATCTCTTTTAATAAGCAATACCACGTGCGGTGAAATGCATGAACGACGTTTTGTATCCCAATTGGATCATCAACAACGTACCCATTACGAACATTACTATGTGACATAGTGTTAAGCTTGAAAAACACTTCAGTTCATAGAGTAAATATCATGACGTGTTTCTGTTGATCTCCTATTTGTGACATTTTAACTTATTGTGTCTGTTTGTTTTGTTCACACATCGTTGTCAATATAATGGGATTTGATGCGACTGTCATACATGTGAGAGGTTTAGCTAGCTATAAAACTAGATTTTGTCCACCATGTTCTGCATAAGAAAATACCTGTACCAAGAAAGGAATATGACAGTTGTTGTACATTGGTTTGATGCGTTTGTGCTTAGATTTTTCCATTTGATTTGGGACTTTTCGTTTTGAATTTTCATCGAAGTTCAGTAATTTTATGATACTTTTGACTGGAAAATATTTTAAATGCCGTATTATTTGTGATTTAGAAGAGATCTTAACTTCGTTATCTCAATAAGCAAAAAGTGTAATTAACACTTTACTATAGTAAACGTATGTCACATTATTAAAGACTGACGAAATCAAATTTTACTTAATAAAAGAAACATGAAAGTATATTTACGTTTAATCATCCTGCATTCAGATATCATACTATTAAAACTGATATTCGAAATATTTAGATTTTAATTCTTTACACATAACTTTATTCAGCCCTTTACATACTGTACTTAATCGTTCAAAATATAATGTTACCTTTCAATGTTATAGATACAACTTGAGTGATATAAATAGAGCAAACACAGAAGTACGTTTGGAGCAATTATGATTTGCAAATGATGACGCTTAAATTGAGTTACGTCAACTAAATCAGTCGAAACAATTACATGACTATTCTTTTTTTATACATTGAGTTAGCCTTTTGTGTTAGATGGTGACTGTAGAAATTTCAGTATCATAGTATGTTCTGTATTTTTTTAATGGTTTTAATTTTGACGATTTCTTTTGAGAAGCAATGATTTTCCCACGTTTTCGCGTACGACCTTATTCCGATCAAAGCAATAGTCGGAAGCGTCTTTAATTTGCACTGAATTGCAGACTTTTGCTTTTTGTATGAGGTAATAAAAATCGAAAAATACACCCTATTATCCGGTGTTTTCTATTTCAATTGTACTATTTACGGGCAACAGAAACACCTGTATTGATAATACATTTTTTAAATGCATAAATCACAACATTTTCGTGAGAAGATCACATACTTGGCGCATCTATCTTCATGAACAGTCTGATTATAGCGTTATGTCATCAATTATATCGTGACTGATTATTTTAGCTGAGCAATCACTCAATGAAATCTCTACTGTCAACACACTGCGCTTAAAATAATTGATGTTCTATAAATTGTCTATGCAATATCAAAAATTTGGATGACCATTGATAGTTTTCAGTGTAGGCACGCAAAAGAGACAATGGTGGAATCGTCCATTAGAAATCGTATGGTATGTGCAAAGAGTATTCTTTAATATTATAGTAAGATTTACCTAGGAAGAATAAAATATATTACGCATTTCAAATGTGTGGAGTTTTGTAATTGGATAACAACACGGAGATGTCAGTTTATATTCAGAAAATTTCCGGGGTATATCAGACGTTTTGTTCCACTATTGGATCATCAACAACGTTAATATAACGAACATTACTATATATTATTTGTGGATAATTTTACCAACGAAAACCTAAACGACCAAAAGTATTCAAGAAAATTTTAAATACGATAACCAACGAAAAATAAAAAGTAAAGTGTCAATCTTTTATTATCAACCAACGAAAAATCAACAGTAAATAAGTTTTTGAAGTTTGCCAGATTTTCTTTTCTTCTAATGTTATCAATCTAAGATAGGCCTACACTTAGAAAACATCTAGTCGAAGCACCAGTCATGTGACTTGTATTGATTGTTTTGTTTTTAATGTGTACAGAAATCATCAAAGTGTCCGCTTGATATTCGGATATTCGAAACATATTGTATAAACTACAGAAGACCACAAAAAAAGATCTTCTGGTGCTTCAATATAAATAAAATTTGGTTTGAAATTGGTACATACACATATCAAAATTTAAAAAATCCCAGTTCATTCTGTCTTCTATATGCATCATTGTATATGGAGGGCTTACAGTTCAATTGTTCTAGCAAATATATGCTTAAACACGGGATAAAAGAGCAAGGGTGTTGACAAATATGTTACGGTTAATTCTAATATAATGAGGAGGCTAGCTGTAATGTTCTTTGATAACGGGCAGTGGTACAGTGCTGAAGTGTGCACATTTCTAAAGATGTAGCCAAGGGTAATTAGAGGGGATTTTAAAAATCACAATATTTTGACATTTGGGAAATCTTCCATGTGAACACTCATGGTTCATGTACTTAACTTTTTCAATCGGTTATAGATTAACCTAAAATGAAAGGGTTGTTGAGTATATTAGTAGATTATTTGCTTTTCTTTCCCTTACGAATATTTTTATAGGAAGACTAATCGAAGAGAGAACTTATTTATTGTACGAGCTTTTGCTTTTCCATCTTTAACTTCTGAGCTTTTTTTGTTGTTGTAACAATTACCTGAAGAATACGCTCAAAGGAAGAGTTATCAAAAAATAAATCAATATAAACAACATTAACAACATTAACACATTAAACAACAATTTTTTTTTTTAGATTGCAGTATAAAGACAATGATAGTGCATTGACTTGACATACCAACGATGTAGGGATTCGACTCGTAACGGGGAGAAAGCTAGGCAAAGCCTCGCATTTCCCCGTTTCTAAGCCTCATCCTTGCATCGTTGGTATGTCAAGTCAATGAAATAATATGTTCTATGTAATTGAAATTAAAATAACAAAAGAACGATAAAATTGAAACTGCTTAATAAATACAGGCAACCTTTGTGAGAAATAAATAGAGATAAACCAAATACTTTATTCAAATAATTATATATGGTGTGTGGCATAGATGTATAGGTCGATCATGATTGCATGTACATGTACACTTGTACAAGGATAGATAATATTTATAAAGGTAGATGTTAATAATTTATAATGGGAGTTTTTTTTCTCATTTGCTTTTTCCCCGACAAATGAGACTGTAAAAATCGAGGCCCCCTTAGTTGCTTCCCTGGGCAACTGAGGGTTGATGTAACAGGTGATTATTAATAAAAAATGTTAATATTAAAAAAAGATGTCAATCTTTAACTTCTCCCGGCCTCTTACATTTACTCATAAGTAATACTTTTAAAGACATGTGTGTGTAACAAAGTATGGTTGTTGTGTAACTTATATTTTTTCTCCTGTTTTGGCAAATACTTATATGTGAATCTCGTTAAATTCGATCAGAAAGTAGTCATTATTAATAAATACAAATTAAAAAAGTATAAATGAATTCCATAGAGACCAAACTTATCAATCCGATTTCAATTATTTAATATTCTTAAAAAAAACAGTGACTTTTTTGCAGAATATAATGAAAGTGTGTGTATCTTGTTTGATACTGAAACACTGGTTTAATATTTTAATGGTATTAACATGTATCAGATATTGATCGCCGTTTAAGGATTGATAGTCTTTTTCTATTTTTCTATGTTTTTTTGAAAATGTTAATTTATCAATTAAGTTGTTATGCCAAGGTCAGGAGAAGACTCTAGGGGGCGACATAGTGTACGCTCAATCTTCTGTTTAAAAATATATAATTTGTTTTCGTAAAAGTTGACAAATACTGTCATATTCCTTATTTGGTACAGACATTTTCACGTGTAGAAAATAGTGGATTGAATCTGGTTTTAAAGCGCTTAACCTCTCACTAGTGTGACAGTTACATCACATGTCATCACATGTCATCAAAAGATTTATAAAGCCAAACAAGTACAAAGTTGAAGAGCATTGAGGATCCAAAATTCCAAAAAGTTGTGCCAAATACGGCTAAGGTAATCTATGCCTGGGATAAGAAAATCCTTAGTTTTTCGTAAAATTCAAAGTTTTGTAACAATCTCAATGAAAATTTAACAAAGAAGCACACAAAGCATCTATCAAATTAAACAACCACGTTCATTGCTAAGAGTCGCGTGGTTGCCATCAGAATGTTAACTTCAATGTGAAATCATTTTGTGGTACAAAGTATTTTCAAATTTATAATTATACATGGGGAAAAGTGACATACAGGGTTGAAAAATTAAAAGTTTTATGAGAACTAATTAACTAAATAAACCTGTAAATTGTAAGAACTTGATAATTTTATTTTGACGAATTTATTTAGAGGTATAAATAACAAATTACATTACTATACGTAACATATACTCTTGTTGATTAATGAAGCATAGACGAAAAGATATAGTATAACATCTTCACAAACATTAAACTCAATTTTAATATTTTTACATAAATCTTAAATATTATTGCAATAATTGTCACGTCATCTTTGGGTGCATAATATCTCTTTTAATAAGCAATACCACGTGCGGTGAAATGCATGAACGACGTTTTATATCCCAATTGGATCATCAACAACGTACCCATTACGAACATTACTATGTGACATAGTGTTAAGCTTGAAAAACACTTCAGTTCATAGAGTAAATATCATGACGTGTTTCTGTTGTACTCTTATTTGTGACATTTTAACTTATTGTGTCTGTTTGTTTTGTTCACACATCGTTGTCAATATAATGGGATTTGATGCGACTGTCATACATGTGAGAAGTTTAGCTAGCTATAAAACCAGATTTTGTCCACCATGTTTTGCATAAAAAATACCTGTACCAAGAAAGGAATATGACAGTTGTTGTACATTGGTTTGATGCGTTTGTGCTTAGATTTTTCCATTTGATTTGGGACTTTTCGTTTTGAATTTTCATCGGAGTTCAGTAATTTTATGATACTTTTGACTGGAAAGTATTTTAAATGCCGTATTATTTGTTATTTAGAAGAGATCTTAACCTCGTTATCTCAATAAACAAAAAGTGTAATTAACACTTTACTATAGTCAACGTATGTCACATTATTAAAGACTGACGAAATCAAATTTTACTTAATAAAAGAAACATGAAAGTATATTTACGTTTAATCATCCTGCATTCAGATATCATACTATTAAAACTTATATTCGAAATATTTAGATTTTAATTCTTTACACATAACTTTATTCAGCCCTTTACATACTGTACTTAATCGTTCAAAATATAATGTTACCTTTCAATGTTATAGATACAACTTGAGTGATATAAATAGAGCAAACACAGAAGTACGTTTGGAGCAATTATGATTTGCAAATGATGACGCTTAAATTGAGTTACGTCAACTAAATCAGTCGAAACAATTACATGACTATTCTTTTTTTATACATTGAGTTAGCCTTTTGTGTTAGATGGTGACTGTAGAAATTTCAGTGTCATAGTATGTTCTGTATTTTTTAATGGTTTTAATTTTGACGATTTCTTTTGAGAAGCAATGATTTTCCCACGTTTTCGCGTACGACCTTATTCCGATCAAAGCAATAGTCGGAAGCGTCTTTAATTTGCACTGAATTGCAGACTTTTGCTTTTTGTATGAGGTAATAAAAATCGAAAAATACACCCTATTTTCCGGTGTTTTCTATTTCAATTGTACTATTTACGGGCAACAGAAACACCTGTATTGATAATACATTTTTTAAATGCATAAATCACAACATTTTCGTGAGAATATCACATACTTGGCGCATCTATCTTCATGAACAGTCTGATTATAGCGTTATGTCATCAATTGTATCGTAACTGATTCTTTTAGCTGAGCAATCACTCAATAAAATCTCTACTGTCAACACACTGCGCTTAAAATAATTGATGTTCTATAAATTGTCTATGCAATATCAGAAATGTGGATGACCATTGATAGTTTTCAGTGTAGGCACGCAAAAGAGACAATTGTGGAATCGTTCATTAGAAATCGTATGGTATGTGCAAAGAGTATTCTTTAATATTATAGTAAGATTTACCTAGGAAGAATAACATATATTACGCATTACAAATGTGTGGAGTTTTGTAATTGGATAACAACACGGAGATGTCAGTTTATATTCAGAAAACTTCCGGGGTATATAAGACGTTTTGTTCCACTATTGGATCATCAACAACGTTAACATAACGAACATTACTATGTTACGTAGTCCTAAGCGACACAGAACACTTTTAGAACATCAGAGGGTCACATAGTAAAAATCATGACGTGTACCCGTCACTAACACGGTTTTGATATAAAATCAACCGATTTACACATCAGATAATTGATTAATATCTTTCAGTTTCATAACAAATTATTGCATACACCATATAATGATTTTACTAGCTAATTACAAGATCCTCCAGGTTTGGAAAAATGTGTTTACTGCATGGTGAATTTCAATAAATTTTCCGTTTACAAAACTTTGAATTTTTCGAAAAACTAAGGATTTTCTTAACCCAGGTATAGAATACCCTATCAGTATTTGGCACACCTTTTTCGAATTTTGGATCCTCATTGCTTTTTAACTTTTTACTTGTTTGGCTTTATAAATATTTGATATGAGTCTCACTGATGAGTCCTGGAACCTTTGATAACTAATTAAACAAATATCTGGTACTGAAAAAAAAAACATTTAGGCAGAGATAATTCAGGCTGCAGACAGGGTATATAATGTGACATTCCCGGCTTACAGTTTATGTCACCTTCGCCTTTGGGAATTTAAACTCTAAGCCTTTTCTGAGACTTGAATACTTATATTTATATTTGTATTTAAACGTCAACTATACATATGCCAATGGTAATAAGATATTTACTTTTTTTGTACTGTAGCATGTTTAAAGAAAACTTCCTCATTAATATAATTATGATAATACGTCTTTGTTCCATTTCATTACGTCCATTGAAACATCATTCCTTTAAACCGATTAGTTCGCTTAACTAAAACACCTGTTAACAGAAACTTAACTCGATAAAATCCATTCCTGAAAACGCCATTGCATAACAAGAATCATTTATGTATCAATGGGTCATTTTTTTTTTATATATTGTGTTGTTATAATCAAAATATACCCATGATTGCATGGATTCATGCATACAATAATTAGATTTATAATCTTTTAGCTTTTTATACTAACTTCATCGGCAAGCATATCGATAGAGCAAAAATTGACGAGATCAATCGCGATTAAACGAAGTCATTATAAAAAAAAATGCCATATAGTTTTTTTGAGTTAACTTAGCCATATTTTTGTAGTTCGAGACTATGAAATATAATGTTATAATAGTCAAAACTATTTCTACACGCAGATAATGAATTGTGAAAGTGGTTGGACTATATATATGAATACTAATGATGACTAAAACATAATTATATTAATGATAAAGTGTTCACATAATATGACTCTCCTACTTAAGATCAAAACAAGATTAACGATGCTTATCAATGCCACAAATAAAAATAGCATACAAAGTAACTTCAACTATCAAAATACTTATCTGTAATAGAATGTTTTATGTAGACACGATACAATTATAAATTTACAACAATATCATTGTTGGAGACTTAAACCTGAAGTCGGAGACTTTTTTGTCACATACCACAAAGTTAATTGTAAGGATTTGAATTTTTAAGGTGAAAGATCACTTTAATCAGAGATAAACCTGAGACGACAAAGACACACCTGTTTACCTAGTTTTAGGATAATTATATTTTGACGAATCAATTTAGAGCTATAAATAACAAATGTCATTACTACACGTAAAACAGGCTTTTGTTGATAAATGAAGCATAGACGAAAAGATATAGTATAACAGATACACAAACATGATCATCCACTTTGTACAAGTACTTTTTAGTATTATACATATCCCTTATATATTACTGCAATAATTGTCACGTCATCTTTGGGTTTATAATTTATCTTTAAATAAGCAATACCACGTGCGGTGAAATAGACAATAACTGTTTAGTGTCTTCAAATTTCAGCTGTATTTGTACGAGGCTACGAAACAGGTGTAATGTAAGCTTTAGCGAGCTTTTACTCCTGTTTCGAGCCGAATACAAATACAATTGATATTTAAAGTCATAAAACAGTTATTGTCTCCATCCTGCAATTAATTCTGTATATTGTTTGTGCTTTGAAATACACCAAAAACTCTTTATTTGCATTAATTTTGGATTGCAAATCCCTTGAGGCCCGCGTAGTAATATTTAAATCAAAGTTAGCTGAAGACGGGATCGCAAAAAAAAATCTCGAATAGTCAACAATAATACATCGCTTGGTGAATAAACATAACATCTAATTTCAACAGTAAAAACAAATAACAAAACATTGTACAACCTGAAACAAAAGTGTACAAGTTGTCCTACGCTTCAGAATTTGGAACTGAAATTGACATTCACTTAACATGCATGCTGAAATTGACATGTTCGATTATGTTACACATGTACACATTCAAGTTTTGAAATCGATGATTGTCCTCGTAGAAAATACTGCTGTTCATATTTGTCTGTAATCAGAAAATTGAATTAATTCGTATGGCTCTTTAGAAAATACACCCTATTTCCCGGTGTTTTCTAGTTCAATTGAATTAATTCGTATTGCTCTAAAGAAAATACACCCTATTTTCCTGTGTTTTCTTTTTTCAATTGCACTATTTGCGAGCAATAGTAAAACCTATATTGATAATACATTTTAAATGCATCAACCACGACTGTTTTTCTTAAGATGATCACAAAATTGGAGCATCTATCTTCACGTACAGTCTGATTATGGCATTATGTCACCAGTCTTATCGTGATAGATTTTTTTAGCTAAGCAATTACTCAACAAAATCTCTACTGTGAACACATTGCGCTAGAAAAAAAAATATGTTCTATAAATTGCCTATGCAATAACAGAAATGTGGATGATAGTTGATAGTTTTCAGTGTAGGCACTCAATAGAGACGATGGTGGGATCGTTCATTAAAAATCATTTCGTATGTACAATGGGTATTCTTTAATCTAATCGTAAGATTTACCTAGGAGGAAGAAAAGATATTACGCATTACAAATGTGTGGTGTTTTGTAATTAGATAAGGACATAGTTATGTCAGTATATGTATTCAGAACATTAACGACGTTTTGTATCCCAATTGGATCATCAACAACGTAATCGTAACGAACATTACTATGTAATATAGTTTGAAGCTTGCAGAACACTTAAAGAACGTCCAAGTTGCATAGAGTAAACATCATGACGTGTATACGTCAATAATTCGGTATAGATATACAATTACCGGATTTACACATCATATCGTTTCATTACAAATCGTTGCACACACGATATAATAATTGTACTAACTTATTACAAGATATTTCAGGTATGCGGAAAACGTATTTACTGCAGGGTGAATTTAAACAAATATCTGTTACTGAAAAAAATATTTAGGCAAGGGTATATCGTAATATACATGTAATTTAGGCTTCAGCAAAGATATATCATGTGCCTTTACAGGCTTAGAGTTTGTACGTGTCAACTATATATATATGACAGTGATATTAAGATACCTCGTAATAGTTGCCAAAATGTTTAAACTCAACAATTCTATACTTAACCATGTTTAGTGAAAATTTCCTCATGAATATATCATGATAGTACGTCATGGTTCCATTTCATCGCGTACATTGAAACATCAACCCTTTAAACCGAATATCACAGTTCACTTAACTAAAAGATCTTTAAACAGATACTAAACTCGTTCATATTCTTTCATTAAAGGGAAACTTCGCAAAAAAATCAAAAATTGATATTATGTTCATTCAGTATAAAAAAGCTCAAATTCATAGCTCTTAAAGTTTTATTCCGCTAGATAAGCGATCACCATCGATTTTAAATTTAGAGTATCAATTATCTGCGTTCGGGCATTTTGTCTTCTTTCCCGTTTAATAACAACGATATGTCTATAAACCACAAAGGAACAAATCTGCAGTAACCGATGTAGTCGTAATTGCGTGTCGATATCTTTATCCGACTAACTAACTTGATACGGAAAATATTCTTATTTTTTCAAATTACCATGGTATGCTGTTTTTAAACTGTTGATATTGGAATTAGGTAAAAAGTCAAAGTTGAAATCATAAATAAGTGTTCCGTGAAAATTGTTTTCGAAAATCTAATTTGTTCATAATTCTTTAAAGTAATCAGAGACATGTATATATGTCTCTGAAGTAATAAACTTTTTTGAAATAAATTCTGATCTTCCCTCATCTGATCACGAGCATGGCTAAAGGTATTACTTCCAAAGGTATTGTGAGGGGTGTGAGGTGACACGTCCAGGTATTCAAGCGATTTCCTGTCGGGCTTGCAAGTACATGCATCGTTTCACTTCTGCAGGTATCGATCAGTGTACACGGCGGATAACTTATAACTTTCCATTTTGAACTATCAGATGTATAATATACAATTCTGTCATACCTGTCATTACTAAACTCATACGCTTGTTTATAAATAACATTTCTTGTGTAAAGAATATTATTCATAAAAATATAAATACTAAATACCCAAAAAATAAGATTTGATGAAATTAAAATCTACTTAAATATTTTTTCCAAGGGTGAATTTGGGAAAATGTAATATTTACTCATTGTCAATAGTGAAGGACAGCTTGGAACATACCAGAAATATTGATTTAAAAAAATGTACGCACTTGTCGACGATTCGTTTATACGACTGGGTAGAAAGTTACGGAACTATAGCGCAATTTAAAATATATACATGAACATAAGAAAAAAACATATATTTTGAATAAATTGGGGTAAAAGTTTTGTAAATAGACTAGTCCACGTATGAAAACAGTATGTAATCATCGAATGTCGATAGACTATTGTATACCAGAAGAAGAAGAAGAAGAAGAAGAAGAAGAAGAAGAAGAAGAAGAAGAGAACCAATTTGATTTAAATACAGGTCGATGTATAATTTGATTTGGTTCTTCGAAGTTGTGGACATAGTAAAATCACAGATTTCTATTTCAATAAGATTGTTCTCAAACAAAGGAAGGAATTCGTCATCACAATTGTTATATATGCCACTGGACGAACACTAATTATCCCCAAGGGATGTGAATATTTTGCTGGGAAACTATTGAGTATCAAAGTTTCAAATTAATTTCGGGATTTATTTTCTTTCTTGGTATTCAAGGGAAATATGACATTAAATTGGTTCTGTCTTTTTTTTAAAAAGATGTGTGTCTAAGGTGGACGCCACAAGAACCTGTAATACTAGTACGAGAGTATAGCATGTAAACATTCCTTCTCAATAATATGGTTGTATTGGAAATCTTTTCGTACAGATTGACAACTCATGGTCCGATATGCATGTAATATTTGCCGATGACGCCCATAGTTCTTTCGACCATCATCATCTTATTCTTTGATATTGCTGTTAACATCGATGGTTCACACCCAAACAAAATGGGAGTAATGTACCTTCAGAGCTTCTCCGTGGTATACACTTGTGAGACTTAATATATAGACGAAATTTCTGTATTGAAATGAATCTACATCTTCAAATAACGATTTTGAGTAATCACCTTACAAACCAAAATAAACGTATGGCAAGATATAACCATGAAGGAATTTAGTTTTTGTCAGACGCAAGAACTCATCACTATCATAAACGTATACGTATATATATCAAGAACAAGCGGTCGATGTCGATAGTCCGTTTTCTAACTGTTCAGAGTTAGACATGTCACTTGTTCATTCTTGGAAGCCTTCATATTTCCCGTCCAACGATGGGAACTCTTTCTGGTTGTGTTGACTATAAATGCTGGTATGGTAATTCTGTCGTTTATCTGTACAAGTGGTTGCATTTCCTCTCCTTTCCCAACTAACAAACTAACGAAACGCTACTAGTCTGCTTTCTCTAGAGCTCCTCATCAATGGCGCTTATACGTCAGGAAACTTACATGTATACTAATAATGATTGTTTCAAGAACAACGATGTATGGACGAACTATTCTAAATTCGTCAATATCAGTTATGCATGACTAAAATATAAGTTTTATTACAACTACTGTATTACTTATTTGGATTAATGACGGCTATCATGTTCAACATTGCACAAATATCATCATAGAATATTTTTTTTTAAATGTACAAAAATCCTCAAAAAAAATAATGCCTTAGCTTAGATCATTGATATTCTTTTCACAAAAAGTTCGTGTAAATGATTGTCAAATGAATTTAATTATGTAAGAATGAAATGTTATAAAGAAACTAAAAAAAAATCATGCATGTTATATGTTGTATTTTTTTTCAATTAAAAACTTTAAAATTGCGATAGTTTTAGGAGCATTAAACACAGCCAGATTTGAATACAAGTTAAGAAATTCCGGTAAAGTCAATGATATCAAACAGATGTGCAATGGTATATCAAATTGGGAAATATTGCATTTAGTTTTTATTAAAGATTAAAACTACAATTTTTTTACTTCATATTTGAATCTTTACGCCAATTGCCGCTAAGAAAGTAATCCAAAATTGTTTCCTTTTATTTTTATACACTTTCGGAATAATGAATCTGAATTTTATTTTCAATTAATTTACAAAATTTAATTATTGTATCTTTATTCTCATCGTGTATTACATCTTAGTGTATTAAATACAGCATACTCTTTCTAATCCTTTCTGTTTATCCTTTCCAAATAACAACATTCATACCTGTGTACGCTTGAACTCACACCTGCGGCTAAATAGCTACAAGGTAAACGAATTGACCTCAAGCCGAGAAATATACAGTGACCTTTACAAAATAATATACACACTCTGCTCACACATTTGTTGCATTCAAATGATTATTAAAACAATAACGGTAAATAGAACTGAAATATTTTCAGTTCAATATCAGTTAAAATGTTCAAAAAATATTTTATGAAAAAATCTCAACAATAATTAATGAAATTTATTCAAAAACATTTACTAGAGATAATTTTATAGGAGTTTAATTCAATCAATACAAAACGGTATATGCATATTCATTTTCGTTCATTCTTATATTGTGGTTAATAACTACGACCATTCGTCAGCTGTGCGCTTTTAATTACGTATATTGACGATAAGCTATAAGAGTTAAACAGATTTTATTTTTTCCCAGAATTCAACAAATCGGGCTAAAACGTCACGACCCACTCGAGAATTCAACCAAAAAAGTTACAAATACTTGATTTTCTCCGTTATTAGAAGGAATATAAATTTAAAACTTTGCAAATGTGTTTTTTATGTAAAGATGAACATAATTAGATGATAAGTAAAAAATCGCGAAATTTCCCTTTAAAACGAGATTGTAGATGTGTACTATGTGTATCAAACGGTAAGTTGTTTTTGTATTTAAAACTAGCCGACCAGTGTGAGCTGATATTAGAACTGATGAAGTCATTATCAAAATATAACATGCCATTCATTTTTTTACGAAAAAATGCGTTCGGATATCGCTTCCGTCATCAGACCGGCTTTTAAGTCATAGACAAGACTTCTGATTTTAAACTTTTTAACATAATTTTCAACATATTTTGGGACAGGACAATAATTTTCGCGTTATTCTGTATGTTTACTATGATTAAATTAATCTAATATAAAGAGACTCTATATATAATTTAGTAGTGAAGTCGTACAGAAGAAACTTGGAATTGTTGATTAATAGCAAATATAATTTATTTATAGTATACGTATATTCATAGTATACAGAGACGCGAAAATCATGGAATTTACAGAAAAAAATAACGACTTAGAGTAATTGTCATGTCTCGTTTACATAAACATAAGTTCATTCTTGTACAAGTACAATTTAACCTAGCCGATATAGAAAAATTAATAACAAAGAGGTTGAAACTGTGTAAAAGAATAGGTGGAATGAGTTGCCAATGTGACAACGCTCAACCAAAGTCACAATTTACAAAAGTAAACCATTAAAGGTCAAAGTGCCGTATTCAACAGAGAGTATTGGCTCACACCGAACACCAAGCTATATAGGGCCCCACAAATTGATATGATTTAATATTGTGTATTTAACATATTCATGACAATATCTTTCGTAAATACACAATGCAATTTCTTCCGTAAAAGTATTCAGCATAATTATGGATATTACATTTTTTTCATAATGTTTTATAACACAAGCTTATACGACCGCACCATGAAAGGCACACATAAAATAAGTTTTTGTTTTATTGTCCCTCTTGTATAGAAATACTAATTCAACAAACTATTTTTTGAAAGGAAAATGTTGATAAACTTTTTTGTTTTTTATACTGACCTCATCATTTTCATCAGCAAAAATATCAAACGAGCCCTCTAGCGAATGACAATATTTGAGATATTTTATTTCACTTCTATAATTACGTGGCATGGTGATATTCGAGTTGATATATGTTCACTTCTTTTTTACATAAACTGATGGTTATTGTTCAACAAGTAATTTAAACAAATTCACACTTTTACCTGTGACGTCACTTTTGTACCGTTATTCAATCGTGTGACAATGCATGTTTTTAAGTGCTGTTCCATGTACGCTTTTTTCTGTTGTAAGTAACCCCTTCGGTGATAACACGACCATCACTTATATGCATATATTATCTTTGCCGTATTTTGAACATTTTTGGGGAAATTTTGGGTCCTCAATGCTCATCAACTTTGTGCCTGTTTGGCTTTATAACTGCTTTGAACTGAGCGTCACTGATGAGTCTAGTGTAGATGAAAAATGTGTTTGACGTTTTGAATTATAAACATGGTACATTTGAATAACTATTCGGCCACTTTTTATTGATTTACTGTTTCCAAAAGTAAGAATTATTCTGTATTTTGTATTTCACTTCTATAATTACGTGGCAAAGTGATATACGAGTTGATATATATTTACTTCTTTTTTTACATTAACTGATGGTTATTTTGCTACAAGTAATTTAAATAAATGTACACTTGTACCTGTGACGTCACTTTTGAAGCGTTATCCATGAAAATGCATGGCTTTTAAGTGCTGTCCTATGTTCGTTTCTTTTTCTGTTGTAAGTAACCCCTTTTATAATTTTGTTATAAATTTACTGTTTCCAAAAGTAAAAATTATTCTAAATACTGAGGACTTTCTTTTGCCAGGTTTAGATATCTTTAGCCGTATTTGGCACATCTCTTTGGAATTTTGGGTCATCAATGCATTTCAAATTTGTTCTTGTTTGGCTTTTTTACTCCTTTTGCCTTTATTTATAGCAATCGTGAATATAAAGGTATTGATGTATTCAACATTAAAGTAAAGGGAATGTTTCTATTGAATTATATACAGGTGAACCCCTGTAATGTCAAGTATTAAAATAAGGGTTGTTTATTCAACATTTTCATTACATATTGTTTTTTTTTAAAGTGCTGCAATGCATTTTCGGCTGGCAGACATATTTTTGTGGTTTTTTTTACAGCATTAATAATGTGTTCGTCGAGAAGACACCTGAAACAATACGGGAATGATTACAATTTGCAAGATATGTATCACATGTGAATATAAAGCTTAACAGTGCATATAATATTTCTTTTATATCTTTAAACACGACGAATTTAATAATACTTCTATACCATTTAAATATAAAACATCATTCTGTTCCATTGTCCTTTTTAAATACATTTTTGTAGATGTAATTATGATGACACATTTTGTTTAACGAAACCGGACATATTCATTTTTTTTTTAACTTGACTACTTGAGTTCATTTAAACATTATTTTGTGATATAGAAAAGTTTGACAATGGTGGGTGGTGCGTAATTCTTCAAACCACATATCAAGTTATTACTAGAGATTTATTGGTATGTTATTAACACTGATTTTGAACAGTACATATTTTTGTAAAATAACATTTGAGCCACGGCTATAATTGAGAAGTAAGACAAAAAAGGTTGAGCGATTAAATAAATTTTAAACTATTGTTTTCCTACAGTGTGTTACTTATAAGAAAAGATCAAATGATCTGAACAGAAATACAATTTTCCTCGGAGTTCAGTTTGTTTTTGATTTTACTTTATACCCTAAAATTGAAGAAAATATACCAGTTACTATCTAAATAATTTTATCGGCCTATCCACGAAGAAATACGATAGGCATACATATACTACTTTAACATTCATTGTATGCATTACACTATAGGTCATCATACGGTCTTCAACAATGGGCAAAGCCCATATCGCATAGTCAGCTATCATAGGCCCTGTAAATCACAACTGTAAAACAATCATACGACAAGTTTAATGGCCGAATTAATGTACAAAAAAACATAGGGAAAAAACAAGTGACAACCAATGAATAACAGGATTCTGGCTTGAGGGAGGTACAAGCACACATAATATGGTTGGCTAAAACATGTAAGTGGCACCCAACCTTCTCCTAACCTGGGTCAGGGGTGTAACATTAGAACGGACTATACCAATCCTAACTCATCAGATGGATTCAAATTTAAATACATCTAACTAAAAACAAATTGGGCATAAGTGCAACTGGTGTCAAATGATATGAAGTAAATTTTGTGACCCATTAAAAAAATAAGTAAAAATGGAATCAATTTATGTGTTTAAAATTATGAAATAGATATAGATGTGTTTAAACAGAATACACAACCAAAATTAACATAAAGAAAATTGTACACGATTTGATATCTTGATACAGTTCAAGTTCGTATATTGTTGAGATTATTATTATAGAAAATAACGTATACCTTTTATGTGCAAACATATCAAATGTTTAACAAAATGTTTTTTTTTCAAAAGTCCCAGATTTGTTCCTGTTTTTCCATTTTCAAGAATATTGAGACGGCCCAATACTTGGCTGTGTGGCAGCATTCATTTTGTAATAATATAATACATTTTTATTCTTATTAGTTTAATTTCAACATAAAATACAAATATTACTAAAATCCTAATTAAATATGGGAAATCAGTATTCCATTACTTTTGATATTTTCATCATGTTCAGAGTGTCAAACGTATTCGTGTTCCGTTTCAATAAAACTTTAAAGCCTGTTAAATTATTGTTCATAATATAACATTAAAAGCTACCTCATAATTGTACACAAAGGTAAAAGCATCATACATTTAAAAAAAAACATTTAAACACGAATATAATTACGAAATAGGCCTTCGTTCCATTTCGTTGATCCCATTGAATTATCGTCCCTTTAAACGTCGTGTAATTGTATACTCGTACAATGTTGAATTAAACCTGTTTTGAAAGAAATAAAAGTTGAACGAGTGAAGTCATTTAAACGCCATTTTGTATCACTTCATTCAAACGCCATTTTGTATCATTGCTTACAAACGCCATTTTGTATCTCTACTGTGAGGAAGGGTGAGTGTTTTTCTTTTATTGTGTTTTAACAGACGATTTACGTAGATGCGTACAAACATAATTTTGATAGAAGTTCGATTGCACGAATGAAGTCGCGTGCATTTCATCTAGTATTTGGCGCGTATGGAAATGATTGCTTGACGATACTTTATTGTAGCATGACGTCATTGCAAAACATTTTTAAAAAGGGTGTTATTACATGTATGCCCATAACATACAAACGATATTGTTCGGATATATTTATTTATACAAACACAAATTATAGTTTGTTCTGTGCATTTTTTTACTTGCGTCATAGCTCCATTGCCCCTTACTAATGTCAAGCCTTCAAATATAATTCAACTGAATATTTGAATATCAATTTCTGTTGATAAAAGCGACATTATGTTTAATGAAGAATTATTGAAATTATTGGCAAGTAAAACACAAATTGGTGTTCCTTTGAATATAAAATAAATACCAAACAAATATGCAATACAATTGAGAATGAAAATGGGGAATATGCCAAAGAGCAAAAAACAGCCGAAAGCCACCAATGGGTTGTCAAATGTTAAAGGCGGATAAAATGTAAGAAATTAAAAAAAAGGCCGTGGATAAGCATAACATTAAACCACAGAACATTGGGTTAAAGTCCAAACAAATTATTTGTTTCCCTCACTTAAGAAAATCATAATAACATATAACGCGATTTCAGACAACTGACAGGCTTAGCTGGCTATTAAACCAAGTTTTATACACATTTTTTTTCATAAGGTATTGCGTATAGCAAATCAAGAATATGGCAGTTGTTTTCTATTCGTTTGATGTGTTTGAACTTTTGATTTTATCATTTGATAAGGAACTTTTTAATTTCTATTTTCTTGAAGTTCATTATTTTGTTATTTTATTTCATCATGTGTACCTCACTCTAGTGTCATATTTTGAGAAGGTTTTTTGCCGTTCCAGAGTACCTTAGATCAACTCTCGTTTAATTCAGTCTCTCGTTTGTGATTTAGTTATGAATGTAGCACGTTTTCGGTCTGTTCTTTATCTTTGCATGTATCATGTTTCTTTTTTCATACATCAAATTGTCAGTTTTACATCTACTTTTAAATGAGCCCTCTGGTTTTTTTTGTAAGATTCGTGTCTTTATTTTTATGTGGTGTTTTGTGTACAGTTATTTCTATGTTGATTGTTTTGTTTTTTGTCATGGCTTTGTCAGTTTATATTCAACTATTAGTTTTAATGTCCAATTGGTTCGTTTGCCTTTTTCTGTTTAAGTGTCTTATATATAAAGTTAGCCTCTTTTTTCATATGATCAGCATTTTACGTTCAAATTGTTTTTTTTATCAGGTTGCAGAAGCTTTATATATTTGTTATCTGTTTTGGGAAATCATGTGTTTGCAAAGTAGTAAAACACAATTGTTTTCACGACATAGGGTTTCAACCTTTACCCTCTAGGTACGATGGTTTAGTTATTTAGAGCGACTTCAAGGTACGGAAAAGAAAGGACGGTATTCGTCGTCTTTGTTGTCTTAATCTGCGATTTACAGTTTCAATTTATCAGCTTTTTTATATCTGGTTTTGAAAAGTCTCACAACTATCATGCAATGTATAAAAACAGTGTATTTTTAAAATTATATAGCAACTAAAAAGGAATATGACACTTGCTATAAATATATAAAAGCATTGTATTTAGCAAACCCCCTGCTACGACCATGCTATTCTTACAATGCACAAAAATATCATTAATAAGATGGGTCCAAGTTTTTACTCTTTCTATTCAAATTAATACATATATTTGAACAAAGACACTATATACTAGTATACATGCATAGTTACATCTACTTTCAATGTTGAACATCAACGCTTTGTGTACAATACACCTTAATTCTTTTGTGTGATCTCATTTTCAGAAGTCAGTGATAAACAGTCAAATCATGATTATTAGGGAGGAGCAAAAAGACTTATCATAGGCTTACACTTCATACATTGAACATTTACTAAATTAAAGTTGTCATGGCGAGTAATATGACAAAGGAAGAAGATAATTTTCTTCGCATTGTTTACTTAAATTACCGAGTAGGAACAACAGCGCTAAGGAGGTATTTTGACAGTGTTCATCCAAATTTGCCATCAGTTTTGTCATCTCCATCAAATAAGGCAATACTTTCAGACCTGTACAAACCACCCAGAGGCCAAAGGAAAATATTGTACCTGGAACAATGGAATACTTTGTATCCATCATCAGGTAATTTTCTCATTCGATTTAGAATATGAATGAAATGTAAAGTGGTAGATACTCAAGATGGTACTCTTATTTCTATAGGAAACTCATCATGTTAGCCTTTATACAAAATTTTAAAATGAATAACACTTTACCAATCTTGTCTTAATTTCGTGTTCTTATTGTATTAAGAAATAGATTAATTTTGTTAATTCTACAGTCATAAGACATTCAAAGAGAGTGGTGTAAAATGTTCCATATCATAAAAAGATAGTTTAAGGTTAAAAACTTTCTATTATGGTAAAATTCACATTTCATATTGGACGAGTAGCCATTGCAATGAATCATCACATTTGTTGTTATGGTAGCGTTACCTTGTTTAATAACGTAAAAATTGAGTGTTCGATGATACATGTATATCACAATTAACAGTATATGCAACCAGGTATCATTTATAATGTATTGATGAATTGCTAAACTATGCATTTCGTTCAAGGTTAATACATTTGGAAAGAAAATGTACATACTTACAATTAGAGACAGACAACAATTACCGAACTAATTTACAAATTGAGCAATGTATATGTAAATTACAAATAGAAAGAACCATACACGAATGAAAGGAATCATAAAAAAATGATTTTTTGGCATTAAGAAATCGCTAAAAGCATTACTGTCCTTGCATATTGTTAAAATAAGAAAAGCCCTTTGACTAGTTGTACACTTGAACATGAAATAGATAAGATATAAGTGCTAAAGCTGTGAGTGAATTTAAAGTTCGTCACATAGCAGTTCATGAGATAAAAATTAAAGAAAGATAACATATCCAACTGTTCATACTTTTTCCTAGGGTCACCTGTAGTTTCCTCTGCCGATTTGGATGTTACGTTGATGGTTTGTCTTCTACGAAATTTATCACCATATGTTTCACCACCAGCTTCAGGATTTGATGCGTTACCACTGTCAAATGATTTGTCTTATGGTGCGCACATAGCACGAATTAAGTATTATAGAAATGTCATTGTTTCGCATTCAAAAGATGGAAAACTATCAGATACAGTTTGCAACAGAATATGGATCGATTTGGAAATGGTAAGAATATTATTAGTTTGTATAGGACTGCAACATCTGTGCGTCGTCATCGGAATAGATTTGATTAGCGAAGAATTGATTGAGTTCAATTGAATGGATCTCTATGAATTTGTATAACAGGATTCCACACTACAAAAGGGAGGCTGGGTTTTATTCTGGGGGTTATGTTCCAAATTGTTTAGAATTGGGGGCCAAAAACAAGCAGTTTTCGTGTTTTAAGACAAACATTGTTGTATACATGTAAGTGTATGAATCTTTACGAAATTGTACCACAGGGTTCCAAATCTCATAAAGAAGGTTGGGATTGATTTGAGGGATTATAGCCCAAATCATTAGGAATTACGCACCAAAAAGGTGCCAAAGAAAATGGATTTTGTATTCGCGTTGCTAGACAATAACTTAAGTGTGAGTCTGTAGATCTCTATGAAATTGTACCACATGGTTTCACACCAAGAAAAGAAGTTTTGGATTGATTGTAGGGGTTATGAACCTAATCGTTGGGAATTAAGGGGACACAATACTTTTCTAATATTTGTTTTAATTTCTTATTTTTTCTAAAATTTCTCTTCGGTTTATCTCAAAGTTGTAAAATATAAGGGTTCAATAATATATGTTGAATCTTAACAATGCTTAACATATGTTCAGATTTTTTTTGGGCCCAACATAACAAGGAAGTCTAAATTGGATCCAAATTAAACTTTTTTTTTAGTTTAACGTTAATCGTGTTTTTAGCATGTTTCGATTTTCTACACTGTTGTCAAAATGAAAATTAAACCCTATGGAAAATGTTCTATAACGCGAAATTATCTCCCACCCTCCCCCCTTTTATGGAAAATTGAACCCCTAGGTACTTATTAATGCATTATAACAAGCTGGAAAATATATGCCAGTTTGTAAACCTGATATATGAAAGGTGTCGATTTTTCAAAGGTAAAGGTTGAATTGTCCATGCCTGAGTACAGATGTTTAAAATATTTTATAACATGTTTAATCCTTCCCAAGTACTTATTAATTATGTTAATGCTGTATTACTATATAACAAAAGTGGAGTTACTATGAATTTGAAAACATGAGGTCTATATGGGGGTTCAGTTTTTCATAGTCAGGGGTTCAATTTTCCATTGCTCAGTAAAATAAATTTTAATACATTTCTAAGATATTTTATTCCTACCAAGCATTTATTGATGGATTATAACAAAATAAAATAGCTAGAATATCTATTACAATATGAAAATCTAAGGTCTATTATTTCGATTAAACGCAGGAATTAACAGGAGATGAATATTATGATTAAAGAAGTACACTAAAAATTCATCTTGTGATATATAGGTTTGAAATAAATTACCAGTGACAATTCAATGAACACTTGGTTTAACATACACTTTCTGGGGGGCCATAACCGACTTCACTTAACACAACTCTATGTTATTGCCTACATTAATTTCCCGTAAACTTTGGTAGGTAGTTGTCTCCTTTGCAATCATTTCTTATCTCATTATTTAAGTATTACCTGCATGAAACATTAAATAAAACTGATGATTACTTTTCTTGATTTGTAAAATATTAACATGATTAATTCCTTGTTTCCATTTTAAAGGCGGTCCATGGTTTAGGAAATCAGCAAGATATTATAGATGCAAGTGATGCAAAATCTAAATGTTTGGACTACAACGCACTTAAAGAACTTGTAAATGTTGGTTTCAGTATTCATCGTAATCTGAAAAGATTAAATATCCATGGTAATAAAATAAAGAAGCTAAAATCAACTGTCAAAAATATGGAAAAAGGTAATATTTTATTTGAAAACAACAATCTGTGTGCACGACTCTATATGTTTTGTCTATACGTTCAGTCGCATGTATTCAGACAGTCTGCTTAAAATCTGTTTATATTTGTCTTGTTAACTACAATCATGAGCGATACTAAGCAATTACAATGCATTGAATGAATAAAAACAATGAATATTTCAATCTGGAATTATTTTGGATTCTAAAAAATTGTATGATGAAAACTAACCCAACTTAATAAGGTAAACCATCCGCGTATGGCTAATGTTACTTCATTTTATATATTTTAGTATTAACTTACTCATTCATAATTTTCCAAATTCCAATATTACTTGCTTAAAGTGGCATACATTTCTTTTTCTTTTTCAATTTTCCAGAATTTAAAATAAATCCAGATTCAAATATTTTCTTGGATAGACATTCATATCGTTTTCATAAGTACAAATATTGACATTATTTTGATTATTGTTTTATTTTATTTTTTTATATCAACAAAAGGAAAAATAAAAAATGTTATCGATATATACAGCTATGAGAGAAATGGTCATACATTCAGTCCATACCTACATTTTGACATTGCACGCAATCATGTTTTTCTCTGTCTGTTTATGATATCTTCACAATAAATCATCTGGGTGTGTACTGATTGAAATTTTAGTCTATGATATATTACAGTTATGTGTTCATCTATTCTTCTTTCTTTCTATCTGTAATATATATACACATCCATTTGTCTGTCCGAGAGTCCATCCGCCAACAGTTCGTGCTATAGCGTACTTTTGGTTAATCGATACTCACGCAATTTAAGTACAGCATTATGATTGATCGAAGAAATCTCTCTTTTAATTTCCCCCTAGTCTTGCACTAACACCAGACGAGTATGTCTTATTGAGTTTCTTAAAATATTACATTCTAAAATAGTATTTTATCCAAGAGTTATACGAATTTGACAGTCAGGAAATCGACCTTCATATAACATAGAGGCGTTCTCAATTTTATGTGTTAGTGTCATCTACTATATCGTGTATGCTTGGATCCTTTGTAGTTGTTTTATTTGTGAATTTTTTACCTTGAAAATTGTTTTATGGATTGTCATCCAAGAGTTTAAGGATTTTTAACAGTTATTCACGATTTAATGTTTTTTTTTTGCATCTGATTAATTGGCTTAAAAATATCCAACCTTATTCTTGAAACTATTTCAATAAGCTTTTCAACGGTGTTTCATGGGTTCGCAGATATTCATTTCATTAGTTGTTTTTGACTTTAGACCTTATTTTAGTACACGTAACTACAAGTTATCTCATATTATATCTGTACGCTATGGCTTATGTCTTTTTGTTAGTTGTGTTAATGTGATGTATGTAGATTCGATAAGTGAATCCTTTATAAACAGATTTTATAGTTTGTTTTAATATTTTGCTGTTACATCACTTTTCCATGTTAGTTGTAGGGTTGACCGGCTATATTTTTTTCTCATTTGAATTTTTTACATTAAAAGTTTGTAATTTCGATGCCTTTCGAAGCTTTCTATGTGGTATAAAACATAAATTCGTGTACTGCACAGATCTTAATTCTGTCCTAATTTTAGAAAAAGGACAACTAAAAGAGAAAATAATGAAAATGGAAATTGAGCAAGAAGAAGTTATACCAAAGAATATTAGAGGTATACTATTAGTTCATGGACATTTTATAGCTAACAGAGACTGTTATAATATACAATAGTATCAATACTGTAAGAAATGTTGAAATTATTTTTAACATTGATTACATTTCGTATCAGTATGTGTTTGTAGAGAATATACATTATATATTAATAACAGGACGATAAGCAAACACATATATATTACTCATTTACGAAAGGCTGGTAGTTGACTCTAACAGCAATGATATAGATCACAGTTTTATAACTATGAAATCAAAAGAAAAAAGAAAAAGAAATAATGCCATCGCAAAAAGGGTTCTGTTAATTTTTTTGGACAAATAAACTGCATTTTATTATGAGGCAGACTTCATACAGGAACTGTTTAGGAAGAAATAAAAGAAGTTAGCAATATCCTGTAACTCTACTTTCCGCTATCCTACCGTAGTCTAAAATCGTTCATCTTGTCAGTTCGTTAGGTATTTGTGTTTGAACTTAACACACGGGGAAACTCCGCATTGACGTCACTACGCTACTTCCGGCGTAGAAAAACAATGTAGAATACGTTTTTTCTGCACTTTTGAATAAAAAAACATTTCTGAAGGTAAGTTTTCATTGTTGTTCTCAATTATTGCTAAAAAATGCCAAATTTCTAATGCCCGTTTCAATCCCGACTTCCGAATGTCTAAAAACATTCTAGAACTTCACAAAATCCCACTTCCGGCCTCCATTGCTTTGTGTACATTCCATTCACCGTCATCAATTTTGTGGCAGGCAATACAGGTCAAGCAAATCGTATTTTTAGGAATTTTAAAATGACATGCTCCTTACGTCTTTCGCGATTTTCCCGCGAAAAAAGCCCAACCAAAATGAAAGGAAAACTAATTGAAAAAACGATGCCCATGCCATAATTTTGTACAGGAATATAGAGTAGGTTAATGAAAAATAATTTACATTTATTTTTCATAGAATTTTCTTTTTATTCATTATAAAAAGATCGATATTCTGACCATCATGACTGTAGATAAATATTCATACAGAATTCCACTGATGTCAAAAGGGATGGCAAAAAAAGAGTTTTCCTGTTGAATAAAACCCAAAATTATTGCGAACTATTTTGAAGCAATATCCCACAAAGAAATAACGTAATTGCCGTAGACTGGAAAATCCCCTAATTGACAGTAGAGCAATTTGATTGGGTAGAACGAATTGACATCACGTGATTTTGACGCCATTGAAATTTAAATGTAAACAAACAAGGTCAGAAGGTTCAGTATGGGACAGCATCGTACATTTAGTTACTGACAAATAATTATGAGTTACCAAGCTTGACAATGCATGGTAATAAAAAATGAAAGCTAAGTGTACAGAAAAAATAAGAAAAAAATAGCCTTAGGATAACGACTTATCATTACACCTGGAATAAAGATGATGTTCTTTCACAAAATAATTCAAAATTTTGTGACTATGTCGAACACATTTATCCCATTGAACTTGCGATAAAGGATACAACAGATACAGTTTAGTCTGCCTCATATCTTGACTTACCTCTAGAAATTGACAATGAAGGTCGGTTGAAAACAAAACTTTTCGACAAAAGAGATGATTTTAGCTTTCCAATTGTGAACTTCCCATTTCTAAGTAGCAACATTCCAGCAGTACCTGCATACGGTGTTTATATTTCCCAAATGTTTTGTCGTGTGTACTATTGTTTGTCTGTTTGTCCTTTTCATTTTTAGCCATGGCGATGTCAGTTTATTTTCGATTGGTGAGTTTGACCATCCCTCTGGTATCTTTCGTTCTTGTTTTATTCCATTGTTTTCTCTTATCATAAGTCATGTAAGAAATAGGATAATTCAATTGTGCATGTATAATCCTTGTTTGGTCTACAAGTCATTGGCTTCATTTCAAATATCGGTGTTTTAGAATTTTTAAATTTGCTCACCCTTTAAGTGACCTACCGTGTGTCCCTTTTCAAACGTCTCCTTACTAATGCCGGGTATCAGCAAAAGTATCTTTAATATGTCTTCTGTGTATATACGCAATGATAGGCACTTATTTAAATATGAGTCTGCATGCCTCATCTTTCTGAAAATTATTCCAGAACATTATTAACGCTGATAGACTTTCATCATCAACACAATGATGGTCAGATATTACCTTATTTGCATTGATTCCTGATAATGTTATGTTTATTTGATACTTTTTGTAAAACCATCATCTTAGAGACTTTCATCATCAATGATGATCAGATAAGCGGTCGAGTCATTTCAGCCTTTCATTCTTGTTGTTATATTCTAATTGGGACTTTTAAATAATTGATTGCAGAAACACCACAACCTCATAATTTATGTTATTTTTTTCGAAGGATTTTACAATTAGTTTTTTTTTTAATAGTACTGAGCTTTGGTTCACTAAGGCATTGTTTCGGTGTCTTCGCTAATTACAGTAAGTTATAGTATGTTCATTGAGGACTTCCAAACTCATCGGATTAAAATGTTGATGTAGGACTAAACACTATGTAAGAACTGGTAAAAACAATCAAGTTTCTGATAAAATGCAAAATTAATGAGGAGAAAAACTTTGTGAATGGTAGACCAAATATGAAAAAAAGATGTGGTATGATTGCCAATAAGAAAACTCTTCACAGGATACAAAAAGACACAGACATTATACAACTTTAGGTCACAGTACGGCTTTCAACAATGAGCATAGCCCATACCGCATTGCCGGCCTTAAAAGGCCCCGATATGACCATGATGACAAAGGTAAAACAATTCAAACGAGAAATATTACCGCCTAATGTTTGTACAAAATAATGAACGAAAAACCAATACTTAAAATTGCAACAAACGACAATCACTGAATTACAAAGTCCGTTTTATGAAACAAAGAAGCTTTAAATATCTTTTATTTCTTTACGATAAGTATGTTTTTATTTCTGTGGACAAAGCTTCAATTATTCTTGTCTGCGTATGTAAATCGTACTACTACAAGTGTCTTATAAAAAAATAATGAATACATGAGTATAAGGTAATCCCGCATACAGAACATTTCATTTGACAAGGATGAGATTGTGTCGATTCATAAGACCCTCATGGCATCAACGAACATTAAATTGAACAGAGAATCGGAGGACTTAGCTTGTTTGTTTTGGATACAAAAGCTTCTCAAAATAATTCCGTACAAACAACGGTTCTTTTCTCATCTGCATGTTCGACCACATAATTGTACATTAGATGACAAAATGCTTTTGGCAGTGGAATAAATGTCTTTACTCGCAAAGTGGTATTAACCAAAGGTGGATTCTAAAAAATCTCTAAAGGATTTCAGGATAATTTTTGAATATCATTCTTTCTCGGCAAATTAGTTTCATCAACACTTTTGATTTTTCACCCCAGTATACCACCATTCCGATTTAAAATTTAAAATGTGTCTAAATGATTTATCCACAATGCTTTTCAATTTCAAAAGGGTAGCATACGCTGTAAATTTATTACTTTGGTATGCCATACAGCAATTTTTTTTTTTAAATTTTATTACATTTACAATAGTCAGGATTTTACATTACCCTTTCAGCACCACATGACTTAAGTGTTAAAGATTTTCAAGGATATAACAACAAAAGACTATTGTGTTACCAAGATATAAGCAAACAAGAATATAATTTTATGAACATCTCTGTTTGTCTATGTGTCTCTCCTTTCTTTCTCTCTCTCTCATGAGGTTAAAATGTGATGTGCATGTTGTTTGCTCTCTTTAATAAATAGGTCATGAAGATATATATTGATACCAACTGTTGTTAGACTTCCATTCAGAATAAATAATTATAAGGGGCCAAACAATTTTTAAGTTCAAAAACTGTGTTGTATTTTCTTGCATACTTCTAAGCTATAAAAAAAAACCATTAAAATAAGCTTTCGTCTACAAAACCTAGAAAAAAGTTTGTTTTTGTTCAATGTTCACATATATGGTTTTAAGACAAGCAAATAACACATTTAAAACAAGTCTGATTTCACTTGACAATCATAAAATATGTCCAATAGTTGTATCTTAACATCTACATAAAGAACATAATTTTGTGTTTTTGATTTCAATCTTGAATACAAATGTAATTGTAGGAATAATCCTATGTAAAAACTTATATTGGAAATTATACAGATATGTATCACTACAACCTTTCTGAAGTATACATAATTAATTCTTCCAGTCTTCAATGTTATAATGAAGATTATGTTAAACGTGAACTAAAAGGTACAGCATGCTACACAGATGATTACGTGATCACTATGATGGAGTTTCTTATTGACAACATATTTGTTGAATTAGGTGGTAGACTGGTTCAACATTTTTTTGGTATTCCTATGAGAACAACATATGCACATCTCCTTGCCAACATCTTCTTATTTTCATATAAGTCGGAACTCTTCAGACACTTTCAAAAACAAGAAGATAAAAGCAGCCAGATAATTTAGTTACACATTCAGATACGTTGATGAAGTTGTTTTCATTAATAATCCAAACTTTTCTGATTGGATTCCTTGGGTGTGAAAATGTGAAATCATTTACAAAAAAAACGTGCTCTGATAGTGTATGACTGTTCCAATTTATAAAATGTAATTTATATAACTCGTCAACTGTTCATTCTAATTAATTACGCATTATCTAATTGTAGACCAAATAAAAAACCACGTTAAAGACTGGGAAAAAAATGATAAAATGTTTGTGTCTACAAGAGCAAGTGAATACGTCCTTGAGTGTTTAAAGACCAACAGTTGTTTGACCTTAACTGCCCCATCAGGAGTGGGCAAATATTTTATAGCAAGACACACATCACTAGCTTTACAGAAAAGAGGGTACCAAATAATACCAGTGAGAAAACCAGATGATATCAGAGATTATTATCAACCTGGCAAACAGACAGTCTTCATCGTAGATGATATTTGTGGAAATTTCACTGCCAACCAACAGCAGATTGAAAACTGGCAACAAATGTTACCTGTAATAAATACAATTATTGCAGACAAATGTTGTAAGATTATTGTATCGTGTAGGTTACAAGTATATACAGATGATAAATTTAATGTATTAGAACCTTTTAAATCCTGTGAATGTAATTTAATGTCAGATAACCTATGCCTCACAGATGAAGAAAAAAATATTATGGCAAAAACTTATATTGGTGCAAGCTTGGACAATATTGATAAGTTATCACAAAATAGTGAATTCTTTCCCCTTTTATGCTATTTGTTTCAAAAGCAAAAACATGAAGATGTTAAAGATTTTTTCAAAAATCCGTTTATTGTCTATCAAAATGAGCTGGACAGTTTAAGTAGGTGTGGTGTTGAAGGGAAGAATAAAATATGTAGTCTAGCTTTAATAGTTCTCTTTAATAATCAACTGACAGACAAATGGTTGAAAGGAAAAGTGACAGAAAAACAACGACAAATACTGGAAGACACATGTGAAGCTTGTGGATTGAACAGGAGTACTTCCAAGGCAGAACTGAGAGAGGCCCTTCTCACTCTAGATGGTACATTTGTATATAAACAAAATGGTAAACATAAAACTGTACATGATAAATTGTTTGACTTCCTTGCTCATTATTTTGGTCAGAAAATGATAGAGTGTTTAATAGACCATGGTGAAAGTGATTTAGTCCATGAACGCTTCATATGGAGTAAATCACCAGATGACAAGAACAGTAACATAGACTTCATTATTGAAACATCAGATGATTTTTTAGATTTATATTTAGAAAGGTTTATAAAGGACTGGTCAGCAGGAACAGTGAGAGTTGTATTCGAAAATAACAATATGAAAATACCGTCATTCAGACAACAGCTTTTACAACACTTAAAACAACTGGATAAATCACTACAAAAAACTTTAGCTAATGCCAATGATACAATGTTACCAAAAGACCACTTTGGATCAGGTGATACCCCTCTGATAAGAGCTTGTTATCATGGTTATACTAGTATGGTACAATGGATGTTACATAATGATGTAGAAGTGAATCAATGTCGAGACGATGGGGTTACTGGACTGTTCATGGCAAGTCAGAACGGACATACTGAAATAGTAAAATTGTTGTTAGAGAGGAATCTTAATATTGATCTATGTGACGATGATGGCCGTAGTCCTCTGTTCATGGCAAGTCAAAATGGACAAACTGATATCGTAAAGTTGTTGCTAGAGATGAGACCTTATATTGATTTATGTGACGAAGATGGCTGGAGTCCTCTGAACATAGCAAGTCAGGAAGGACATACTGAAATAGTAAAGTTGTTGTTAACAAGGAATCCTAATATTGATCTATGTGACAAAAATGACTGGAGTCCACTGAGGCAGGCTAGTCAGGAAGGACATACTGAAATAGTAAAGCTGCTGTTAGAGAGAAATCCTAATATTGATTCATGTGACAAAAATGGTTGTAGTCCACTTTACTCTGCAAGTCAGAATGGACATACTGAACTAGTAAAGCTGTTGTTAGAGAGAAATCCTAATATTGATCTTTGTCAAAAGGATGGAGGTAGTCCTCTTTACATTGCAAGTCAGAATGGCAATACTGAAATAGTAAAGTTGTTGTTAGAGAGGAATGTTAACGTTGATCTATGTAACAATGACGGTGTTAGTCCACTTTGCATTGCAAGTCAGAATGGACATACTGAAATAGTAATGTGTTGTTAGAGAGGAATCTTAATATTGATCTATGTGACAATGGTGGCTGTAGTCCTCTGTTCATGGCAAGTCAAAATGGACAAACTGATATCGTAAAGTTGTTGCTAGAGATGAGACCTTATATCGATTTATGTGACGAAGATGGCTGGAGTCCTCTGAACATAGCAAGTCAGGAAGGACATACTGAAATAGTAAAGTTGTTGTTAACGAGGAATCCTAATATTGATCTATGTGACAAAAATGATTGGAGTCCACTGAGGCAGGCTAGTCAGGAAGGACATACTGAAATAGTAAAGCTGCTGTTAGAGAGAAATCCTAATATTGATCCATGTGACAAAAATGGTTGTAGTCCACTTTACTCTGCAAGTCAGAATGGACATACTGAAATAGTAAAGCTGTTGTTAGAGAGAAATCCTAATATTGATCTTTGTCAAAAGGATGGAGGTAGTCCTCTTTACATTGCAAGTCAGAATGGCAATACTGAAATAGTAAAGTTGTTGTTAGAGAGGAATGTTAACGTTGATCTATGTAACAATGACGGTGTTAGTCTACTTTGCATTGCATGTCAGAATGGACATACTGAAATAGTAAAGTTGTTGTTAACAAGGAATCCTAATATTGATCTATGTGACAAAAATGATTGGAGTCCACTGAGGCAGGCTAGTCAGGAAGGACATACTGAAATAGTAAAGCTGCTGTTAGAGAGAAATCCTAATATTGATCCATGTGACAAAAATGGTTGTAGTCCACTTTACTCTGCAAGTCAGAATGGACATACTGAAATAGTAAAGCTGTTGTTAGAGAGAAATCCTAATATTGATCTTTGTCAAAAGGATGGAGGTAGTCCTCTTTACATTGCAAGTCAGAAAGGCAATACTGAAATAGTAAAGTTGTTGTTAGAGAGAAATCCTAATATTGATCTTTGTCAAAAGGATGGAGGTAGTCCTCTTTACATTGCAAGTCAGAATGGCAATACTGAAATAGTAAAGTTGTTGTTAGAGAGGAATGTTAACGTTGATCTATGTGTCAATAACGGTTGTAGTCCACTTCTCATTGCAAGTCAGCAAGGACATACTGAAATAGTAAAGTTGTTGTTAGAGAATTCTCCTCGTATTGATCTCTGTGACAATATATATGTGTATAGTCCTTTGGGGAGGGCAAGTCACACAGGACATACTGATATAGTAAAGTTGTTGCTAGAGAAGAATTCTAATATTGATCTATGTGACAAAAATGGCTATAGTCCACTGAGACAGGCTAGCCAGGAATGTCATACTGATACAGTAAAGTTGTTGTTAGATAATTCTCCTCGTATTGATCATTGTGACAATATATATGGGTATAGTCCTTTACATACGGCAAGTTGTAAAGGACATATTGATATAGTGAAGTTGTTGCTAGAGAAGAATTTTAACATTGATCTATGTGACAAAAATGGTTGTAGTCCACTGAGGCAGGCTTGTCAGGAAGGACATACTGAAATAGTAAAGTTGTTGTTAGACAGGAATCCCAATATTGATCTATGTGACGCAAATGGTTGTAGTCCATTGGATATAGCAATTCAGAAGGGACATACCGATATAGTGAGATTACTAAAAGAGAAGAATTCAAATATTGATCTAGGTGAGGATTGACGTTTGGAAATATGTTGTTGGTTGGATGTTTTGTTTCATCTGATGCTTTTCGTCCAATTAAGTCTGTCGTTGTTTGATATTTACTGCAATTTATCCTATTCTTTCTTCCCATGTTGGATATTCATTTCATTATTCTGTCTATGATTGATATCTCTGCACTATATTTAATTACATTTGCCTAATTTTTTATTTACCTTGCTTTTCGTCTATGACATGCTTACTTATTTCTTTGATAAATACTGCTATTTATCAAATTACTTCTGACTCTGCTATTCTCCCCACGACGTCTTTGTCTGTTTGATATCTTTTGTTATTCATCATATTACTTCTGTGTCATTATGATATCGGTTGATATTTATCCCATCATTTTTGTCTCTGTTAGATATCTACTGACATACCTCCCTTTACTACTGTCTTGACTTTATAGCGAAGAACAGAATAGACATATTTGATTTTGATGTGCAGTAAAACCAATTTGTAGATGCAAATAAATATAGCAGGTACCACAGTCAGTTAATCTTGCAATTCTATTATTGTTTATTTGTTCTTCAATGTTTTCTAAAGTCAGACATCGCAATAAATCATTGCATATTTGTTATAATTTTTCATTGTTTTTTTAAATCATATTTTTCGTACCAAATTGATGCATGTTTCATTTATTGGTCATTAAAACCATTGTGTTGGTGCCAATTAATATAACTGTTCAACACTCAGTGAACATCGCAATGATATTATCTTTTTTTGTGCTTTGGTTTGATTATAATTTACCTGTTATTTTTCATTGTTATTATCTTATGTTTCATAAATCAAATATAGCAAAACCATTCTGTTGATGCCATTTAATATAACTGTAAATTTGAGGTTCTCTTTCGTGTCTGTATACAATATTTTTTGTTTGTTTACAATGCATTATGGTATTACTCTGTGTAAGCGGCTGTAATGGGACCTATATTTGCATACTGTATACGTCATTATATCTCTTGTGGTGAATTGTCTTATTTGCAATCTGACCATAGTTCATTTTGCAGTTTGTCTAAAGATTCTAATCATGTATACATATTTTATTATGATTTCTTGTTTTTTTTTTGTATTATGTTCTTAACAGTGCTTGTAGTAGGATTCTTTGTTCCATAATGTAATTTTATATTTCATTTAAATTTTGCTTGAAATGTTTTACTGTTTTAACTTCTTAAACATAATACGTATTAAATCAACATACGTTTTATAAAACTTGTGTTGTTGGATTATTCATTACATGGAGCGTGTGACTATAATATTTTCTTCATATTTTCATTTGATGATTTTTTTTTTCTTTTTTAACTATAAATGTTGCTTTCTGTCTTTCTACTCTACGTTTTGTACATGAAACACATTTACATCAAGCTTACACATTTTCTGATATTCATAGGGACTTCCGTTCTATTTTCCTCGGAGTTCAGTATTTTAGGATTTTACTTTTGCTTTCATTACTTGTCTTGTAACATAATTTACTTAATGGAGCGTGTGGTAGAAATATGTGTTTATACTGTCATTTTACCAATTTGTTTATACAATCAAAATTGAAAAAAAACTTTTACAAAAATCTGAATAATGATAGCCTTTAGTGTTCACACTTTGATGTAATAAAACAAAAATAGTAACTAATGCTAAAAAAATGTAATTAATATTTGATTCTTCTCTTACATCTAGGATATAAGAATTGTAGAAACATGTTAAGAAACTCATTATAGTGATTTGTTAAAAATTCTAAGAAGCTTATATATTACTTGCTTACATTTTCTTTAAACTCAAGACAGACCGTTTAATTAATTTTGTCTATTTGTATTAATGACATTCGGCCCTCTTTGAAAAAAGAGCAAGCTTTTGAAAAGACTTTTATAAGTTGATAGTTTATTAATACAGAATTTGAAAAGCAATCAAATAAATCTGTATCCTTTTTTTTTTATAGATATTTTTTATACATTTGTACAGTTTGTTTTTTTGGTGTGTTACATTTCGGTGTTGTGTCTCTGTTGTGTCGTAGTTCTCTTATATTTGATACATTTCCCTCAGTTTTAGTTTGTAACACGGATTTGTTTTTTTTTTTTCTCTATCGATTTATGAATTGTGAAGAGCGGTATACTACTGTTGCCTTTATATACTAATTATTGTTATAATTGATAAATACTGATTGCTATCTTTTTTTCATTGTCATGAAATTTATATATAGTTCATATTTGTAATAAAAATATTTAGTTAATAAACATTATTCAGAATGGAAATATTTATTAGCTTTATATATATTAAACATTGTTCTTACTTTTTTCTGTTATTCTGGATTTATTACTTTTCGTTTGATACCAATTTTCATTGATTTCGTGAATACAAGTAAACCACGAAAATAAATGTATAAACAATTACAAATTTTGTATAGGGTTTTATGAAGAATAAAGCAAAACCACGAACTCAAATATCCACGAAAATGCAAGTTTTCCTCTGAAAATTAGTACCGGAGAAAATAAATGAATCCATAGTATGTATCAATGTTCAAATCACTAGTAGAAAATGACATTCTTTTCACTTGCGATATAATTATGAAAATTACCTCCCTTTGATAAGTTCATGTCTATGTCAATTTCGAAAGTTCAAGATATTTAGATTTTTTTTATTATTATTTCAGTTAATTTTTTTAAGAATTATTTAGAAATGTCTGCAACAATTCTAACTTCTTTTGCTAACTGTCAAACCCAATGTTTTGTTACATTTCTGAGATAAAAGATTCAATTATTTGTTTGGAATTGTAATCATCAAAGTGTTTTTAGCGTCAATTTTGAAAGTATTTGATAGATAAACTTAAGAAAGACTGTTAAGTCAAAGCTGTTATCTCAAACGCAGATTGAATAATAATGTATTGATTGTGTAATGTTTTTTTATGTTGTAAATAGTGAAATTATAAAGAAATAGTCCAATTGTGTTTGAAGAATGTCTTAATATGAATTGACAATCAGTTATTTCATGATAGCAGGGGATATAAGTTTACCAAAAAAAAAATAAAAAAAATAAAGTAAAATTTTTTTTTTTAATATAATGTTTGAAAGTAATGTTTAGTTGTATATTGTGTTGTATAACATGTAAAAAGTTGGGTAAAAAATATTCCAATCTTTTATGATGAAGGACTAAATCTGATTTGGTAATCATCATGGTCATGCAATTCGTAATTGTCAGGTAAAACAATTTGAAAGAAGAAGCGTGTTAGTTTGTTAAAAGGAGATTTGAATCTATGGCAATGCAAAGGAAATGATTAAGAAATTAAATATTGGTTTAGGAACTGCAAAATTACATTATATAAAAGAAGTTTTATGAAAATGAAAAAAAGCAACTAAGGCTATGCTGAGAATGTTCACTCCTTTATTTCCAAGTAACAAGTTTTTTAAAAAGACTGTTATAAATTGATAGAATATACATAAGGGATTTCAAAAATTAGACAAACAGTCCATATTCTAGTTTTTGAGATATAACGAATTGAAAATGTAGCTGGAAATGATTCTAACTCAATTTTCATACAGTTTACCTGTTCAAAGTTTCTTTTCAAATACTATGAAAAAATAATAATGATTTTACAAAATTTTCACAAATTGCTCTTTAAACTATATTCAATAAAATTTTGAAAAGAAAAGTATTAGCGTGCAAATGATTTATTGTCAATACGTTGATAAAGCTTTGGAACTCTGAATATCTAATATTGTTTTTATGGTCTGTACATATGTAATTATTTGAATGTTGAAAAAATAAAACATTAAAAACGATGAATATGTTTGTTGTGATATGTTTTATGAAAGCAACCTTAGCCTGACCCAACCTCGACCATCCTTTAGTATGTGTCAGCTAACCGACCCCTTACAGTAAACCAAGGGATGAAGGTCAAATTGCATACTACGGTGTACTTTATCCTTGTCAAACCAAAATTAGAGGACGTTGAATGACTTTCAAAGAGACTTGGGTGTTTAGAAAAAAATAAAAATAACACGTTTCATAGTTTCTTGCGTCCGAAGCGCTTTTCTTGATTTACCTTCATCAGGAACGACCAAAGCCAAACAATTAAGATCCGAAGATGTATAAGTACCGAAACCGTTGAAGAGCTTTATGTCAAAAATACCTAAAGTAAATAGCCAAATTCATCTAAAGCCAACTTTGCCTGAGAGGGAGTTAAAACCTTAATTTCTTAATAATTTATCATTTTATAAACGGACAATTTAGTAAAGTTTGTTCAATCATGTCAGTACCAAAATGCTGACTACTGAGCTAATGATACCCTCGGAGACTGATATTCCACCAGCAGAGGTATCGACCCAGTGATGTAAAAAAATGAAATAACACTTTTAACAATTTCTTGCGTCTGAAGCGCTTTTCTGGATTTACCTTCATAAGTAACACTCAAAGCCAAACATTTGAAATCCGAAGAGATGTTAGTCAGTGTCTGTTAGAGAGGAGACCCAGTTATCTAATCATTTTCTGTTATTTTCTCAAAACAGTTCAAAGGCTGATAGGATTTTGAGGGAGTCTTTTGATTTTTGCCTAATTCAAAGTCAGGAGTAAATTTTGACAATCAATACCTATGATAGTTTACTTTTATAAATTGATATTTGGAATGCAAATTGTCTCATTGGCACTCATACCACATCTTCCTATATCTACAAATTATTCGAAACTTATGATATGAAGATATATCCCCCTTTCTCTGGAAGGCATTAGTGTTCTTATTTTTTTCTCCTGCCGATCGTATGTTAAGATATCGCCTTCGTCTAAAAGTCAGAACATAATGTGGCATCAATCCACAATTTTTTCTCCGACAATCGACGATCGAAAGAATATAAATCATCCTCATCTACAATTCAGAGGTGGGATGTTATAGTCAATCCGCGACTGCTTCCATGATGATCTTGTGAATAGAGAATTCATCGTCATCTAAAAGTCAGAGGTGGTAGGTAATAGTCAGTCCACGATTGCTTCCATGATGATCAAATGAGTGGAACTCATCCTTATCTACAAATCAGAGGTAGTATGTTGTAGTCAATCCGCGACTGCTCACGTGGCAATCAAGTGAATAAAAATCATTGTCATCTACAAGTCAGAGGTGGCATGTTCTAGTCAGTCCGCGACTGCTTCCATGACGATCTAGTGAATAGAAATCATCGTCCTCTACAAGTCAGAGGTTTTATGATATAGTCAGTCAGCCACCGCTTTCATGACGATCTAGTGAATTGAATCTTCGCCATCTACACTTCAGAGGTGGGATGTTATAGTCAGTCTGCGACTGTTTCCATGACGATTAAGTGAGTGGAAATCATCCTCATCTACAAGTCAGAGGTGTAATGTTATAGTCAGTCCGCCACTGCTTTCATGACGATATAGTGAATAGAAATCATCGTCATCTATACTTCAGAGGTGGAATGTTATAGTCAGTCTGCGACTGCTTCCATGACGATCAAGTGAGTGAAAATTGTCCTCATCTACAATTCAGAGGTGGTATGTTCTAGTCAGTCCGCCACTATTTCCATGACGATCTAGTGAATAGAAATAATCGTCATCTACAAGTCAAAGGTGGTATGTTATAGTCAGTTATCCACTGCTTCCATGACGATCTTGTAAATAGAAATCATTGTTCTCTACAAGTCAGAGGTTGTATGTTATAGTCAGTCCGCCACTACTTCCATGACGATCTAGTGAATAGAAATCATCGTCATCTACAATTCAAATGTGGTATGTTATAGTCAGTTAGCCACTGCTTCCATGACGATCTTGTGAATAGAAATCATTGTCCTGTACAAGTCAGAGGTTGTATGTTATTGTCAGTCCGCCACTACTTTCATGACGATCTAGTGAATAGAAATCATCGTCATCTTCAATTCAAAGGTGGTATGTTATAGTCAGTTAGCCACTGCTTCCATGACGATCTGATGAATAGAAATCATCCTCATCTTCAAGTCAGAAGTGATATGTTATAGTCAGTCCGCGACTGCTTCCGTGGTGATCTAGTGAGGATGAATCAATGTCATCTACAAGTCAGAAGTGAAATGATATAATCAGTCCGCCACCACTTCCATGACGATCCAGTGAATAAAAATCATCGTCCTCTACAAGTCAGAGGTGGCATTATATTGTCAGTCCGCGATTGCTTCCATGACGATCAAGTGAGTAGAAATCATCCTCATCTACAAATCAGAGGTGGTATGTTAAAGTCAGTCCGCGACTGCTTCCATGCCGATCTAGAGAACAGAAAGCAGCGTCATCTACATGTCAGAGGTGTAATCACTAGTAACTCGAATTTAGCTTGAACGGACAGAAACGCCTTACCGGCATTTAAAAAAGATTAATGAAAATTGAATAGAGATTGACAAAAATTAAAAATTATTTTTAATGCATTTCAATCAATATCCAATCATTTTAATACCAGTCAAGTAGATTCCCTAGCGGTAAAACAAGAGAATTTGAGATCTGGTTAAACTGTGTCAAACTAATTAGCCACGCCCCCGTTAAACGGAATCAAACTGCTGTTAAGACCTTTTAAACTTTAAAGTGTCCGCCTTTTTGTAAGGTAAATCATTCAAGCAGAACAGCATCCTCGTGTATCTATATTTAACACGCTCCGAGCGTTATCGATATTTAACTGGTAGTTAGTTTTATATACAATATGTTTTATATATGTTTTCCAATATTTAATGTAAATATATGTAATGTTTTATATGCATATTAGAATGTATAATGTTATACAAGGGGTAAGACTTTAATAAAATTCTTAATCTGAATATATATAAACGGCATGCTTCACAATCAAAATAAACGAAAAATACATATACACTGTAACTAAATTTATAAATATTGATGCACGATTAAAAAAGCACAAAGTGTCAATCTGTTAAAAAATAAAATAGCTCTTTATATCAAATTATTCGTTTTCAATATTGTTTACTCATATGAAAACTCGTGGCATGTAAGTAAGGTATCATGGTCTTTTAAATAGACTTGCGAAAAATAAAAACCGGAAAGATTACAAGAAAGTCGTAATTGTGCTCATTACAAACATAGAAGTGATATTTTTTTTTTAATCAAAAGACAATACATAGATTTGAATTACATTTGAAAGGTGAAATGATCACTTATATATCTTTTTAAATGTGTCCTTGTTGTATTCGTAGAATTAATGTATTACTGCATATTTTCCGTTTTTCTTGTTCTGTATTCCTTTATTGACGTACTCGTACATTTAAATGAAAATTGAAATGGGGTAACGAAGGGACTATCTTTATGTCCGCATGTAGAATATTTCTTGCAATAAATGTACAATTGACGAACTGGACTGGCTATTAGGCCCTTGCACGGTCGGTCATGGCCCAAATGGAATATTAAACAAAAAACCTTATCTTTATATTTTCGGCATTCAAAAACGTGTTTAAGACCAACAGGTAAATTAAACATTGCAAAGTTCGTCGGATAAAAATCAAACATTTCTTTCCGCAATGTTTCTGTCATATATAATTGTAAAAGGCATATTTTAGCGGCAATTATTTTATAAAAAAGTTAATTGGCTATTCTAACTTCACAAGTTTAATCTAGATGCTCACGTTGCAGTCCACGTTTAATATTCAAATACATTTTATTGGTGGGGATTTCATAATGTGGACGAATTGTTCTATAAATTCTTTTGAACATAATTGCGGAAAAGGCCTGTTTAAGTGCGAGAAGGAAACACGTTTTCTTTTTGCGGAAACGTGAACGAAGGATCGTGCTACAAATAAAGACCTACTATTGTTTGTCAATAACTCAAATTTACAAAATAGTGAAATATAACTGATGATCAATGTCAAATTTATTGGAAAGTTTTGTGATCATGACACCACCTATGTTATGTACTATAAATACTCGAATTTGTCAATTATACCATATCTTCTTATTTGTAAATTAATAAATTTTAACAAATACGAAAATGAAACGAAAAGTTAAAGACCAAACAGCCTATTGTTTATGCGCATCAACTAACGCAACTTGGTAGTGACATAAAAGCTCTTTGACGTTGTTTCTTGGCAATGAAAAAAACGTCAAATTATAACGTCCTATTTCGCGTTTTTCACGGATTCCAACATGGTGCACGCTTAAAAATTCGTCTCCCAAGAAAAGAGGAATTAAACGTCGAACTGATATGTTGTGGAAATTTAACACAAATGGACACAAAAGATACTCCACTATATTTAACCTTCGTTCTAATAAAAACAATAAAATATAAATTTTGATCTCGACTTTTTGCGCCGATCTGCATTTCATTTTTTTTATTCTTTCACATGCGTAGATTTTGTCTTACATTTCCGCCGATCTGCATTTAATTTTTTTTTTATTCTTTCAATTGTGTAAATTTTGTCTTTCATTTGCGTCGATTGTGTACAGGTTACCGGGGTTATTAGATAGGTGAAAGTTTTTTTATAACCAATTTATGTTTTCTGGTCTGTGCGTCCGTTCGTCCGCTCGTTCGTTCGTCCGTCTGTCCCGCTTCAGGTTAAAATTTTAGTCAAGGTAGTTTTTGATGAATTGAAGTCATATCAACTTAAAACTTAGTACACATGTTCCCTATGATTTGATCCTTTTAATTTTAATGTCAATTTTTCAAAATTTTCAAAATTGAGTATTCAGAAGGTCAGGCCGATAAAAAAATATTTCTAGAAGTTTTGACATACTGGCAACGTATGCATGTAACTGATGTCTGGATGATTATCGTAAAATAATGTTAGATCGTGCAATGAATTTAAAATTTATTTATACTGCATATTTGACAAAATCTTCTAATTATGACAAAGGGTCATTGTCGTTTGTCATTTGTTTCATTTCAAATTGTCTTAAGAAGTAATGGTAAACATTTCGCCTGATCTCACTGAAGATTAACACTTTAGGTTTTTTTTGCTTTGTTTGTATATTTTGTGATAATGTCCAATTGAATTTAAATATCATATAAGGTTTACATACCTATATATGAAGATAATATTAATTACATAGCTTGAATAAACATTTATACAAACAAAGCAAGGAAGCCAACCAAAGTTTCACCCTACATGCAGTAGGAAATTAGCTGTAAGGCAAAACATATAAAATAGTTGTAAATTTAACTTAACATGACAAAAACAATTGCGCCAAGGATAATATCCAACATAAAATCTCTCCCTTTCATTTAGCTAATAAAAACTATGACCGGAAAGATTGAAAACAAATTTCGATTTTCAATGCAAGCAACAATTTTAACTTTTTTTTAATTTCCAAAATTAGCAGTTTAGATTTATAATATTTTATCCTGTTGGAGAAATCTTACTTTGTAGTTTTCAACAGAAAATTATTTCTAAACTAATTTTTGAATTAAAACTTTTTGTAATTTATATTACTGTCTGGTTTATTCAAAACACGTGAGGGAGTAATAACAGGGATTGTATTTCATGATAGATGTATAACGTTTTAGAATCAAAAACTTTAATTCATATATCATACCTATAATTTTAATTTCCTTATATCTTAAATATTCAGAAATAATGAGTTCACAAACTAGATGGAATAATTTCTATACGTTCGTCTTAGTCGGGAAATATAATGGTATTAGAAGTCCGTCCATGCTTGTGCATGTCCGTCTGTCAACAGTAGAAAATGAGTTCGTTACGGCAAACTTCTGAAATTGACGCGAAAAAACCCACACACATATATATAGTCTGATATAGTCAAATACTCTGTAGTTAGCCAGTGCCATCTTTCATTTCTTTTTTTTTTCAATAATTTTGCTAATGAGGGGCAGAGGACAAAAACAGACTTTCCTAACAAAAGCGATGAGAAAGGTTATTTCAAACAGTTTTCCATTCCGACGGATGGGGTTTCTGAAGGTTATTATTGTGCGGCAACAACATCATAAGATCTGATACTGACACGTGCATTTAATCTCTTGCATTACCGGATAATAAAGTAGGTTAATATAGTTGTTGGTCTTGGAAATTTAAATGTGGGTTTCAAACATCCAATTTGCGATCGTTTTCAAATAGTGCGCCAGCAAGGAAAGTTTGTACTATGACGTCAGATGCAATGTTCTGAAGAAAGACAACTCTTTTCTTCAACACGAACGAGAAAAAAACTTGAAAATTACTCATAACTTTTTTCAAAAGTCGGTGACATACACTTTTTTTGGCTTTATTTTGAAGAGTACACATGGCACTTTCCTTCTTGAAATTATTATGTAGAAATCACTGGTAGATATTTTTTAATACTGGAAACGTTTTTCGTTTTTACGTTTTATTTTTGGCGGGAATGAAATAAATCATATTTTTAAAGATCAAAACAATACGAGTCTTAAACCTCGAACCTGTATTTGATAGATACAAATCTACTGTTAAACGTGAAACAAGAATTATGCTTGTAGGTTTGATATAAAGGATTTTTTGGAGAGTTTATATAACAAGCAAATATTATGTTAATATTCGGGAAAACACGAAACTAAGGTTGCTATAGCGATAAAACTAAGTCGGTGACCGCCAATTTTTTTCATCATATTTTGTTCCTCAAATCATGAAATACCTTCACACAAAATTTTAAGGAAAAATTACTGGTAGAAATAAATAGGCTGTTTGGTCTTTAAGTACTGTGTCCATGCATGTGCCCCCATGGGACGAAGTGACTTAATTCTTGCTTCAACATGCATCTTTACTTTGTTCCTCTTATGAGATCCTCATTTATTAGTCAATTTTATCGTCAGTTTTTTTTTATGAAAGAAATTTCTAGTGCAATAAATAATATTTAATTCCAACCAAAGACTTGAGGAATTAACAATTTATTGAGATATTTTACATCGAAAAATTTGAAAAATGTTTAGTTTGTACTCCTTGTCAATAATAATGGATAGTTCAAAACATTTAGATACTAATTTACAATTCGACATGCATTGTGATATATGTCACTGAACGTTACATTCCATGATTAATTTCGTCTTCATCAAATATTGTTGTTGGTTTCTTTTTTCTTTTAATTTAATATACATGAATACATTACAAGTTATTCCTATGCAATCTCATTTAGATATTTAATGCAAAGTAAATTTTAAAGATGAAATCTCATTAGTTCGATAATGCTTAAAACTAAATAAAAACCTGGGAATATTTGTATATAACTGCTATATTTCAAATCCCTGACATTATTTTGTGTAAATGAAGAAAGGAAAACAATGATCGCTATCTAAGTAAATCTACGTCTCAATCCAGCCCCATAAAGATATAACAGAATATTCAAGATTTCCGACTTTTCTTAAATATAATTGCCAATGAAATAAACTATGCTGGAGTTTTCAAATTAGCCAAATTAATTTGTGTGTGTATTTCTAACCACTGAAACCGTAACACTGCCGTAGTGCACGTCGATTGTATCTGTAACAGGAAGGCGTGCAGTAACCATGCTACCTAAATACTTAGTTAAAAAAGTACATAACAACACTCTCTTTGAGCTTAATACACTTACGAACATACTTCCTATTTTGCATGGATTGGTAGTAAATGCTTCTTTTCACCTTGAGTCCTTGAAAGGAAAGTTCGCCAAACAATAAAACTTGATATTATGTCCATTCTGTATAAAAATGCTCAAATTCATAACTATTAAAGTTTTATTCTGCTAGATAATTATGAAGATCACCATCGATTTTAAATTAAGAGTATCACTTCTCTGCATGCGACCATTTTATCATCATCTTCTCCGTTAAGAAACCAAAAAGGACCAGAACTACAGTAACCTAATGTAGTCGTAATTGCGTGACGGCACGGTTGTTTTATCAGACTAACTAACTTGATACGGAAAATGTTAATTCCCATGGTCTGTCGTTTTAAAACTTTTTTTTTTTTGGGGGGGGGGGGGGGGAATTAGTTGAAAAGTCAAAGTTCAAAGTCATAGTCAAAGTTTCTGTGGAAAGACCTATTGTTTTTCTTCTGATTATTTTTTTTTCTTCCGCCAAATTTTGTTCTTGCGATAAACATTTGTTTCTCAATATGTCGCTTAGATATTTGGTATATGATATCGAACAGTTTATGCGCTTTTGAAATTTACCCTGCGTAACCGAATACTTTTCTTTGTAGGAGTTATCTCCCCAAACACTGTTTTTCTTGTGTCCACGACTCCTTCGCAACTGTAAAAGATTACGACAAATTTATTTTATAAAATTGCTCGTTATGTCCTTTGCATGATTTGTCCTATTACGACCAAAGCAATATGAACGCTCCATATGAGAGTTATTTCCCCTTTTGTATTTGAAATTTTGAAATGTATTTTAAACTGGAACACCATAAGTGATAGAGACCTAGGATCTTTTGATTTGAGGTCCTTGGTCCAAAATAATGAAAAATAGGTCAAGGTCAAAGTCAAGGTCATATTCTAATTTTTGAATTAGGCTTATTTCCACTCATTTCCAAAAAACTGTATAAGATATCGACAAATTATTTTGACTAAATTGTTAGTTGCGACATGTCTTAACTTAATAATTTTAGTTGAAAGGGTGCGTAGACAATGAATGGGAGTTTTTGCCCCTATCATATCTAAAATTATATGTAAAGTGATATAACTTATTAACCATACATATTAGAGACCTAGGGTCTTTTGTTTGAGATCCTCAGTTTGTGACCTTGAAATTGAGGTCAAAGTCATAGGTTAATTTGACGTTCTAGATTTTGACCTTTGCTTTAAATTCATAGCTATACATCATAAAGCCATATGAACTGACATTTTAGACTGATTTTTAATATTTTAATATCAAAATAGATACATGTATTAACTGGTGGAAAGACAATTGAACAATTGGTTTTTAATTATATTAGGAATTATTATGAACTATTTTATGCGTTTCAACTTTCAATATTTGTGTTTTTGGACAATAAAGTGAATTTACAAGCTACTACAAACATTCAATTGGGAAGAACTCATGCAACAGCAGTAAAAAGAAGATATGTTTCAGAAACAGAAATATTTGCCGTGTAAACTGTCGGTTTAAAGTCCGAATAAAGGTGTAGGGACGTCATATTTCTTCTAATTTGCGCAATCGTATATATTTTTTGGCGCAAATGACACCATGTAATTTTAAAACATGTGGCGCAAACATAGCATTGAAGAAAAAGTTGTGTCGCAAAAGAACGCATTTTTGGCGCAAACAGATCTCTCTCAATATTTTCCAGGAAAACTAATGAGTATCAAAGTTTCAAATAAATTTCGGGATTTATTGTCTTTCTTGGTATTTAATAACAGAAATTTCAAAAATAAACTGCTTGTCCACTTTAGGGATATTCTCGAAGTTAAAACAAACTTATATTGCAAAATAAGAAAAAATGACATTAAATTGGTTCTGTATTTTTTTTTTTTTTTTGCTGTCAACATCGATGGTTCACACCCAGCAAAATAGGAGCAATGTTCCTTGAGAGCTTCTCCATGCTATACACTTGTGAAATATATAGACAAAATTCGGTATTGAAGTGAATCTACATTTTACAAACAGGATTTAAAAAAAAAACGATTTTGAGTGATCACATACCAAATCAATATAAACGTATGGCAAGATGTAACCATGCAAGCATTTAGTTTTCGTCAGACACAATTGCAAAAATTATCACTCTCTTAAACGTATATATGCATGAAGTTTCAAGTATCAAGTCGTTAGAACAAGCGGTCAATGTCTATATATCATTGTCAAGTCCGTTTACTAACTGTTCAGAGTCAGGCATGCCACTTTTTATTCTGGGGAGCTTTCTTATCTTATTCGCTCTCACCCCATATGGAATTTACTGACCCCATATATCTCGTACATGTATAAGGTCACTAACACACCATGTAGCTAATAATATCCCCCGTCCGACGATGGGGACTCTTTCTGATTGTGTTGAATTTAAAAAACTGGAGCTCATCCTCAATGGCGCTTATACGTCAGGAAACTTACATGACATGTATACTAGTAAAAATTGTTTCAAGAACAACGATGAAGGGACAAACTATTCTAAAATATTCAATGTCAGTTATACATGACTATGATACCAGTACCTTTTATTACAACTACCTTATTACTTATTTGGATTAATGAAGGCCATCCTGTTCAATATTGCACAAATATTATCATAGAATTTTTAAAACAAGAATATGTCCCGAGTACACGGATGCCCCACTCGCACTATTATTTCAAAAAGTAAATGTATCATTATAAAAAAGAAGATGCATGTGGTATGACTGCCAATGAGACAACTGTCCACAAGAGACCAAAATGACACAGATATTAACAATTATAGGTCACCGTACGACCTTCACCAATGAGCAAAGCCATACCGCATAATCAGCTATAAAAGGCCCGATATGACAATGTAAAACAATTCAAACGAGAAAACTAACGGCCTTATTAAAAAAACTGAACGAAAAACAAATATGTAACACATAAACAAACGATAACCACTGATTTATAATGATTGTTTGTATTGCTTGACCCTTATGGGTGTAATTTTGCAATAAAGATTTATTAAATTTAAGTGTATTAAATACGCCATACTCTTTCTGGTTATCCTTTCCAAATAACAACATTTATACTTGTGTACGCTTGAATTCACACCTGTGGCTAAATTGCACCAAGGTATTTCGAATGATCTCAAACCGAGAAATAAACAATGACTTTGCAAAATAATAAACACGCTCTACTCACACATAATTTGCATTGAAATTGTTATCAAAACAATAACGGTAAGGAACGACATCAAAAGATCGATGCAGGATAAACAAAACTTAAATCAAATAGTTCGGGGGTAGGGGGTAAAATTCTGCAAGAGTTTTGTATATCTAAAATCGATTTATACATATATCCCTATTGGTAAATCATCTTTTCCCAAGTTAAGTTAAGAGGGGGGGTGGAAAAAGGGGGGGGGGGGTCAGTGAACAAACTTTGTGAATTAAGTTTTTTATCCTACATAGAACATAGAACTTTTCATTTCGTCCATAAAAAAAACGGAAATATTTTCAGTTCAATATCAGTAAAAATGTTCAATAGATATGTTATGCAAAAACAATCTCAACAATAATTTATGAAAATAATTCGAAAAACTAGATAGTTTTATTCAATCAATACAAAAACGTACACGCATATTCATTTTCTTTCATTCTTATATCCCCAAAGGGTGACTGGGGAAACGAAATATGGTCACTTGGTCTTCTCCCGACCGGCAGTAAAACGCTTGCCGAAATGGGGCGTCCGTTTGGCTGTGCAGGATGTATCAATATCGCAGTCACGTCCGGTCATACAAATAGAAATCACAACTATAGACGATACATGCTCAAATTAACAAAATCGTGTTTCATGAAAGAACCAATACACCAAATTGATTTTATAGGATTCAGTTTAAAATTTAAACCTGTCAAAGGATTGCTTTACTTGACAAGAACTATTCAAATGTAGGACAAAAATCAGCTTACAAGTTGAACATGAAATTTGTTCAAGGAATAGTACCAAGCATGTGACTAAATGACGGGTATATTTGTAACAGAGGTATCGCAATTGCAGATGGATTGGTGGATAGTTACTGTTTGTTCAACGTTCAGTGACAAGTATCTCATGCTAATGGCAAGATCAAACTAAGTTGGGCAGACGTCAAAATCGAAATTTGTTGAATTTGGTTTGACTGACCGGAAATGATATTACGTTTTAAAACAATTAATCTAATTAGACTGTACATTTTTTTCTTATTTTGACCCTAAAAAAAATTAACAACAATACAGTCTCATAGTATTTTGAAGTATTCAAAGATAATGAAACGTATGATATTTTTTACAAATAAAAAGCAAGTCTGCCGAAAAATCATTGATATTTGAAAGACAAATGTATAGTGTGTTCATTGTAAACTTAAATCAGATTGCGTATATATGTCTCAGTCAGAAACACTCCTCGAATTAAAAATCAGCGATCGATTTAAAATTCACGCAATAATATTTTGTCGAAGGTGATCGAGATGCTCTTATTAGGTTATTCAAATTCTCGGACATTTATTTTTTTCGAGAACACGTTAAAGTTATTAATATCAATTAATAATATCAGAGCCATATAATACATTTTTTATATCTGCATTAATCTGGTACTATTATACTAAGTACCACAGTCCCAGATTATATTCTCTGTTAATATGCATCCTTCTTTTTGCCTTGTTTTTTCCTAAACACTTTAGGACTGTATATCGGGGACACTGCCGAAAAAAATCTTTCAAAAAGCAAATTAGAGTTTCAGCCTTTAAAATGTGTGTCAGATAATTTGACCACATGACAAACAATACTACAATATACATGTACCATATATGTCATACCCATAGATATGGGTATTACATCTATGAATATACATTGGTCAAGCACGACAGATTCCGATGCAAGACACGTGCCGTTACAAAGCCAGTTTACACGCATCCGTGCACACACGTTTGTCGAATATGCCATATTTGATTGGATTAATGTTACCGAAAAGCACGCCTAACTTAAACTAATACCCAATCAAACACCTTTGTCAGAAACATAAGTAATACATGGAAAAGATTACAGAGATTTGGTTGTGTATTCAATATTTGAAAAAAAATAAGCTCCTTATTCAAACTTAGAAGTAAAGAATGCCTGAATTTCGAGTACCTAATGAGAAAAAAAATGAAATAAAAAAAAAAAAAATGCAAATTATATCTATTTCGAATTTTTCTCTATATGTTATTATAGTAGTCTAAGTAGTCTATTCGTACAAAAACAAATCACCAGCAATTTAAAAAAATGAGAGACCATAAAAGATAAATCTAACAAGACTTTCAGAGGTGTTTGCCAAAAAATATTTAAAATAAAAGATTTTTGTGTAGACGAGTAACAACATTGCATTAACAGGATTAGTAAATTTTACCAAAATGAATGAAAGCGAGAAGTCGTTTCAGAAATAGATTATGAAGTATAAGGTACACCAAAATTTTAAAATGATATCATCGTTTAGCAAAAAGAAATTTTCTTTGCTATTAGAATTGGTACGTCAATATTTTTCTGACAAAATTATATCTTTTGCTTTAAAATTAACATATATATGGTTCTGATCTTATTAAAACAATGTCACTTAAGTGTCGATAATTAATCGTATATTTTGGCGTTTGCACTCCGATGCATTTGTTCAAACCTACCGGAACCTGCTGTTTACTGCATGGTTGTTGTTTAATGTATTTACAAGTGTTTCTTGTTTTTTCGAATATATAGACCGTTAGTTTTTCCGTTTGAATGGTTTTACATTAGTCAGTTTGGGGCACCTGATAACTTGCTGTTCGGTTTGAGCCAAGACGTCGTGTTGAAGGCAGATGAGTAGAAATGTATAGTTTTACACGTATATGCATCTAGTAATGACTAGCAGAGCACTAAAAGACTCAAGACAAACATAAAGTTGGTATCCGGTATACAATTACATGTACGTGGCGCATTTAAAACTAAGCTAAACGAAATTTTAATTTTCCAGGGGAATTAGACCCAACAAAAATGATTTAATAAAAGTTTTAAAAAGCTCAGGACAGTATTGGTTCAATTAAATGCTTAACGTACCGAGGCAAATATTAGATGCATATCCTCGACGAGAAACATTTTTAATCAGACCGGATTCCTTCATATAGATTAATGTTTGCGTACAATATCCATTGGCATTCATCAGGCATGCTCAGTTTGTTCCCTTTATTGGCTTTTAAATAACTACCAACTTTCTCGTTTTTATTTCAAGCAAAATAGGCTCTTTTTTTATCACAGTCACTTCTTTTTTTTATCTCAAGAGCTGCTGCGTGTTTACAAATAAAAAAAACTAATCATACTTTTCGCTGCATTTTTAAAATCTGGCTTCATTAACTATAAGAAAAATAGTTCACACACATATTTCTCATTATTTCCTTTTAATTGTAAATATTTGTAAGAGGTACATTTTTTACTTTTCTGACTAAAATCGATAACGCTCAGAACGGTTACACGAGGGATGTTGTTCTGCTTGAGTGATTTACCTTACAAAAAGGCGAACACTTTAAAGTTTAAAAGGACTTAACATCCGTTTGATTTCGTTTAACATCTAAAGGGTGGTTAGCCTTCGGTATTTGAATTTACAGATAACTAAAAATACTGACACTTCATGCATTTAAAAAAAGACTTTGCTGAGTTTCCATAAGCTTAATCAAAATATCATAACGATCTGACAAAATGCCTTCGTTTATAGACTAGTGAGTTCCTTTCTACGAATTATAAGAGTTACAGCTTTGCCAAATGACCAACGTACCGATTTCTTGGGACATAATGTCAAAAAAAAAAATGACCCCGGTAGACTTTTTGTCACTTAAACACACAACATAAATCAATAAAGAGTGAAAATGACAATACATGTATATGCACTTTGAAGAAGGCCATATTTTTCTCTGAATGTTTATGGCGTTTTTACAATACTAGTACATCCTTGTAACCTGATTCGTAATTTAGTCTTCGATACATTATTTCTTAATTCATTTATATTGTCTTTAAACTAGGTTTTAGTAACAGTGTAAGACATAATAGTGTCCTGTGAAAAGTTGTCCACCAGGACATTTTTTCATACCATTTTATTATTTAATAATGTCTACTGCCATGAAATATTGTACATTAGAGTTGACAGAATTTAGCAGCAAATTTTATGAAATAATGTCCACCTACAGGACAAGTGTTTATAATAATTGTTATCAAATATTGTGTCCTCCAAGGAAAATAATATTGAACAGCATCTGTTACTTGTTTGAATTTAAATCATTATACATAAGATAAGGATGGTATGGGTGCCAATGAGGCAACTCTCTAAACAACATTGTATTAAAAGTGAGCAGTTATTGGTTAACAAACATCCAGTAATAAAAAGACAGTGAATATCCTTTAATATTGTAATCATATAAAATAAAATGTCATGGCAGACATTCTGTCCTGTGGAAAAATGTCCCCCTGGACAGATTTATAGAATCAATTCATGTCATAGTTCATGGACACTTTTTTAATATTTTCATAGGAAATTTTTTCCGGGACACATTTAAATAAATAAATAATGTCCATGGACAGTATTTACTATGAAATTATAAAATTATTCCATGGGGACACTATTAAATCCTACAACAACGGTGTTTTGGTTGTTGTTTTTGGGATGTATATATAACCTGCCACGTCCAGTATGTTTTTTATGTATGATGTTTTGTATCGATCTAATAAGTTCATTTTTTTTCAACTGATCTTTAAAGTTTGTTCTTATTTTGTGTTGTTACACCGTTGTCTCAGGTCTGGGTGGGTTTAGCACTCACAAATATGTTTAAAACCACACATTGTTTATTTGTCTGTCCAAAGTCAGGAGCCTGTAATTCAGTTGTTGTGGTTGGTTCATACTTGATATATTTTTTTGACAATTGTGCTTTTATAATAAGGCAGTAAATTGAACTGTTATATATTTTTCTTTTCAGGGCCTTTTATAGCTGACTATACCGCGATTGGTTTTTCTCATTAAATTGAAAGCCGTACAGTTTTTGTCTATCATTGCTTAATTCTACTTCATTTGAATTCGAGTGGAATGTTGTCTCATTGACAATAACACTACATCTCCTTATTTTCATATTGATATTTAAGGTATTGTTTATAACGGCGGTATCATTTTTTGAAGTTATACTAAGGGGTTCTTTAATGGCTAAGAGATTTGGTTTCAGCCAGAAAAACAAAATCAGACTGAAGTTACCCTAAGTGTTTGTTGGGGTAGGTTTGAAAATATAACGATATATAAACAGATAATATGCATTAGTATTTACAATGGCAGCATGACGAGTAATACATCTGAATCAGACAATGATTATCCTTTGATCACCACTGGATTTTTGTCGGGTATTTGTTACAGAGTCTTTGTGTTTTAATGTTGAGTTTTATGGACTGTTGTTGCCTCTTGTTCAGAGACAAATGCTGTGAAATGTTTATCATCTCCTCACGATAATTTTATTTTTGTCTTTGTATGTAAATCGTACCACTGCGAATGTCTTGTTAAGGAATTAGGAATAAATTAGCACTCAGGTAATCCCACATACAAAAACATATCATTTGATAAGAATGAGATTTTGGCGAATCATAAGTTATATGGTTATTGGTGCCTTCAACAAAGATTACTTTGAAGAACAAATCAGATGACTTACAAATGTACCTAAACTTTACAAAATTTCGTACAAACAACGGTGCATTGCCGAATCATCTGCATGTTCGACTAAACATTGTCTATTAGATTGACAAAAAAATATTTCTGCAGTGAGAGAGGGTCTTCAGAAATACTGGGAAACTGTTAACTCGCGTAGTGGTATTAACAATACGTAGATTCTAAAAAAATCTTAAAATATTCTAGACAATTTAAAACTTTATCTTTTTCGGAAATTAGTTTTTTTAAAACTTTCAACCCTATATATCACCATTTGCCATGTCAAATTGAAAAAAATCGTCTAAATGAAATACTCCTCAATGCTTGTCAACATAAAAACGGTCACATACGCTATAAATTTATTACATGGGGATACCATACGGAATATTGTGTTGATTGTGAACAAAAAGGTAAAACATGTTACAAGGCCGGACAAGTGACCAGTATGCTGGAGTTTCTTATTGACACCATATTTGTTAAATTTGGACGTAGACTTTTTCAACAAATTATCGGTATTCCTATGGGAACAAACTGTGCGCCTCTCCTTGCCGACCTCATCATATTGTATATGAATCTAAGTTCCTTCAGACACTTGTCAAATACAAGAAGATAGAGGAAGCCAGGCCAAAAACTTGAAATTAAAGTCACTGCTTCCTCCGCCTCATTTTTAGACTTCTAATTTCACAAATACGGTCATTTTATAACCATCATCTATGTCAAGTTACAAATTATCAATATGCCCCACCTTAGCAGCAATTTACCAACTTCACCTGCATATGGTATCCAAGAGCATGCAGCAACTGCTCAGACTTTATAAAACGTCACCAGTGTCTTAGCAGAAAGTTGATGAACGAGGGACGTGTCATAGAATGTCTTGTTCTCATTCATCAGAGTACCAAGACCTTGTTGATAAATATTTCGTTCCAACGTCACAAATGATACTCGATAGTCTTCAAGTATAAATTCTGGTACTGGCGTTGTTATAATCTTAATAACGTGTTATAGTAATCTTTTTTTTGTCTTCAAGAATATTATTTGTACTGTTTAGTCTGTAAATTAGGTGGTATTCATTGGACGTGGCTCTGCACTTATACATCACATCATTGTTTAATTGTTCTATTATAATTTTTGTGTTCGTGTCTTTCATTTGTATGCTTGCTGATGATTCAGTACATGTGTGCCTGTTTGTGTTTCTGTCTTGCGTGAATAGTAATTAAGATAATAATACAACGTTGAGTGCTGCAATATTTTTGACATTTTTACCGACTATGTCTGTTTTGTTTTTTTTTGCACACATCGTTGTCAATATAATGGAACTTTATACGACGTGAGAGGTTAAGTTTGCTATAAAACCAGGTTCAATTCACCATTTTCTACATTAGAAAATGCCTATAACAAGTCAAGAATATGACAGTTGTTGTCCATTCGTTTGATGTGTTTGAGATTTTGTTTTTCCCGTTTGATTAGGAACTTGCCATTCTGAGTTTTCCTTGGAATTTGATTTTTTTGTGAGTTTACTTTTTTTCGGTATCTTTCTCCCCCCTTTTACTGTATGTACATGAAAAGAATTTATATCGATTTCGAAACATAAATTTTGGATGTTTTTTTCTATATGCTTTATATATATACTACACTCAGGCACCCCAAGGATCCAACAAGTTTGAAAAAGACCGTCAATTGTCAAAGCAACATCGGACTCAATGACGCCATGTCATCAAACTCTGTCATAATCTTTTGAATGTTTGAAAATCTTTCTGTACTAAGGAATGTTTTGTCTTCTTTATGGGAAACTTTTTTTTTTACAAGAACATATCCTTGACAATAGTTATCAAAAGTACCAGGATTATAATTTTATACGCCAGACGCGCGTTTCGTCTACATAAGACTCATCAGTGACGCTCAGATCAAAATAGTTATAAACCAAACAAATACAAAGTTGACAAAGGGGATAACCTCTGACTATTGTATTGTGCAATAAAACACAACTGGGTGATAGGGTAATTTTTCCAGCAATATAATTAACAGCTTACTGGTATTGGGTTCCTGCATTTTATACATGTATACCAAATTTATTCGTTTATAGTGTATTAATGTACGTTTTTTTTTATTGAGTTAAGCCTGCCAATTGATATTTTATCGTGTGTTTGTTTATGTTGTGATGTTATGCTATTGTTTCAGAAAAAGGGAGAAGGTTTGGATCCATTAAAACGTTTAATCCCGCTGCAAATGTTTGAACCTGTCCTAAGTCAGGAATCTGATGTACAGTAGTTGTCGTTTGTTTATGTAATTTATACGTGTTTCTCGTTTCTCGTTTTTTTTATTTTATAAAGATTAGACCGTTGGTTTTCCCGTTTGAATGGTTTTACACTAGTAATTTTGGGGCCCTTTATAGCTTGTTGTTCGGTGTGAGCCAAGGCTCTGTGTTGAAGGCCGTTCATTGACCTATAATGGTTTACTTTTTTTAAATTGTTATTTGGATGGAGAGTTGTCTCATTGGCACTCACACCACATCTTCCTATATCTATCATCATTTGAACATAAAATAAAAAATATAATGCAATCTTTATGTTTATGTAACACGCTTTCTCATTAGCTCCTGTCAAGCGTACAATTTCAATGGAACCGTCGGAGCCGCTTCACAAAAATTCCTTGCGTATGAATCTTGTGACATAAACACTTTGCATAACAATTACAATTACTACGTCAGATGACTTTTTTTCAAATGTCAGAACTAGATGACTTGGATCTTTTGGGACCGTTGATATCACATTATAACTTGGAAGCAGATGTACTGAAAGTTTTAGAATCAACTAATCTAACTGTATATCGACGAAAATTAAAGGAAAGTATCAGAAGCTGATCTACAACATCCGGCAGTGCCAGTGCCAGTGGAAAGTACTGCAGATTAAATAAACACAAGTGGTGTTTTTGGTGATGATCCTACTGATGCAGTTGCTTGTAGGTTTCAAATGAACAATTTTAAGCTGCACAGCTTATACCTTGACCGTTTTACATTTCACAATCATTTCTCTCTTAAGCGTGTCAAGCATGTTTTAACAACCTACATCCCGTAACAATAAACGGGAACTATTCAGACTGTCTTTGTTATTCTACTTCATAATTCACTTTTCCTTTAAAATGCATGTTTCTAAAACTGATCACTGTCAGTTGTGTCATCCTTTTTATTCTTTTCTCTTTCCAATTGAAATGATATTTAGTTTTTGGGAAAAAGGGGGTTCTCTGTCAAATCAAATTTGGGTTTGCCTTCAGGGGAAAAGGGGGATGTGCTAAACATAATTTACTTAATGGAGCGAGTGGTAGGGATAAGTGTTCATACTGTCATTTTACCAATTTGTTTATACTATCAAAATTGAAAAAAAACTTTAAAAAAAATCTTAATAATGACAGACTTTAGTGTTCACACTTTGATGTAATATAATGAAAATTAATAGGCAATGATTTACAATTAAAAAATTTGTGAAAAGTGAACACAATTAAAAGTTAGCGGATAAAGATATTATATCGTTGTGTTGCAAAGAATTTTTACTTCGTCTGAGGTTTTAATCAGATATTATACATTCAAAACATGCCGTTGACGTTATTGTTATCAATTGCGATGATTTAAAACCAAAACTTCAAATTAATACAAGTACAACAAATAGTCAGATTGATAAATCAATGAAACTGTATCTGCTTTACAATTGAAATAATAGTACATGACTCATATCACCAATACATGACTGTTGTACATATCACATGTTAATAGATTGTAGATTTAGTATAACTGTAATTGACTGAATCAATCCGTTATATGCCTGTGGGTGATTTTGTTCTGAATAACTTATTGTAAAATGATAAAAAATAATACCATAAGATAATATACTTTAATTTTCATTTTGTTTCAAATTAAAATAAAAAATCTGACCAGTTAGCTTGAAAACTAATAATTTTGGTTTTATTCAATAAAATCAATTGAACCTCCCTTTGTGTCACCTCCTCAATCTGATTATTTTATCACTGTAACAATTTAAAATGCCCAAAACCAACAAATCCATACGTTAATATGAACTTACTGGGTACCACGAAAGGAGTCGGCATTTATGTTTTTAATTATCGCTTTTTTAAAACAAACGTAACGTCCCCTAATATCGTCCTTAGTTTGTTGAGAAATCTTATATCTATTGGGTGATATTTAAATGATTTAATTGTTGTTTTCAAATTAAATACTATTAGATAAGCCTGTGTGACAACACATATAATTGTGATACGAACAACACTTCATATTTATCTTGTCATTTTGTGTACAAGCTTTCTGACCTGTAGGACGGTAAGTTTGAATGTTTTCCCAATTAACACCCTTAAATGAATTAGTATTGAAACTTTGTGTAAAGGCTATTAAAAAAAACAATAAATATAGTACTTTTTTTTATTTTATCTGATCTGTTGTGTGAGAGGGATCAATTAAGTTGCCTTGTTATTTTCATAGGCTTAATAATAAAAGTTGTATTAAAAAATGCAGGAGGGGACATAATCTTTTTTTATCTGACCAGTTTATATTTTGGAAATTCATATCCTTCCACCTGGTGCAATTATATTTTAACAATTCGTACGTTAACAATTTCCTATATCTAACTTAAAATCAAGTGTAACACGTATCGTTATATGCAGTGTATATGTCCTTAACGGGCAAACATTTGGTGAAACATGTAAACATCATACTTATCCTGTCATTTTGTGTACAAGCTTTCTGACCTGTAGGAAGGTAAGTTTGATAATAAAAATATTCCTTCCTTTTTTCATTTTAACTGATCTGTTGTGTGAGGAGGGATCAATTTAGTTGTCTTGTTATTTTCATAGGCTTGATAATATGATAATAAAAAGTTGTTTTAAAAAATGGAAGAGAGGGCACAATCTTTTGTATTCTGACAAGGAAATTTTGTTAAGTCATATCCTTCTACCTGGTGGAATTATATTTTCACAATTCGTACGTTAAAAAAAATCCTTTATCTTACAAAAAAATAACATGTGTCATTACATGCAGTATATTTGTCATTAATAGGCAAACATTAAGGTGAAACATGTGATACGCCATCGAATTTACATGACCTTTCGATTAAGGATGTTTGCTACTCAGTTTCAAATTAACAAGCTTTTCATAAAACGAGTATATATTGATAGAAAATTGGTAAAGGAATCAAAAGAACAAAAATAAAATATATCAATTTGCTTGTTTTCGAGATATAAGCCATTGCAATTTTGGTGGGAAAATGTTTTCTCTTGACTTTTCAGAGCTTTATCATTGACAAGTTAAAGTTCTCAAAAACTGTTAAAAGATAACAACGAAATTATAAGACTTTTACATATGGCTTATAATGATACATGTAAAAGATTTTTAAAAAGAAAAATGAGGGTCAATGGACAAAATTTTGTAAGGCATTCAAATGGATAGAACCAAAGGATTCCGAAAATCTGACAAAAATTCCAAAACAGAACAAGCAAACTTTCTCAAGAATACATAATTATGTCAAAATAAAAAATCCCGGAAATTAGTCTAACGTATTATTCGTTAAGCATACGTACCTTTTGTCAAATTGTAAGAAAGTTCTATTAGGTAAACATTTGTGATATGTCTTGTTTGGGTAATAAATAACTAACACAATATTTGAGTAATGAATCATTCCGTCCGAAGCGCATCCTCCATTAAAATATCTCAAAATCAAATATTATAATGCCGGGAATATAAAACCGAAGTAGTGGGAAACCTGTATGGACAAAGGATATTGGTTTAAAACGAACAATTTAAGTTTGCTATAAATCATGTCGGTACCAAAGTACTACCTACTATGTTGATGATATTATCGGTTGATGGTTTAAGATAGGGGAAAACAGGTTATGATTGTATCAATTGCGATGGAAATGTATTCTATGTCAACTGTTATCCTTTATATGTATTTTTGTATTTTCTTTCGTTCTGTTACTGTTTGATTGACCTTGACCAACATCTGCTCTTTAATATAAACTATATATGTTCGTATATGAAATATTTGTGTCTCTAGTATTCTATAGCTAGGTGAAGATGGCTATTACAATTTGGAAGAACACTTTGGAATTTTTGACTTTCAGTGCTCTTCAGCTTCGAAGTTTTTTTCAAAGGTCGCCTTATGTGGACGAGGCGTTCGTCTGGTGTTGTGATTGTGTATTGAGGTATTATAACATTGCAAACCAAATAATGATTTAAGCAAAATATCATGTCTGTTATTAATTACACGTCTACGTTAAATATATCCCCGATCGGATAAATCTTTTCTAGAGTAACATTTGTACAATATTTTTCATTTTAATTGATGAATAGATACAAAAAGGAAAGGTTAAGGAGCATTATCTGTTAAATTCATGTACACCTATTCGTTTCAAATTTTCATATTTGATTTATAACATGCTAAATCGAATGACCAATTTAATAATAGTCTAAAATAGACAATTTACAATTCGTGGGCTGGATTTTATGTTTCCTCGAGTCATGAGTTTTTTTGTTTGTTTTTTTTTTAGCTTGAACGCCATATTTTAACCATCAAGGTAACCGAAGTCTGTCAATAATAATATGACCCCCAAAAAACATAAATGCAAAATCAAATAGTTGATGATCTCGTACAGTCTGATATTTAAATTAAAAGTAAAGGTGTTATACTATCATATCGTTATGTTGCAGAATATTTAGCATGATAACCAGTTCTTCTAAGGTTTTAATCAGATATCTTTGACGATGTTTTTTTAATGATTTCAAACAAAAAAAAACTTACTGCTGATTTCATCGAGTGTGTTGCAAAAGGTTTTTACTTTGGTTAGCTTTCTTGCCAGCTGAACCATGAAGTCGTTATTAGGTAAGGTAAACTACCATCCTTTTCGAGTAGAAAAGTCCGACAGGACTATTTGTCTGTGGGACTAGGGTACTTCGAAAGGAAGGTAGCATATCTTACTTAATAATGACTTCTCGGTTAAGCTAGCAAGAAGCAAACAAACCAAATATGTTACACATGACTACAAACTCGGTGGAATAGGCTGTAGTACAAGTATATCAAATTGTCAGACTTGATTAATCAAGGAATTTGCATCTGTTTTAAGATTGAAATATATGTACGTGACTTATATCACAAATACATGTCACATGTTAGTAGATTGTAGAATTATTGTTACTGTATTTGACTTAATCAATATGTGTTTGGCTGCGGGTAAAATCGCTTAGAACAACTGAAGAAAAAATGGAAAAAAAATAATATCAGGTAATACACTTTATTTTTGTTTAGTTTGAAATGAAAATAAAAAAAAAACGTTAGCCTGCACACTAATACTTTGAATTTTTTTCAGTAAAATTCATTAAACCTCCCTTTATGTAACCTCCTTAATATGATTTATTTATCTCTGAGATAATAATTTAAAATGCCCAAAACAACCAAATCCATACGTGAAATTGAACTTACTGTTGCAAAGTATCACTAAGGGAGTCGGTATTAATGTTTTTAATTATTGCTCTTTTGAAGCAAATATAACTTCTCCTGATATCACCCTTAGTATGTCGAGAAAACAATTATTTATCGGGTTAATATTCAATGATACAGTTATTGTGTTTAAATTCACTATTATTAGATATACCTTTATGACGACAAATACAATTGTGATAAGAGCAACACGTAATATTTATCTATTCAGTCCATGTACACACTTTCTGACCTGTAGGATGGTAAGTGTTCATGTTTTCTCAATAAATACCCTATATTAGTATTCAAAATCTGTGTAAAAGGCTATTAGAAAGATAAAAAAAATTGTACTTTTATAAAACAATATGTGGATAGTTTTACCTTTGAAAACTTAGTGTGTAATACAATCGTAAGAAAAATGCGATTGATATTATTAGGAAGTGGTTTATAAACCCCGTGGGTGCTTATATTTCATAGCTTTTCTTACACGCTTAAATTTTGTACTAGTACTACGTTTTCAATTGTAGATTATAGGTTTGTAAGGTTGCATTCTCTTTTCTGTCAGACTGGATTTACTTGAACTCGACCTCATTTCAGATATCAGATATTTAGGTCTATGTTACGTTAGCAAGTCTGTTTCTCGTATACTATTAATAAAATGTATTAATGGGGTTTATTGAATGATTGTAAGAGGTACATAGTTTCAAAGGTACCAGACTCATTCAAATTGATATGCAAGAAGGGCGTTTTGTCTACATAAGACTTATCAGTGATGCTTAGATGAAGATACTTAGAAAGCAAAACAAGTACAAAGTTGAAGAGAACTGATGATCCAAAATTCCAAAACGTTGTGTCAAATACGTCTTAGGTAAAAAAAAAATTCTAAACTTGTCAGGTGTATATGTCTGTCTATCATGTATCATCTGACATTGACCTCATTTTCATGGTTTATTTTAACTTTCTATGTTTTGGTCATTGGTTTGTTCTTTTTTTCAATTATTATATACAATAGGTCAACTATATTTGTTTTTTGCAATAATTTCAAGGTAACATGTTTGTCTGACATGATTCATCTGACCTTGACCTCACTATCATTAGTTTTTGACAATGTTCAGTTTATGTAAAACTTGTAGTAAAACCTTTCTCTTCATGACTCAAAATCAACTAACAGTAAAGCAGGCAAGACATTGTATCACATACTATATTGTTACTATTATGTCACCCTTTGGAAAAGGGGGACATATTGTTATTCTTACGAATTAATCTTCCTCACTTTTTGTCCAGCTTAGATCTCGGAGATGACTTGATAAACATTGATACAACTGCACCATAATGACAATCCTCATGTGCAAATGTGCACTTAGGGTTTGGAACTTTCAAGATGGCTGCCGTTACCATCGAAACGGCAAAAATGTAAAAAACTGAAAAATGGTTCAAACGTAATGAAACTTTCAGACATAATAACTCATCGCTCGGAAGCGTGCCATTCATTTTAAGAACTTTTAAAATGGCTCCGATGCCATGGAAACAGTTCAAACGTGAAAAAAGAAAATGAATCCTTAATTTATTCCTAGTTAATCAACCGTTACAGAAACTATCCCTGCGTAACAAAAGAATTAGTATGAACTATAGAATTAATTGCCGTTGCAAATTTTAAGACGGCTGCTGTTACCATGGAGATAAGGCTATAAGTGCAATATTTACCAATATGGGGAAAAAACGTCAGAGTAACATTTTCTTACAGATTTCACCTCATTTCCGGTTAAATGTTATTAAAATGTCATCTGTCTTTGAAATGTTCAAAATGACCGCCGTTGCCATGGAAAAATAAAAAAAAAAATCCAACATAAAACACCTTGCAAATTTGAGGCAAAATTCTGTAATCAAGAGTATGTGTATACGATCAATTACAAATCTGTTCTGCAACACATCTTCTAGAGTATGATAGAAGAAAACGAAAATATAATTTGAGGTGCTTTTATTCTATACAAAAATCGTGCTTTGAAAGGAAAAAAGCGACTGAGAAAACGAGAAACACAAAGAGTACACATACGTGACATTTCTGCATTTGCATTAAAGTACACATTCGTTAATCGAACAACTGCTAAAATATACACTTTAGCTGAAATCAATCGATGAGCGTGTAATTAAATTGTACAGATAAGATACATGTATCGTGTGATACACAAGCGATTGAAGAACAAAATGGACAGTTAATATGCTCCGTCATATACACATGTTGTCTGTTCCAAGGTCCCCTCTAAAAAGACTAATAATTAAGGTCCACGATAATGTACATGAGTATCACGTGAAGCCTTCTTTCCCCTCGCGTATGTGTCTAATTAAAAATTCAAAAGAGTTCCCGAACTATATATACACATCAATCTTATTCTACCAGAAGAGAAAAATGGAGAGGGTAAAAGACGGGGGGATCAAAGGCATGTATAATAGATGTGCCCTGTGGCGTTGGTACACTCAAAATGGTTGCTACTACAGTGACAATGTCCATTACGCGGTGACATCAACAAAGCAGAAGATTTTTAATTAGATACACACGCGAGGGGAAAGGTGGCTTCACGTGATATTCATGTACATTATCCGTTATTGCTTGCAATAACAAACCTAGTTTGCTTTGTTGTTGTTATGAAGTATTAATAATAGAAACAAACTGTCATTGTAAATTCAAAAAAATATCAACAAAGAAGTCAAAATGACTGGCATTACAGGTGGATACTTTATTTGCATTATGGTCATTGAACAAATATTTTAATTTTTGTGCATTTTTGTACGAAGCATAGACATGTGATAGTTGGTATGACAGAATTTGTCAAATTTCAAAAACTAGAATATTTTATAGTAAACTCTTCATATGAGTTTAAACTTTTTATGTATATATATTGGTACTACAATATTTTTTAATGCATTGCATAATTTTCATACACAAATATCACACAAAGGGTTACGTTACCTCGAAGCCTCTAGTTTTAATCTAGTAAATAGGATGTAAATTTTTGTCAACATCATTATAGCCTTGCGTAACTATCAACCCATGTCTTTCAAATGTATAGTGACATACTTTTTTCCACAGGAATACGCGGAACATCAGATAACAATGCTGTAGCTTTCTATTGGATACATATATGTAATCATGGCAAACCTTTCTGAAGAGGAGGAGAACTATGTCCGTTTGGCGTTGTTATTGAAATGAGTGACACCTAGAGCAGTCCGTACTTATTTTGACAGGGAATTTCTACCTTCCTCGTTACCATCGACAATTAAAACAAGCTACACCACTCTTTCAGACTTAAAACTAAGGAGAATCATAAATCAAGCTCAGTGGAATCTTCTGGTTCCAAGAAATGGTATGTCCTAAGATAACTACAACAATTTCCTGTTTTAAGATTTCATAAAGATGATATTCATTAAACTAAATTCTCGTAATGGGCACACAAAAAAAATATTTATAACTTTTCATCGTTAATATTTTCTTCATTACAATTTGTCAAACACACTGCTAATTGCTAATGTTCGCTTCTGCATCGATGGTGCAACACTAAAAACTGCTTAGAGTCTAAGAAGACCATATTTTGTGCTCGAACCATAAAATCGAGCACGGATTTTACTCCACTAGTCTCGACATTATCTCGACAGTACTTTCTTAACTGTACTTGACTGGTCTGAATCAGCCCATCTAGCTTAATTAAATATAGATCTTACAAAATTGCAGGTTTTTTGTTGTTTAGTTCATTGCCGTCAAATCAAGAGAATTTAATTAATAGGTATTTTTTTGATTAAATTCAGATAGTCATCTTTAATTATTATTTTAACTTTTTTAAATAAAAAAGCAATACATGTATGCCAGTTGTTTATTGATCTTACTAAAATCATCCCAGATTGTAATGTTGTTTGGCATATTGATGTCAAATATAAGCAATAAATTTGATAAATCACATATTTAGATGGCGCACACCTGCTATTATCGAGTTTATTTTCCTTTCTAATGTTTCCAGACTTGAGAACTTATTCATTTATCAAATATTCAAATGTTCAGTATAAAACATTCTCCTATAAAGACAGATATACTAACTTCCTATTGGTGAGTGAATTACTCCAGTATAACATATTTTCATATTGATTTAGGAAAATAAGTTCTTATATTCAATTGCTTTTGTTGTTACAGGCGTACCTGAGTCAAAAACATTCGATGTTACATTGATGATTTGTTTGATAAGAAACTTGACATCAATCAATCCTCCAATCAATGGCTTTGACAGTCCACCACTACAAGGGGAAATAACTCCCGGATCTGATTTAGCCAGGATAAAATGTTACAGGAATAAATTAGCTCATCATGATTGTAATACAATACATACTGCTTATTTCAATGCAGCATGGACAGATATAGCAGACGTAAGTTTATCTTAACATTGACATTTGGATATTGTTGGATCTGTTCAAATTAATAGATAGATAGTTTAATCTCATAAAACCATGCAAATACAAAGGTTATAGAGAAGTAAACAAAATAATATACATACAAAAAATGCATTAAAAATGCATAAAATGCAAAATTCCAGATGAGATAACATAGATAAGAATATATACCTATATATAGTCAAATGTAATAGTTAAAATTGTATAAAAAAATATTTTCTAAAAGTATAAGTATGGTATATAAATTATGGTTGTTAAGAAGGAGTGAGCATACTTTTAATACAAATTAATCACATTGACAATGTAAACCAAAAGTGAATTATTATTTAAATAGAGTCATCAATTACATTTTTGTACCAAGTGAACTAGTCCAAAATTGATCTGAAATCTGACGAATGTTTACCATTTTCAGAGAAAATCGGACAATCCATTTTTTAGTTAATGCCCGATAGTTTTTATGACGAATGTCAAAGGTTTTGATCATTGTCTTACATCCATACACATAAGAAAGAAACTTAAACAAGAAAATTACCAGAACAATAAGTTCTACAAATATGTCACATTTGACAACAAAAATCAACTACTTTTGGTGAGTGAATTTTGTCGAATTTTGTCAATCTTTTAAGATGTTATTACCTTTAAAAGACAATTTATACCCGTTTTAGCCTCTTTTTTTTATGTAAAAACCATAAAAGATAGAAAAAAAATGCCAACATGATATATGATCGACAAAAACGACCTATTAATTTGTCAATATACCCAAAATGGTATAATGACTCTTTACATTAATCAAACATTATTTAGATTGAATTATTTTGTTTCGTTAATCGATCTCATCATGAAGTTCTTTCATACGTTGTTTGTATGTTTTTGATTGTGAAACTGTCAAACAATTTTGTATTTCTATCATGTTTATGTTTGCATTTCAATAATCAAACCTTGAGCACACAGCTAACTTAATCATTGCTCTTCAAATTTAAACTTGTTTGGCTTTATAAATATTCTAATATGAGCGTCACTGATGTAGACGATACGCGCGTCTGGAGTACTAAATTATAATCATGGTACCTTTGATATTAAACTATATAATTTTATAATATTGTTCATTGTCACAATTATTTTTTTTACAAATATAGAAAATCAGACGCAGATGATTTCGGAACGTACTACACGAGCTTTTGTCTAATCACATCGACTTTGTGATATGCTAAAACATAAAATTAAGTTTTTGAAATCACACCGAAAATTACCAACTTTTATGTTCTTAAGGTCAGAGCCTATAATCTAGGGTCTCTTTGGCTACCGGAAAACACCTGTATGGCCAAGATAGAGAGGAAAATTATAAAGCAAAAAAGTTTATCAATGTAGGATTACAAATAAGTCAAAATGTTCAAAAAATTTGTTCTCAAAAGACGTTTTTACTTAACGAGTAATTTCTTTTGAAAATGTTTCTTTAAATCTATTTTTTGCAAAACAAATATACAAAGAGAACAAATGTTGAGACCAACAAGATTTACAAATAAGTCAACAAACCTGAAAAATTTGACATACATATTTGTTTTTTACATATTAAGAGCTTTAATAGTTTCAGTAAAATTGGTTTATCACTCAATAAATCAAGTTATGGTTTATATATTCAGATGATAATGTGATTAATATAACAAAAATCGGATTATTGTTAATACAGTATTTTTTGTTTTTGTTTGGAGAAATATTGTAGCCTGCATATGCAGCCTATAACTCATCTATAAAAATAACGATACTTACTTTTAAATAATTGTGCCTTTAATACAACTATTCAACCTTTTGATGGGTTGTATTTTTACCTAGTTTCAGATTGCATTATTAGAGACCTTTATTCTTTAAGTCAATGTTCTCTTTTTACCTTATATATGTTTTTCAACTGACAAAAAACTGAAAACAAGGCCAGGTGAAAATAATGACAAATACCCTGATTACGAACTAATTGTGTTTGAACTCATTAATACTCTTGATTAGTATGCACACATTTTATAAAAAAAAACAGAATTGAGGCTGAAATAATGCGCAAGGATTGAGGGCTAAGATAATCTTAAGCATGTTGAGGACTAAAAAAACTGAGAGGAGTGAAGGCTAAAATAATGCCAAGAAGATTGATGCCCAACATCAATACTAAGATGATTGACACTTAAATAATTTTCGGGAGACTGACGGCGAAAATAGTCCTAAGAGGATTGAAGGGTAAACTAATGCTGACAGGATTGGAAATTAAAATAATATTGATAGGATTGAAAGTTAAAATAATACTGATATGATTGAAGGCACACATACTGCTGAGAACATTGGAGGCTAAAATAATGCTAAAATGGATTAAATGATAACATGATGCTAACAGGATTTAAACTTAAAGTAATGCTAAAATTAATTTAGATTCAAATAATGTTTACAGGATTGAAGGCTAAAGTCATGCTAAGATTACTGAAGCCTAAAAAATTGCATCCACTGAAAACCCTTGATTTATGAATGACATATATAACGGCTATCCGATTGGACTATTTTGTTGACGGAATTACGGGACTTTGATCATTTGTTGAGCTATATACCACATACATCTTTTTACTGAGCGATAATTGATTTAGCAATGATTATTGAACATAGACATTGACGAGAAAAAAGTTGGAGATAATTAGCAATATCATAATACATGCATGGAACTATTTATTTCTAGGCTGTAGGTCGATTGGGAGGTCAAACAATGTATCAAGAGTGTCAAAAGTTAAAGGTGAAAATCTTAGATCAGTCAAATCAGGAAATTATATTGGAAATCCAACTATCGATTAAAGAAATGAAAGCATGGAGAAAAACAATCGACAATTTTGGTCAAGAATACTCAAAAGTGCATGACAATCTTAGAGAGCTACAAACTTCCCACAGTACTTTACAGACAGAACACACAAAAGTTACTGAAAAAGTTAACTTATTACAGACTGAACTCGCAAAAGCCAATGAAACTTTGAAAGACCCCATACCACTAAACATCAGAGGTATATTATCATTATTGCTTGAGGAAAATGTAGAATATTTTTTTACCGTAAACATGGTAAATATTGCCTTCAATTTTACATATATTCAATAGGAGATATCAGATGCCCTACATTGGCAAAAGGTTCTTCGAACAATACTATCGCAGATCTAAAAGTCTGTAGACGGTCAGTAGATTGCAAAAATATACCATAACGGCACAACTAATAAAGACCTCATCCATAGGTATTACTATATTTCAATGTTTATCTTAATACAAACTTTCAAGGACAAGCCCTGTGTGCAATAAATTCGTTACACGGTTCACTTCTTACTTCACACGGATAAGTAGTGGATTAGCAAAGTCGATAAAGAATTCAGCCTTCTGCTGCCTCACCTGCTATTGTTTTATTTGCCATATATGAGTCAGTAGGGAGTAACAAGCAATTGGTTAAACATGTTTTACGTTTATTGTGGTTGCAGTACTTCTCATTATAACTAGAAAACTAGACACAAGTTACTTTACATAATAGTCACTAAATGGTTAGCAAGGAAAATGACAACAAATAAGGTGTATTAATGGTTATTACTTCTCCAGTTTAAATTAATGAGTACGTTCTTATCCTAATATTCTGCTTGAATTTCACCATATATATGATTTATTGGTATATATTCCCGTATTTAATAACAAGAATACTTATTTGTAGAACAAATTGCCCTTCATCAAAGTATCTAAAATGTATCAAATCACAAGCATATAATCAACAGCAATAACCATACAATCTTGAGCAATGAGCAAACCCTGTACCGTATAGTGAAAGGTCCCATAATAACAAAAGAGAAGTAACACTGCTATAACCTTGTCACGTTATTTCAGGTATGTTTTAGTTGATTAGTAAATTCATTGTGTTTACATTTAATAAGCTATACTTGTATATTTTTCAGACCAAATCAACAAAGAAAAAAAAGAATGGGAAATAAAAGACAAGATGTTTGTGACTACAAGAGCAAGTGAGTACATCTTTGAGTGTTTACAGGACAACAGTTGTTTGACTTTAACTGCTCCATCTGGAGTAGGCAAATCTTTTATTGCAAGACACACAGCACTAGTTTTACAAAAGGAAGGGTACAGAATAATACCAGTGAGAAAACCAGATGATATCAGAGATTATTATCAACCTGGTAAACAGACAGTCTTCATTGTAGATGATATGTGTGGAAATTTTACTGCCAACCAACAGCAGATTGAAAACTGGCAACAACTGTTACCTGTAATAAATACAGTTATTGAAGACAAATGTTGTAAGATTATTGTATCTTGAGGTTACAAGTATATAAAGATGATAAGTTTAATATATTAAAACCTTTTAAATCCTGTGAATGTAATTTAATGTCAGATAAGTTATGCCTTACAGTTGAAGAAAAAGATAACATAGCAAGCATTTACATTGGTTCAAGCTTGAACAACATTGATAAATTATCACAAAATAGAGAATTCTTTCCACTTTTGTGCTCTTTATATCATTGGGAAAAGCATGGAGATGTTAAGGAATTTTTCAAAAATCCATTTTTTGTCTATCAAAATGAACTGGACAGTTTAAGTAGGCATGGAGATGAGGGAAACTATAAAATATGCAGTCTAGCTTTATTAGTTCTCTTTAATAATCAACTGCCAGACAAATGGATCCAGGGTACAGCAACACGTGAGCAACGGCATCTTATCAAAGCTACATGTGATGCTTGTGGATTGAACAGAGGTACTTCCAAGGCAAAACTTAAAGAGGCCCTTCTCACTCTAGAAGGTACATTCGTACATAATCAGGATGGTATTTATAGAACTGTACATGATAAATTGTTTGACTTCCTTGCTCATTACTTTGGTCAGAAAATGATTGAATGTTTAATAAACCATGGTGATAGTGATTTTGTACATGAACGCTTCATATGGAGGAAATCAACATATAACAGGAACATTAACATAGACTTCATTATTCAAATACCAGAAGAATTTTTCGAACTATATTTAGAAAGGTTTATAAATGACTGGTCAACAGGAAAAATGAGAGTTACATTGATGAACAAGAATTTGACAGTTTCAGAATTTAGACAACAGCTGTTAAAGCACCTACAAAATTTGGACAAATCACTTCAAGTCATATTAGCCAATACATGTGACACATTTTTATCAAAAGAGCACCATGGATCAGGTACTTCTCCGCTGATACTGACTTGTTGTGATGGTAATACTGATATGGTACAGTGGATGTTACACAATGATGTAGATGTGAATCAATGTCGAAACGATGGGACTACTGGACTTTACATGGCAAGTCAGAATGAACATACTGAAATAGTAAAGTTGTTGTTAGAGATGAATCCTCACATTGATCTATGTGACAAAGATGGCTGTAGCCCTCTGTTCATAGCAAGTCAGAATGGACATAGTGAAATAGTAAAGTTGTTGTTAGAGAGGAATCCTAACGTTGATCTTTGTCGCAGTGATGGCTGTAGTCCTCTGTACGTTGCTAGTGGACAAGGACATACTGAAATAGTGAATTTGTTGTTAGAGAGAAATATTAAAATTGATCTTTGTCGCAATGAATGCTCTAGTCCTCTATGCGTTGCAAATCAAATTGGACATACTGGTATAGTACAGTTGTTGTTAGAGAGAAATCCTAACATTGATTTGTGTAACAATGAAGGCTGTAGTCCTCTGTACATGGCAAGTCAAAACGGACATATTGATATAGTAAATCTGTTGTTAGAGAGGAATCCTAACGTTGATGTGTGCAACAATAATGGATGCAGTCCACTGAACATAGCAAGTCAGCAAGGACATACTGAAGTAGTAAGGTTGTTGTTAGAGAGAAATGCTACAGTTGATCTATGTGAAAATGACGGCCGGAGTCCACTAAGACAGGCTAGTATTTATGGACATACTGAAATAGTTAAGTTGTTGTTAGAGAGGAATCTTAACATTGATATTTGTGACAAAAATGGCTGTAGTCCTCTGTATATGGCAAGTAAGAATGGACATACTCATATAGTAAAGTTGTTGTTAGAGAGGAGTCCTAACATTGATCTTTGTGACAACAATGGCTGTAGTCCTCTGTATATGGCAAGTAAGAATGGACATACTCATATAGTAAAATTGTTGTTAGAGAGGAATCCTAACATTGATCTTTGTGAAAACAATGGCTGTAGTCTTCTGTATATGGCAAGTAAGAATGGACATACTCATATAGTAAAGTTGTTGTTAGAGAGGAATCCTAACATTGATCTTTGTGACAATGAAGGTCGCAGTCCACTGTATATAGCAAGTCTGGAAGGATATACTGATATAGTAAAGTTGTTGTTAGAGAGGAATCCCAAAGTTGGTATTTGTGACAATAAAGGCCTGAGTCCACTGTACATAGCAAGTCTGGAAGGATATACTGATATAGTTAAGTTGTTGTTAGAGAGGAATCCCAAAGTTGATCTTTGTGACAATAAAGGCCGGAGTCCACTGTACATAGCAAGTCTGGAAGGATATACTGATAATAGTAAAGATGTTGTTAGAGAGGAATCCCAATGTTGATCTTTGTGACAATGAAGGCCGGAGTCCACTGTACATAGCATGTTGGGAAGGACATACTGATATAGTAAGGTTGTTGTTAACGAAAAATCCTAACATTGATCTATGTGACAACGAAGAAGGCCGGAGTCCACTGTACAAAGCAAGTCAGGAAGGACATACTGATATAGTGTGGCTACTATTAGATATAGAAAGAATTGGTATTTATTTTGTTGATTTATCTGACATTAATGGTGTGTAGTCCTCTAACAACAATGGAACAAAGTAAGTCAGCAATAACATACTGATATAGTTAGATATTTTTTAAAGAAGAAGCCCAATGATGGTATATGTGAGAGTTGACTTTTTTAAAAACATATTGTATATTTTTTTTGTCTATTGTTTTTCATCTGATAACGTTTGTCTTTGTTTTATATCTACTCCTTATCATTCAATTTCGTCTTTTTTCTGTTTAATATATCTTACTTTTTTATCCCAATACTTCTTTCTCTGTTCGAAAGCTACTGTTAGTCATGCTAATACATTTGCCTCTATTTGATATGTATTGCTTTTCATTCCATTACTCCTGTTACTCACTATTTGATATCTACTGCTATTAATTCCATTGTATTTGTCTCATTTCATGTCATTGTCTCTATGTATTATCTACTGCTATTCATTTCATTATTCCTTTCCCTGTTTGATGTTTACTTCTATCTGCCAAATTACTAATATCTTAAAAAAAGCTATCATGGTTACAAAACTCATGCAGTTTAGCTTCACTTTACATAGATATTTCGATTGTCCACCAGGAACGTAAGAGAAATACGTAATGTTGATATTTGATGAACTATCATGTTGATGCCCATGATAAGAACTGGACAATATCATTACGTATTGTAACTATATCATTAATCATTTGTTCTATTTCCGTTTACGTTTTCTAACGACACGTTTCTTTCGTCTTGCTTTCAACACCAGGAACAGAAAAAATATATTTTATTTTGATGTGCAGCAAAACCCATTCTCCAAATTCAGTGCTATTTTCAATTTGTTTCTGCCGTGTGAGAAAAACACATTTCTCCTCATTAGTGAAAAATCTGTTCTCGGCAAATGATTGGTCAACGTTTAATTTCTTGTTTTCTTCTGAGTTGTCTTATTGTGACGTCATGATAAAAGGCTACTTCGCCTGATGATGTCATATAAAAAAGTACACAACTTTCTTCATATCTTTGAAAAGCAAGGACACAAATAATATCAGAAACAGATTTAACCACTATAATAACATTAACGGTACTAATTTTCCTGCACCAGATGCGCATTTTTACAATACATGTCTCTTCAGTGATGTTCGTGGTCTAAATATTTGAAATCCAAAGCTTATATAAAAGATGAAGAGCTATAATCCAAAAGGTCCAAAAAGTATAGCCAAATCCGAAAAAGGTATAACTCGTGTATTACGATATTTCTCCACTCTCAACAGAGTACATACTATTCATGTAAATCAAGTTCACAAATTTTGCTTTCATTAATTTTATTGTTGAATTATTTATTTCATTGATCGTGCGATTTGTTAACATTTTCATGAAATAATAATTGATATGTGTGTTTCTACTTTTTGTACAAATTAGTTACATTAGTTAAGGTTAGATATTTTGTTCAAATTCTCGTGTTGTTGTATTGTGAACGTAAACGCTTCATGTAGTAGGACCTTTTCTTCATAATATAATTTTATGATTTATATATTTTTTTATGTCTATGTTTTGCTGTTTTAACTTATTTAACATAATACGTACTAAATAAACATTTTTTTAAAACTTCAGTTGTTGGATTATTTGTTACATGGTGCGAGTGATTATACTTTTTTCTTCATACTTTTGTTTGTTTTTATTATTTCTTTTTTCTTCATATTTTTGTTTTTTTTTTATTATTTCTTTTTTAACCATTAATGTTGCTTTCTGTTGATACATGAAACACATGTAAATCAATCTAACACATTTTGCAATCCTTACTTGTCTTGTTATATAATTTACTAAATGGAGCGTGTGGTAGGAATTTGTGTTCATATTGTCGTTTTATCATTTTTTTATACTATCAACATTGAAAAATCTTTAAAAAAATCAAAATCATGACAGACTTTAGTGTTCAAACTTTGCCGTAATTAAACGAAGTACTTGCTCCATTAGTTACACTGAAGCTCGAAAAATGTAATTTTTATTTGATTAATTATTCGCATCTAGGATTTCAGAATTGGAGAAATATGTTACGGAACTAATTAAATTTACATGTTAAATGTTTTTAGCGAGTTTTATATGTTAATTGCTTACATATTCTTAAAACTGAAGACACACTGTTTATTTAGTTTTTCACAACACTGTTCTATTCATTTGTATTAAGGAGGTTCACTCCACTTTGTTAAAAGACCAAGCTTTTGAAAAGACTGTTATATATTGAAAGTATATAAATACAGAACTTAAAAAGCAAAAAAAAATATATCTGTATCCTTGTTTTTCAGATAAATTGAATATTGTATGGGGAATGATTCTCTCGAGGATTTTTTTTATATATATCGTTGAAATATTGTTTTAAACAAAAAGAGAGAAAATTGCAATGATTTCATCAGATTTTTTAAATTGGATTGTTTTGCTGTAAAATATATACTGATTATTACTGTTGATTATTGTTATGAATGATATATACTGATTGTAAATATTGTTTATTGTCATGAAATTTATATTTTATTTATACTTGTAATACACAATTGTTTTTTGTAACAGAAAAATAACTAGAATAGAAATACTTTCTGTTTAATCTGGTTAATTACTATACGTTGGATACCAATATCCGTGGATTTCGTGTTTACAGGTAAAACACGAAATTAAATATACAACGAATTACAAATTTTGTGTAGGGTTTTATAAAGCGTGAGGCAAAATAATGAAATTGAATATCCACAAAAATGCAAATTCCTCTACCCGTGAAATAAATGAATCCACAGTATTTATTATCAACGTTCATATCAACAGTGAAAAATTACATTCTTTTCACTTGTTATATAATTATGCAAAATAACTCCCTTAGATAAGTTCATGTGTAAGTCAATTTCGAAAGTTCAAGACAGTTAGATTATTTTTTAATTAATTAAGTATTAGAATTTCATTTAAACTTTTAAGAATTATTTAGAAATGTCTGCGACAGTTTTAACTATTTTTTCAAACTGTCAAACCATTTTTTTGGTTAAATTTCTGAGATAAAAGATTGAAGTATTTGTTTGGAATTGTAATCATCAAAGTCTTGTACTTTAACATCAATTTTGAAATTATTTGATAGATAAACTTAAGAAAGACTTTTAAGGCAAAGCTGTTCTTTCCTTTGCAGATTTATTAGAAATGTATTGATTGTGTAATAAATTATACAATATAATAAAAAAACAATAAAAATAAAATAAAAAAATTAATAAAAAAAATAAGTAACAATGTATTTATTATGTTATATAAAGTTTTAAATTAATGTTTAGTAACTCATAAGATGTTGTGTTGTAAATTGCGGGATTACAAAGAAATAGTCCAACCTCCTATGATGAAAAACTTAATTTGAGCGAATACTCATCATGGTAATTCAACTCGTAAGTGTCAGGTAATACAAAAGAATCGGGTTAGTTTGTAAAAGAGAAGTTTGAATCAAAAGCATGTTAAAAGTTATGCTTAAAAAATCGATATTGATTTAGAAACTGCATGATATTAGTACATAAAAGGAGTTGTACGAAAGAAAACATATATTTACTACATTAATGCAGTTAACAAGCTTTCTAAATGACTGTTAAAAATTAATGAACTCTAAATTAGAGATTTCTAAAAATAAAAAAGCGGGAAAATTATATATTAGCAAAACCTAGATAAACCTAAAGCAAACTGAATATCAACATTGTTTTAAATTGTACATATTTGGATGTTAAACAAATTGAAGCATTTACAATAGAACATGTGGGTTTTTTTTGTGTGATATATTTGGATCTTAAACAAAATAAAACATTTACAATAGAACATGTGTTTTTGTGATATATTTGGATGTTATACAAATGAAAAAAAAAATACAATGGAACGTGTTTACAATATGGGAAACAAAATAAAATAAAAAATCAATCACGATCGGGTGAAAAGACATAACCTTCCACTTTATGCAAGTCAGGGTTTTTCTATGGCAGTCAACCACTTATCATTTAAATGACGATCAGATGGATAGATAAGACCCGCTCACTATAATTCTACAATAAAAATCTGCAATTAAGAGGTGTAATGTAATAGTCAGTTTGACACTGCTTCCATGACAATCGAGTGAATGGCCATCAACAGCCAACTACAATACAGAGGTGTACTGTAAAAGTCAATTCGCCATTGCTTCCATGACGAGTGCGTGAAAAGACACCACCCGCCTACTACAATTCAGAGGTGAAATGTTATACTAGTAGTTAGTCCGCCACTGCTTCTATGACCATCAAGTGAAAAAACACTTCCCGTCAACTACAATTCAGATGTGAAATGTTATAATCAGTCCACCACTGCTTTTATGGTGGTCGGGTGAAGAGACACTTCCAGTCCACTACAATTCAGAGATGTAATGTTATAGTCAGGCCGTCACTGCGTCCATTACAATCAAGTGAAGTGACATCACTCACCATTACAATTTACAGGTGTAATGTAAAAGTGAGATCAATATTGCTTCCATAACAATAGAGAGAATAGACATCACCCTCATCTACAAGACAGAAAATATCCAATTAAACCCCTTGCGATCTCGTGGTATGAAACTGTCTTCCATTATGAAGAAAGAAAACAAACAAAAAAACGATAGGAAAAAAAAAGGTCCGACAAAGTAATAACCAGGGTCAGTGAACATTGATTTTTTCAGGGCATGAACTCGTTAGTTGGTCACATATGCTATGAGCTAGTTCGTATTTTTATATTGCATGTTTATCAAAATTGTCCCTATAAACAAGAGTAAATTACATCATTTAAGCAAACCTTCTATGCGAGGACCCTGTTGCAGTCACCTTTTCAAAACTTCAATGAATGAACACATAAAGTGAGGAGCTCGTCATGTCGAACATACGCCAATATCGGGAGCCATGTGGTCATATGTTGTCAAGATTTAGAGCTCATTCGACGAATAAACACTATCACAAGCTTACCATGACGGAATATAATAGGAGTAAACTGTTTTAGAAACAGACACAGTTGACTTAACAATAGCCAAGCATTTACACAATTTCATGTCATTTGCCGAGAATATATTGTTTTACCTGACAAGATGATTTCAGCTTTCCAATTGTGAACTTTCCATTTCTAAGTAGAAACATTCCAGCAGCACCTGCATGCAGTGTATATAATGTCCCAATTGATACGATATCCCTGTGCTTGCATTTCCTATCATGATTTTTTTTATAAAGGGTTGTTGCTCACAAGGAAGCTATCAAATCAAGAGTTCCAAATGGTGAAGTTGAAATCATCTCTTCGTAAATTTGATGGACGCCATCACGAGTTGGTTGACCGTTATGGAATAACCGTTTCACAAATGATATCGAATATGTTTCTTACGTCGTAAAGATAATCCCCTTCCCGTTCATAAATGTGACCTACCAAATTATACTATTTACAAGATTTGTTATTTCATAAGTAACACGACGGGTGCCACATGTGGAACAGTATCTGCTTACCCTTCCGGGACACCTGAGATTACGTCTAGTTTTTAGTTAGGTTAGTATTGTTTATTATTTAGTTTTCTATGTTGTGTCATGTGTACTATTGTTTTTCTGTTTGTCCTTTTCATTTTAAGCCATGGCGTTGTCAGTTTATTTCAATTTATGAGTTTGACTATCCCTCTGGTATCTTTCGTCCCTCTTTTACGAATAGGTTGTCTTCAGTATCATCCAATAACCATGAAATACTTACAATAAGGACGAAAGCATAGACTGAATTGAAGAAGGAAGAAACAATTAAACACGAGTTGGATATTCTTCTCTGAAAATCTGTATACTGGTAGTTTCGATGTTTTTCTATGTATTTTTGCAGCGGAATGCAATTGCTGTTCCTTTTTCGTGTTTATTATTGTTGATATTGATGCCTGCATCTTAGAGATTTTGAGGTCGACTTTTAATTGAGTAGAAGCGCTGACATTGGATTTCAAATATTTATGTTGCTACTGAATATCATGTTAGATCTGTCTTGGCCTTGTTATGGTTTTATGCCATATGAGTTTATTTAGAAACCAATGATTAACACTGCAGTTTTCCAGTTTACAATAGTAGAAAGAAAAGATTTATATTGATCAAGTAACGTTGTCTTGAGGAATGCTTTTCAACATTAAGTCGTTGTCAATTGCCAATATAAAATTAGGAAAAGTAGTATCGTGATCTGAGGTTTCTGCTTCTGTTCTTTTTCGTTTTGAGTAAATATTTTGTAATGCAACCAGAGCGATGAAGAGCTTGAAATTAAAAGGAAGATTGAGAAACTATGTCAATTTTCAAAACATCGTCATTCCCTTCTGCCGCGGGTAACCATTTCTTCATACACTAACTCGTCAAGTCAGGAATATGGGAAATGTTATCTAATAGTTCGTTTCTATGTATGTTACATTGTCGTTTGCTTTTTGTTGCACTTCAGTGTACTGTTGTTTCATTGTTTTCCTCTGATAGGTGATGTGTTTTCCTCTGATAGGTGATGTGTTTTCCTCAGTTTTAGTTTGTAACCCGGAATTGTTTTCTCTCAATCAATTAATGACTTTTGAACAGTGGTATATTACTGTAGCCTTTGTTTAAGGACAAATGTATTCCTTTCTACAAAAGTACTTACATTGGCAACATGACCGGTGATACATGTGGATCAGACTCCTTTCGGGGATCACATTGTATTTTTGCGTGATCCATGTTTTTGTTTTGTAATTAGCTTGTATTTAATAGTCTGTTGTTTGTCTCTACCTCGATTTAGCCAAGTCTTGTCTGTTTGGGTTAAAGCACTAGTAGTATATGTGTTTTGCTTCGTTGCAAATCACCAAAAGTGGTTCAGGTTAATGTAAAAAATAAGGGTAAATCAAATATTCCAATCATCTGTTTTATATATAAGTGAAAAAAGGCGACATACGATTCTTTTAAAACTCTGTCACTAGTTTTATTTGACTTGTTTGACTTTCAAAAGGGATGGGACACAAATTATAACGACACTGTCACTTACAAAATTTACGATAAGTACTAGGGGAGGTAATATTAACGTTGAGAATAAAAACTTTCAACATGCCGAAAGAGACATGAAAACAGATAAGAAACAGCATATACTGTTTTGTTCCTGTAGATAAAATGCTATTAACTATATAAACATTTATTATATCTTTTCAGGTAGGGAAATCATACTAGTCGTGTTTCTCGTAGTGGAGCTTTCTTACATTTTGACGAAAGGTACGAACGAATGTAAAGGGAGCATACATTACATTTCGACAAACATACTCAACAGTCTTGTTTTCTCCGATAAAACAGCATTCTTTTTTTCTGATTTAAACGTTTCTTGAAAAGTTTGAACATTTCGCAAATAAAAGTCGCTCTTGATATCCAGTGAATATATACAAAAATATTTTCAAATACTGTTTCGATCCCTAACATCACTGAAGAGACATATATTGTCGAAATCTAGATCTGGTGTACAAATAAATATTGACACCTTATGTTTGTTGCATAACATGTGCGCCACACGTTTATTATTTTCTGTTTAGTATTAAATTTATATTAAGATTCATTTTGAGACATCTCGTGATCAATTTTATTTGGCAATCGCCAATGGCAGTTAGCAGGGTTAAAGAACATCAGTTGTTTAACCTGTTAGTCAAATGCGTTTTGTTTAAATATACTTTTTCACTTTTTTTGTCTTTTTCAAAAATGTTGTTTGTGCTGTATTTAGACCCTTCTACAACAAAAGTTGTTTCACATGCACACGTATAAAAAATGCGGTTTTTATCCAACGTAATCATAGGTTTGAACGTAGTTTTCTATTTAGACTTGTTTAAAAAAATATTTTCATATACACTTACGTCCGATACGTAACCTTATGATAATCATCATTACACACAGTTGCACAGGAATTGTTCAAGCATTGGTTTCACAATTTAAATGAAATTATTGAAAAATGAAGTATACATTGAACGACACGATTTACAATTGCTTTATTCCTTATGAGTATGCTATCATCAAATTTAATTGTGAACATCGATCATCCAAATTTGCAAGACAAGAATGCTGCAATGTTTTGCAAAAAGTAATGTGAATTAAATCTTGGACAAAAAATTTTGCTAATAATGTTAAATAAGAAAAAAAAAGTCATATGACTCTAACAATCGCTGAAAACAAAGGTGAAACGGAAAAAAATACTATAGCCCCGTTGTCATTGTGTGGTTTGTCAACTGGTAATAATTTTAATTATCTTCAGTATGTTCACAATACTATTACACGTCGTTAATATCTTTTAATCGTCTAATAATTGTGGACTAATCAGTAGTGCATTTAGCATTTCTAAACCGAGATATTAACACAAGCAAATATGTAAAAACCAATGTCACGTCCATAGGAAGGAGGACAATAAACAAACACACATCCTCACAAACAGCTTTGATCTAACTAGTTAGATATAAAATAATTATCTCCGGCTTAGTATGTTTCTACGATTTTGATTGGTTATCGCACGTCTTTAAAAAGTCCATAGCCCCTGGGTGTTGCTAACCTATATCTCCGCACGTTGCCACTCATTATATCATGGAACTGTACGCGCGTTTTTCTTCGTTCTATGATTGATCCTTATGAAATATAGAAACCTATAGATTAACTAATTTGTTTTCCTCTAACAAAACTATATCAAATATTGTCTTTTATTACCCTTTGTATATTTCAATGATTGAATTGTGTATATACTAGTAATATATATTGTAAATTAATGTATGAATGTATGAATAATAACTGTATGCATGTATTTTGTTTGAGGGCCTCAATGAAAATTAGACTATTTCTAATTGAGTTACCCTCTTTAAATAAAGAATTTATTATTATTATTATTATTATTATTATTATTATTATTATTATTATTATTATCCATGATGTATGCATGCCTAGATATATAATTCACTATCGATTCTATCTTATCATGTCGGTTATTCGAACTTATTAGAATGCGTCTGCTGAAAAAGATAATTGGGCTCCCTAATCCGTCATTAACATATCATAATAATTCACCGTATTATAAATTTTGTTTTATTCATTTACCTACAAACCTAAAAACCTAAACATAAGACCAAGACAATATCAACAATCTTTCATCAAATATTTTCTGAATTCAATAATAACGATTTAGCAATGATCCTTCTTGAGAGGTTGGTGATTATTAGTCGACTTACAGTGTCAATTTTTTCATGAATTTATAGAACAAAAACGATAGTATACGCTGAAAGAACGAAGAGCCAAACTAATGTGTAACAAGTTTGACACATCAACAGGCAAAAATAGGTTTTAAACAGGGAGAAAACTAAAATCATTTCCAGTTATTTAACGAACCCCACTGTGTAATATGTTTTGATTTAACGAAAACTTTAAATTTAGGAAGTGTTTGGTTCTTTTTTAGCTCACCTGGCCCAAAGGGCCAAGTGAGCTTTTCTCATCACTTTGCGTCTGTCGTCCGTCGTCGTCGTCGTCGTCGTCTGTTAACTTTTACAAAAATCTTCTCCTCTGAAACTGCTAGGCCAAATTATACTAAACTTGGCTACAATCATCATTGGGGTATCTACTTTACAAAATGTGTTCGGTGACCCGGCCAACCAACTAAGATTACCGCCATGGCTAAAAATAGAACAAAAGGGTAAAATGCAGTTTTTGGCTTACATCTCAAAAACCAAAGCATTTAGAGCAAATCTGACATGTGATAAAATTGTTTATAAGGTCAAGATATATCTGCCCTGAAACTTTCAGATGAATCGGACAACCCGTTGTTAGGTTGCTGCCCCTGAAATGGTAATTTTAAGGAAATTTTGCCGTTTTTGGTTATTATCTTGAATAATTATTATAGATAGAGATAAACTGTAAACAGCAATAATGTTCAGCAAAGTAAGATTTACAAATAAGTCAACAAGACCAAAATGGTCAGTTGACCCTTTAAGGAGTTATTGCCCTTATTGTGAACCATTTTTCGTAAATCTTAGTAATCTTTTACAAAAATCTTCTCCTCTGAAACTACTGGGCCAAATTTAGCCAAACTTGGCTACAATCATCATTTGGGTATCTTGTTAAAAAATGTTGCCGGTGACCCGGCCAACCAACCAAGATGGCGGCCATGGCTAAAAATAGAACATAAGGGTAAAATGCAGTTTTTGGCTTATATCTAAAAAACCAAAGCATTTAGAGAAAATCTGACATGTGGTAAACTAGTTTATAAGGTCAAGATCTATCTGCCCTGAAATTTTCAGATGAATCGGATAATCCGTTGTTAGGTTGCTGCCCCTGAATTGGTAATTTTAAGGAAATTTTGTCGTTTTTGGTTATTATCTTGAATATAATTATAGATAGAGATAAACTGTAAGCAGCAATAATGTACAGCAAAGTAAGACCTAAAAATCAGTCAACATGACCAAAATAGTCAATTCACCCCCTAAGGAGTTATTGCCCTTTATAGTCAATTTTTAACAATTTTCATAAAATTTGTAAATTTTTACTAACTTTTTCCACTGTAACTGCTTGGCCAAGTTTATTATAGATAGAGATGTCCAGTAAAGAAAGATCTACAAACACATCACCATCACCAAAACACAATTTTGTCATGAATCCATCTGTGTATCCTTTGTTTAATATTCACATAGACCAAGTTGAGCGACACAGGCTCTTTAGAGCCTCTAGTTTATTTTATCTGATATGTTATGTGCGGGGAAGTCAATTTAGTTTTCTTGTTATTTTGTTTAGGAAAATAGTACAAAGTTGTATTAAAATATTTGGAGACGGGCACAATCTTTTTTATTGCGTCATTTTTTCTACTGACAAACAAATATTTGGGAAATTTTGTAGAATCATATCCTACTATCTAGTGGAATTATATTTCAACAATTCGTACGTTGAAAAATTACTATGTCTTATGAAAACTCAAGTTTAACATGCAGTTTATTGGTCTTAAGTATGCAAACATTTTTCCATGACGCTTCGATTAAGATTACATAGTTATGACCAAATTAAGGATTCCTAAAACAAGTTTAACGTATGATTCGTCAAGTATACGTACCAATCGTCAAAAGAAAGCATTAGTAGGTAAATATGTGTGATAATAAAGTATCTCTCGGCGATGAAACAATTAAATAATACATTTAAGTAACAAGTCATTGCATCCGAAGCACATAATTCGATCAACATCTATATAAACTCCCAAAGCCAAAATATGGAATGCTATGGATATACCATCGCAGTAGGAGAAGAACTGTACGAAAAAATGATATTGGTGTAAAGACGAACAATTTAAGGTTTTTATAAATCATGTCGGTACTAACTACTATATTGATGATATTATCAGGTGATGGTTTTAACGATAGAGGAAAAGAGGTTATGATTTCATCAATTGCGATAGAAATGCATAATATGTCAACTGTTACCCTTTATATGCATTTTTGTATTTCTGTCGTTCGGTTACTTCATGCTTGACTTTGACCATCTGCTCTCTAATATATATATTACATATTTTCTTATATGAAAAAACCCACACATATGTGTTTCTCTAGTATTTTATAGCTAAGTGAAGTTGGCTATTACAATTTGGAAGAACACTTTATAATTTTTGTTTTTGAGTGCTTTTGAGCTTCGACTTTTTTTCAAAGGTCGCTTTATGATAACCAGTTCTTCTAAGGTTTCAATCAGATAATTACATTCGAAACATATCTTTGACGATGTTTTTTAATGATTTTAAACAAAACAATAAACTTACTGCCCATTTCATCGAGTGTGTTGCAAAAGGTTTTATCTTTGGTTAGCTTGCTTGCTAGCTGAACCAAAAAGTTATTATTAGGTTAGATAAACTACCCTCTTTTAAGAGTAGACTAGTCCGACAGATAACCAATCTATTTGTCTGTTGGACTAGGCTATTTCGAAAGGAGGGTAGCATACCTTACCTTATAATGACTTCACGGTTCTGCTAGCAAGCAAACAAACCAGCTATATTAAAATACCTACCCACTCGGTGGAATAGGCTGTAATAAAAGTATATCAAATAGTCAGACTTGATTTATCAAAGACTTATTATCTGTTTTAAAATTGAAATAAAAGTACGTGACTCATATCACAAATACATCACCTGTGTAGATATCACATGTTTATGATTGTAGATGTATTATAACTTTATTTGACTAAATCAATACGTTGTTATCTCTAGGTGAAATTATTTAGAATAACTTATTCGAAAAAGATTTAAAATAATAACATCAGGTATTAGACATTATTTTTCATTTTGTTTAAAATGAAAATAAAATATATGATCAGTTATCTTGACAAATATTTTTTGTAGTTGTACTCAGTAAAATGACTTGAACCTTCCTATACGTCACCTCCTCAATGTAATTAATGTATCTCCAATAATCATATAAAATGCCCAAATCAAACAAATCTATACGTGAAATTGAACTTTATGTTGCAGGGTACATCAAAGGTAGTCGGTGTACCTTTTTTTAATTATTATTTTTTCAAAACTAACATAACGTCGCCTAATATCGTCCTTAGTTTGCTGAAAAGTCTCATATATATTTGGTGAAATTATATATAATTTTGGTGTTGTCTTGAAATTCAAGACTATAAGATATACCTTTATGACAACAACTACAATTGTGATAAGAACAACACATCATATTTATCTTGTCATTTCATGTACAAGCTTTCTGACCTGTAGGAAGTTTGAATGTTTTTTCCCATTTTACTCCAACATGTTGATAAGTATAATTCATTCGTGTAAAGTCTATTGAAAAAGACAATAAAAATAGTACTTTCTTTTCTTTTTTTATTTTATCTGGTCTGTTTTGTGCGGATGGGGGGGGGGGGGGGGTCAATTTAGTTGCTTTGTTTTTTTCATATGATTGATAATAAAAATGTGTATAAAAAAATGCAGAAGGGGCACACTCTTTTTTATTCTGACAAGGAATTTTGGTAAGTCATATCCTGGTGGAATCCTATTTTCAAGATTCGTACGTTGAAAAATATCATTTATCTTATGAAAAATCACTTATAACATGTGTCATTACATGCAGTGTATTTGTCATGAATAGGCAAATATTAAGGGGGAACATGTGATACGCCATCGAATTTCCATGACCTTTCGATTAAGATTACATAATTATGTCAAAATAAAAGATCCCGGAAATTAGTCTAACGTATGATTCGTTAAGCATACGTACCTTTCAAATTGTAAGAACGCTCTATTATGTAAACATTTGTAATATGTCTCGTTTGGTGAAAAAAAAAACAAAAAAACTAATACAATATTTGAGTAATGAATCATACCGTCCGAAGACCAACCTTCATTGAAATATCTTAAAGCCAAATATTATAATGCATGAGATATAAAACCGAATTAGGGGAAAACATGTATAGATAAAGGATCTTGGTGTATAAACGAAAAATTTAAGCAAAGTTTGTTATAAATCATGTCGGTTACAAAGTAAAACCTACTATGTTGCTGATATTCAATGGTGACGGTTTTAACGATAGAGGAAAAGAGGTAATGATGGTATCAGTTGCGATAGAAATGTATTATATGTCAACTGTTAACCTTTATATGCTTTTTTTGTATTTTCTTTCGTTCTATTACTGTATGATTGACTTTGACCAACATTTTCTCTTTAATATAAATTATTTATTTTCTTATATGAAATATAAGTTTTCTATAGCTAGGTTAAGATGGCTATTACAATTTGTAAGAGAACTTTGGACTTTTTGGTTTTCAGTGCTCTTTTACTTTGAAGCTTCTTTCCATGGTCGTTTTATATGGACGAGGCGTTCGTCTGGTGTTGTACACTGTAGATCGTGTGTGTGTATTGAGGTAATTTAACTTGGCCAAAAAATCATAATTTAAGCAAACTATCATGTTTGTAAGTAATTACACGTCTACGTTAAGTATATGCCCAATTGGATTAATCTTTCTAGGGTAACATTAAAATGTTTTTCTATTTAATAGATGAATAGACACAAATAAGGAATATTTTATAGAACCATAAGCTGTCAATTTCATGCACACCTATTAGTCTTAAATCCTCATATATGATTTATAACAGGCTAAATCGAATGTCCAAATTATAAATAGTCTTAAATACACAATATACAATGCATGGGCTGGATTTTATGTATTCTCGTGTCATGAGTTTTTTTGTTATAGTTTGGACGCCATCTTATTAACCATGAAGGTAAACGAGGTCTGTCAATGATCAAATAATCCCCCCCCCCCCCAAAAAAAAAAAATAAATGAAAAATCAATTAGATGGTGATCTCGTGCAGTTTGTAATTAAGATTAAAAGTAAATATTATATCATATCGTATTGATGAAGAATATTTCGCAAGATAACAGATATAAATAACTTAACAGATATTTTACATTCCAATCATATCTTTGACCAATCTCTTAATGAATTTAAACAAAAACGTACAGCCGATTTCATCGAGTGTGTTGCGATAGGTTTTATCTTTGGTTAGCTTACTTGCAAGCTGAATTGTGAAGTCTTTATTAGGTTATGTAAACCACCCTCCTTTAAGAGTAGACTAGTCCGACAGATAATCAATCTGTATGTATGTATGATTAGGCTACCACCAAAGGAGGGTAGCATACTTAACCTTATAATGACTTCACGGTTCAGCTAGCAAGCAAACAAACTAAATATATTACAAATGACTACACACTCGGTGGAATAGGCTGTAATAAAAGTATATCAAATAGTCAGACTTGATTAATTTATTTGGGATTCTTTATCTGTTTTAAAATTGAACTAAAAGTACGTGACTCATATTACAAATACATGGATTGTGTACATATCACATGTTAGTAGATTGCAGATTATTTGTAACTGTATATGACTAAATAAATACGTGTTTTGTCTGTGGGTGAAACTGTTTACAATATCTGTATAGAAAATGAATAAGAATAATATCTTCATGTATAAAACTTTTATTTTAATTTTGTTATAAATTTAAATGAAAAATCTGACCATTTACTTCGAAAACTATTAGTTTTAATTTTAATCAGTGTAATGACTTGAACAATTCCTGTATGTCACCTCTTCAATGTAATCAATTTATCTCTTATAATCATTTAAAATGCCCAAAACAAACAAATCCATACGTTAATATGAACTTACTGTTGCAGGGTACCACGAAGGGAGTCGGTACTTATGTTTTTAATTACTATTAGTATCGCTCTTTTAAAAAAAACAAAGAGCGTCCCCTAATATCGTCCTTAGTTTGTTGAGAAATCTCATATCTGTTGGGTAAAATTTTATTGATTTAGTTGTTGTTTTCAAATTCAATACTATTAGATATACCTGTATGACACCACATAAACTTGTGATAAGAACAACACATCATAATTGTCATTTTGAGTACAGGTTTTCTGAACTGTAGGACGGTAAGTTTTAATAGTTTTCCATTATGTTGATAAATATTCAAATGTGTGTGAAGTCCGTCAAATTAAGGCAACAGTAGTATACTGCTTTTCTTAAGTCATCAATCGAAAAAAAAAAACAAATCCGTGTTACAAACTAAATCCGAGGGAAGCAAATCAACTATATGAGGAAAACAACGAAACAACAGAACACTGAAATGCAACAAAAAACAGACGACAATGCAACGTTCATAGAAACGAACTATTAGATAACAACTGTCTGATTACTGACTTGGAACAGGATATTTTAAGAAAAACATGGTAAGTTAAATCTGGTTTTGTAGCTAGCCAAACCTCGTGCATTATGACAATGTTGAATATACGGCTAAAATGACAACATTGAAGGGAAAAAAGTACAAATAAATGCAAGATCATTCAAGAGAGAGAAGTACTAGAATAAATAATAAAATAGTACATTTCGACACATAATGACAACGAAATACTAGAATTAATTAAGGACAGTACATAAGAACAGCATAATATAATAACAAATTGTGTGTTTGTCACAAGAAAATATCAACCCCACAAGAGGTAACGTCACAGGTAAATTACTCAAAATTGGATAAAAAATCAAGATTAAGTTTCTCATATATTTTATAACGTTGACAAGAATATTTATTTATAATTGTGTTAGTAATAATGCAACTAACAGCACTATGAATCTATGTCGGATTTTCTTCAAAATATAACTGGGTAAAACACATAAATCCTGTGCACATAGTTGTTTTAATCTAAAATCATACTAATCAATTGGGTGAATAATTATCTTTACTTTTTCATATGAATAGAAGATAAAAAAAAAAATAACAACTACAAACGATAAGACACAACACAATATCAGAATTACAAATACAACTTCACAAGTAAATACATGAACGCATGATAAACAAATACCGAGACACTTATTAAAGCAATGACCTCGCTTTGAATGCTCAGCTTTGCATAAGCATAGTCTTCTTAAAAATCAATTTTCAAAACCACAATTATTTTTATTACATATCTTTATGATCATGAAAAAAAAAGAAATATAATTATTGCTATTGTACTTTTGTTTTTCTTAATTTCTTTTCATTGTAAGTCCAAAATAATACTTCATTTCTTATCGTTGTTTTTCCGAACATAAAAAAGAGGATGTGGTATGATTGCAAATGCAAATGGTACACACCACTGGTAGAATTTATCTCATCACAATATTTTTGAAGGCCATCTTTAACTGTAGTAATAGTATTCAGTACTTTAGAAAGATGTTTATCAAACACGTTGATGACCCAGATATGTATCGTTCTTTATATGGAGTTTTGTGAAGGTTTGGTATCCTTTATACTGATATTCTTCGTTTTCTTTGATTTAATACCAAAAGAAAAAAGGGCAGAATTGTTATTTTGTAAAATATTGTCCTTGGTTAAAGAATATGTAGGGTTACCAGTAGTTTTATTTAGTCCAAGTTCTGTTGTGAAACATTGCAAATACTGGTTTTTAAATATGAAAACAATATGATTGGAGACTTTGTCTGCTATAACAACGAAATATTTGTCATTTAAAGAGGATAAAGCATCCACAACATCTGGATCCTTGAAAGGATTAGAAACACTTGTGCTCATAGTATATCGTAGTTTTTGAATGCGCTTCTGAATGCATGATCGAATAGCTTTGATCCATTCCGACAAAGTGTCCAGTTCTGGTTCGTCTGGTTAGCTTTACCAATTTTCTTGCATAATCCTCAACTGCATCATCAGTAACCTGAAGTTCTTTTACTAGTTGTTGGGGTTAGGAATTCTATGTTTTGATACCTTGGCTAAAGCCACTACTCCTTAAAGAAACATATATAATGACCCAAACGAAGGAACCAAGCTATTGTGTCACATATAGAAAAGTCCATACATGAGTATCATGTATTAACATTAAAGTTTTTATATGGACCACCATAGTTCACTCCCATTACTTTTTAGTGAGGTACAAGATGCACAATTGTAAAGCCTTATTTGTTTGTTAACTGTTGTTTATAGACACAATTATATCCCTCTTAATCACATATAAATAATAGGACATTTAATCTATATTAATTCGTCATTTAACTCCGTCTACATTGATAGCTGACTCTTGGCACAACAGTGCATGCCATTTTCAAAAGTTTTTGTTATGTATTTATAAATGGTTTGATCAAGATAAAAAGGGAACGATTGTTGAAATTCCAAATGCAAGATCGACTCCTTTTTATTCATGGGACTATTTAATGCCAGACGCCTTTTCAGTTGTTGATTGCGATCAAATCCTAGTAATGAGCCTATCTTACCAAAGTCCCAGTGTGAGTATTTTCAATTACTTTGTGTCCGTCGCTTTTCGTCTAAGAAGGTGACAGTAGAACGATAACCTTTTCAACATTTCGAAGATCATCTAATATCCAACATAGGTATGTGTAACAAATGGTGGCCACGATTATAATTGCAGTAAACAGAATAAAAAATTGTGCGATAATACTGCGATTAACCCAACATGGATGACATCACTAGAACAGAAGATAAAGTATCATAATAGAGAAACCTGAATATAGCAAAACTGGTCAAAGTAAACAGATCTGCCTTCTGTCTGTGAACATTAAAACCACCAGACAACTCCCTATAACGGCTATTGACCCTACAATACGAATGTTAACATTTCAGTTTTCCTACTTGCCTACTATCTTGCAATTATCTTGTATAGATATAAACTTTTAAAACTCAAAAATGTTCAGTCAAGATCTACAAATATGTTAAATATTTACTCTAGATAGACAGAAACTTTAACCTGACAATTTGTAAGCTTACATGTAGGTGAATATAAAAAAGAAGATGTGGTATGATTGCCAATGAAACAACTGTCCACAAGAGACCAAAGTGACCCAAACATTAACAGCTATAGGTCACCGTAAGGCCTTCAACAATGAGCAAAGCCCGTACCGCATAGTCAGCTATAAAAGTCCCCGATATGACAATGTAAAACAGTTCAAACGAGAAAACTAACATCCTTATTTGTATAAAAAAAAAATGAACGAAAAACAAATATGTAACACATAAACAAACGACAACCACTGAATTACAGGCTCGTAACGTGGGACAGGCACATACATAAATTATGTGGCGGGGTTCAACATGTTAGTGGGATCCCAACTCTCCCCTAACCTGGTACAGTGTTATGCCAGGTGTCTTCTTATTGCCCGTTAATTACGATTTAAACCAGTTTTTTAAATGTTTGTATGGCTTTTATCAACATAAAAAAAGTAAAGAAATGAAATAATCAATTATGCAGGTTCAGAAAACAAGCAAACGTATTTCAGTCATGAATAATATTATCTACTTAACCGTTGGAGATGCACAAAGACAAAGGTGGGGAAACAAGCTTTTAATAAACTTAAAAAATATTTGGTATAAAGTAAGAAAATAATATTTAATTCAACAAATACAGAACATCTTGTCTTGACCTCTAATGTGAAAGATACTGTTCATTAAATTCCAAAAGTGAATGGCCTTTAAAGAAAGATTTTAAAATTATAACGTTTAATATTCAATTTGTATATCCATATACTAATTATATTTATAAGTACTTATAAATATAATTATTTTCTGTGACTGTATCTTGCATTAATTTGTAGGATCCTTTACTGTGGATAATTGAGCTGATCTGTAACAATAACATCTCCATGCCTTATATATCATATACTGTAGTACGACGCTAAATTAAAACTGACGAGGAAAGGTAACACACGGCCACCGAAAGCTCTACTATTGTGAAGCCCAGGTGGTCGTGTGGTCTAGCGGAACGGCTACAGTGCAGGCGATATGCAGATGCCAGTGTGAAATTATGCACATGTATTTAGCAATGGAGTAAAGTGCATTACATTTTGTCTCTTATTAACATGAATAATAAAAGTTTTATAATTATTTTTTTTCAGGTATTTGTAAGATATGAAATATTTGCTACCATTACTGATTCTGACAAACTGTCTTATTATACAAGGTAATATCATGTTCTGTGTATACAAAAGAAATAATCTTATATTTTATTGTGCCAAGTCAGAAAAATGACCATTGTTATATTATAGTTCGTTACTCTGTGTGTTACATTTTATTGTTGTGTTCTGTTGTGTCGTAGTTTTCTATTATTTGATGCATTTCCCTCAGTTTTAGTTTGTAACCCGGATTAGTTTTTTCTCTATCGATTTATGAATTTGGAACAGCGGTATACTACTGTTGCCTTTATTTTTATATTTCAGATAATAAATCTAATTTTATCACAAGTTCATTCTATGATAATATTTAATCGCAAGTGAAAGAAAAAGGTTAGAATATCCCCATAAAGGACAGACCGTGGTAAAATATATATAAACGCAAAAATTATATAAAAGAAAAAATACAAGCGACCATTAACCTATTTCTATTTGATTGGCACAAGACAGAAATTTCTTTTGGATCAAAGTGGTCTAGGTGACAATATTAACAGACGAAAACTTATTAATGTCACATGTTAAAACTCCACGATTACTACAGAAGTTATGATGATATGTTCAATGCTTATGACAAGTTATAGCAGTAAACGTCTTCATATTACATATATAAGCAGTAGATTAACTACATGTGACGTATGGAATGCTTATAAGGTGTTTATGTTCGTCTATATGAGTTCGTTGAAACCATGAATCATTTACCTGGTTCATTGGTTACTGTAATTATTTGACGTATACAAATGTTTGCAATCTTTAAATTTTCAACATAAATGACATGTCTGAAATACATTATATACATTGTATGAATAAACTATGAACAGTCTCTAAAGATGTATAATTTTCCCAATATACATTACAATCATTGATTACAAAATCTAACTGTACACGACGTATACATGTTTGATATACATTGTTTTCTCTCAGTATTTATTCTTTGTGAACTTTTTTTTCATTTCCTGTAATATGGAATGCAAGGTATCATTTCAGTTTGTTGAATGATTTTTTTTCACTCAATATATGACTTTTTAACACCGGTTTACTACTGTAGCCTTTATATGGTAATGTTTTGAAACATGGAAAAGGTTTAAATAAATTGCAGGTGTTTTGGAATGGCTGGTTGTTGGAAAAGTAACAGAATATGGACAAAACGTGACATTGTTTTGCAATGTTTCAAACTGCTGTCCTAAAGATTCAGGTTGGGATATGTGGACTCCACAACAACGCACATTGTTTATAGATGTCAAAACAGGAAGACCAAATAAAAAGTATGACGGAAAGGTTTTTAGAGATGGGTACACCTTAATTATTCAAAATCTGACTGAAAAAGATCTGAATGTTTCGTATTCCTGTTTGTATGGTGTAACTTATGGGGAACAAAAAATTCTACTGGAAGAAGACGTTTTCACCTGTAAGTACACGCACTCGATATGAATATAAATATAACGTGAAATAAAAAAAAACTTAATTTTGTTGTTCACTATGATAACAGTTGGCAAAAGAAAAGAAAAGGCAAGAAGTCAAAACCACAGGTTATACATTGCGTGCGTTCGAACCGCTTTTCCTCATGTACTGTCAAAGCCCGGATGTATTACAACTGAAACAGTTCAAGAGCTATACAACATAAATGGTCTTAAACGATAGCTAAAACCATCTCAGATCAGCTTTGGCACCTTAGTTTCTTTAAAAATTTTAAATTTATAAACTTAAATTTTAGAAAGGTTGATTATAAATCATGCAGTACTGACTACTGAACTGATGATACCCTAGAACCGAAAACAACATGTTGTACATTGCAGGCCTCCGGAATGCTTTTCGTGATGTTCCGTCATCTGACACGCTCAAAGCTGAGAATTCATACCAACCTTGAAAGTCGAAGATATACGCGACCAAAATGGTCATAACAATATAACTAAATCCTTCTCAGGTCAGCTTTAGCGGAGCGATTTGACACCTTAGTTTCTTCAAAATGTATAGATTGATAATCGGACATTTTAGAATTGTTGATTATAAATCATGCAGTACTGACTAGTACTGATACCCTCGGATCAAAAACAACATGTTATACATTGCATGCGTCCGAAAGACTTTTCCTATTTTACCTCCAACAGGAACACCGAAAGCAGAATATTTGAAATTCAAAATAAAATGGACATGCGCTAACTTCTTGGCTCCAGACTTGGGACGGACCCGTTTAAAATGTAGCAGATTAAACTTTTTTGCGAGTGCTCAACACTACCCTTACCTGATAAATTGTGAGCACAACAGAAGCACACATGGTTAAACAGTTGAAATAAGCATTGACGTAAAGTTTACATAGATAAGACGTGTTATATTGTAATGATACAGAATAGAAATTAATACAAGATGACACTGTGTCAATAAGCCGCAAATCGGATAACCCCTTAAAGTACTATGACATGTTCGATGAATAAAAGGAAATCTGGAGTATATATCGAAGAGACAGCAACCCAATGAAAAGAAATAATTACGACATATGAAGATGAACAAACGGAGATTCGGGGTTTATATTATAGATAATGCATATTTTAAGATTTTTCTTGTCGTAGAACACCCCGAGGGGTGTCAGAATTGATCAAATGAAAGACCGATCGTATGGAGGTCTTTCTTTGGGAAATCCTCACACCCCGAGGTGTGTTCTACAACAAGAAAAATCTTAAAATATGCATTATCTGACTTATATACCGTCAAAAAAATATTCTTTTTTATAAAGATTTGCAAAATTTAGTATCCTATTTTACCGACAACACTAAAGTGGGATATTCCTTTCTAATGCGTTCAGGTTTCAATACGCCCGCACTACAGCTCATTTATAATGTGAAATAAAACTCACTAATTAATCTAGGTGTAAACCTTTTAAAAATTAGTATCCATACACAATACAAATTTTACTGTAACTGCATTAAGTAATACACAAATGTATCGTTACCATCCGATAACGGTGTATGACAAATACAAGACAAATTGTAAGTAGTTTATTGTACCACTTAGTTAATGGAAAGGGGGAGGAGTATGTTTTTTATTCTATCTGTAATGTCATTTCTATCGCGGAAAAGTGGTTATCTTTTTAACAATTCTAATCAAATCAAATGAAAAATTCAGAAAGATTGTCTTTTGAATAGCAATACATTTTATTAACAAATAATCAGGATATAATTATATACCCTCCGCATCCGACCCTTTTTTGAGTTACATTAATGTTATTCAATAGAATATAAGATTATTTTACTAGTTGATCATTTGATACAATAAAAAAAAATACATACATTCAAAAAAGTTAAGAACTGACACGAGGACGAATATAAATACATGAAGGTCACAGTATGATTTCCTATTCAGTGTGTATCGTCCTGAACATGCATGACATATTTGCCACTGGACGTTAAGCAAGCAACTAAAAATCAATCTACCTATTCAGTGTGATTCAATAAGATGGTTTTTTTATCCATAACAGCCTGTTACACTTTTTGATTTCAGCTATAAGCACTATATCACCTGATGTTCCAACTGGGAAAAGTAAATTATCTCAAGGTGAAATGTAAGTAAGAAGTTCAACTTTATTAATATGGCTGAATTTATCTTCTTAAAGTTATATTACAATAAAATGAGTAAGAATTGGTTATCGCCTGCTATCGATTCGAGGTATTTAATTTCGATATAATTATAGACGAGTCTTTGCCATTTTTTGTATTATTATTATTTGATTTAGATAACAAGAGTTGATATCAAGCGATAGCCAATTTTAAGAATTTGTTTAACTTATTACTCTTATGATAGATATTATCACTGTATTAAACAGCACCTTGATCAACTTTTTTCCTAGTCTAAGTCAGACGTCATATGTCCTGTTTTTGGTGTAAACCTGATTATCAGAAGTCAAAAACAATCGTACGCTTCAAAATGTTAAACAAATTGATAAACATAAGATTTTCAGGTGAACAATGCGAATGTTTTGTACATGTATATTATTGACGAGATCACGTACATCTCCGTTGTCGTAAAGAAAACTGAATCCTAAATATCGAAATTGTTTTTCTATCCAGCGTTATGCATATATCTTATATTTTCAAAACTGCAAAAAATCCAAATTGAATTTGTAACTGGTTCATGTAAAGTTGAAGCTATTTCAACAATAATATATTTCTTGAATACAAATGTCAAATATGCAGTTGTAACATATTTCTGCCATTGGCACATGCTTTTTTGAATTTTTTGACAATTTTGGACAAAAATTTGAAAAAAATACAGCCTTTTTTCCACCAGGAATGCAAACATTTTCTGCCCCCTATGGTCATACTGTATATCACTGAATAATTTGTCAAACATCTATAACTGAGTTTTTAGAGCATATATGGTTCAAAAACATGTATTTGAATGTTTGAGTCTTTCAGTTCCGACGCACTTTTTATGTTGTGCGTAATGTACTAATGTTTATCTGTTTGTCTATTTGTTCTTTCTTAGCCATGGCATTGTCAGTTTGTTTTTAACTTTTGAATGTCTATGTCCCTCTGGTACCTTTCGCCTCTCTTTTACTTTTTTTTCTGTTAAAATTATGTGTAATGTAATCATAGAACAAAGGACATACATTGCAGGAGTAGAGTATAAGTAAAACGTTGTGAATGATCTTACTTTACATGGAAAATACTTAGGACATTTCAGAAAGTAACAGATGAATGACTAAAAGGCTAAACAAATGTTTTTTTCTTTTTAAATTACTATTCTTGACATTGCACAAAAATACCAGCAAGCTAGCAGGTTATAAATACAGGCTATATACATATATTAAAACCGTAAATGATTATACTGATTACGATATTAGTTTAACTGATTTCAGAGCTTCTATAGTTACTGGAATTATTATGGTGACAGTGTTAGTGCTAATTCTCATTTATTTCCTGAAACAAAAAATTAAAACACAAGGTAAGTTTTCATGGTTTAAAGGCTTTACATCATGAGTTATATATTCTATTGTTCAAAAAAATATATAGTAACAATCAGAGCTCCAGATAAGAATTCAGAAATTGGGTTTTTTACCCACCATTTTCTTATATAATTGGGTGATAAAGTTTTTTAATTGCATTATCAATTCCAATTCACCCCTCATGTTAATATCAAATTGGGTTTTTCATCACCAAGCTCCTGAATGTATTGGGTTTTTTCATCAACACAATATTGAATATTTAGGCAATATCAACCCCAGATTTTTTTCCATCTTAAATATGTTTCTTTCTTTGTTTAGCTGTTCTATTTGGTTTAGGGTTAGGGTTATTTGCTAGCTGTTTTATTTGGTTTATTCACTGAGGAGCAATCGTAGGTTTAATTTGTGTCCCGTTCCAAACCTTCTGCCAGTTTTGTATTTTCTCACAAAAACGGATATGTGTATTCACAGGCACTCGTCTTGCACCTTTATATAATAAATTCTGAGACCAGTGCCTGTGTGTGTATTCATTAATTAACCGTAAAATGAAAAACAAAATACTACATAAACTCTAATTATACTTGAATGATTTTGGTTTATTCAATTTATATAAATATGGGTTTAGTTGTCTTTTATTAGAACTTTTGGTTTCTCATGCTTTATCATGTCATAATTGATTTGGCCTTTCACTTTTTCCAACTGATTTCGTTTTTGACGAAATCCCGTGTTTATTAGCAATGTTCCCGTTAGAAGGTACGCACACACGCCCGTGCTTTCGATGGACGCTTCCTAAAACACTGGCTGAGTCTTGTTATCATAACTTTCCCTCAGCTTTTCAAAAGAAGCAGAAAATATGCTTCTATTTAATATTTTTACCGGACATTCACTTTTGTTTTAATTCAATGTATGTTATGATAAATCTCGAGCAATGCAAAACAAAATATGACTAAATGACACACGCTAATTGGATAAACGCAGAGAAGACCGAAATGTTTTCAAAAACACGTGTACCTATTGAGCAACGGAAAACTCCAACAGGGACCCATTTCAGCTACTTGATGCAGGGATCTATTTTTAGAAGGAAAGGAAACTTCCAATTATAAATATTATAAACATAGATTTACGCGACGACTGTAAACAGATAAGGGTAAATAACGCAAACAGTAGCCAATTAAAGGGTTGAAAACTCATGGTTTGGGCATATAATTGGGTTTTCCTTTGAATTAATTGGGTTATTGAACCCTGCAATGGGCAATTGCATTGGGTTTTTTATTATTTGTATTGCGTGATCACGCAAATACGCAGCTTATCTGGAGCTCTGTAACAATTAAATAAAGAAACAAGCACAGAAATATTTCAGGTTTTCTAGTCAACAAATAAATGTTTGATTGACATAACAATGACATTAATTCAAATACAACACAATTTTCAACATGTTTTTATTCCCCCTCTGTCATCAAGTGTTACCATTGACCGTCCAGTTTTACCTTCTAACGTCGGTTCTTCTTTATCCTAGCAATGTAACTAATAACATTAACGGTACCAATTGTCCTGCACCAGATGCGCATTTCGACAATACATGTCTCTTCGGTGATGCTCGTGGCCAAAATATTTGAAATCCAAAGCTTATATAAAAGATGAAGAGCTATAATCCAAAAGGTCCAAAAAGTAAAGCCAAGTTTCGACAATACATGTCTCTTCAATGATGCTCGTTGCCAAAATATTTGAAATCCAAAGCTTATATAAAAGATGAAGAGCTATAATCCAAAAGGTCCAAAAAGAAAAGCCAAATCCGTGAAAGAAATCAGAAACACAAAAAACATCCGTACTTTCATGCCAGTACCGCTGCTGGGCTGGTGATACCCTTGGGGACTAACAGTCCACCAGCAGATGCATCGACCCAGTGGTAGTAATAACATTAAAGTTCGTCTGATGCAATCTTAAAAAACTAATAAACGACGATGTGAACAAAATTTGGCAGTAACATGTCTACAATACTACAGTTATGACCCGTTATTATTTTGAACTCTTACTTGAATTTGCTTTAAACAAACCCAATGAAGTTTATACACAACTAGAACACACCCGTGATATCGCGGGTCCGTGAATGAATTAAATGAATAACTATGCGCAAGCCTTATTTTAGTATTAGTATTGTCATCTGATAAAGTCATGCCGATTATAAGATACACAGTTTTCTCTGCTTTCAAATCTTTCTGTTTGAACCCGTCGAACTGGAACTTATTAATTATTGGTAATATTTTTTTTTGGAAAACAAATGGTCCTGAAATGGAGTATTTTTTAATCAACAGCATTGTCATATATTAGTTATAAATAAAGTTGAATTCTTTGATTCGCTGTTTTATGTCATGCATGGCCACTAACAAATTGAAAACTGTACCTATACGCCTTATTTTTAGTCCAGATTTGTTATCTTAGAAAGTCTTACTGATTAAAATACTACAATATGTAACAATTTGTCAACTCTGTGATTATGACCCGTGTATATAGCATATTAATCCTGAATACATCGTTTGGTGGTGCGCCTGTCAGATGCGGAACGTACAGATAAGGTAATAGGTAACAGGTGAATATACTATTGGTATGGGTATCGGACTCGACTCTGAACTTCTTAATTATTGGCAATATTAATTACGTGGAAAACAAAAGGGCCTGGAGTGGTGTAATTTTTAATCTACACCTTTGTACTATATTAGTTGAATATAAAATTGAATTATTTGATTCGTCGTTTTTACGTGATGACGGCTGACAAATTGGACCTCGTAATTTTAGTAGTATAGATGCTAATAAACTTAAATTCACAGACATGAGTGGAATATGGACAGCGAGTTGCATTCTGTTCTAAAGTTATACCATTTTATAACATAACGAATTTCATTTTTTTACAGTGTTTGCTTGACCGTTTGAATTAATGCCCTTGGACAATTACTCGTTTTTATTAATTTTGCTTTCTTTGCTTTTTGAACGATAATTTTCTTCAACTTGTGAAAATGCAATTCTCCTCATGGTTGCTACATTTCAATAAATTCTTGCAAGAATCTATAAACCATGTGACAAATTTGAATTCAAGCATATTATTACCATGCAATGAATAACTGATAATGTTGTCTCATGTATCAATAAGTGCGATATTTTTACAATGAAAATGTATATAAAAATTGAAATAATAGTAACAAGCTTTTTTTTAAATTTATTTTGTGAATGACTGGTCTTAAATTTAAAAAAAAATGGTATACAAACCATATAATGGTAAAAATTTCATCTTACAAACATTGTTCATACTATTAATTTCATGTCAAAATTTAATACATCAAAAAAATTTCAGATACAGATAAACTCGATAAAGATTTGCCTGAAAGAACGCCTTTAACGGGTAAGTGCCTTAATATTTCAGGGAAAGAATAGAAAAATAAATGCGTATGGAGTAAATGTGCAAGGGACAAAATCCCACGCAATACATAACAAAGAATAAATATCAATGAATAAGGTTTTCATTCCTGTTCTTCATCTTGACAGTTGATGTGGGGTCTTTAACATTGAACAAATCATGCTTATCCTACGACAAGGTCAAGACGGCCTGAAGGTTGTCGTTTGTTTATGTGTTACATATTTGTTTTTCGTTCATTTTTTTACATAAATAAGGCCGTTAGTTTTCTCGTTTGAATTGTTCTACATTGTCTTATCGGGGCCTATTATAGCTGACTATGCGGTATGGGCTTTGCTTATTATTGAAGGCCGTACGATGACCTATAGTTGTTAATGTCTGTGTCATTTTGGTCATTTGTGGATAGTTGTCTCATTGGCAATCATACCACATCTTCTTTTTTATATTGAATTATATTTGTTTTATGTTTTGCTAAACTCCAAAAAATAGTTTTACATCTTCATTAGTTTAGTCAATGTCAATAACTTCAAATTTACATGAAATATACGGAATATTTGGTGTTCATACACCAATCTCTAGATCACTCATTGCATTTATTTGTTTTAAGGAATCAATTATCGGAAATAAAATGATTTTTGTGTCGAATATTTTGACAGATTTGAAGATCTATATATACTGAGCGACAACAGAAAGCATACACTTATGTATTATCCAATTTTCAAACAATAATGCTTTAAAAAATTCTTGCAATGTCAATGAATGTTGGCGTTGCCTTTCGCGAACTCGGCACTTAAGTTCATCCCATGTGTGCTCGAGTAGGCATTTGAAATATTAGTAGTGTGGGAACGGGTTTTGTCGTGCTTAAATATTATTCAAGGTCCATACCTGTCTATGAAATTCACAACTTATGTTGACCAAATTTCATCCCTAAAACGTTGGGACTAAAGGGTTCAATTGGCCATCACGCGAAAACTCCGCTTCTGCGTAAATGTGTCAACCAAAACCATGACACTACCACCTCCAAATCTGTCAGTTTGTTGGACACAACCATCAGCAAACCGTTCACATGATCGTCTATCAACTCTTGCTCAGCCATCTTAATGATGGAGAGTAAATCTGGACTCATCTGAAAACTAAATATTCATTCATTGTTGAGTCTCCATCGTAAACGAGCTTGTCACCGTCTTAACCGATCGTGGATGTGTCGTTAAGTCAGTGTCGGTTCGCTATCAGCACGTCTAGGTGTAATAATAAAAGACCATAGTCGTGGATAGAATTAATACCAATCAGAAGGCACAAGCTATCATTAAAAAGCTAGTATTTTGATTGTAACAATGTCACTTAAAAGGAAATAGAAAAAATAAATAAAATCAATTTAATCGACAATGCCATCTTACAAACTTTCTTTATATAACAGTTTTGAATTAGTTTGATGCTGAAAGTTAAAAAGATAAAACGTATAATTTCAGATACAGATGAACACATTAAAGAGATTGCTCAAGAAATAGCTGAAGGGATGTTTTTAAACAGTAAGTTTAAAGATAAAAATAAGTGGTAAATTTTACCAAGAGACAACTCCTAGGGAGAGACCAAATGACAAATTAGTGCCTTTCTTATTACTCTTATTGATGTTTGACTTATTTGTATTTTTTGTAATTAGGTACAATTACAAAATTAAATGATTTATTTCTGTGTGAATTCTTTAAAGCAGTTCGAGTCTTCATATCGGTGGTAGGTTCTATATGCCGTTCAGACATATCATGAACAGGATTATCGTAGCGTATGTAACATTGTCGATTAATAATTCAGCAACATAATAGTTATCCTTGTCTTCCTATGGACAGGCTACCACCTGCCATTGTATATTCAATTAAGTAAAGTTGAGAATGGAAGTAGAGAAATGTATCTTATTTCAAATACAAAGAGCTTATGAGTGAATGAATATTAATTTCATATATATATATATAATGCCATGTTAAGAGTATCGTAACATTATCCCTTTAAAATAAGTATAAAAGTCTTAAAGGTTTGGTTAGCTTTTAAGATGAATGACTATATATGTGTGCTTCGTTTGGAGTATAGCCATAGAAAATTAGATGTGAAAAACTTTAGCGTACAAAATGTCTACATGTTGATTTGTATTTACGAATTATAGCCTTGTATAGAATATTGTATGACTTGCTTGTGATACAAACAACCATGGTGTAATAATCTTAAAGTAATACAGGTTTCATATCACTGTACTAGTATACATATGTTTAAGGGGCCAGTTGAAGGACGCCATCGGGTGCAGGAGTTTCTCGCTACATTGAAGACCCATTGGTGGCCTTCGGCTGTTGTCTGCTCTATGGTCGGGTGGTTGTCGCTTTGACACATTCCTCATTTCCTTTCTCAATTTTGTTCTAATGTTAAAACATAAAAACTTTGTTACATTGTTAGCGAATCGAACAAGTCAAAATTTATAAATACCATAGAGAACGTTAACATCTATGACAGAAATAATCATCTCTTTTATCAGATATAGTTTTAATTCAGCTTCCTGTGAAAGATATAGATATCAAGATCATTGAATTGACAGTGTTCATTGTTAGTATTGGCTTTATTTAATGTTATTCCCGCAAGAAAAATCAACTGTAAATACTGAAGTCATCAACATTGAGTAAAATGATAATCATATTTGGTATATCCAGAAATTTGTTTCCATTTTCTAACTTTACTTTGCACTAATCAGATGTTACTCTGGAGTTATTTCCCCATTCTAATGAAAGAACATTTATGAATTATCTGTCTCCGGCCCGGACTCTAACTTTACATTTTCCCAACCAAACATTATGAAACTTAATACACAATCCGGGACAAAGATCAATTTTGAATAAGGTTGGTATGAATTTCAGCCTTTTCTAGTGATGCTTTTGTTCTAACAAAAAAAATGCATAATTTTCCATTGTCGCATTCCAACTTTCCTTTTGTTGAAAACTCTAATACAACTTAGACATGTTAGAGGTTAGCTAGCTATAACATATCGATTATTGTCTACATTTGAAAATTACTATTCCAAGACAGTTATCATCCATTCGTTTGATGTGTTTTAGCTTTTGATTTTGTCATTTTATTAGGAACTTTTCCGTTCAAACGGTCGCATATGTGTCCTATGGACATTGGTGATATTCTTCTTTTATTTCTTTTATGTTTTCTTTACAAAGATAGTCTTAAAAACAGGGTCTTTTCTCCGCGATATAGCCTTTTCTGTGCTGATCCAGCGTTATGGAATCACCAATCGATAGTTATATGGGACTTTTTGAATGGCATACACTTATAAATGCGTGTGTTGACTAAAAATACACCTTTGTCCTGACCAAACGTTGTGTTCCTATTGATAATTCCTTATTAGAGATTGTGCTCATGCTTTGCTGTTACGTAACTGTTCCATGATAAATGGCTGGTTGGCCGCCCGTAGCATGATATGGTTAACATTTGGCAATTCAGGGCCATTAAAAGCGTGCTTTGCTGTATTTGTTTTTATGATCCCTCAGATATAATTTTCTATATGAAATAAGTGCACAATAGTTTCACTATTTTACAAATTGCAATCGTTGAACTATTGGTCTGGATCTCGATGAAACTATTTGACCGCAAGCGTCATTATATTTCGCTTAATTGTAAAGGTAGCTACTGGATTGAAGGCGGTAGTTACGACGTCGCGTTTTACTCATTGTATCTAGGATTTACGTCAGTGCAGAACATAGCCTTGTCATTTCAGAATTTTTATATTGATGAAGTAAATGTTAAAAAGTATGGTTTGGTTTTGGCTTTTTATATTACGATATTTGATTTATCCCAGCCATTTAGTGTCTGTTTTCTAATTTGATATAATAAAACACTTACTGACTGGGTATTAGTTGAACCTCGGGGACAATAAACTTACTATTCCACTTATACCCAGTCAATAAGTATACACTATTGTTAATGTCTATTGTATTTGGTCTCTTGTGATGACTGCGCTCATGGATAATTTTACCACATCTTATTTATTAAACATGTATATGTCATGAACATTTCTAATGATTGATAACGCAAGGGAAGTTTCTTCAGTGTTATCGACCGCATGATCAAATTTCGGATCTAATTTTAGAAAATGAAGAACATACTGATCTTAAAGAGAAAATGATACAAATCGAAACTGCGCAGGAAGAAGTTAATCAACAGATTATCAAAGGTATATTATAAGTTAATGTCATGTTTTTTTTTTTACATTTTAAACGAGATTAAAAGTATTGTCAGTGCTAGTTAACTAATTATTGTTATACCACACACACACTTATTGTTGGTTTTATTGTTATTGTTATTATACTTATTGTTTCTGTGTGTGTTGCGTTTCGGTGTTTTGTCGTTGTTCTCCTCTTATATTTAATGCGTTTCGCTCGGTTTTGGTTTGTTACCCCGATTTTGTTTTTTGTCCATGGATTTATGAGTTTTGAACAGCGGTATACTACTGTTGCCTTTATTTGTGTGATTTATCGATCTCGAGATACAAAATGTTTGTCTATTTTGAATTTAAATTATTGCCGAATTTCCTATTTCCGCATTCAACTTAACTTTGCCTCCAACAAATGTTATCAAACTTATACATAATGCTGATTGCCCCCAAACAAGGATCAATTACAAATTCAGCATTCGAAACTTTCACCTTTCCCGAGTTATGTCCCTTCACAAATAGAAAAAAAAAGCTGAATATGCCCTATATTTTAAGGCGGACGCATCTGTGTTAAATGAACACATTCTACTTTAATCAATTTCTGTTTTCCATACTGAATTAAGTTAAACCTATAACGGAATTTTATGATAGCATACTCAGTACGTCAACAACACACCTTTGTCTTTGCAAATTGTTTTTACTTATAACGTTTTTGACAACTGACTTTAACAATGTGTTCCTATGTTTTCATTTCTGTAACATCAACGCCCCACTATTGTTTTAGTGTTGCCTGCCCTTCATAATGACGTTTGACTTGTTTGATGCTTGTCATGACAGAGCAATTTGAAGTTTTCTATATAGTATTTCTCAATTTTGCAGGCTTTATTGTGAACTTTATTTTATTACTTCCGTCTTCATGTAGTATCTTGTTGAGACAGGCTCAATTTAATGTTCTAATTTTAGATAATGAAGGACTCTTAGATCTTAAAGAGAAAGTAGTAAAACTGGAAAAGGACCAAACGGAAGTTATTCCGGAGAATATTAGAGGTAAATTATAAGTTCATGCCATGTAAATTCTTATAATTGACAAACAAGAGATTGTGATAAATATTAACAGTATTTCTGTTTCTAAATTATACATAATTTACAAAGGCTTAAAATCTGTTAAACAGAATACATGTATTGCCAGAATTAAATTGAAGAGAATATTCATTGAACACTTAACACAGGACGTTAAGCAACAATTGTAATCCTGTAAGAATGGCTGGTAATAGACCCAAACACCCAAACAAAAACGAAATGTTATATGTGAAAAGGTTTCTGTTGTTCCTTCTTGGGAAATGAAATTCATACTTCAATTGTGTTCTGCCACTTGAGATTTTCTCATATGAAGTATTATTAAGTGTAAAGTGTAAGTGTCGGTCTTGCAATAATTTGTTCATTTTGACTTAATAAATGTATGTAGATGGGATACTTTTAGCTTATATCGTTTAATAATACATACAATCATGATCACTCTTGTTGGCAATTTTGAATGCCCCACCACTATGCAACCGCGCAAAGTTATCGTACGTGCCTTCGCGAAATGTGATCAAACTTATACACTATGCGTATGACTATCAAAAAGAGATCAATTATGAATTTCTATATCAATTCCTTCTTTTTCAATTGAGTCCATGCACAGTTCATGATAAACCCAGATGTATCATTAACTTATGCACAATGGACTTTCCCCCGACCGAGCACCTAGGGAGTTTTTGGACACCGGAAAACTGTTAATGGAGATTGTGGAAGTACTTGGCGTGAACCACTAAACTCCTTAGTGGGGGAAAACGATCATATATTTGTATATTGATCCCAGTTAAGTCAGAGACAATGTTAACCAACCAAGGCCCCGAAGGTGCAAATCATAGTTTATACACCAGTCTGGACAACAGAAATGTGTAGGGATAAACATCAGACCCTCTTTTTCCTTGAGTGTTACCTAACAAATTAGAGTTATCACCGGTTTAAAAGATGCGACAGAGTTGTAAACGCAAAAAGGTTAAACTCGCATTTTGAAATGTTTTATACGAATTAAACAGGATTGTTCTCAAAAAAGTCGCATTCAAGTATAAAATGACAAAATCGCGATAATAAATGCACGCAAAGATTTCTAAATTTACAGTAACATGAGCAATATCAGGAGTGCCTCATTTGGCGCAATATCTACTTACCCTTTCATACTTCCTGAGATAATCGGTTTCGCAGGGATGTGTGCTTCTCTGTCTTCGTTTTTCTATATTGTGTTTTATGTACTTCTGTTTATATTTTAATCATCTGTTATTCGGGCAATGCCATTGTCAGTTTCTTTTCAATTTATCAGTTTTAAAATGTCTTTGATAGCTGTCGACTTTCTGTTCCTCGATTTAATAAACGGACATTCGAAACACCTCGAAACAGGAGTCGAGATTGAACTCGAAATTTTCAGCACTGTTTAAGCCAATTCGGACACGAACCCACATACGTTTTTGAGGATGTCGTCACACTAACTTATTTTCGTGTAATGACCCCTGCCAAAAGAAGAAAAAGCAGACTTTGCCGTTTCTGCAAACTTATTTTCCCTTTAAACATTACATATAGTGATCTTGATTTTTTTTGATTTTTTTTACTTTTTGTTTTCCTTCAAACTGTTTCACTTTATTGAGAAGAGCAGATAGATAATTTGATCAAGAATTTTGAATGACTTAAATAACATGTTTAGTTTCTTTGCATGTTTGTTATTGTTTAAAGTCTAAAGCTCTTCATTATTCCTTGAATTTCTAGAAGGAAATTTAGCGAGAAATGATGATAGTTGCACTTGGATTATATTGTATAACATTCAAGTGCAGAAATGAAACATAATTATGATCCTAAGTGTTGTTTATTTTCTGTTGTATATCAGACGTTGACTATATTTATACGAATTAAAGAGCTGACAGACAAAGAGAAATATAGATAATCTACGTTCATATCCGTTGATACGGATATTTTAACAACCTAAAGTATCCAAAGTTACTGAAGGGTATATAATTATCCATATCTACGGATATAAACCTAGATATAGTATGAATCCCCAGTCTTAGTCCAACTCTGGTGATTTTTCAGGGAAATTCAACCACAAAGTGTATTGTAAAAGCAATATTTTTCTATTTTTTTAAAACCTTTTAATGATATATTGGAATTTGGCATAATTTTAACGGGGTGTACGGTACGGTATGGTACTACATTTGGCTGAAACCTGTATATAGTTAAATATAACACTATTTAATCCAGGTACAGGGAAACTAAAAAAAGGCCGAATTTCATGCTCAATGTCGGTGTGACGTCAATATATGTCTTTTGCATAGCTAATTCAGAAGCCAGGTGATACATTTACAGACATCATGGATACTCTTTAGCATTCGATATTTTACAAGGAATAACAATGCAACAAAGGAAAATGCGAGTGAAGTTCCCTTGGGTAAAAGGTAGCAATGTCTGTGTATAAAGGTTTGCAACCACTCGGGCCATAAGTTCTGTAATGACGTGCGTTAACAAATCAAATGTGTAGAAACATATTGAGCTTGGGATAAGAATAAATATAATGTTTGCATGTAAAAAATATTTCAGAAGACACATTTGTATGATAATAAATACAGTGTCACATTTCTCGAGTTATGTCTCCTTGTGAATTAAGAAATTGACGAATATGTCGTATATACTAGTATGCAAGATGAGCAATTTGGTCCAATATACCTTTGAAATACACATGCAATTTGTCATGCAATCAGCAGGCTCATCATTATACTATCCTTTAGCTTGCGAAAATATTTTTTTTACATAACCGTATGACAGTTTTGCGCGTAACGATAATCGTTTTGATACCTTGACCCTTTACCTTATATTCCAATAATTTGGTTTTTTTTTAATTCAGCTTTTCATACTAGTATTGAGAATATTGGTCTCCACTCACAGACAATTTGTCGTTTGTCATGAGTGATGACAACTGACTTAAAACATTCGATTCAGTTGTTAATAATTGATTAAAGAAACTCTCCATGAATTTTGAATGATAAACTATAAATTATATTTTAATCGTACAATATGTTGTTTCTTGTTATCTGATTAAGTAATTTTCGGAGACGTATATCCACTAAAAGATAAGCTCATATAGCAGTACAAGTCTTGTTCTGGCCTTCAACAATGACTTTTATGGAAAATGTATAGTAAGCTATGAAAGATACAAAAGTTTGAAATATCTCAGTTTAAAATAAATTAAATTTTTTTTCTATGCATTTAAAGATAATATATAACTTATAAAAAAAAATCAAATTTCTATTTGGGCCTTGGTGACCGATTGGTGTAAATAGTCCAACAACCGTATCACTGGCCCGTAAACACTACAATTAGGACTTTGTATCCGCACGTGTCTGCAGTGCTCGCTTCTAATCATAATATCAATGTTCAATGGTTCCGACATCCTCGAATTAGTCAACAGTATTGAAAATGCCGATCAAACGCAATCAATCTCAATTTTATTGTCTCATAATATATTTTTCAGACCAGATGAAAATACAAATAAAAGACTGGGAAGAAAAAGACGAAATGTTTGTGACTACAAGAGCCAGTGAATTTATTATGGAATGTTTAAAGAAGAACAGTTGTTTGACTTTAACTGCCCCATCAGGTGTAGGAAAATCTTTTATTGCAAGACACGCAGCACTAGTTTTACAAAAGAAAGGGTATAAAATAATACCAGTGTGGAAACCAGATGATATGAGAGATTACTACCAACCTGGCAAACAAGCAGTCTTCATTGTAGATGATATTTGTGGAAATTTTATTGCCAACCAACAGCAGATTGAAAACTGGCAACAAATGTTACCTGTAATACACACAGTTATTGCAGACAAATATTGTAAGATTATTGTATCTTGCAGGTTACAAGTATATAAAGATGATAAGTTTAATATATTAGAACCTTTTAAGTCCTGTGAATGTAATTTAATGTCAGATAACTTATGCCTTACAGCTAAAGAAAAAGATAGTATGGCAAGGATGTATATTGATTCAAGTTTAGACAATATTGATAAACTATCACAAAATAGTGAATTCTTTCCTCTTTTATGCTCTTTATATCTGAGGAAAAAACATGGAGATGTTAAGGAATTTTTCAAAAATCCATTTTTCGTCTATCAAAATGAACTAGACTTTTTGAGTAGGCATGGGGATGAGGGGAACTATAAAATATGCGGTCTAGCTTTATTAGTTCTCTTTAATAATCAGCTGAAAGACAAATGGATCCAGGGTACAGTAACACGTGAGCAACAACATCTTATCGAAACTACATGTGATGCTTGTGGATTGAACAGAGGTACTTCAAAGGCAAAACTTAAAGAGGCCCTTCTCACTCTAGAAGGTACATTTGTACATAAACAGAATGGTATATATAGAACTGTACATGATAAATTGTTTGATTTTCTTGCTCATTATTTTGGTAAAAAAATGATTGAATGTTTAATAGACCATGGCGATAGTGATTTAGTACATGAACGTTTTATTTGGAGACAATCACAAGATGAAAAGAACAGTAACATAGACTTTATTATTGAAATACCAGATGACTATTTTGAATTATACTTAGAAAGGTTTATAAAGGACTGGTCAGCAGGAAAAGTGAGAGTTATATTCGAAAATGATAATATGGAAATACCATTATTTAGACAACAGCTATTACAGCACTTAAAACAGTTGGACAAATCACAGCAAGAATCTTTAGCCAGGGACAATGATACAGTGTTACCAAAGGAGCATCATGGATCAGGTGATACCCCACTGATAAGTGTTTGTTATCATGGTTATACTGATATGATACAGTGGATGCTACATAATAGTGTGGATGTAAATAAATGTCGAGACGATGGGACTACTGGACTGATAATGGCAACGTGTCATGGGCACACTGATGTAATGAAGCTGTTGTTAGAGACGAATCCTAACATTGATCAAATTGACGATGCCGGCTCAAGTCCTCTGTTTTGGGCCAGTCACAAAGGACATACTGATATAGTTAAGCTAGTGTTAGAGAAAAATCCTAACATTGATCTCTGTAACAATTATGGTTGTAGTCCTCTGTACATGGCAAGTCAGGAAGGACATACTGATATAGTTAAGTTGTTGTTAGAGAGGAATCCTAACATTGATATATGTGAAAATAATGGCTGTAGTCCACTGTACATGGCAAGTCAGGAAGGACATACTGAGATAGTTAAGTTGTTGTTAGAGAGGAATCCTAACATTGATATATGTAACAAAACTGGCTGTAGTCCACTGTACATGGCAAGTCAGGAAGGACATACTGATATAGTTAAGTTGTTGTTAGAGAGAAATGCTAACGTTAATATACATGACAATGATGGCTGGAGTCCACTAAGACAGGCTAGTAGTTATGGACATACTGAAATAGTAAAGTTGTTGCTAGAGAGGAATCCTAACATTGATATATGTGAAAATAATGGCTGTAGTCCACTGTACATGGCAAGTCAGGAAGGACATACTGAGATAGTTAAGTTGTTGTTAGAGAGGAATCCTAACATTGATATATGTAACAAAACTGGCTGTAGTCCACTGTACATGGCAATTCAGGAAGGACATACTGAAATAGTCAAGTTGTTGTTAGAGAGGAATCCTAACATTGATCTTTGTCAAAATAATGGCTGCAGTCCATTGTACATAGCAAGTCAGAATAGACATACTGTAATAGTAAAGTTGTTGTTAGAGAGGCAGGGCCGTAACTACCTATGAGGCAGGGGAGGCAAATGCCTCCCCTGAATTTTCTACACCAAAATTATTTTTTTAAGTAGTAAAATGAAATATTGACTATATGTAAAAGAAGAACTTGAATATATATTATAAACAACACAAATTTACAGTTTGAACAGTGTTATCATTATACGTGATATATCTGTAATTTTCCGGATTTTTTTTTTATCGAAAGTGAACCGTTTCAGTATATTTTTTTTCATGTGGACGTCCGTCTGTTATTCAGTATTCGTACAAGAACACATATGATACTTTGCTTTTGACAATTTTGAATAAAACTTAACTATTCATATTTATTTAGGGATTCTATCAAGCAGAGGAAGTTCCCTTTGTATTGTGAATCTTTTTAATGATATCGGTAATTCGTTACCGGCTGAATAAGCTGCAGTTGTTGAGTCATTTTTTTAAGGCATGCCTTTTTTTAACGTCTCCCGGCCGATCGTACGAGAACCTTGGGCGGTGTTGGTTAGGGATTGTTCTGATGGTGGAAAAATATTGTAAAGGACACATCTCCATTAATCCTTAGGGAGTGTACATAGATCCGCTGTACCCTTGCAGTCAATCAAGGGGTGCGTCTTAATTGGCGAAATCTAGAAGTACATACATACATGTACATACGTATAGGGTCAATGCCTTAGTAGTAAACATTACTATTCGTTGAAGCAGAGAGTTTCTAAACTAAGTATATACTAGTTTAGAAAGTCCCTGGTTGTAGTTATATACATGTCTGTTCAGCTTTCAACAATATTGAAATTCAAGGTCCTCGACAAAAACAATATCTTGCTTTCTATGATCTTGCTTTATATGTTTTTTTAACTTACCAGTTTGATTTCTAACAAAAATACCTTTAAATACAGATAATAATTGTTTGTATAAAAATTGCTTCAAGGATCCAGCAATACTGATGTTTCTTAAAGTAAGGAAATCGAAGGAAAACGGGTGATTTTTAGCCATATTGAGAACAAAATCCGCGGTCACAATGTATTTAATGATAATAATTATAGGTCAAAGTACTGCCTTCAAAACGGAGCATTGGCTCACCCCGAACAGTAATCTCAGTTTGTTTTTGCATGAAAATTGCTTCCAGGTACAATCAATACTGATGTTTCTTAAAGTAAGTAAATCGAAGGAAAACGGGTAATTTTTAGTAATTTTACTGGGAGAAAAAAAACCATGCCTCCCCTGAATTCGAACCCTAGTTACGGCCCTGAGAGGAATCCTAACATTGATATTTGTAACAAAAATGGCTGTAGTCCACCGTACATGGCAAGTCAGGAAGGGCATACTGAAATAGTAAAGTTGTTATTAGAGAGGAATCCTAACATTGATCTCTGTAACAAAAATGGCTGTAGTCCTCTTTACATTGCAAGTCAAAACGGACATACTGGAATAGTAAAGTTATTGTTAGAGAGGAATCCTAACATTGATCTTTGTAACACAGATGGTAGTAGTCCTGTGTTAATTGCAAGTGTGATCGGACACACTGAAATAGTAAAGTTGTTGTTAGAGAAGAATCCTAACATTGATCTATGTGACAAAGATGGCTGGAGCCCTCTGTACATTGCAAGTCAAAACGGAAATACTGATATAGTAAAGTTATTGTTGGAGAAGGATCCTAACATTGATCAATGTGACAATGATGGCTGTAGTCCTCTATACATTGCCAGTCTGAACGGACATACTCAAGTAGTTAAATTATTGTTAGAAAAGAATTCTAACGTCGATCTTTGTGACGATGATGGCTGTAGTCCTCTGCACATTGCAAGTCAGGAAGGACATACTGATATAGTTAAGTTGTTGTTAGAGAGGAATCCTAACATTAATCTATATGATGAAAATAGATGTAGTCCTCTGTACATGGCAAGTCAGGAAGGACATACAGATATAGTAAAGTTGTTGTTAGAGAGGAATCCTAACATTGATCTATGTGATAACAATGGCTGTAGTCCAATGGACAAAGCAAGTCAGAACGGACATACTGATATAATACGGTTACTGTCAGAAAAGAATTCCAAATGTTGATCTTTGTGATTATGGTCTTATTTTGGAGTTTGTTTGATGAATACTGCTATTCTTCCAAATTGTATGTGTCAATTGTTCTGTCTCTTGTTGATTTTAACTGCTATTCATACCATTACTTATGTCGCTGTTTGATATCATTTCATCTCATTATGTCTGTCTCTGTGTGATATCAACATCTGTTTGATATCTAATGCTATTCATACCATTACTTATGTCGCTGTTTGATATCATTTAATCTCATTATGTCTGTCTCTGTGTGATATCAACATCTTTTTGATATCTAATGCTATTCATACCATTACTTCTGTCGCTGTTTGATATCATTTCATCTCATTATGTCTGTCTATGTGTGATATCAACATCTGTTTGATATCTAATGCTATTCATACCATTACTTATGTCGCTGTTTGATATCATTTCATCTCATTATGTCTGTCTCTGTGTGATATCAACATCTGTTTGATATCTAATGCTATCCATCACATTGCTTCTGTCTCTGTTTGATATCATTCCATCGCATTATGTCTGTCTCTGTGTGATATTAACATCTGTTTGATATCTAATGCTATCCATTACATTACTTCTGTCTCTGTTTGATATATTCTGGTTTTTATCCCATTACATTTGTTTAAAATATTTCTGTGGTTACTAGACACATGTACCATAACTTTACTTCACAATAATATCTCCTGACTGTATCACAAGGAACAGTAAAAAATATGTTTGATTTGCCAAAAAAAAAAAACCAAGCTGTTGAAACTTTTGAATATAACTGTACTGGACTTTAAATAAATATTTTAAATGTCAGTTTATTTTCAACTTATAAGTTTGAAAATTCCTTGGATATCTGTCGCATCTCTTTTGTGTTTGATTTACTTCATGAACTTTCCTTATTTTACTGAAAATATAAAGCCGTGATTAAACTTTAACAGTGCTTCTTTTGTATGGTATAGCAATGTTTACGGCGTAGGATAATTGTCTTTTGTCATATTGTTATTTTCGATTAATTTTCATTTCCTTTTTTTGCTTTTAACGGTTATTCCTATTTTTCAACTCTACTTTGTACATATCGATTGAGTTAACAGATTTTGCAATAATTACTAGTGTTGAAATATTTACTAAATAAAGCATGTCATAGTAGTTATTTCATATTGTAGTTTTACAATCATTACTTTTGTTTGCTGTCAGGTTTTTTTCCTATTTTCCAACTTTAAATTTTGTACAAAATAGTCATGTAGAGTAAGTTTATAGACCATGCTTTCTTAAAAAAAAAAGTAATGGTTCCATTATTAGAAATTAAATTCGATATATTATTTAATATTTAATTTGTGTTTTAGATTTTGGATTTTAGAATTGAGGAAATAATTATAATGATATTTAAAACATTCTACATTACTTATGTTATTTGTATATATTTGCAATGACTGACACTATATAGTTTGTATATAACAAATTATTATGCATGTATATTAAGGATATTTACCCCTCTGTTAAAAAGACAAACTTTTTTTAAAAGTTATAAATTGTTAGTACATAAATAATGGAGCTTAACACCCTACAAATAGATATATTTACTAAATAACACGACCGGTTTTATTTTTATTTCAGAACCTTACAATACCCTATCAAGTTTTACCCAATTCTAGTGATATAATGACATGTCAATGGAAAATACCCTGAAATCATTCAATAAGATCCTGTTTGCTAAATTTGTAAAAAAAGGGTTTTTCATTGATAATTTTTTCCTCTGAATTTGCTATTTCACAAGAGGGAAATAACATTAAATAGCAATTTAAAGAGTTGTCATGCGAGTTATTCATACTCTGGAGCTTATAACTGAATTCTTTGTACAGTTGTAAGGATAACGACTGGTTTTACAGAAAAGGGGATAATGGATAGAAAGTGCATAATAAATAGCAATAAAAATTCAGAGAAAAGAAAAAAAATTACCAAAAACATACAGAATTGAAAATAATGGGTTGTTAAGATAAATTTTCAGTGAAAATGTATACTGATTGGTAATGTCTTACTGTCATGCATTGTTACGTATTATATATTGTTTATACTATGCTATACAACATATTTTGTTTGTAAAATTTGTATCAGAATGAGTATATTTATTAGAATCAAATGATTTTTGTATACTTTTTTTTATAACTTTTTTCTGTTTATTTATTATCATATTCAATATCACCAAATGGAAAGTGACATACGAGTACTTTTAGTGGCTTAAGGTGGTACCCAACACTTTCACTAAAATTAATTTGACTCGTTTAATTTTCATAAAATTTTGTCAAAGTATTTACTTTGAGCCTTAAATAAAAATATAAAAATTTAGAAATTTTTGAAGCAACCGTTTTGCCAGAAAAATTACACTGGTTATATAGCAGTTTGACAAACACCAATTTTGATCATTGAGAAGCTTAATATTCCATTTACAACATAACGTAATTAAAACGTTTAGCTGACTTTACAGAGTTATCTCCCTTCAGTGTTAGGTACCACCTTAAATACATTCATAGTTATATTTATGTGAACAGTTCAAGAAATTATTTTTATTATTTAGTGTAATGATCGTAAAAAGATAAAAATCTTAATGACAGTTTTTACACTTTTTGCAAACATGTCAGAATTAGATTTTTGTTTAATTTCAAAACTTTTATTTGGTTTGTATATTAAAGAATAATACATGACTTTGTATTATGTAATGCATTGTTTAAATTAGCTTTTAGTAACCAACATGCATTTTTGTTGTAAATATTTGGATTATAAAGAAACAGTCTACTTTTTTAATGACGTACTAATTACGATTGGGCAGTCATCAATTTCATGATTGTCAAGTATAACTATCAAAAAGTGAAGGGAGTTCATTTTATAAAATAATAGTAGATTTGAAGCTAATGCATTATTATGGTTATGATTTAGATTGAGCAGTTATGTATTTCATGATTGTCATGTAAAGCAATATAGAAAAAAAACGTTTTATAAAAAAATATCATGATAATATTAAGATGCTGATTTACATATAGGTATATGAATCGCAAACTAACAACATGGTTATATTGTAAATAACTACAATTGTTTTCATTAATTAAAAAAAAATGTAGATATTTTGATCTTGAAATAATTAAGATTTAAAATGTAACATGTGTTTGTTGTGATTAACGACTGCCCAAACTAAACCCACCTTCTATTGCCCAATCAACTCTACCATGGGTCATCTAGTCAGTTCCATAGCGAACACATTGATGAAGATTTGACTGCATACCAATGTGTACTTCACCCTTGTCAAATCAAAATTCAAAGACGTTGTATGATTGCTAAAGAGACAATTAACCACCAGATACAAATGACATTGATGTTAACAAATGACATAGATGTTAACAAATGACATAGATGTTACATTGTAACAAGTGACATAGATGTTAACAAATGACATAGATGTTAACAAATGTAGATATAAAAAGTGAGAAGTAAGGGTATGATTGACAATGGGAAAAAGAGATGCTAGCTAGTAAATGTCAATAAACATAACAAATTTGTAGATTTACACCCAAAAGCCAATTAAAATGGAGAACCTGCTGTCATTTAAATTTCAGGTTTTGTTTTTACTAAATACAGTGAAAGAATGGATGGGTCTTTTTTACATATTTTACCCAATAAATAAAATATTTGGCGGTAAAAAAATTGTTATATTGATTAAATCGGACGGTTTCGTGTTTTGGTGGTTTATTAGTTTGTTAAATGAACCATTTCAGATGGTGTCATGTTTGGACTAGGTGTGTTTGAACAATATTTCGTGTAAATACATGGCAGCTCTCGAGGAGTGCTCCAAACAACAGAGGAATCTACCAGTACATACAAACAAATGTACATGTCAAATTAGAAGACATAATTCATCATTCATCCGAACTATCTCTGTACATACTTTTTAGTTACAATATTACGTTAAAATCTTGCTCAATCGGCAATGACAGAGAGGTGTTTCAAATCTAAAATCGGGTTCACACCGTGTGACTTTTGGCAACAAGTCTTGTAAAGATGTTAATCAGTTTTACTCATTTCTTGTAACGTTTTCGCAATTTTATTATATATATTATGATCTGTAAACGTCAATATACCATATACCAAATTTCACAATTGTATGTAAAAGAGGTGCGAAAGATATTAGAGAGACATTCAAACGCATAACAAGAAAATAAACTTACAACACCATGACTTAAAAAGAAACAGACAAACAGACAAATGATAGTACACAAGACACAACATACATAAATAAAGACAAAGCAACACGAACCCCACCAAAAACAGTGGTTGATCTCAGGTGCTCCAGAATGGAAAGCAGATCCTGCTCCACATGTGGAACCCGTCCTGCTGCTCGTGTCATAACAAACCTGGTAGGTAGTCTAATTCGGTAAGTCACATTAGTGAAAAGGGAACGGGATTGTAGTTGCGACATAATGATCCTTTTTGTCCGATATCAACTTTGAAATGGATATTTTATAACGGTCAACCCCGTGATTGCGTCCGTAACAATAACGAAGAAATTATTTCAACTTTCACCATTAGGAAATTAAAGTTTTTACTAGATGTGAAGAGATCTATCAAACTATAGCAAATGAGAATACAGAGATAAAGATTGGCGTGTCATCTTGTGACCTAGTAGATTCAAAATTCGAATCAGTTTGTCTGTTCAGATCATGGTATTTTAAACAATACAAGCGTTCCCAAGTTACCTCAAAGTTGAAACGCTTTATCCGATGCCTCGTGTTGAATACATTCTGTTACCTCTGCACAGTCCATCAAAATCAGGTGCGGATCCATATATTTAAAGTGGGTTCCAACTCATGCAAGCCATTAATAAAAGGGGGTTCAAACTATATGTTCTCATTTGAAATATTTAGTTGTCCAACACAAGGGGAGTTCCAAACCCATGGACACCCCCTGGGTCTGCCACTCAACATAAGTATCTACTTAGTGTATACTGTATAGCATGAACTATTACATAACCCAAATAATCCAGTCGTTATATTACGCTTCCTATCGGGGTGCTGTAATTATTTGAGTTAACTATTTTTTGAGATATAAGTTGTTTTTGAAAATGCAAATTAGACTATCCAGACCAACGAAAGATAATTTCTGATAATATTATGGCGTTTCTTTGTCAGCTAGTAGATTAACCACTGACTGTGTCAGTTCATTTAAATTTGTTATAATTAATAAAACTTGTGATATGTAACTTGCGATCATCTATTTGCTTTCCTATGGTATCATGTTATACTTTTTTTAGGATGGTGTTAACGATAACGAATGTCACTTAAAATAAGAATGTATGCATGTACATAGTTGTCGTGTGATTATCTTAGGATAGATTATTACTTATAAGGGTCACAGTCTAGTCATTAAAATTAAGATGTCCTAATTTGTAGAAGTGGTCAATTTTGTGAAGAAGTGAAATGCCATTCCCGTTTAATGGAAGTTGTTTTATAGTAAAATTGATCGTATCGGGATAAATATAAAGAAAACAAATCAGCTGAATGATTACACAACATCCTCAATAGAATGTCTTCGTTAAATGATGACTCAAACGGACGCTCTGTTTCTGTTTCAGTAGGTTTGCATGTTACGTCCATTGATGTTCAAAGTCACCGTCGTATTTATTTCATTTAAACGTCGACAGTATTAGTGCCGAGTCGTTTGGAAAATTTCGATTTTCCTTGTCGGTCACCGTCTTTGATTACCTGTGAAACTTGTAAAAAGCAAGTTATCTCCCTTTTTACCGATTTTGATAGCGGTTTCACTTCACCATTAAGTCAGTCAGCCGGCGAGTTTAGCTATTTTCAAAATTCCTTGGCGACTCAAATCGTCATTTCGCTGGCAAGATTATGGATCAGGCTGAGCGTCACTGATGAGTTTAATATAGACAAAACGCGCATACCTTTTAGGTAATGATAGTCTACAAGCAGATGTACCTACCATGTGTCGTTAATCCTTACCCTATCAGGCATTTTATACATTTACTTATCGAAAAGACACTATCAAAGTTCATTTGAATGTTGCATTCAATAAAAATAGTCATGCACATGCCATATTGAGCTCATATGAGATATAATTGATAGAATATTTCAAAAAAAGAAGTTTGAAGGTGATTCGACTATTTTTGATTATTGGTATGTTTTATACAGTCACATGAATTTTAGAGAATATGTGGAAAAATTCAAAAAAAAGGGAAACGTCGCAAATAGACATAGTGTTGAGCTAATAGGGTAATATTTTGGTGGAAACAAGATGGACAATGTCTCTTTAGGATGAAAACTTTGTCATTTTGGTAAAAAAAAAAGAGGAAATGCATGATATATGCCTTGAAAGATCGATATCCGTAACATTCAAAATAGCTGATTTCAGAAGCTAGTTTCCTTAACATTCAAACCGTGACACTAATTGTGTGTCTAAATCGTTATCAATCAAGCAGTAAAGTAAGTTCTTTATTACAGGGGAAATTCATTGATTACCTATATATTACTTGATATTTACATGTTCCTTCATCTGAACAAAGTTTTGTTTTCAAGTTGCTCATACCCCAGCACGAAACTTTGTTTTTTTTAAGTATCCCCCCTCTGCACAATATATTTTCGATAAAATTATTGTCCATGACTTCCATATTCTTAAAAACATATAACTATGAACTAATATGTTGAATGTTTAAATGTTTCGGTTAACTTCTTAATGTGTAATATATTTAACGAAAACTCATTTTCAGTGTTTTAACAAACAATATTTATACATTAAACAGATACAGACATTATTATTTAAACTTTTTGTATACATCGAATTTCTCATTATGTACTAACATATTTCCGTTGACAAAATACAAGTATTTCCTGACGAAAGGTCTGTCACAAAATGGCGGATGACTTCATAATGTGAATAAATGGATTGTGAAACAAGAAAAGGTAGGGACTAATATCATTGTTTTCATATTTAATAAATTACTGAAGAATAGGCAAATGAATTTTGACAAATACGTAAGTCTTTTTACGCTTTCCAACATCGAAGTTTGATCTTATAGTGTTTGCATATATATTCACGATACTTCCGCCTCAATGACGTTAATGTTATCTGATGGCCAAGAAATGGCCTAATAATTGCTTCTTCCTGTTACCAAATATGACTGCACGTGAAATGATTAAATGTTATACACCTTTATTTGTTTAGTATGTTCCACAAAGATCATACGTTTTAATGTATGATAGGTTTAATACACAAACACTGTATGATTTACTTGTTGAAGACAATGAACCTACAAACAACTTTCTTAGTCTTACAGTGAAATAACCATATTGAGGATACCATTAACAACCAGACTTTTATAGAACCATTCAAAATGCGTATAAGTGGGTCCAGATGACATGTCAACCAAATGAAGTAACATTTTGCACACATGTTAGGATAGTCAGTAGAAAAAAATTTTAATTTTAAAAGTTTATTTCACGCTATTGTTAGATTTTATAGCGCCATCTTCTTAAAACGGCTCAAGTTTGTACAATAATATCACAATTATGTTACTCTGAGTATGCTTGACAAGGTTATGTTTAACTGGTATTTGAATTGTTTTTCTTAACACACATCATCCGTCCTTCGAAATTTGACAACATGTTAATGCTTGCGTAAAGGTAAATTTGGAGCTGACCGGTCTAAAAAAAAAAAAATTTGAGGATATTTTGGATACTTGGTAAAGAAGTAACAAAAGGACATGGCATCTGTTTAAGAACATTGATTTTTTAAATATTTTAAATATCTTTAAAAAGGTTTACATGTGTACTACAAATTTAATGATTTTTTAGCTAGGGTCTCTTACACCGTTAACAATTCAGTGGCGGATCCAGAAATTTTCATTAGTGGGGGCCCGCTGACTGACCTAAGAGGGGGCCCGCTCCAGTCACGCTCCAATGATTCCCTATATAAGCAATCATTTTTTACCAAAAAGGGGAGCGGGCCACCTGCCCCCCCTAAATCCGCCTCTGAACATGGCAACGGAATAAAAATGGGTAATTTTCACATATTTTTTAACAAAAATCCGTGTATTTTATCATGAAAATTTATTTATCTTTTGACACTAACTTATGATATTTGGCATGAAGGTGTATAACATTAAGACAGTCTATATTGTAAAATGACTGGAGCACACAATTTTCCCTCCATTGAAATTTTTTTTTTTATAATACTTGATGCACAATGTCTTGTTGTCCCCCTAAGCACCAATATACGACAGGGAACATATAAATGCTGTTGGTGACCCTCTGCTGTTGTTTTTTATTTGGTTGGGTTGTTGTCTCTTTGACACATTCCCCATTTCCATTCTCAATTTTATGTTTGTTCGTCTGTCTGTCCGAGCATCGGTTCGTATTGTAAACTATCTATTATAATCAATTTAAATATAAAGTATAAAAATAAAAATAATTCAAAACGTATTTCGAAACAAAAGTTTGATATTCTGAACAAATTTAAAGTGATGATTAAAGCTAAGACTATAATAGATTTAAAATGACCATTTGAAAAAAAAAATCATGTAGCAATTATATCTCAGATGTCAAATACTTCGAAAGATGTACGTGTAACATTTTGACCGAAACTGTAACAAAACTGATATAAATAAATGTATCGACTTCAATGTGTCTTATTGGCCAAATGGTATGCAGATCAGAAAACAATATTAAGGTTATTTAAAAATGATGAATTTCATCATAATTTTAGACTTTTCTTCTAAATGGAGTGATACTAAAATGGATTGACGAATTGATAGACCTTTGATGGTTTTTGTTATCAAAAAGTGTAGTGTCAACCGAGAGATGTTGTGTAGATATCGTTCGTGACTGCATGTGTTTGCTAGATGTGATTTTGTTCATGTGGTTGTTTTGTAGCTGAAATTCTCAATATCAACCATATAGTAGAATGATAATTCTCAAACATTCGATGAAGATATCACTATTTATAAAATGTCCTCTAACCCATTATGTTATTAGTGAGTTTGCGTTCTCTCTGTTTCAAATTTGATATCAATCTAATTGTTCGAATACTGGTTTGTCATTTAGGGGCCTTTTTCTGCTGACTTTCCGGTATTATCTTTGTTCATTTTCGAAGGCCGTACGGTGACCTATAGTTGTTAATTTCTGCGTCATTTGATCTCTTGTCGAGAGTTGTCAATTTTGCAATCACACCACATCTTCTTTTTATATATTCTTAACCAAATACAACACTTTTAAATCAAACTGTTTCATTTAACCTTCAGGTAAAACATGTATAATGACGATAGTTCTATTCATAGATATACAAAAAATGTGGTGTGACTGCCAATGAGACAACTCCATATACAAGACTCAATTTATCAAAGAAAACCATTATATGGCAAAGTACGGTCTTCAACACGGAGCTTTAGCTAACACCGAACTGCAAGCTTCTAGTGTAAAACCATTCAAACAGGAAAATCAATTTTGTTTGTTAGAAAATATATTTGATGACCTATATATATATTCTATTATGCAATTCTACTAAACTTTAATTCATTTTGTTAGTTGAAATAAAAACGACAAATTTTGCATTTACTTTATTAATACATCATATTTTGATTCATTGTGTAATGAATAATGTCAATGTACATCGAAGCACCTTCAACTTTCTGGATTTTTTCAACTCATAAATCGAAAATAAACTGACAATGCCATCGCTAAAAATGAAAAAGACAAACCGACAAACAATAGTACACATGACACAACATAGAAAACTAAAGAATAAACAACACGAACCCCACCAAAAACTAGGGGTGATCCCAGATGCTCCGGAATGGTAACCAAATGACAGGCAAACATACAGCTCCTAGAAACTGTTTTATGATCGACAGACCACCTACTAAAGTTTCTCTAACCCAAATCAAGTAAACACATCGTTATTATTTCGACACAGACAATGTATATTTAGATGGGACTAGAACTCTATGTATCTGATACATACTAAGCTTAAACACTTTTCTAATTTTTGTTTATCAATGACTTGGCCACATGTGTTCTTTAAATGAAAATATTTGAGATGGCATTTTAAATTTGGTAACTGTAAATATATTGTATGATATGTACCTACATGTAATACATTTAGAATATATGGTGTAAAGTTACTACACTTTATCATTTGCTCACAATATGTTTTACTCATTGTGTCAAAACTTCTGTTTTTATCTTAAGATACTGGACCGTTAAAAAATCATTACTTTTGTCAGTTTTGTCTGAATTGTTTTATTTAATCAATTTAACGTAATTATGGAAACATAGTGTTTACCATCACAGGCATACAACACCATTGACTAACAAATTCAAGCAAACAACTAGAAACAGTAAAACAATCAATAACATATTTAAAATAATATTCTGGTGAATCCTGCTAATCTTTAATATAATATAAGCTTTAATTATTCATGCGATAATGTACGGCATTCACTATTAAATAGAAAGAAGATTGACATTATAAACTGTTTATAAATGATAGTTAGAGCTTTAACCTTCAAACTAAATGTTTAAAACAACCTTATGTACCCATATTTTGACTATTTTATTTATTGTGTCTGTTTATTTAACGCATCAATGTAAAAATATCGGAAATTGATGAGACTGTCATTAAAGTGAGAGGGTTAGCGCTATAGAACCAGGTTTAATCCACCATTTTCTACATTTGAAAATGCCTGTACCTAGTCAGGAATATGACAGTTCCTGTCCATTCGTTTTTGATGCGTTTTGTTATTTGAATTTGCCATGTGATTATGGACTTTCCCAATTGATCTTCCTCTAAGTTCAGTATTTTTGTGATTTTACTTTTTATCGCTATATACGTAAACATGTCCGGTGTTAAAATATAAGTTTCCTGTAGATATGTTTACGACTAAATTACATATTATACATTAATGATACTATCACATTAGAGTTAAAAATAAATATAGATAGGTATAGTTTTGTTGTTTCTTATAAACATAGATTTTTATTTGACACTGATGAGTCTTTTAATCCTGGTACAATGTATCTATGATATGATATAGACAATTGTTGTAGACAACTGTTGTACATATATAATAAACACTGCAGTTTTTTAAATTATAATTGACTTTTCCTTGGGAAACTTTTTGTAACAGTAATGCTAAACATCTGCGTTATATTGTACACAATACTAACTTCTAAGAGCCCCTGAAACATCCTTTTTCAGCATGATATTAAAATTGTTAATGAAATCAAATGGGAAAACTTGAACATGTATTTAACCAAATTAAATAAAATGACTCTGTTATGTGACCTTTAAACTGCTTATCTTTGAGTCATTTGAACTCTTGTTGATAGTTGTCTGAATGTTAGTCATACCACACCTCCTTATATTTATCTTGTTGTCGAACAGGATTGGTCTACTGAGTTTAGGGCTTCCAAGACTCTCAGGATGTTAAAAATCCAGAAATTCAGAATGTCATGCTTGTCAGTCTAGTAAAAAACAAACATTATTAATTGTAAACATGTTCTTGTTCTGATATACATGTCATATTTGCTACTGAACTTCAAACCTCATTAACCATGTTAACCAAATCGTTATCATATTTATCAAAAGTGCAGTAAAATAAGAATAAAGCATGTATTCCAGTTTAGGCAAAGTGCAAAGACATTAAAAAGACCAAATTTATCCAACCTCATATCATGCTTATACTTCAAATGTGCATGTATCACCCATGTTTGCAGTCAACCATTCATAAATGGTCTGATTTATAAACAGTTAAACTTATCAAGCAATGTAACATGAATGTTATGTACCTGCTCCAACAGGAATAAAAATGCCTTTTCAGCTGAATAAATTCCTACTCAATTGTGCTCTTACCACTTCGGCCACTTTCTTATTTCCATTATGGTCTGGATTGACACAGGACCTTGAAGGTTTCCATAGCAGCCCTAAATTTCACCTATGCACAGAGTACACCTTCAAGTTTGGTTGAAAGCTACAATATCAAATACATTTAAGAAGAAAACTCAAACTTGGCTAAAACATTGAAAAACAACAACTTTACATTTTGTACTACTGCCATGACTGTTGAGGACAAATGTTTAATGTTCACAAAAAACACCTGTAGTATGATTATCAAACTCATTATGTATGTCATGCATGGTAAAAATCATTTTAGCTTTCTTCATTTGTTGGTCACCTGGTCAATAAGGATGCAAATGTGAACATTCTTCCAAATTTGCTTTATACTAAAGAATATAAATCTTTTTCTGTCTATCAAGAATAATAATAATCCCTACATTCAGATTCATGTTTTACAAGAAGATAAAAACAAAATTGTTTTGCATGTTTTAAATTTGTCAAAAATGGATACTAGTTATAAAAGTGTTTTTCCAATCTTTTCATGCTTATCAATATAACAGCCGCTTATTATTTATGTTTAAATTTGAACCATGATAAGCCGACATTGTTTCATAATTTGACTTTTCATAAAACAGCCTGTAACAGGTATCAACATAAACAAAAGTATACTATCTATAAAAGGGGAATTGGAAATTTTCAAAAAAATCTTAATAGCATTAACTGAAAGGAGATAATAATAAACATTAATTGTCACGCTTTTCAAAGTGCGAATAATTATTTACCTACCTAAAAAGTCCACACCTGTATGATATGAGATGATATGAGATGTATGATACGGGTGTCGTTTTCTAATATTTTCGAGTATCAAGTTCCGTACTATATACCAAAAAAGAATTGTAAAATCAAAGGGAAAGGCGATTTATCTTAATCTTTATAATTTGCAGCAGTGTTAAGCATAATTACGTTTGATGCACCTGTGTAATACCCCGCCAATGAAGAAAAAAAATGTTTTGGTGAATTTTCATAATATTTTTGGGTCCTTTGTTCTGTTGTATATAGTTTTAATGTCACTGAAGCCTATTTTAACTTTACTTTTAATCATCGAGTTATATTAAAGTAAACTATAATAAATAAATAAATATCTTGTTTAGTCATTTCTCAAATGATATTTTTATGAAAGATATATTTTTCAGTTTAAAACCACTATTGGTGTATTAGGTTATGATATGTTGCGGGACATAACATTTTCATCCACATATTGTTGTACCGAGTTCTTGTCTAATCGTAAATGATAACATGATAAAGTATTTAACGGTAGGGACATAAAGAATTTTCTGCTGAACCATATCACTCTTTTATCGATGATATTGCTCCTTTGCACCCACAAGCTCTAACATTTTTTTTCTTCTAAGAACCTAAAACAATTGGTATGTTTCTATGTGGTTTCAATCACAAACAGGCATGATATCCTACATGTACACGATATCTATTTTATAAGCATGTTGTAAGTATACGTTAATTTACGTTTTTTGATTGAGTTAAGCCTTCCAACTGATATTTATCGTGTGTTTTTATATGCTGTGATGTGTTACTATTGTTTGAGAAAAAGGGGGAAGGTTTGGTACCATTAAAACGTTCAATCCCGCTGCAAATGTTTTTTTTTTTTTTTTTTTTTTTTTTTTTTGCACCTGTCCTTTACGTTGGTTTTCCCGTTTGAATGGTTTTACACTAGTAATTTTTAAGCCCTTTATAACTTGTAGTGCGGTGTGAGCCTAGGCTCCGTGTTGAAGGCCTTACATTGACCTATAACGGTTTACTTTTAGTAATTGTTATTGGGATGGAAAGTTGTCTCATTGGCACTTACACCACATCTTCCTATACCTAGTAACAAAAGAAGTTAGTTTAAATGTTTTTGGTTTTCCATTGAAGTGACTCATTGTCCTGTCAATAAGTTGTTTGTATTATCTTTCATTTTTGCTGGTATGCTTTGTACGTGTGACTTTTTGTGTTTCTTTTGTACATATGATGTCGCTTTGTCCGTTTAAACATCCCGCGAGTATGTGATTGTACAGAGGCAACATTAGCTATACACAATGGGCGCTTGTTTAATTTGCCAATTTTAAATTATATTTTTTTCATTTATTCTAATTACATCTTTACATAAGAGAAAAGATAGGCAGAACAACTACTACCTTGAATAAATACATTTGGTTGCTTTGTAAATCGAAATGAAAAAAATAATGAACTACTTGTAGTACTTTTAAAGCTTTAACATTTTAAGGACATTTGATTTTTAACCCTGTCTGCTAACATTGCCCATGTTAAATTTTATAATTGTGTGTATATACATTGAACGAAAAATATGTGACGTATTAAATTTTATGACGTCAGACACGCAAATCAATGAATGTGTTTGTATATAGATGTTTTTGTGTTTTATTAAATTGTTTATTTTAAAATTGATAAACGATGATGACTGTTGTACCCATATTTTGACTATTTTATTTATTATGTCAGTTTAGTTCACGCATCATTGTAAATATAAAGGAATTTGATGAGACTGTCATCAAAGTGAGAGGTTGAGCGCTATAAAACTAGGTTTAATCCACCATTTTCTACATTTGAAAATGCCTGTACCAAGTTAGGAATATGACAGTTCTTGTCCATTCGTTTTTTATGTGTTTTGTCATTTGATTCAGTATTTTTGTGATTTTACTTTTTTGAACAGGTAAGACAACAAATTTAAGAAGCTGAAAAGAAAAGTTACTCTTATTAGGTATATAGATATATAAGTATCGAGATGCACTTTTATCATGTTTATGTAGGAGAAAATAAAAGAATTATACCAAAATAAGTACCTATGACAAGTTTCCACTAAGATTGAACTTAAGGTATACCCAGAACATTGATTGTTTCTGTTTGTCTCTGATTTATTGATTATTTTTTCAATGACAAATTAAGACTTAGCATATTGCATGTGTTATGTAGAAACCTTTCCATTTTTAAGGCTATGTTGTGCCATCTAGATGTGTTTAGAATATTTGTTTTATAAGTGTTGGCGTCTCATTAATGTAAATCCAAAAGTCCATTTGTTCATGAAATACTGTGGATTCATTATTATTCGTTGGATACCAATTTTCATGGATTTTCGTGGGTACCGGGAAACCACGAATTTAAATATTCAACGAATTGAAAAAGTTCTAAAGGAATATATGCATACTTTGTCAAAACCACGAAATTAAATACCCACGAATATGCAAGTTTTCCTCAAACCACGAAAATTGGTAACAACGAAAATAAATGAATCCACTGTATAGTTTGTATACTTAGTCCATGGCATCATAGTTGCAAAATGTGGAATAAATGTATCTGTTATCTTGCCTTTTTATTTGAATATCGAAAACATATATATTTCAGAACCCTAACACAGAGGACAACATATTAAGTTTATCTAATCAGTAAACAATCTATCTGATAACATAGACAAATATCTATGGCGGAATCTGGTGAAAACGTGGTACAGTCAGTTGATAAGGTAGACAATTATCCGTCTCACAACAGTCAGACAGAGCTACACTCAGTGTCAAGTTCTAAGACAGGTACTTGTTTTAACTCATATATTGACTTTTGTTTCCTTTGGTAATTGTACACAAATATATTACGTGTGTTACCTCTCGTCATATAATACATGTATTGACTTTATTCATCTATATAGAATGAAATTCAAAACAGTGTGGCTGTGGCCATTGATTGACACATTAAATTCATCCATTGACTGGGACAATTTAGGTGAACGTTTGAATGTAACGACCATGTACTTTTTAAAGACACTTAAACTATGGGGTAACCAAAGGTTCTCAACACCTTAATAAAGTAATTCGAAAAATTAATCAGAAATAACACGATGTTTTGATTTATATCAATTGTATAAATCAAAGCATAAAGGTTATTCCTGATTAATTTTTCGAATTATTTTATAATTAAAGGCGTTAAGAAACCTTTGGTGACCCCACAGTTAAATGTCTATCGTAGGTACGTCGTGAACAGTGGTCGTTACAGACAAACGTTCATGTAAATTGTCCCAGTCAATGGATGAATTTAATGTGTCAATCAATGGCCACAGCCACACTGTTTTGAATTTCATTCTACTGTGGATTCATTAATATTCGTTGGATACCAATTTTCGTGAAATTCGTGGGTATAGGGGAACCACGAATTTAAATGTTCAACGAACTACAAGTTTTCTAAAGGAATGAATGCAGAATTTGCCAAAACCACGAAATTAAATATCCACGAATATACAAGTTTTCCTCAAACCACGAAAATTGGTATCCACGAAAATAAAAGAATCCACAGTACCTTCTTCAGTGTCAATATGGTATGCAGTATATTTTTGGGGAGACAGAACAGCTATACAAAAAACACATTAATTGTTATCGAAGCGATTACACCTACAAGCCCGGCCTCTTAGTAAATCGTCATCTGAGATCATTTAGGCACGACCGGCTGATCTCAGACACTCTACCTTCATTTTTCATAGACCACAGCGAGTGTTGGTCAAGGGTTGACAGACTGGCTCATGGAGATTTACCCCGGGGTCATTAAAGAACAAAAAACATAAAATTAGTTCTTATCATTACTTATCTCCTAAAACTCAAGCATCGGTACAGGACTCTTAAAGTTTTAAGGAATTGTTCCCTCCTCACAAACATCATTATTGGAAAAAATATTAGCGTATTGATACATGATAATTTGTATGACGATTAAGACTATCATTCCAGTTCGACAACCACATCATTCACATGTCAAGATAAGATTCACTACTGATGAAAGATATGGAACATCTGAACTATTTAATAATTGTTCATGAATTTTCTATTTAGTTGGTGATGCTGGATAATTTTAGACCTGCTCTTTACATATATATCTGCTTTTTGATATGTTGCAAAAGTAACAAATAACTTCGCAGAACGAAAAAAGCGTAATATATAAGATAACTCATTTGTCTTACAGAATTTGAATGGAGTAGTACAGATGTTCGGCCGAATACACCACAACCGTAAGTTTTTGCGATTTAATTGGTTTAATATATTGGTTAAGAACTGGACGGTTAATCAGTATATTATCTTTTGTGACATCACAAATTCTTATGGCTACGATGTCACGTTTTCATCCTGTATGGCTACGATCTCACGTCCTCGTTAAGGTTCTTCCTGGATATCACTTTATCGTGTATGTGTCAAGGTAAATAACTTACTTTTAACTTTGGAACAGGGGGCGCTTTACAATTTCTGTAAACAAATAAACTATATACGCCATTTGCATATTTTTTTATGATATCTGGAGTTGGAAGGATTTAATTTTTAATTTTCAATTTTAGAAATGAAAGTAAAGTTTTAGAAGGCACGCTTTTGTATTGATATAGAGCAGCTTGCATCAGCACATCAAATTGACACCAAAAGTTTGAAGTTTGATATCGTTCTTATGTCAATAATTGTATTGATGCCACATGAACAGCATACTTGTCTTGTGTTACTGTAGTATAACAATCAGAGTTAGACAAGCATAACCATGAGGTTATTTCTTCATAGACAAAAACAGTATTATCGGCTTTCCTTAAATAATATCAACGTACTGCCATGAATTCATGGAAATGCATTATTTTTCAGGGGAAAAAAGTTGTTTGGGACAAAGTTAGATAGAGGAAATAACATACATGTAGTATATAAATGGACAAATTATAAAAAAAAAAAACGTTTAACAAAACAACTGGAAAAAACAAATCAATCAATGGAGCGAGTGAAAATTTGCGTTTCCGTGAAAAGAACATGAGTAACACAAAATAGAGACACATTATTTGTCTTGTCGCATTAAAGTTATCGTGTGTCTCTTATGAATGCTTTTTCAGTCAGTGCTGGCATCAACAAGTTGGTAAAGTTCTTATTTGGTCAGTCCAAGGGAATACAAATAATAGTTCAGTGTTATATATGCCGATGAATCTGCCTCAAAACTGTACATTTCTTAGCCGATTATTTTGCCTTGGCCTGCCCCTTCTGTTATGGTCTAAAACTGAAAATAACTACTGTTAAACTTTGTGATTATGTTAGTTTTAGAGGCACATTCTATGTAAGGTTAATAGTATTTGGTATGTAATTGTATTAGATGAGAAAAATGAAATCACAAAATTACTGAACATCAAGGAAAATTAAAAAAAAAAATTCCATAATCAAATGTCAACATCAAAAGCTTACACACATCAAACGAAAGGATAACAATTATCATATTCCTTACTTGGTACAGACATATTCGTATGTAGGAAATTGTGGATTAAACCTGGTTTAATTCCACATTTTCACAGCTACATTTTGTATTAATTTCGCATCAGTAACGGTTGATTTACCTTTAAAAGTTTGCATGGCGCAGATTGAAGTGTTGCCATTTCAAGTTGATCATACTATCGAAATGACATACACGTGAGACATATTTCTGTGTCAACAGTTTACTTTGTAACCATAGAAATTTGAAAAATCAAACACAAATCAATCCATAGTTTTTAATTCATATTATAATAATATTGAAAATTTCCATAAAAATATTTCATTGAACTTTTTGTCTCAGTAATATAAAATTGAAAGTTATATATCATAATTTATATTTACAGAATACAAACAGAAGAAGACAACTTGTTACATGCAGCGTGTACTATTCTCTATACTGTACCTAGGGCTATTGAACACTACATAGACAGAGAGTACACAGGTGGTTTTCTTCAAGCTATCCGTGATTATAAAGATCAGTTGAAAACTAAACTCAGACCAGAGGAATGGGATTTACTCAGCCAACTATTAGGTACATTACTTACATATTTTACAAGATATACCTTAAAAGGTTTCCTATGTCTTAGTTATCAAAAGTACCAGGATTATAATTTAGTACGCCAGACGCGCGTTTCGTCTTCAAAAGACTCATCAGTGACGCTCATATCAAAAAAATATAACGCCAAACAAGTACAAAGTTGGCGAGCATTGAGGATCCAAAATTCTATAAAGTTGTGCTAACTACGGCTAAGGTAATCTATGCCTGGGATAAGAAATTCCTTAGTTTTAGAAAAAAATCAAAGTTTTGTAAACAGGAAATTTATATATAAAAAAAATGACCACATTATTGATATTCATGTCAACACCGAAGTATTAACTACTGGGCTGGTGATACCCTCGGGGACGAAACGTCCACCAGCAGTATTTTTTTTTAATAAATCTGATAATAATTGAACAATAATTATTTCTGTAAATTAAATTTGCAAATGAAGTTGCTATACATCTGAATGAGGTCAACAATAAATCCTAAATCATATTAAAAATGTACCTTTAAAGGTTTTCTATGTCGAAGATGGTACTAAAACTGATTATAATCGAAGAATAATTCTTCTGTAACTTAAATTTGGAAATGGAGTTGCTCTAAATCTGAGTGAGGTCAACTATAAATCCTAAATCATAACAGTTGGATTCAATTGGATAACAAATATATATAAAACAAGAATAACGTCAAACAAAAAATTTGGAGATTTATAGAGTCCAGATATCTTAAAATTGAGAAAGGAAATGGGGAATGTGTCAAAGCGACAACAACCCGACCATAGAACAGACAACAGCCGAAGGCCACCAATGGGTCTTCAATGTAGCGAGAAACTCCCGCACCGAGAGGTGTCTTTCAGCTGACACCTTAACAAATATGTATAGTAGTCATACCAGTGACAATGGACGTCATACTAAACTCCGAATTATACACAATAAATTAAAATTAAGAAGCATACAAGACTATCAAAGGCCAGAGGCTTCTGACTTGGGACAGGCCCAAAATTGCGGATGGGTTAAACATGTTAATAAGATATCAACCCTCCCCATATACCCCTAGCCAATATAGAAAAGTAAACGCATAACAATACGCACATTAATATTTAGTTCAAGAGAAGGCCGAGTCCGATGTCAGAAGATGTAACAAAAAGAAAATAAACAAAATGACAATAATACATAAATAACAACAGAGTACTAGCAGTTAACTGACATGCCAGCTCCAGACCTCAATTAAACTGGTTGAAAGATTATGTCTTCATTATATGAATATCATGTACAATCCCTCTCGTAAGGGGTTTAGTATCATACTATCATAAAGTATATGAGAAGAACATAACCCGTGTTATGCCAACAATTGTTTTTAAATAAATGTGTTTAGTTTTGGTGTAAAGACCCCATACCTCTTTTCCATACATTTTATGAATAAACTTAAATTCTTTGAATTCAGGTTGATAGTTGCATGTTTCTTAATGAGACAACTATAAAGATTTGCAGTTGCAGATATATAGTATACCATTGAGTAGATTATTCTAAATCAGTTTAACTCGCTGGTCAATAAAATATAATTATTTGCTGAAGTTTTATATATAGTTAAGTTTCTTATCGACTAATTATGTAATTATCAATATTATACTTTAATTCCAAAAAGTGCTGTACCAAAAAAAAAATCAAAATGGAAAGTCCCTAATCAAATTAAAAAATAAATGTTCAAACACATAAAACATAAAACGAATGAACATTAACTGTCAAATTCCTGACTTGGAACATGTGAATTAAACCTGGTTTTATTGATAGATAAACCTCTTATTTTTATGACAGTCGCATAAAATTAGAATATATTGACAACGATGTGCGAACAAGACAAACATACATAATAGTTAAATTGTCAAAAATATAACTAAATTAGCCAAGCTCGACTGTGCTTCAAAAATGATAAAAAAAGAACTGTTTTGTCAATCCCGCCGCGGTGATGGAGGCATCCAATAATACCGTTGTCCATTTATTTGTTTGCACTAACCAATATTAGGTTCCGTTTTCTTATTTTAGATTGACCACAGTTATGAAACTTATGAAACTAAATTTGCCGTTTTAGCACTTAAACTCCAGTTTGCGTTTGCGCAACAAAAAAGTAAGACACCTGTATATAACGCGTGTAACACCTAAACACTAATAAAGTTTTGATTGTGTGGCATTACGTTTGTCGTTATCGACTTTTTCCTTTTATAAAACGGTTCCTTTGCCGTCTGTTAAATGGACACATTTTTCTTTCATTGTTGATTATATTAATTTACTATTTACTCATAAAAGAAAGTTAAATTGGTCATATTGTTTTCATTTTATGTGGAGAAAAGTTCTGGTGTTTTTAGAGTTATCGTATTTGATTGTTTTAACATTCGATTTTTTTCAGTTTCTTGATAGTATGTAGAGAATCGTAATGTCAAATAAGTTCGAAAACGAATGTTTTCGATCACTAAACACAGATTCAATTACATTTAAGTTGGTTTAACTGTTTCAAAGTTATGGTACTATGATGTTATAAACATTCATTTTGGTGTTCATAATATGTATAGTATATAACGTCACGAATTCCTACAACCAAACAGACATTATTATTAATAATAATTTTCTTTTTTTCAAGAAAGCAACTTTTTAGTTTTTTTCACAGACTCTTTTATATTTATATTGATATTGCATCAGACAACTAAATTTACAAAACTGTTCTAACTATCTTACTTGATCACCGTGGTTACCATTTGTCTTGTTTCTTTTCCAGTTCACCACAGACTATACCTTTTCTATGATCAGATAGTACAAGACAACATTCTAGATAGTGAGGTCCTTGATCTACTGATTTCCAGATGTATCCTAAGCAAAGAAGACAGAGCAGAAATAGAACACCACCCAAAACAGTCTGACCGCAACAAATGTATTTTAAACCTTCTAATTGAAAGACCACAAGATTCCTATCAAGTGTTATTAGAAGTTCTTAAGGAATCCACGACTTGTCCAAAAGACCTGATAGAAAGTATGGAAGGTCAACTTTATTCCCATCATAAACTTGTTTCTCAGTCCAAAGTTAAACCATGTGAGTATTTAGTTGTCAAATTAATGATTTGTATGAACTTGGGTGTCAGGTATTTTAAGTGACAATGTGACAAAAGGGATGATGGAGAGGAATCGACGCTTGTGGATAACAAAGTACACAAAAAAACTCATACAAGAAGAAGAATGCTCACAGTTACTAAGAGCAAGATCAAATTAACTCACCAGCTATTATATACCCGTGTGTGTACAGAAAACAATGCAAAAGATATTCTTTTGTTACTGTGCGACTTGTCTGTTAGAATTGCTCTCCACCTATTGCAATTTATTAAAAATTCTTTCAAAATTTCAACCGTTTTACAAAACCAAATTGATCAGAAATATCAACAAACTGCTGTAGAAAACCAAAGTTTTGTCGTAAAAGTACAAGGTGATAAAACAGAGCATACTGACAACCCTATAAGACTTTGATTCCACTGAAATGATATTGAATATCAGTCTAACATTTTGTATACATATCTAATTGTACTTTATGATAAGGGTGATAGGCAGACATTTTAAATTGATATACAAATTTCCAAACTCAGCTGTCATATAATTTTTCTTTCGAATATTCGAACCGAACATTATTTGAGTTAACCCATTTTATATTAAATACAATATATGTAAAATTGCAATAGGATTTGTTTCATTATAAGTTTTCATGGGAGATAACCTAAGATTAATATTCCTTGAACAAAGAAGACTTCCGAAAGAAAAAAAGATTTCCTCTCATGTAATCGTCATTCGGTATGCAAGAACTTGTACCTGCTACTTAGACCTTATAAAACATCACCAGTGTCTGAGAAGAAAGATGACGAACTATGGTGATTGCTAAACACTTTAGTCCTAGTTCTAAACAAGTTAAAAAAAAACCAGCACAACCTTGTTGATAATTATGCAGCATCGACTTCACAACTGATACATGATATTCCTGACGAATAGACTATAGGTACTAACGTTGTTAATTGTATGTATACACTACATGCTATATATAGTGGTTTTTTTTAGTTTTCTTTGTAAATTATAAACTTTTACAGTTTGGCCCATTTTTTGCTTATGTATTTTTGGTAGAGCTCGGTACTTTTATTTCCAGTCATTGTGTTATTATCATATCATGTATTCTTGTCTTTTTTTTTAGCTTGTGTGCTTTGTGTATATGCAATTTTGTTGTTGTTGTTGAATCATGTGTGTCTAGTTGTTTTTAATAAGATAACACAATGTGAACAGATGTATCCTATTTTGAACAGTTTTATCTATATATTATAATTTTGAATGACTGACATGAAAGTGAGAGATTAAGCTAGCCATAAAGGGAATTTAATCCACCATTTTCTGCATAAGGATATATCTATACCAAGTCAAGAATATTACAGTCAATTTACATAAGTTTAATAAGTTTGATCTATTTGTTGACTTGACAATGGAATCACCGTTTTGCATTTTCCTTGAAGCTTAGTTTTGTGGTAAAATTTTACTTTTAAACCTTTATACGTGTGTAACTTCTTTTAAGCAATCTTACTATATTCCAAAAAGATAATCTGCAGTTGATAACACAGTAAATTGCTTTTCTTTGATTAAGTTACAGGGTTCCATTCAGTCAAAATACAAAAGAACTACCACAATCTTACTCAGAATTTGTCCAATACAGAATGTGTCATAGATTCATTAATATCAAAGGGAGTGTTAGATCCTGACGACCAGTCATAAATAGTCTATAGTGGAGTACAGGCCAAAATAAACAGAAAACTAATAGACCATGTCAGAAGTGAACAAGATTATCAGTTTTTTCTTGAGGCACTGAAAGAGGATCCTACGAATGCAAAGCTGGCATCTGACTTAGAATCTACCGAGGTGAAACCAGAGGAATTCAATGTACTTCAAACAGGTTTAGTAATTTCTTAACAAATGATAAATAGTAATGTACAGAACATAAACATAAAATATCTCACTAGAGACTAAAAGATGTGGATGTAAGGTTATGTGTCGCCATTCCGGTTTTTTTTTCAAGCAATGCAACTGCATTATAACCAGGGGTCGAAATTAGTGCTGGTCCGATGGTCAGAGACCAGTAGAATTTGCATCGGACCAGTAGATTGTGTCAGCTGGTGGTCCAGCGGACCAGTAGAAATGTGCCGATAAAAATCTCTGATTGCTTCGCAATCTCGGTTTGTTTACAAAAGAATTTACCTGCGACATCAATTACGGGGGATACTACCGTATGTATTTCAGTTGATAAAGTTGTCAAAAAATAAACTCCTCATAGATACCAGCACTCAATTTTGCATGTCAATTTTGCAAGACCAGTAGATTTGGAGCCGGACCAGTTGATTTGCAGTCCACTGGTCCGGCTGGCCAGTACACAAAAAGCTTAAATTCGACCCCTGATAACAGGTATAATAGGCTGTAAAGGGCAATGACAAACTGAGGAACAATTCAATAGAGACAGCCAGATGGATGCTCAAGCAATAAACAGATATGACAGACGTACATACACAACAAAATGCATAATTTAGGTCAACTAGTTTAATTATTGAAAAGTAAAATCACAAAAATACTTAACTTAGAGAAAGATCAATTGGGAAAGTCCATAACCACATGGCAAAATCAAATAACAAAACGCATAAAAAACGAATGGACAAAAACTGTCATATTCCTGACTTGGTACAGGCATTTTCAAATGTAGAAAATGGTGGATTAAACCTGGTTCTATAGCGCTAACCCTCTCACTTTAATGACAGTCTCATCAATTTCCGATATTTTTACATTGATGCGTTAAATAAACAGACACAATAAATATAATAGTCAAAATATGGGTACATCAGTCATCATCGTTTAACAATTTTAAAAGGAACAATTTAACAGAACACAAAAACATCTACTATCTACGAACACATTTATTGATTTGAGTGTCTGACGTCAGAAAAGCAAAGTGGGCAATTTACACGTAACAGAAGTCAAGTGAATAACATCATTAAGTCTATAGGTCTCATGATAGTTTTATCTCCTGGATAGCCCCCCAATGGGTATATTAAAAATTATAGACAATGAAGATACAACAGTAAACTATTATTATCAGAACAGTTCGGGTGAACCAGCAGGGTTAACTATTTCTGCACAATATATTATGTCGTTGTAAGTTGTATTACTTCTAGTTCTTTCATATAAACAATCAACATATGTCTGGGCTTCAGTTGCCTTTTGGTCTAACAAGTTGAACTGCTGTATCACTAGCATGCCAATAACCAGGTTGTGAGTTTAAACCCCGTCTATTTCACGTGCGCTGGAGTATCATCTGTACCGAGTGTGATTGTGATCACGGAATAGCACAATTATGTTTAAAAGAGGAACGAAAGATACTAGTTGGACAGTCAAACTCAAAATCTAAAAAAACTGAAAACAAAAAGTACACATGACACAAAATGGAAAACTAAAGAATAAGCAACACAAACAAAAAGTGGCGTCTAACATGTCTAACACCCATCAAACAATCAATCCAAAACATTTAAATAGGAATATCCATTACTAGTTTAATAAATGGAATTCCTCCAAAAAAAACACTCATTTTTTAACTTACAGGAGTAAAATTACCATCACTTACAAACACACCAGGGTTCCAGACAATAGTAACATTAGTTTCTATGGTAAAAGCTGTCCAGATTTCAAATATAGAACTAGAAAGACATGATACCAGCCTATCAGCAGACTTATATAGATTACAGTCTTGGTACAAAAAGATGCTTAAAATGAAACTAATGAATTCGCATCAATATCAACAATATGTTCAAAGAGTTAAAGAAGTAAGTTATTTTCTTAAGTTTACACAGTAAAAGTCCTACAAAGAATATTCTATTGATTCTATTGTTTATTGTTGCTTGTCAACAACCGATTGAACAATAACCATTATACAAGGTTTAATTAATATATCATTAAAAAATGGTTGACCCTGATGTATGCATTATTTTACTGCACAATATAGTTTTGTTTTGCCTAAAATTTTCATGGAGCAGAGGTTGTCGGTGAAATGTTTAAAAAAAATGTTTTATTGTTTTTGACATATCTTTAAGAGAGCTCATCCAGAAAGGTTTCACTACATGCTTTTGATAACTATTCTCCCCTTTTAAACAATACAGCTATTTCTTATTATGAGGTAATATTTGTATTGTTAAAAAACTGAGAATGAAAAGATGTACAAGTGATCGGAATAAAAAAAAAAGACTTGTGATGTCAAATAAACACTGTATATCATTTTATTCTGGTATCACCTAAGATGAACAAAGGTTTATAGAAAAACATATTAATTAACATTGCATTGCCTTGTACATTTGTTGAGGAAACATCAACTATATAAATTGAAAATACTGACAACGCCATGGCATTGACAGAAGAAAAAACAAACGACAGTTTACTCAATACAATACAACACATATAAAGACTGAGCAATACGATAACCACAACAATATAGAATGATTTAAGATGCTCTAGAAGATTAAAAACAGATATTGCTCCACATTTGGCACCCGTCGTGTTGTCATACTTAAATTAGAAATAAATTTTGTTTTTTTTAATTATCAATGTAACCATTTGTTTGATTTGTGAACAGATATTGGTCAGACTAGGTGACGATGATGATCCTGTAGATATAACATGGAATGTTGGACTGCAGAAACAAGTTAGGAAGGTTCTTTGTGATTTAAAAGGTAGCCTTATTGACATGTAGCATAAATGTGTGAAGAAAAACAAATATCTGGCTTTCTCACATAGACATAGTGAAAAAAAGTATTGTTATGGGTACATTCACAAAACACACACTTAAAATTAAAGACTAAGCATCATGTATCCCTATAAAATCTAGGTTAACTTTATCAAATGCCCTGATTCTACTTCAATAGTGGCACCCGTGAGTTTACTAGGGCAACGTAAAAAACGAAATAATAATGCTTATTAATTAGGAAAAATGACAGGATTTGTCATTATTGGCTATTGAAAATGAAGAATGACAGGATTTTTTACTTCTGTAGCTCCGACCAAAGAATGGAAAACAGCCCAAGGCCACCAATGGGTCATCAACAAAGTGTAAAAATCCTGCAACAGTAATCTTCCTTCCGCTGGCCCCTAAACCATTACATATACTAGTTCTGTGAAAATGGAGGTCACACTCAACTCCTTAACATATAAATGAACTAGAATTAAAAAGAAGCAAAATACAAGACATACAAAGACCGGAGTCTTCTGACTTGATACAGGTGCAAAAATGCAGCGGGTTAAACATGTTTTGTGAAACCTTAACCCTCCTACTATATCTTCTAGCCGATGTAGAATAGATGTACAATTATGTGTCACTGTAAATGGCATCTCTGAAGACCTTGTATTATAGCTAAATTTAACATTTGATTTTCCGATGCTCATGTAATTTCAACACAACATTTGAAATGGCAAAAGAAGGCACATGTTGGGTATCTAACACAATAGTAATTAGTCACAGAGCTACGGGACTTCAACCGGATGAATCAAGATATTTTTTTTATATTTTGCACTAACATCAAAATGCCTGAATTGATTTGCTCAAACTTTCTGTAACCAGATTTACAATTTATCATTCCAAGGCTATGGGAATTTGACCGTCAAATAAAATGGATAAATACAAACCATTTTTAAATGTTATGCACCGACTTTATTTGCTTGGATCAAATTACTACAAATTTGAAATGTTATTGGGATTAGTGAATATAATTTTGCTTTTGATTTTGAAAATATTCTGAATTGTCATTCCAGATTTTCTGGGGATTTTTAACAGGTATATATGACATTATATTCATATACCTAACGGAATCCTTATTCATGAATTCTTGTTTAAATCTGCTTTAATGCTTTCAAATATTCCGTTTTATTCGGCAACTACTTTGATGAGCACAATTATAATACATCATGAACTCAAGGTACAGGTGCTGTCCCATGTTTTGGCGGGACATATTTATTAAGTTGTTTTGTTTTATTTATGTCCATACTTTTATCAACCGATATTTGAAATGTATTTTGTTGTTACATCACTCTCTCCTCCAGCCGCCCTTAATTGTTCTTAATTGAATTATTTGCATTTGTCATGTCGAGGCCAATTTTAACTTGATTTGAGGTAGGGTGTGCTCGGTGTTAGAGATGCCTTGTAGTTCATTTGTTCTACTTTGTTCGGTAGAGACTCGTCGCATTGCAAATCATGCAGCATCTTCTAGTTTTTGAATATGCATGTATGTGTCTTACATGATAATGTAAGTATACACGTTCATTAGTGCATTTCCTTAGTGAAATCATGGTAATAGATCTCAGGAAAAAATTCGGTTCAAATTTCAGAAAAAGAAGAACATTCTGATCTTAAAGAGAAAATATTGAAAATGGAAACTGAGCAGGACGAAGTTATACCAAAGAATATTAGAGGTATATTGTTAGTTCAAATGCTTTGCAACTTTATATCTTGACAACAAACGTCTGTAGTAAACTATTCTGCTTTCAAACCAGTGGCAGCTCGAACAGAACCGAAACACTAATTGAAAAAAATTAAATAACAAAAATACCGATTTCAAAGAGGAATATTCAAAACAAAAAGTCTGTCAAATGGCAAAATCAAAATTTCAAACAAATCAAACAAAGGAATAATACCTGTCGGATGGATATTACAAAAAATAGGCTAAACATTAAAAGTTATATGCACAAAGACAAATAAAAGAAGACTATAACACGTTAATAAGATGATAACAACGTCAGTACCCAGAATCCAGACTTCAAGACCGTCATGTAGTACTTGTTAATACCGTATCTAAGCTACTGAAAATTACATATAATTGACCCTGTCATCTTTGAGTCTGAACAAAACTGTAGCATACAGTGATATAGTCTAGCAGTTGTATATTTACGCACTAACTCGTCTTAGAGAAAGGACCACTTTTTTTTGTGGTTCATTATTTCGAACTTTGAATTAGTCTGTTCAAAAAGAACCACAAGAATGAAAACATTCAAATCAGTGGAAAATAGGACAAAAGACTTAAAAGGGTGAATACTGAATAGAAATTAAAAACAACAGAGGTATTCCGCAGTATCATAAAACATGTAAAAGGCCAGTAAAAAGTTGGATTGCATAAAATGTAAAACTTTGATGTATCAAGATCTCATGCGTTACGTTCAACGTTCTCGTATTCTATTCCTTAATAAATGAAAACATGTTAAATTTGCCGTTTCTGCATTTTTACTTTATTTTGCCTCGCCCAAATGTTATTTAGATTATATACAATGCTTAATCGCGTTATTATCACTAATTGCATAACAAGTCCGAATTTGAGGGATGTTATTTTTACTGTTCACGAGTTAGGTCCCACTTTTCATTGGAATTGTGTCCTTTATTGGAAATATTGCTGAATATGCCGTATATTTACAAGCAGGGTATTTATGTCCTATGGACACATTCGTCTTTGATTTAATTCTAACATCGTAGTGCCATTGGACATAGACGTGCATATTTATATGTAGTCATCGAAGTATGCCAAAAATACACCATTGGTTAGGCCAAACATGTTTTCATTATTTGTTTTACTTACGACATTGCGTCATTTCTGGATTCATTTCCTCGCACGCCTGTGTGACTTCATTTACCAGATAGACGGCTCATCTGTTTCCCTGCTCTATTAAAAGTTTCCAGCACTTTCAAAATCGTCATTCTGTAGGGGAATATAGAAATATTTTGTGTTCCATAAGTACGTAAACCTGATTACTGTGCGATTGAGCCAAGGTGACCATTTTCATATTTTGATTTCCCGAATATTTTGTGCAGTATAAAATAAAATGGTTTGACCCGTTTGCTCAACATGTGTTGGAAATTTCAATGCATACATTGTGTCACGTTTTAATGGAAGTCACATGACAGATTCGTCTGAAAACTGTTCCCCGGAACTTGACTTTTGGTATGAACACATAATGAAGTTGGATAACTTTTTGGCGATGTTGTTCATTGTTATAATCAATTTGTGACATTTACCATTGACCTTTTTGTCAAATACATCAATTTTATGGAACATTTTGATGTCTGTTTTTTACAAATTTAGTATGAACAATATAATCTAATATTCTTTAAAATGATTCTACAATTAGTTATATTCTAAATAGTACTGTTCCATGGTTAAACAATACAATATCCTCGTGTCTTATTAGAAGATATCATTGACTTTTTGGTAGTTTCAATTACGATGCTATCAAAATAAGAATATCGAAAGTGATGGCCACTAAGTCAAGCCCGTACAACACTTCAGGCCATCATCTAGTCTTCAACAATAACACGATAATTTTAAAAATGTGTAGGAACCTACTGTGAATTCGTGATTATTTATTGGATATTACCAATGTCATTTCAACTGATCGGGCGGAGCTTACGTTTTAATTTGTATAAGGACAGTCTATTTGAAGATGTGTGTGATTAGGATGATTGCCGTTATACTCATTACTGATTTATAATCACCTATCAGTGTCATCAAAGGAATTTACAAAAGAATGACTGGACACTTTTTTGATGAGTTTATCCTCTAACACCTATCTATAGATGGACTGGTTTATTATGAGCGAACCGGTTAAACTCCGCCCAATCAAGTGAAATAAATCGAGTAATACCAATAATCGTGGGTTTTGTACGAAGTCAGGAATATGACAGTTGTTATCCATTCGTTTGATGTGTTTGACCTTTTGATTTTGCCATTTGATTTGGGACTTTCCTTATTGAATTTTCCTCGGATTTCAGTATTTTTGTGTTTTTACTTTTTTGTGGATACAGGTGAACCACGAATTCAAATGGTCAAGGAAAAATACATTTTCAATAGGATATGTATGCAGAGATTGGGAAAAAAAAACAGGAAATAAAAATGAAAAAAATAGAAATCCACGAAAAATGATACCCATGAAAAAAAAGGAAACCACAATACACGATATACTCAATCTACCTCTGAATGCCTGTTGTAAATGATAAAAAAAAATCATCTAAATTGTAATTTTTTTTTATTTCTAAATAACTACTTTATAATATGTTTCAGACCAAATAGAAAAAGAAATAAAAGAATGGGAAATAAAGGATAAGATGTTTGTGACTACAAGAGCAAGTGAGTATGTGCTTGCGTATTTACAGGACAACAGTTGTTTGACTTTAACTGCACCATCAGGAGTAGGAAAATCTTTCACTAGTTTTACAAAAGGAAGGGTACAGAATAATACCAGTGAGAAAACCAGATAATGTCGGTGATTATTATCAACCTGGTAAACAGACAGTCTTCATAATAGATGATATTTGTGGAAATTTTACTGCCAACCAACAGCAGATTGAAAACTGGCAACAACTGTTACCTGTAATAAACGCAGTTATAGCAGACAAATGTTGTAAGATTATTGTATCTTGTAGGTTACAAGTTTATAGAGATGATAAGTTTAATATATTAGAACCTTTTAAGTCCTGTGAATGTAATTTAATGTCAGATAAGTTATGCCTTACAGCTGAAGAAAAAGATAGTATGGCAAGCATTTATATTGATTCAAGTTTGGACAATATTGATAAACTATCACAAAACAGTGAATTCTTTCCACTTTTGTGCTCTTTATATCATTGGGAAAAACATGGAGATGTAAAGGAATTTTTCAAAAAACCATTTTTCGTCTATCAAACTGAACTAAACAGTTTGAGTAGGCATGGAGATGAGGGGAACTATAAAATATGCAGTCTAGCTTTACTAGTTCTCTTTAATAATCAACTGAAAGACAAATGGATCCAGAGTGCAGTAACACGTGAGCAACGACATCTTATCAAAGCTATATGTGATGCTTGTGGATTAAATAGAGGTACTTCCAAGACAAAACTTAAAGAGGCCCTTCTCACTCTAGAAGGTACATTTGTACATAAACAGGATGGTATTTATAAAACTGTACATGATAAATTGTTTGACTTTATTGCTCATTACTTTGGTCAGAAATGATTGAATGTTTAATAAACCATGGTGATAGTGATTTAGTACATGAACGTTTCATATGGGGGAAATCAACAGATGACAGGAACAGTAACATAGACTTCATTATTCAAATACCAGAAGATTATTTAGAACTATATTTAGAAAGGTTTATAAAGGACTGGTCATTAGGAAAAGTGAGAGTTACATTTATGAACACTAATTTGACAGTTTCAGAATTTAGACAACAGCTGTTAAAGCACTTACAAAATCTGGACAAATCACTTCAATTCACATTAGCCAATAAATGTGACACAGTATTATCAAAAGAGCACCATGGATCAGGCACTACTCCGCTGATACAGACTTGTTCTTATTGTCATACTGATATGGTACAGTGGATGTTAAATAATGATGTGGATGTGAATCAACATAGAGATGATGGTGTTACTGGACTGATATTTGCCAGTCAGGAAGGACATACGGATGTAGTTAGGTTGTTGTTAGAGAAGAATCCTAACATTGATCTATGTGACAATGGTGGATGGAGTCCTCTGTTCGTGTCGAGTCAGAATGGACATACTAATATAGTTAAGTTGTTATTAGAGAGGAATCCTAACATTGATCTATGTGAAAATGATGGACGTAGTCCTCTGTACTTGGCAAGTCAGGAAGGACATACTGAAATAGTAAAGTTGTTGTTAGAGAGAAATCCTAACATTGATCTATGTCAAAGGGATGGTTGTAGTCCTCTGTACATTGCAAGTCAAAACGGAAATACTGATGTAGTAAAGTTGTTGTTAGAGAAGAATCCTAACATTGATCTATGTCAAATGGATGGTTGTAGTCCTCTGTACATTGCAAGTCAACAAGGAAATACTGATGTAGTAAAGTTGTTGTTAGAGAGGAATCCTAACATCGATCTATGTCGTAATGATGGTTGTAGTCCTCTGTACATTGCAAGTCAAAACGGAAATACTGATCCTAACATTGATCTATGTCAAAGGGATGGTTGTAGTCCTCTGTACATTGCAAGTCAAAACGGAAATACTGATGTAGTAAAGTTGTTGTTAGAGAAGAATCCTAACATTGATCTATGTCAAATGGATGGTTGTAGTCCTCTGTACATTGCAAGTCAACAAGGAAATACTGATGTAGTAAAGTTGTTGTTAGAGAGGAATCCTAACATCGATCTATGTCGTAATGATGGTTGTAGTCCTCTGTACATTGCAAGTCAAAACGGAAATACTGATGTCGTAAAGTTGTTGTTAGAGAGGAATCCTAACATTGATCTATGTCAAAAGGATGGTTGTAGTCCTCTGTACATTGCAAGTCAACAAGGAAATACTGATGTAGTAAAGTTGTTGTTAGAGAAGAATCCTAACATTGATCTATGTCAAAAGGATGGTTGTAGTCCTCTGTACATTGCAAGTCAACAAGGAAATACTGATGTAGTAAAGTTGTTGTTAGAGAGGAATCCTAACATCGATCTATGTCGTAATGATGGTTGTAGTCCTCTGTACATGGCAAGTCAGAAAGGACATACTGAAATAGTAAAGTTGTTGTTAGAGAAGAATCCTAACATTGATCTATGTGACAAAGATGGCTGGAGCCCTCTGTACATTGCAAGTCAAAACGGAAATACTGATATAGTAAAGTTATTGTTGGAGAAGGATCCTAACATTGATCAATGTGACAATGATGGCTGTAGTCCTCTATACATTGCCAGTCTGAACGGACATACTCAAGTAGTTAAATTATTGTTAGAAAAGAATTCTAACGTCGATCTTTGTGACGATGATGGCTGTAGTCAGGGGCGTAGCTGCCGTTAGGCACTTTAGGCACGTGCCTACACATAATTTTTTCACAAATAATTTTTTTTCTTAAAAAAAATAATAAACAACGTTATATGTAAATGAACTCCAGTGAAGTTGTCACAACTCTAATTATCGAATGTCATGTGTACCTTATATAGAAACTAAAAACTAGAACTTTTGTTCAGATCATTTCAACAAAAACTTGAATGAACCTCAACTTAGACACATGAATTTTTAATTAGTTGTTAGTTTTTAACTAGCTTTCCACTTTGTCTTCACCCGACTTGCCAATGTTGGTCGTCCGTTTTGGCTGTGCAGCATGTATAAATACGTAGTCACGTCTGGTCAGAATGGGGACATTTAATCTTATGCCTAGTTGTAGAAAGAATGCCACTCTTTGAGGAGTTCGTAGTTGGTCTACTGAAAGGCAAAGTTTCTGCTCCTATCCAATAATCCCCCATTTTCCAATGCATGGCATTTTCAAATTTCCAGACCTTCGTCCTGTTGTGTTTATTGTAAATAATCAATTTATTTTTTTTGTTCTAAACTTGCATAAATATTTTACACTGGATGTTTAAAAATCGATCTATCAACTAGCTTCCAGTAGTTTTGAGTACTCTTAGATCTACGTGTAATAACCACAATTCTTCAAATTCCTAAGCAGGTAGGGATTTTACAGTAGAGCGGGATATAAAGAAATACGAATTTCTTGAATTTTGTTACGATAGTATGAACAGAATAGAACTTTTGCATTAGTCATCGACTATGTGTGTATGTATTTGTGTGGCTAGGGTTAAAGTTTAAGAATCAAGAGATTTATGGTTGATGTCTTTCTAGCCAAAAGGATAGTGTTATTATATAGTAATATTGTAATAGAAAAATGCAGTTTATTTTATTTCATATAGTTTATTAGTTAATGTATGCAAGTTCTACTTTGTAAACTATTTTACATAAAATTATTGTTTAAATGTTCTATACATTTTCAAGCGTAGGACATTTCAAATATGTCAAATAAGCACTTTTATAAACTATTGAACGTGTCTGTACAATAAAACTTCAGCAGTTGCCAAACTGACCTCCGGTTATAGGTCTAGTAAAGTTTTATAAAACATCTTAAAAGTTCGGACAACGGTCAGCCTTCGTCAGCAAATCTTTTGTTTGTTACAGTCAGTTAAGGGTTACTAGGACATGCAAAATTTAGCATATATACTTATCAAGCCGCTATGATATTAATAGCGAGTTTCTTGATATTCTAGTTTTGTTTTCTTTCTCGTTGCTGTTTCCGGCCTCCTACCGTGAGCCTCCCCCTAGATTGTGCCATAGCGCTTTACAATTGTTGGGACACAAAACACCACAAAACACCAACACAATATAATGGTGGAGGACCTGGGTATTGTTTTTGTATCAGTGTTTACGTGCACGTGCCTATTTTTTTTTAATGAAGGATCGTCAATATGTACTATCAATTAAGTTAAACGTATAAATCGATCATAACGGAATAGATTTGAAAATACCAAACAGGGTGTACTGCTTAATTAAAGGGATACGTGGATCTATGCTGGGCAGTACATATTGTAAATAATTGTTTTTAATATTTGATTTTCCAATTGTACTGCGTTATTTAATTCACCATTCAAATATTATGGTAAATTATTCATAATTCTTCGAACTTTTCATCATGTATATTATAATTATCATGATTAAATAACCAGACAATTTAATATTTTTGTGCATAAAATTTTGCAGCCAAAACGTTAAAATCCGTTTTCCGTCGGGGGGGGGGGGGCTTCGCCCCCCTGAACCCCCTACCAGGGCTCTGACCAGACCCCCGCCGATTTGTGCCTACAGTTGAATGAATACCTAGCTACGCCCCTGGTAGTCCTCTGCACATTGCAAGTCAGGAAGGACATACTGATATAGTTAAGTTGTTGTTAGAGAGGAATCCTAACATTAATCTATATGATGAAAATAGATGTAGTCCTCTGTACATAGCAAGTAAGGAAGGACATACAGATATAGTAAAGTTGTTGTTAGAGAGGAATTCTAACATTGATCTATGTGATAACAATGGCTGTAGTCCAATGGACAAAGCAAGTCAGAACGGACATACTGATATTATAAGGTTACTGTCAGAAAAGAATTGCAAATGTTGATCTTTGTGATTATGGTCTTATTTTGGAGTTTGTTTGATGAATACTGCTATTCTTCCAAATTGTATGTGTCAATTGTTCTGTCTCTTGTTGATTTAAACTGCTATTCATACCATTACTTTTGTCGCTGTTTGATAACATTTCATCTCATTATGTCTGTCTCTGTGTGATATCAACATCTGTTTGATATCTAATGCTAGCCATTACATTACTTCTGTCGCTGTTTGATATATTCTGGTTTTTATCCCATTACATTTGTCTAAAATATTTCTGTGTTTACTAGACACATGTACCATAACTTTACTTCACAATAATATCTTCTGACTGTATCACCAGGAACAGAAAAAAATATGTTTGATTTGTCAAAAAAAAAAACAAGCTGTTGAAACTATTGAATATAACTGTACTGGACTTTAAATAAATATTTTAAATGTCAGTTTATTTTCAACTTATAAGTTTGAATATTCCTTGTTTATCTGTCGCATCTCTTTTGTGTTTGATTTACTTCATGAACTTTCCATATTTTACTGAAAATATAAAGCCGTGATTAAACTTTAACCGTGCTTCTTTTGTATGGTATAGCAATGTTTACGGCGTAGGATAATTGTCTTTTGTCATATTGTTATTTTCGATTATTTTTCATTTTCTTTTTTTGCTTTTAACGGTTATTCATATTTTTCAACTCTACTTTGTACATATCGATAATCTTAACTGAGTTAACAGATTTTGCAATAATTACTAGTGTTGAAATATTTACTAAATAAAGCATGTCATAGTAGTTATTTCATATTGTAGTTTTACAATCATTACTTTTGTTTGCTGTCAGTTTTTTTTTCCAACTTTAAATTTTGTACAAAATACTCATGTAAAGTAAGTTTATAGACTATGCTTTCATAAAAAAAAGTAATGGTTCCATTATTAGAAATTAAATTCGATATATTATTTAATATATAATTTGTGTTTTAGATTTTGGATTTTAGAATTGAGGAAATAATTATATTGATATTTAAAACATTCTACATTTCTTATGTTATTTGTATATATTTGCAATGACTGACACTATATAGTTTGTATATAACAAAATAATATGCATGTGTATTAAGGATATTTACCCCTCTGTTAAAAAGACAAAAAAAAATTGTTAGTACATAAATAATGGAGCGTAACACCCAACAAATAGATATATTTACTAAACAACACGACCGGTTTTATTTTTATTTCAGAACCTTACAATACCCTATCAAGTTTTACCCAATCCTAGTGAGATAATAACACTTCAATTGAAAATACCCTGAAATCATTCAATATGATCCTGTTTGCTAAATTTGTAAAAAAAAGTTTTTCATTGATAAATTTTTCCTCTGAATTCGCTATTTCACAAGAGGGAAATAACCTTAAATAGCAATTTAAAAAGTTGTCATGTGAGTTATTCATACTCTGGAGCTTATAACTGAATTCTTTGTACAGTTGTAAGGATAACGATTGGTTTTACAGAAAAGGGGATAATGGATAGAAAGTGCATAATAAATAGCAAAAAAAAATCAGAGAAAAGAAAAAAAATTACAAAAAACATACAGAATTGAAAATAATGGGTTGTTAAGATAAATTTTCAGTGAAAATGTATACTGATTGGTTATGTCTTACTGTCATGCATTGTTACGTATTATATATTGTTTATATTGCTATACAACATATTTTGTTTGTAACATTTGTATCAGAATGAGTATATTTATTAGAATTATATGACTTTTGTATACTTTTTTTATAACTTTTTTCTGTTTATTTATTATCAGTTTCAATATCACCAAATGGAAAGTGACATACGAGTACTTTTAGTGGCTTAAATACATTCATAGTTATTTTTATGTGAACAGTTCAAGAAATTATTTTTATTATTTAGGTTATAGTGTAATGATCGTAAAAAGGTAAAAATCTTAATGACAGTTTTTACACTTTTTGCAAACATATCAGAATTAGATTTTTGTTTAATTTCAAAACTTTTATTTGGTGTGTATATTAAAGAATAATACATGTATTGTGTAATAATTACATTAGATGTCTGTTTCATTACAATACGTTATTCTAATTGGCTAACTGCACATCATGTGTTATTCCTTAAGCAGTTGTATCACTCAATAAAACTTCTCATTCATGATGACACGAGGTCCCACAATAAAGTGCACAGGTAAATAAAATAAAAACTTGATAAAAGGCGTGTTTTCATGATCCAATAGGTAAAAATGTAATAATAAGTATTGAATGCTTTTTTTTTTTTGTAACTTTATAGGTTTGTAAAAGTGTTAACCGTGCGCACATTTTAAGTATGAAGACCTTCCGCGCTTCATACAAAATGTACTTCGGTCAACGCTTTTACACCCCAATAAATTTACAAAAAAGAGCATTCAATTCTTAAATGAATTTTTTAAATTAGCTTTTAGTAACCAACATGATTTTTTGTTGTAAATATTTGGATTATAAAGAAACAGTCTTCTTTTTTAATGAAAGACTAAATACGATTGGGCAGTCAACCATTGCATGATTGTAAGTAAAACTATATAAAATGAGAAGGGAGTTCATTTTGTAAAATAAATAGTAGATTTGAAGCTAATGCATTATTATAGTTATGATTTAGATTGAGCAGTTATGTATTTCATGATTGTCATGTAAAACAAAATAGAAAAAAAACGTTTCATAAAAAAGATATCATGCTAATCTTAAGGTGGTACCTAACACTACAGGGAGATAACTCAGCTTAATCAGCTAAACGTCTAAATCACGTTGTATTGTTAAGGAAATATTAAGCTTCTCAATGATCAAAATTAGTGTTTGTCAAACTGCTATATATCCAACCAATTTTTTCCGAGAAAGTGATTGGTTCAATTTTTTTGAAATTTTTGTATTTTTTTAAGGGTCACAGTTAATGTTTTGTCAAAGTTTTATGAAAATTAAACGACCCAGATTAATTTTAGTCAAGGTGTTGGGTTCCACCTTAAGATGCTTATTTAGATATAGGTGTAGGAATTGCAAACTAACAACGTGGTTATATTGTGAATAACTACAATTGTTTTAATTGATTGAACAAATGTATTTTTAGATTTTGAAATAATTAACATTTAAATTGTAACATGTGTCTGTTGTGATATGTTGAATGAGAACCACCAAAGCCATACCCAAACTTGGCACATCTTCAAGTTGCCAACCAACTTAACCATGTGTCAGCTAGTCAACCCCACAATGATCCCGTCATGAGAGCGGAAATTTATACCAAGTTGCACCTTACCCTTGTCAAAGTAAAATAATCAAGATGTTTTATGATTGCTTAAGAGACCATTTAAAACCAGATAGCAATGACATGAGATGTTTTCAACTGTATATATAGAGAGTAAGAAAATTTGGTATGATTGCCAATGAGACAACTCTTCAATAGAGCAAACACAGGTTAATCAATGAGTAGACAATTAATCATCAGATACCACATGACAAAGATCTTTGTCAATGTAGATATATGTGGTAAGAAAATGTGATTTGATTGCAAATGAGACATCTCTCCAAAAGACGCGTTCGCAAATTAAGGTGAATAAATGAGTAGACAGTTAACCACCAGTTACCAAATGACAAAGTTGTTCACAGCTGTAGGCCAATTAGAAAGGAGAATCTGCTGCCAATTAAATGTCAGTAATTTTATGATTAAACATTAAATGCAGTGGCAAATTTTTTGCCAAAAAAAAATTGTAGCGGTAGAAAAAATTATCAAAACAAACTTTACTCTCCTATTTGTACAAGTCTGTGCGATCACTTTCTGTCTACCCTCCAACGAATTCTGTATCTGCATCTATTAATTTTTAGATTAACTTAGAGTCACATGACATGTTTTAGGCCTTTAAGAATGAGCAAATTCCAAACCGTCTATCAGTAACTCAAAAATGTTTCAGGATATCAATCGACATAAAGTACGAAAACCATATCAGATAGGGTTATATTTGGTTGATAAAATAATCATTTCGGGTAGTTTCTGCTTTGGTTGATTCATTATTTAATTTAAAGGCTATTTCAGATTTTGGCATGTATGATCGATTAAGTTGTATGTTAAAATGACCATTTCAGAAGGTGTTATGTTTAGCTTATTTGTCAGTGTTGATTTAATGGTTTGTTATAAAGGACCATTTCAGAAGGTGTCAGGTCTGTTTATTAAATGGTTTTGTTTAAAGGACCATTTCAGATGGTTTCATGATTGGTTGATTTTATTGGTTAATTATATGGACCATTCCAGATGGTGTCAGGATTGATTGATTTATTTGTTTGTTGAAAGGACCATTGGAGTTGGTGTCATGTTTGGGTGATTAATCAGTTTGTTAAATGGACCATTTCAGATAGTGTCATATCTAAGTGGTTTATTAGTTTGTTAAAAGGAACATTTTATATGGTTTTATGTTTGGTTGATTTATACAATTTTGTGAAAAGGGCAATTTCTGATTGTGTCATATGTAAATGATTTAATGATTTGTTAAAAAGGACCATGTCAGATGGTATCATGTTTGGTTGGTTAAATGGTTTCTTAAAGCGACCATTACAGATGGGGTCAAGTTTGGTTGTTTTAACAGTTTATTAAAAGGACGATTACAAATGTTGTCACTCATGTTTGGTTGATTTGGTTGTTTGTTAAAAGTGTCATTTTAGACGGTGTTATGTTTTGTGGATTTAATGGTTAGTTAAAAGTACCATTCAAGATGGTGTCATGTTTGATTGAGTTATTTGTTTGTTGAAAGGACCAATTCAGATGGTGTTATGTTTGGTTTCTTTATTTAGTTTTTTTTAAATGGACCATTTGAGATGGTGTCATGTTTGGGTGATTGATCGGTTTGTTAAATGGACCATTATAGATGGTGTCATTTTTGGTTGATTTAATGGTTTATTAAAAGGACCTTTACAAATTGTGTCATGTTTGGTTGATTTAGTTGTTTGTTAAAAGAACCATTTTATATGGTGGCATGTTAAGGTGATTTACTGGTTTGTAAAAAAGGACCATTTTAGATGGTGTAATGATTGTTTATTAAATGGTTAGTTAAAAGGTTCATTTCAGATGGTGTCATGCTTTTTTTAATTTTTGTTTGTTAAAAAGACCAATTCAGATGGTTTTATGTTGGTTTATTTAATAGATTTTTAGATGGACCATTTCAGATGGTGTCATAATTGGTGGATTTATTAGTTGTTAAATTGACCATTACAGATGATGTCATGTTTGGTTGATTTATTAGCTTGTTAAAAGGACCATTTCAGATGGTGTCATGTTGGTTGATTAAATGGTTAGATAAATGACTATTTCAGATGGGGTCATGTTTAGTTTATTAAATGATTAGTTTTAAGTACCATTTCAGATGGTGTCATGTTTGATTGATTTATTTATTTGTTAAAAGACCATTTCAGGTGGTGTTATGTTTGGGTGGTATATAAGCTTGTTAAATGGACTATTTTAGATGGTATCAAGTTGGGATGATTTTATTGTTTTTTAAAAAGGACCTTATCAGATAGTGTCATTTTTTGTTGATTAAATGGTTTGTTTAAAGGACCATTACAGATGGTGTCATGTTTGGTTGATTTAATAATTTATTAAAAGTGTCATTACAAATGGTGTCATGTTTGATTGATTTGATTGTTTGTTGAAAGACCATCTCAGACTGTGTTAAGTTTGGTTGATTTAATGTTTTGTTAAAGGACCATTTCAGATTGTGTCATGTTTGTTAATTAATTGGTTTGTGAAAAGGAAAAAAATCAGATGGGGTCATATTTGGATGATTTAATGGTTTGTTAAAAAAGACCATGTCAGATGGTGTCATGTGTGACTGGGTAAATCGTTTATTAAAAGGTTATTTCAGATGAGGTCATATTGGTTTTGAATGGCTTGTTAAAATTACCATTTCAGTTGGGGTCATGTTTAGTTAACTTAATTGTTAATTAAAACGACCATTTCAGATTGTGTCATGTTTGTTGATTTATTAGCTTGTTAAAAGGACCATTTCAGATGGTGTTATATTTGATTGATTTAATATTATTTTAATGACCATTTCAGATGGTGTCATGTTTGGTTGAGTTTTATGTTTGGTAAAAAGATCGTTTTAGTTGGTGTCTTTGGTTGATTTAATTGTGTGTTTAAAGGACAATTCAAAATGGTGATACCGCTGTAGACAGCCTTTGCATTAATGATTATATGCAATGATGGAGAAGTGCCTCAAATCTTAATTAAGCTTCACACCGGGTGCCTTTGGCTAAACGTTTTGTAAAGATGTTAATCCCTTTTCCTCTATATTTTGACAGGCCTTGGCAATTGTGTTATAGATCGATCTATACACATCCGTATACCAAATACTAGTACCAAATTTTACAATTCTATGTAAGAATATAACGAACCAAAGGATAAAAGATAACGAATATGTTTACTAGTAAATTGGCTTAGACCACTTGTATAGAGTACAAGCTTTTTTCGAAAGTGCTTCAGTAGATGACATGAGGTTTTCAGTTTGTGATAGGAAGTTGCATAAGACCGTTAATTTATTTACTGATTCTTAAACAGTCTGCTTGTAATCTAGAATTGTATTCTGTGTCTTTAATGACGATGACTATGAACCAAAGTCTTAGATATAAAAAGATATGGTATGAGCGCCAATGCGACAACTCTCTATCCAAGTCACAATTTGCAAAAGTAAACCGTTATAGGTAAAAGTACGGTCTTCAACACAGAACCTTGGTTCACACCAAACAGCAAGCTATAAAGGTTCACAAAATTGACAAGTGTAAAAGCATTCAAACAGGAAAACAAATGGTATAATCTATAAAAAAAAAAACGAGAAACACATATTAAGCACATAAACAAACGTCAACTATTTAACTTCAGATGTCTGACTTAGGACAGGTGCAAACAAATGCAGCGTTTTTAAACGTTTTAATAGGTACCAACCTTAACCCTTATCTGAAACAATAGTTTAACATTACAACATAGAGAGACACACTTTAAAATATCAATGAAATGGCTTAACTCAATCAAAAGACATATTAACACTAGTGAACATACACTTAACAAATAAAGTTGATCTATGTTACAATGTAAATGCAAAATTAATAAAATAAGGGGTGAATAAGTAAAGGGAACAGTAGTATTCAGCTGTGAGATGTTAAACAATGAAAAGAATTAAAAATAACCTTGAACAAAAAGCAACCATGATATACTATAATATACACAGGTAATTAAAAATAAATTTGTGTTAAAGTATGCAGTTTAAATGAAAAATGGAAATATTTTTTACAAAACAAAATATTTTGTTGTTCATAGTACGAAGAAGTGAAAATTTATAGTAATACCAAACACTTATCAAAGCTGATATATAGACAGATATAACCCTGAATAGGTAAACATTAATTAACAAAAAAGTTAGTCTTAGTCTTTTTACAGTTAACAGTGTGTTTCATTCATCACAGTAAGAAAAAAATATCATCTTAGCTTTCCTAAACATTCTTCTGATTCTGATAAAGTCAATCCACTTAAAGATGCCGGTTCAAGTCATCTGAAAGGCATGTATCCAGTCACTTGAAGATATCTATACCAAGTCACTTCAAAAGAGGGACGAACGATACAGAGGGACAGTCAAACTTATAAATTGAAAACAAATTGACAACGCCTTGGCTAAACATGAAAAAGACAAACAGACAAACAATGCCTGTACCAAGTTACTTCGAGATGTGTTTGTCAAGTCCTTTGAAGATGCATGTGCTAAATCACTTTAAAATGCTTGTACAAAGTCACTTGAAGTTATCTGTTTCAAGTCACTTCAAGATACTTGTATCAAGCACTCAGGGCCGTAACTACCTTTGAGGCAGGGGAGGCAACTGAATTTTCTACACCAATTTTTTATTTTTTTTTTGAAGTAATACAATGAACTTTTGACAATATCTACACGAAGAACTTGAATTTATATTATAAACAACACAAGTTTACAGTTTTAACAGTGTTATGATACATGATATATCTGTCATTTTCCGGATTTTTGAACCGTTTCAGTATTTGTTTTCTTTTATTTTTTTCGTGTGTCCGTCCGTCTGTTATTCAGTATTTCTTATGAGGTACGAGAACACATATGAAACTTTGCTTTCGACAATTTTGAATAAAACTATTCACATTTATTTAAGGGCTCAATTAAGCAGAGGAAGATCCCTTTGTATTGTGAATCTTTAATGATATCAGAAATTCGTTACCGGCTGAATCAGCTGTTGGATCATTTTTTAACGTGTCTAGTCAGATAGTACGTCTCCCGATCGTACGAAAACATTATGGTCAATGTCTTCAGTGGCGGATCCAGAACTTTTCCTAAGGGGGGCCCGCTGACTGACCTAAGGGGGGCCGCTCCAGCCATGCTACAGTGATTCCCTATATAATCAACCAACCCAGCCCCCCCCCCCCCCCCTGGATCCGCATATGGTCTTAGTAGTTAAACACTCCCATTTGTTGTACCAGGGACTTTCTATACTAAGTATATACTAGTAGAGAAAGTCCCTGGTTGCAGTTATATATACATGTCTGTTCAGCTTTCAATAATGTTCAGTGAAATTCAAGGTCCTCGATAAAAAAAAAAAGCTTTCGTTCTATTATCTTGCTTTATATGTTGTTGTTTTTTAAACTAAATTACCAGTTTGATTTCTAACAAAAATATCTTTAAATACAGATAATAATTGTTTGTATAAAAATTGCTTCCAGGATCAAGCATTACTGATGAGTCTCAAAGTAAGGAAATCGAAGGGAAGACGGGTCATTTTTAGCCACTGATTTTATTGAGAGAAAAAATCCGCGGTCACAAAATATTTAATGTTAATAATTATAGGTCAAAGTACAGCCTTCAAGACGGAGCTTTGGCTCACCCCGAACAGCAATCTCAGCTTGTTTTTGCATAAAAATTGCTTCCAGGTTCAAGTAATACTGATGTTTCTTAAAAAAAGGAAATCGAAGGAAAACGCGTCATTTTTGGCCATTTTACAGAGAGAAAAAAAATCAGCGGTGGGCTGTTCCCCCCGACCCCACTCTCTAGGGGGCCTCAATCGGCGGCCCCAAACCCCTGCCTCTCGTGAATTTGAACCCTAGTTACGGTCCTGGCACTTGAACATGTCTGAACATAGTCACTTGAGATTCTTGTGCCAAATCACAGGAGGCTGTTTGTAGCAATTCACTTGAAGATGTCTGTACGAATTCATTTGAAGATGGCTATAATTAGTCACTTGAAGATGCATGTACCAAGTCACTTTAAGATGAAAAGTTCCCCTGTAAGTTCAGTGGCAGATCCAGGCGGGATCAAGGAGTGTGAATCAACCTTCTTTCTACGATCAATGCATTTGAATTGGTACACTACATATAGTTGGACCCCACCCCCCTTTTCCTCTTTATTTTCCTGGGTTGGGATACACCCCTTTTTAAAAAGACTGGGTCCGTCGCTGAATTTGCACGATTTTGGCTAAGTGTTTTAGATTTTCTTATGTACTAGTACATGTATAGTGGAGTGAGACTGATTAGGTAACAGTTAAAATGTATAGTGGTGGCACTATATATTTAAATTGTACCTAATATCTAAATAAGATCTCCCCACTACACATTAGAAGTTTGTTTTTCTCTAATTACTTTTTTTTTTCAAAATTGATTTCAATTATTTTGAAAAGTTGAAATTTTACTCATGAAAAGAATATTTTTGTCTCCCTTACGGGATTGAGTACACATAATTTTGATCTAGTACGCCCCTGTTTACGTTGTTTTAATAATAGGATTTTTTTTATTTTTTATCTTAATTTTCTTTTTTTAAAGGTGTGGGTTGAAAATATTAGAAAACCCTGTCAATTAGATTGTCCTAGCGCTAGGACGAGTCTTGGCATGGTGTTTTGACACGTCTTTGTCCTAATTCACGATAACGAATGCTTCCTAATATAAGATAAGATATGTCCTAAGATAAGGATACATGTTGGGATGGTCCAAGGATAGATAGGTGTCTTATGATGGTTTCAGCATAGTTATTCAAGTTACGTTGCCCTAAGTAGAAATAGAAAAAAAAATATGGCCGTCTGTCAGCATTTGAAGAATTTATCTTTGTGTAGATATTATCCACCGTCTTCTCCTTAAGCAGGTTCGCTCCACTTGTTTGGGAATATTTTTCCAGATATTAGAAATCGTCTGGTTTTATCCATGTGGTTCCTCCTTACTAAGGGAGCTACCATTTGATTTTTAGGGGGGTTAGGATGAAATATGTTGTCCTGTCTTCTGATTTGTTTGTAGTTTTGTCCTGCCTTTTTATTTTGTACTCTATTCGGTCCTGTCCCCTTTTTTAGTTTATTTTTTTTTTCTGATTGTTTCCAGAACTAACCTGATGAACATATTTAATTTCATTAGAGCTAATTTCCTATTACATGTAGAGCAAAACTTTGGTTAGCTTGATTATTTTTTTTTTGTGTATATTTTACAATATATGGTAGTTTGAATAACTTCCAATCAAATTTCATGTAATGTATAGGTTAAACTACGACTATATATATTGTTTCAAGATGTCAATCTGATGATTGCAAAGCTTTCCCAATGGATAAACGTTAATAAAAACAAAGCAAACAGGCCAACCAAAGTTTTACTCTACACACATTAGGAAATTAGCTGTAAGAGATTCCGGGGTCATTTTGTAAAGTACTAAGAACTAAGATTGCTTTAAAAAAAATCTGAAATAGGCATCTATCGCAGCTGTACAAAAGCATATGTGACGATGTCATATTAGTACGCTCATTTAACACATTTTGTGCTGTCCTTTATGAAAGCATAAAACGACTATCAATATAAGCCTGACCGAATGGTACAACAAGTAATTGAAATGTGGAAAACATCTGAGTTTCGGTTTAATAAAAATTATTATGTGGACTTCTTTTCTTAATAAACTGATTAAATACATGTCATGAAATCGAGTGGACGTAAGGACAAAACTAGTTTATGTACCTTAATTTACAGTAAATTATCTACGTAGTTTTATCAATAAAAGAAAAGTGAATGTGTTAAGTTGGTCCTTCAGACACATCCTAGGGCTAGTACTAACCTAAAAAATGTCTTAAGACAAACCTTAGGATATGTCCGATGATACTGGCATTGACATGACACCATGTGAGAATAAACTTTAATCCGAAATCACCAAATACCCAAAAACAAATGATAACTTATTCTAAAAATTTGTTCTCACGAATATAATTCGAAATAGCCAATAATACAATTCGTTATTACGATTTTAATTCACAACTACAGTTACGAATTTCTGTGGACTTGGTGAAGACAAGAAACTGAATATTAACCTGAGAAAGTTCAACTTGACCCCTGTTATGTTGAGTTCACTTATCGCTACACGGTGCGAAGCTATCATGGCTATAGATGGAAATTAGCCCGGTGTCGTATTTACAGGTCTAGAACCGATCACCGTAAGTTGGATGGACTCTATGCTGAATGTCTTTGAAATTACTGATTAGCTGTATTGTATGGAAAACTATTTTATTGATAACTTATTATTTTGCAATGTATAAAAGTGAGACAATTTGTTTGCCCTATATTCTTTCGAAGTTGAGTTCATTTACATATGACATAAGACATAAGACATTTTATTTCAATAAAGCCCCACAAGGGGTATGTTAGGCAGCAACCATTTGATTTTCTGGGGGGGGGGCTATGGTTTTTTTTGGAAAAAAAAGTTTGTTTCCAGTTTTTGGAGAAAAAAATAATTTGTTTTTGATTCTGAGAAAAAAAAAATTGTTTGTTTCACCCTCAGCTGCCATTATATATGTAATGCTAAAATTGAAAGAAAAAAATTGTTTTCGACTTGTCGCGAAAAAAAAAATTTGTCCAGAAAAAAAAACCATAGCCCCCCCCCCAAGAAAATCAAATGGTTGCTGCCTTAGTACAACATTTTTTAACAATCAATAAAAGTGTGAACATATTTACATTAGAACAACATTTACAAATATTTAATTTCATTTTGTAGACATTGGATTATCTTCCTTAGCACATACTTTTTGCATAGAAATATTTGGAAAGCCACATTTTTCAACGTTTGTTCATTACAGATTGCAATTTGGGAATATTAGTAAGAGTATTGCCACATGATCTCGGGTCCGAAAAACAACGAGAAGAGGATATCAAAAACAAAAAGTCATTTTAAAACAGACAATGACCAAAACCATAATCGACGAAAAAACGTATACGTATTCAAAACACAACACAGAGAAATAAATTTGAGACACATAAAAAGTCGGAACCCCACTTAAAACCAGGGTGTTATCAGACATATCCCTTTCGGAGGCTTTTTTTAACAACTGTGTGTAAAATTACAGGTTAAAAAGATAGTATTTTTCTTTCATGGGAAAAACAAACATTGTATACATGTATAAAGGAAGAAATTCCGGCTTTTTTACATATCTAATGATCTATCCATCTATCCAAGGTCAATAAGGGGGCTATTACTTGCGTTTTAAGCATAAAGTGGGTGGGGGGGGGGGGGGGGAGGATGAAATTTAAAAAAAAAAGGCAGGACAGGAGTAAAAAAAAAGACAGGATTATGCAGGACGGGATAGAGTGACAAAATAAAAAGGCAGGACAGATTTTAAAACTAAAAAAATCGTAGGAGAAAATTTTTCATCATAAGCCTCCCACCCCTTAAATATCAAATGGTAGCTCCCTAACTAAAAAAATAATACTTATTTTTTTTTTTTTTTATTAAATATCTGACAAGGAATGTATGCATGAGATCCCTTAATTTTTATAAGCAAGGGACACAACTCTTTGTAAAAATAGTTTGTCGGCACTTTTCATCTAGAGAGAACCATTCCCCGCCAAATTTTCAATTGATTATACATTTCAAAAGTACCGTCACTGGCTGTATTTTTTCTTGATTTCAAGTTCCGTTATTTATAAACTATCAATGTTAAACATTCTTGAACACATAGGAGTGACCACTTTAAGCATTTCACACACATTAAAATACAGGGGTGTACTCATGCGCTCGTGGCGAGTTAACCCGACTAATCCAGTCACCATCTATTGCTTCATGCAGAGTAGGACACTGACTGATAGAGGGCAGTGTGGATCGTGAGTAAAACATTCGCATATGCTAAAAATATGATAACTTTCCTTTGTATTGACAATTTCTGTTATTCTTATTCAAAGGAGAATTTACATTTGAGATTGGCATTTCACAAGAGAAGATGAGATACAAGAAAGATAACCCTGACATCAAAACAGATGCCAATTGACTAATTTGCAGATCTTTTCCTGATCATCATCATTTATTTGGTAAAAAAAGACCTCTCTGTCACAGTCCCCTATAGGTTGCATTTCTGTAAATATTGACAATGTAATTTCCCATAGGAACTCCTTTTACGGCTAAAACTGTACCACTTTTACAATGAAGTTTTGAAAAAAATATCATCCTAGAATTCAAAGTTAATATGCACAACAATTTTTTCAAAGGTCAAAATATAGGGCTGTGCGGCATATTTTCAACGTTTATATGCCCTGAACTTCTCAGAGTTTAAACTAATACTTATTTTCTTAACTACCCCTACATCGAATGAAGGGTTACCACAGATTTCAATGTAAACAATATGCACATGTAAATTTACTGGTAACATTCCCAAGTTATGTCTCTGTGAGATTGGACACAGAGAGAATAACTGGGAACCAGTATGTAAACAAAATTATTTTTCTATGAATATTCAAGATCTCCCCAAAAGAGGCGTGTTTTGAGAAACAGTGCAACCTTCAGTAATCTTTATCTTCTTATTGAGAAAGATGACCCAATATCCTATCACACTAAAAAAAACATTTTAAGAATCATAGATACTGATTGGTGTCATGTTTGATAGCTGTCCGACCAATCAGCAGGTAGATGGGGGGGGGGGGGAGTCTGTAGTATTCGAGTTACATGCAACCAAAATCAGTATCTGAAGGCTTGTTGTACTTGCGGAAATTATGTGTTGAATTGAAGAGAGATGTTTGATAGTCTCTATTTGATTCATGCACACCTTTCTAGACCCCCCCCCCCCCATTTCTAAGCTCTTTTCGATTTAGAGTTTGATATATTGTGAATATATTATAGGTGTAATACCACCATTGATTTCCCCCTATTAGTCTTTGTTAAATTTGCACAAAATTGTGCAGAATTTATCTTTATTTCAAATAAAGAAATACTTGGCTTGAGTAAAGCTTTATCCTGTCTAGTAATATAGACAAAACCTTACATAACATTGCTTTGCGATGAAATTAGGATGGATTACCTACAACTGTCAAATCGTGATATCACGGGTCCGTGACTGAATTAAAGTATATAACTATGCGCAAGCCTTATTTTAGAATTAGTATTGTCATCTGATAAAGTCATGTCGATTATAAGATACACAGTTTTTCTCTGCTTTCAAGTCTTTCTGTTTGAACCCGTTGAACTGGAACTTATCAGTTATTGGTAATATTAATTATTTGGAAAACAAAAGGTCCTGGAATGGAGTATTCTTTAATCAACAGCATTGTCCTATATAAGTTATAAATAAAGTTGAATTCTTTGCTTTGCTGTTTTACGTCATGCCCACTAACAAATTGAAAACTGTACCTATACGCCTTATTTTTAGTCCAGATTTTTAGTATTCGTATTGTTATCTTAGAAAGTCTTACTGATTAAAATACTACAATAGGTAACAATTTTACAATTTAGTAGTGTCAATCCTGTGGTTGTGACCCGTGTATATAGCATATTAGTCCTGAATACAACGTTTGGTGGTGCGCCTGTCAAATGCGGAACGTACAGATAAGGTAATAGGTAACAGGTGAATTATTATACTATTGGTATCGGTAGCGGACTCGACCCGAAACTTCTTAATTATTGGCAATATTAATTACGTGGAAAACAAAAGGGCCTGGAGTGGTGTAATTTTTAATCTACACCTTTGTACTATATTAGTTATATATAAAGTTGAATTCTGTGATTCGTCGTTTTTACGTGATGGCGGCTGACAAATTGGACCTCGTAATTTTATTATTATAGATAATTTGTCGACCCTTTTTCGTATGCAACCAGATGTGACATACTATTATTTTGTGGTATTACACATAAATGAACCTCTGTTTCTCTGTAGACATCATAGGCCCTATTTTATTTAGAGAGAACAAGGGGGGAGGGGGTCCAACTACATGTCCCAATTCAAATGCACTGATCGTCCAAAAAAAGCCCCCGGAACCCATCCCCCTGGATCCGCCACTGTAGTTATTGTATTTGCAGCAGGGTTGCATTTACAGCGTGGTTGCAACTACATCGTGTTGTTATGTATAGCATACTCATGTTATAACGTTTAAGTTTACAACATAGTTGCATTTACAGAATGGTTGCATTTACAACGTGATTGCATTTACAACGTGATTGCATTTACAACGTGATTGCATTTACAACGTGATTGCATTTCCAGCATGATCGCACTTTCAGTAATAAAAAATGGTATTACCTTTCTATTGTAATTTTGCAAAATCTGAAAATACATAGTTTTTCTTTTGCTAAATGAACTCAGTTCAATGATTGTCAGAGATAATAATTTTATAATAAATAATTTTATAAAACAAATTGCACCCATACAGCATTACAATCCTTCAGCCACTAGATCGTGCTTAAACGAAGCAACGACCGAACCTAACCGATCCCTCCCACAAAATAAATACCGCAAGTTTAAAAAAAAATCTTGAACAAATCAATTGAGTTGTTCCCTTTGTTACAATTACTAGTTACAATTACATCCCTGTTTCAAGTGGCAGTTCAAATCATGCCTTACATCATGGTAAACTTATCTTGCACAAATTATGCCTATCTTATGAATTGTTTAAAAGTTGTTCTCGTCCTGAATTTGCAAGAAATATTTGCCACTGGACCTTAAGCAAGTATCAATCATATGGTAAAACATACACTATTTTTTTGGAATATTGTGAACTAGTATTAATTGGACAGGGAACCAAATTGGATATGAAAACCTGGAGGGCTATGCCATCTACAGATAATACGAGGTTTATATATACTTTAGTATTTACTGCGTGGTTGCATTTGCATCATTGTTGCTTCTGTATAGCATAGTTACGTTTACAGCGTAGTTGTATTTGGTCTGGTTGCAGTAACAGTATTGTAACATTTACAGCGTAGTTGTATTTGGTCTGGTTGCAGTAACAGTATTGTAACATTTACAGCGTGGTTGTATTTGGTCTGGTTGCAGTAACAGTATTGTAACATTTACAGCGTGGTTGTATTTGGTCTGGTTGCAGTAACAGTATTGTAACATTTACAGCGTGGTTGTATTTGGTCTGGTTGCAGTAACAGTATTGTAACATTTACAGCGTGGTTGTATTTGATCTGGTTGCAGTAACAGTATTGTAACATTTAAAGCGTGGTTGTATTTGGTCTGGTTGCAGTAACAGTATTGTTACATTTACAGCATGGTTGTTTTTGGTCTGGTTGCAGTAACAGTATTGTTACATTTACAACATGGTTGTTTTTGCATGATTATTGCGTGTATAGCATGGTTATATAATTTTTTAAAACGTTTGCATATTAAAAAACAACTAGTATTCATGCACATTTCAATGCTAAACTGCAAACTCTAGAAAAGTGTATAAATTTTTATTTTGCTAAATGAAGTCATTGATTGAGGTATTTTTTTTTAGTATGCCCCATTTATGGGCATTATGTTTTCTGTTTTTTCTGGTCCGTACGTCCGTCCGTTTGTTCGTCCGTTCGTCCGTCCATTGGTCCCGCCCCGTCCGAACTATCATTTTCTATGTTGAGTGGACCGTGAAAATGGGGTATAATGAGTTCCTTGAGTTATTACAGTCAAACGACCACGAAGGAAACAAAATTCGCATAACCGATCATATAAACCAATATCGATCTGATGAGTTGAGTCCTATAGGTTTTTTTGTGTTGTGTTACTACACCACTGCCCCATGTTAAGGTAAGTGTATGGCGCCCACAAACATGTTGAAACCCTCCACATTATATTTGTGTCTGTCCCGAGTCAGCGTCACATATGGTACCCTTAAACCAAGCAAGTACAAAATGTATAAGCAATTGCCAGATTTAAAGCATATTTATGTTATATTTCCTAGATGTTATAGATAAATTTTGAAATTCCGAATTTGCAAAATAGGAAATATAACATACTAAAGATTGTCAAGGTTTACTTAAACATAAGAACAATATAAGAAAATGTTTTGCTTTCATCGGGTGGATAGTAAGAATACTTCAATCGTGTGTTTATCTAGTGAACACCAGTAAAAGCCTGCAACTCCTATGTCATTTGGATTCTGGTTGAGAGTTGTCTCATTGGCAATTATACCACATCTTTTTTATGCCCACCTACGATAGTAGAGGGGCATTATGTTTTCTGATCTGTGCGTCCGTTCGTCCGTCGTTCGTCCGTCTGTCCCGCTTCAGGTTAAAGTTTTTGGTCAAGGTAGTTTTTGATGAAGTAGAAGTCCAATCAACTTGAAACTTAGTATACATGTTCCCTTTGATAAGATCATTCTAATTTTAATGCCAAATTAGAGAATTTCACGGTCCACTATACATAGAAAATGATAGTGCGAGTGGGGCATCCGTGTACTGTGGACACATTCTTGTTTATACTTAACCCTAGCCCTAAGATGAATAAATTTTCTTTAAGAATTTTTTTTATATACACAAGTTAAAACATCCACGGGTATGAAGTGTCATTCTATGCGGACACATTTATTATCGTTTTGAGAATAAGGAAGAAAACTTTAATATTCTGAAAGTACTATCATTTTTGCATTTTTAGCTGCAAATCTTGTTCAAAAGTCAGTAAAATCTAATTTAATAAAATGCTTCGCTGAGCGCAGCCTGATACGACCAGAGGTGAACCCTGAATAATTGGGGCAAATATAGACACAATATGCAAGCTTGTTACTGTCCGAATTAGGATCGTGATCAAATTTTGACATAACATACGTTTCTGACAAAAAATAAATGTGGTCAAAGATCATCTTCATATCTATTGCGCAATAATGTGCACTTAATGATTTCTTCTTGAAACATTTCCAGGGATGATTCCACTATATAGTTTAGGGCCGCTTAGCGGCCCTTAAATCTGCCAGCGGCCCCAAAAAATGTTTGTGAATATAAATTCCCAATTCAGGAAAATAAAATAAAAATCGGTATTTCCGGAAAAGTTTCAGTCACCGATTACGGCAACTATAATTTGTCATAGTTTGTCGTCAAAACGTAGTAAAATCCAGATAAGAATGCTGACTATGATCGCATTTTATTTACAACAATTTAATTATGTCAACATTGAACTTGAGGTAAACAATTTTAGCAGCCGGATTCAATTGAATAAAATGTTATGGGAGTATTTGAATTCGCAAAAGTGGAGCGCACAGCATTGCAAAAATGCTTTTTGTCAAAATTGGTGTCAAAGCAGACCTCGGCAAAGAACAAATTCAAATTTTGATACAACATTGATGAATAAATTTTAATGGGTGCCGATCTTATAAAAGCAGATCGCCCAGCAGAGCCGGTTATGTAACCTGATTAAAACTTGTTTTGTAAAAGAAATTATTTTATATTTTGCTCTATTTCCTCAAAAGACAAAAGTTTGCGCGTTTTTGAAAATAATGTTGATGATAGACCATTCATGAAATGAGCCCCAGCGGTTTTTTTCAGTGGTTAATACGGCATGCCATTTTGCTATTCAATCTAACTTCAAGATATCTCATAAACTTTACAAGATATCTTATATAATAGTTCATTAGATATCTTATATAGTTTGTAAGATATCTTATATAGTTTGTAAGATATCTTATAAAGTTTATAAGATATCTTACATAGTTCATGAGATATGTTATAAAGTTTATGAGATATCTTTTATAGTTTATAAGATATCTCATATAGTTTTCTTTATCATATATCTTATAAACTATATGATATATATTATGAACTATATATAAGATATCTTATATAAAGTATATTATAAGATATCTTATATACTATATAAGATATCTTATTATTAGCGATATTAGATATCTTCTTTATTATATAAGATATATATTTATATAAGATATCTTATAAAAAAGATTATATAAGATATCTTATATATCATATTAGATATATTATTAGAGACATCGTATAGAAATTATAAGATAATTCATATAATATATCTTATATAATTTTCTTAAGATGATATCCAATAAACTATATAAGATATCTTGTATAAAAAATTTTGATAAGATATTTCATATACTTAATGAGATATCTTATAAACTTTAGAAGAAATCTTATAAAGTATATAAGATATCTTATAAGTATATAAGATATATTATATATTTAATAAGATATCTTATAGTTTTTAAACTTTATAAGATATCTTATTAAATATATAAGATATCTCATATATCAAATTAGATATCTTATAAAAATCTTATATGTTATATAAGATATCTCATATATTATGAAATAATTTGAGATAATTTGAAATTCGAATAAATAGCTAAACTGCTTGCCATAGGTTTATGTTAGCTGGTATATATGCCTTGTTTACCAAAGTTAAGATGATAGTGCATAATGGTATTCATGTATTACAAGAGGGACGAAAGATACCAAAGGGACAGTCAAACTCATAAATCTAAAACAAACTGACAACGCTATGGCTAAAAATGAAAAAAGACAAACAGAAAAACAATAGCAAAAATGACACAACATAGAAAACTAAAGAATAAACACGAACCCCACCAAAAACCAGGGGTGATCTCAGGTGCTCCGGAAGGGTAAGCAGATCCTGCTCCACATGTGGCACCCGTCTAGTTGCTTATGTGATTACAAATCCGGTAAATAGTCTAATTCGGTAGGTCACATTCATGAAAAGGAAGGGGATTGTAGTTACGACGTAAGGAACATATCCGATATCATTTGTGAAACGGTTATTCCATAACGGTCAACCAACTCGTGATGGCGTCCGTAAAATTTACGAAGGGATGATTTCAACTTCACCATTTGGAACTCTTGGTTTTATATCTTCCTTGTGAGCAGTAACCCTCTATCAAGAAAATCATGATAGGAAATGCAAGCACGGGAATATCGTATCAATTGGGAGATATATACCCCGTATGCAGGTGCTGCTGGAATGTTGCTACTTAGAAATGGAAAGTTCACAATTGGAAAGCTGAAATCATGTCTTTTGTCGTAAAGTATTGTTTTCAACCGACCCTCATTGTCAATTTCTAGATGTAAGTCAAGATATGAAGCCGACTTAACTGTATCTGTAGTATCCTTTATCTCCAATTCGATGGGATAGATGCGTTCCACATAGTCACCAAATTTTGAATTGTTTAGTGAAAGAACGTCATCTATATAGCGGAAAGTAGAGTTAAAGGATATTGCTAACTTCTTATCTGTTTTCCTAAGAAGTTCCTGCATGAAGTCAGCCTCATAATAATAAAGAAACAAGTCGGCAAGTAGAGGGGCACAGTTTGTTCCCATTGGGATGCCGACAGTCTGTTGAAAAAACACGTCCTCCGAACGTTACAAATATGTTGTCAATCAAGAAATCAAGCATCTTGATAATATCGGTTTCAGAGAATTTTTTGTTTGCAACTTCCCTGGTCTGAATCCAATAACTTCTTCAATCAGTGTACAGGTGAAACTTAAAATACATTTTCCGTTTTTATAGGCCAGGAAAATGATATTATTTCGTTTTTGATTGTATGCATAAAAAATTCCCAATTGTGGTAAAAATTCCCAATTTGATGTAGTCAAGGGACCCATTTGAAAACACCTGGAATCATCCCTGAAATTTCAAAAATTAGAAATTTGAAAAAAAAATAAAATCAAAATTCTGAATCCTTTAAAAAGATTGGACCCCCACCCCCATTCCACCCAACCTTTTTGAAAACACCTTTTGAGCAATAACCCCAACATTAAATCACAGCTTTTCCTTTATAGAATGGAACCTAGTAGTACAATTTCAGTGATATCTATATAAAATAACGAATACTTAAAATCAAGGCCTTCTATAGCCGACTTTGCGGTATGCGCTTTGTTCATTGCTGAAGGCCGTACGGTGACCTATTGTTGTTAATGTTTGTGTCATTTTGGTCTCTTGTGGATAGTTGTCTCATTGGCAATCATACCACATCTTCTTTTTATATGTTCATGGAATCAAAATATGTATAGTCTTTCATTATACATCATTTATATAACGATGACTTTTGTCTCATTTGCAATCATACCACATTTTCTTTTTATATATTTAGTACTTTGATTCACTCACAGACCAGTGATGTCGCGGGTGTGTTCTAGTACTCCTTGAAAAATAGACCAGTCACTGCCGTGGATAAACGGATGACAAAATAAATAATGGAGACATTCCCATGGGACACAGATACACCCCTTGTAAATATTCAAGAGCCGATGTACTAAATCAAACATGTGTAATTGAACTTGATCAGTATTCGGTGGTAGTATGCAAAGAGTGTAAGTTTTAGAAAATTGATTGTCAAGAGTGCAGATACGGCAAACTCGCCAATGTTTCCGTTTAAATTAACGCAAGAACGTTGGTAGTAAAGAATTGTGTAGAAGTTTCATAATATTTTGTTGAGGCAGGCCAAGTAAAACAAGAGTATGGAAAAGAAGGTCTTACAGATGCACGATTTTTTTTAGTTGTCAGTGACTTTGAACTAGCTATCAGTAACTGCGAGTATTCTCAGGTCTGTACCTAGTGTCTTTTGATGTTGGGATATACAAGTACCCGGCCACGTCCACTTGTATTTGTAGTATATGTATTTGTATCCATCTGATGAGTAAAGCCTTTTCCCCGCAACTGATTTTTATAGTTCGTTCTTATGATGTACTGTTACACCACTGATTAAGGTTAGGGGGGTTAGGATCCCTACCGCTAACATGTTTAACCCCGCCACTTTCTGAATGTATGTGCCTGCCCCAAGTCAGGGGGCTGTAATGTAGTGGTTGTCGTTTGTTTATGTGTAACAGATTTGTTTTTCGTTCAATTATTGTACATAAATAATTAATTAGGCTATTACATGTAGTTATCTCTTTAAAATTGTTTTACATTTGTCATTTCAGGACTTTTATAGCTGACAATGCGGTATGTGCTTTTCTCATTGTTGTCATACGGTGACCGATAGTTGTTAATGTCTGTATCATTTTGTCTCTTGGGAAGAGTTGTCTCATTGACATTCATACCATATCTTCTTTCTTATATTAACAACTTAAGAACGATGAAAGTGACGGCGCCCGAATTTGAACTTGATCTGTGTTAGGTGGTAAATAAACTCATCACAGATGTACCAGGATTAAAAATTTGTATTTGCGCCAGTTGCGAAACAGTGTAACCTGGGCAAATATAAATATTCATAACGTTTTTTTGTTAATTGTAAAGATTTCATCATACATTCCGATAGCATTGTTTTACATCTGATCGTACTGTAAATTTTATTCTGACATCGTAAAGTGGCTCCCGAGAAACATCGTTGTTGAAAGTGGATATATATGGAATATTTTGTAGTGTCTTTCTATGTTGTGATATTACACTATTGTTTCAGATGAGGGTGAAGGTTTGGTACCATAAAAAACTTTAAATGTGCCATGTCAGAAATTTGATGTTTAGTAGTTGGGGCCCTTTATAGCTTGCTGTTCGGTGTAATCCAAGGCTACGGGTTGAAGACCGTACCTTGACCTTTTAAGGTTTACTTTTATAAATTGTGACTTGGATGGAGAGTTGTCTCCATGGCACTCATACCACATATTCCAGAATCCTATATCTATGTAGGTGGAATATATGCGAAAATGGATAAAAAATTTGAATTTGACATTTGTAGGAAATGAACTGTGCATTTAATTAAATACAGAGAGAAACTTCCGAGTCTAGTGAATATATATCTTGAAAGTTTTCTTTATTAGCGGTGTCCATAAAATGTTTTTGAAACTTCGGGTGACATGATTACCAAAGCTTGTTAACACGAAAAAAAATGAATGATTAACTTCTGGTAATGTTTATTATCTTATATGCATTGAAAGGTTTGTGTGAAATTTATACTGTACAGGATAAAACTTTACTCATGCCAAGTATTACTTACTTTGAAACCAAGATAAAATATCTCCCTTCTCTTAAATTTGCTAATTATAAACAAAGACAATCACTATTAGGGTAAATCAATGGTGGTATTACTTCTGTAAAGCAATCGGCAATCCTCGGGTGAATCCGCTACTCTCCGATGTAAGATGAAGGTACGGAATCGGTCGAGTTGTGACGAATGTCCTGTAAAGACGACTATGATCTATCAGCTGGTCTATATTCTTCACTGTCTTTTTTGTTGCTATCTTGACCGCAGTCATTTGTCCTTTCTCCGTCATCTGGACTCTATCTTTGTGTTGCTATATTTCTTGTCCACAAGCCGTTATCCGGTAACCATCATCAGGACTCTTGCGTTATGAGTTTTATGCTATCTTGACCACAAGCCTAGATTATTATACCCTCCTTTGGACACTTATGTGGTGTTCTTATATATGACATCTGGACCCTAAGTCATCTTTTCTTCCTATTTAAGTTCTGGACTTGTGTCGGTCATATGTTACCATCTTGACCACAAACCCGTATTTGGATAGAACAGTTCGGCATACCTATATATGAATGGTTTAATAACTTACAAATATACAAATACATCAAAAACAATAAAATTTAAAAAAAAATATACGTCAGTTCTCTCGTGACGTTTTTTTGTTGCCATCTTGACCACAAGCCCGTCATTTTTTTCGTCTTCTTCAGTTCTGTATTCCTGTAGTTCATATGTTGGTAGCTTGACCACAAGCCCTTATCAGTTCTCCGTCCAGTATACAATTATCAACTGTGACGAACAAGTGATAAGGAAGCGTGATCGTGATTTCCGACTGCATGTGGCTCTCTTTAAACCAACATCATATGGTCGTTCCTTTCCCCGGTAAATATTAGCTCTTTCTTTCACGTGTTTTCACTCTCACAGACAAATCATGTTTTTATACCCACTCGACCATTCGTCATACCTCCCTCTGTATTATATCTCTTAGATCTATATATATATAGAGAGAGAGAGAGCAAGTGCTAAGTCATCCGTTGTATTCTAGGATTAATTAAAAGTATGCATATCCTAGTTCCGCTGGTAAATAAAAATGACGAAATGCAAATGCATTTATTAAATCTATTACAAATAAAAGAAACAAAAAAGTTAACACTCCCTAACGACAAAACATCAACCCTTTTAAATTTACACATTTTACAAATATTTTACACACTATTTACCTTGTACAACTGGTTAGAATACTCCACCCCCGCCGCCAACCATAGCAATTCATGCATGTCAAACAAGATCAATTAATGATTTGCATATTGATTTACGTGAAACGAACATCTGTGTCATTTCAGGAAAGACATACACGTGGATTTGCATTTTTATTTGTTATTAATGCGCCAATGATTTTAAGTGAATGTAATTGTTGATTTTCAGTTTAATTTTCCTTACATGGAAAAAGTTTAAAGGTGAAAAAAAGTTAACGAAACCACATAAAATGTATATTTTGTTTATAAACATTTCACCAATTTCGTTGCAATTGTACATGAGGTCATAGTGTAAATTATAATATGACACATTTACACAAATAAATGTACTTGTGCAATATAATTACATTTCCAACACAAATAAATGTACTTGTGCAATATAATTACATTTCCAAGGGCAATTTGATTTTTCGTTAATAGATAAATAATTTTAATTGTTTAAGATTTTTAAAATTAAACTTTAAGAATCATTGACAAACCTTGATGAAATATTCAAATGCAAAACCTTAAAAATTGTACTACTACCCAACAGTTTATTGGCGATAATTTTTTGCAAGGACAATTTATCTGAAAAAAAAAGTTATTTCCGCATAGTTGTCAAAATGTTTATTCAGCATTCATTAAAAAAAAAAAACAAGAAACCCATATGTTGATTTCCTCGTTTTTTTCTCAGGGTCAACAGACGACATATCTTAAAAATTTACCTACTTGTTCATGTCCATTTTTCTCCAAATAAAGACGTCCATCTTTCTATTCATCAGACGACACCTCCCCATTCAAAATCTAAAAATAGATTTTTACTTATCATCTTTACTTACCTGTTTGAAACCATCACTGAAAGCTGTCACCACGTGCTATGGTTGATCTATTTTTAGTAATCCCTCATGGTGACTACAAAACTTTAAATGTCTCTTCATCTTTTTCGTCCAAACATCCGGAAAACGTTAAAATACCCTCCTTCAAAATTTTCTCACACAATGAGAATTTAAAGGTCTTGTTTCCGGCGAATACAAATGTAGGACACTATTAAAACGTTTCAAATCAATGATTTAACTTTTTAAAACTGATTATTCTTAAACAAAACTGATAAAAAAGTTAACTTGTTGCGCTTTCTTTTAAACTGAAATTCTTTCAAAATTTTAAAACTTATACGGAAACAATTACGTTAAAAAATGCAAAACTGTCACAAATAAAATTGAATGTATACTGTTAAATACGTTTACGTGAATTAAAACAAAATTGCCTAATATTTTAGAATAAATACTTAAAATGTTGGCATGCAAATCCGAAACTTTGGAGACAAAACGAACTAAGAAAGAGAGAAAAGTTAACAATCATGCAATGAAAGTTTTTCATACAAGGAAATAAACGATTAGGAAACAAAACTAAAAAGTTTGTAATGCCAACTTACTTCGTTTGAAGGTGTGCAGTGTGTATACACAATCCAAATACATTTCAATATTTATATCCTCAAATCGGAGTAAATGTCTTCCCTTTGTCAATACAATCACTGTACTATCATTATTATTATTACTCTAATTAAATCTTTACCTGTCACCTTTGAGTTCGCGGGGTATCTACATGGCCTCGGGAAATATAAAGGCGGAGAAACTTGTAATCCTTTCACGTTGTTTTCTTTGCAATAAACTGGATTAAATGGTTTAATCTTGTCTGATAATCAGTTCTCGCCAAACAATAGAGACCTGTTCCCGAGATTTTAAACAATTGAGGAAGCCCTGCAGAATGTTTCAATGCTTCCGGATAATAAAGAAAACCCGCCTTGTGGGAAATGAAAACTGAATGTTTATCCTGTATCCATGGCAACGAAACATACAGCCATTTTTATGATCTAATTATAACAGTTAAAATTTCATTAAACTTGATTTCTGTTACGTTAAATGCTCCCAGCACAAAGTGAATTTTATTGTATTTCGTTCATTAAGCGTAAGACGTATGAAATCTTCCAAGAGTTTTAAAACTAGTTTAAATGAAGCTCTTTCATTTTTATTTTTGACCACTTTAAAGCAAAAATTTGTATCTACCGATCTTACAGGTCTAAAAGAAATACTGAAAAAAAAAGCGAAAATGTATATTAAAATATTTGATTTCAATAAATTCAATCCTATTTTTATGTTTGAATTTTAAAATTCCGTATTTCCTCCAAATTCCGTATTTCTTCCAAATGTAATGCCCCGGCGAGCATTATTGTGATGTTTGTCATTTGACGCTTAAGAATACTATCAATCAATCTCCGGCCTTTCCATTATTTTTGTGTGCCCCTTAATGCACATGTATTGGTGTAACATGATAAATGGGGTGTACACAATGTTTATCAGAAAGGCAAACAGTTTTTTCTATAGTATAAATCAAATAAAGGCCCTTTTTCAATATTTCACTCCCATGCTCGAGTTATAATAGCGTAGCCATATCACCCAGGACAGAAAATTTGAGCAAAAAAGTTTAATCATGCAAAATTGAAGAAAATCCGTCTTATAAGATTTCATAGTGGTTAAATTCTCAGGGTCGATTCACGTTCTTAATTTATGAGCAGGTGCGCGTTCCATATATCAAGAGTAAACATCTGCTCGTTGAAATATTTGAATGGTCACCAAGTGAAGGTAGCTACGTCCACCAGAGGACAGCTGGACAAGATAAAGTGATGGACTCTTTATCCATTCGAAAAACGCCAGTTTTGTCCAACTTCATAAACATTAATTTTTGCTCTACCCATCATGAAAAGATCCTTGCTTAATTCAATCGAACAAATCAAAAACAAGAAATGTTTTCCATTTGACGATCAAATATCATTTGTCCCAGAAGACTTTAACTGAAGGAATTTAGGAAAAATTATCCGAAATCATTACCTACAAAACTAAATAAGGAATTTTAGTATGTGTCTCGAGAATCTATCATTAAATACCTGCCTATCATTAGACTTTAAATGTCCTATAGGATCGGATAGATTTAATTCGTATTCAGCAATACATTTTGATAAATGTTTTCTTCCTTGCGCCTACCCCCCCCCCCTCTAAAAAAAAGTTAATCAAAGTTTGTAAGATATAAGTTAAAAGTAATGAAGAAATGTTGAAACTTTCGAAGTTTTACATAATCATGATATAATATATTCTGATAGACCAGACATAATCATTGCTAACTTAATTATCTAGCAGTAATAGACATGATTACGTAATCATCTACCACCAGTTAATCAACATAAGATACGTGTGTGATGTGTAATTATTGATAATAATCTCTCGTCAATAAATTATCTCGTCGGCTATGTACACAAATGAACACATAAGGGTTTCCGGCAAATGTATTGCACACGTGTACTTGGGAAGCATTTTTTAGAAATATAAATTAATGAAATCATCCAGGAAAGAATGTATTAAAATGAACATGTGCCCTTAAGCAATACACACTGACCTTCCTCGATTGTACACTTTGTCAACCACACATGCCACGTGGGTACTGAACCAATGCGATATGTTTCTGGATACAATATGGTGACAATTTTATCAATGAATATATTTTGCGTGAATAAATTTCTTTAAAATAATAAACATAAATTTGAATATAAAAGAAAATTGTTTACTTGCCTTTTGTATTATTGCAATGAAATGACATCTTGCTGAAAATTAGTATTTTCTCACCTTGCTGTGATGTAGTCCCTGATGTGATCGTGTCTTTCATTGATACCATGTGCTACACTTTCGCGGAATGTGACGTAAAGGGTCATGACCTTTTATTGATCTTTCATAATCCAATCAAACAATTAATGCTGAAGCAGAAGTCGTCGTAGCGGGTCAAAATGAATCAAGTATACATCTATGACCTTCGTGACCGTATCCAATGATAATTTTGTAATATTTACTGATATTTTTGTAGCAAATTGGGAGACTCCCTATAATATTATTTATCCGTGCAGTAACTATGTACACCAAAAATACAGGTGAATTTTTAATTTTTTAAAAATTAATAAAAAACCAGCCGGATAAACTATTTATAATTATAACGAGAGATTTGTGGAGAGGAAAACTAGTATACATCATGCCCCTGGAAAGTTTAGCTATTTTGGATTTAAATAATTAATATTTAATAATTTAAAGAATCGGTCACAGTTTTCCATTTTCAGGGAAAGTGTAAAATTTACGCCCTTACTCATAATATAAATTAAAGTTTACCTTTTCACCTTAATGAAGCACACATAAAATCGTATTCAAAAACCAAAGACGTGTACCCCCATTTAACCAAATCTCCGTTCTTCAAGTAGGAAATGGAATGACTTCAAGGGAACCTATGTTTAGGCGAGATCAACGGAAAACAACGCTAAAAGAAATAGAAAGACCACGAGTAGACAAAAACAAGTTCTCAAAACACTATCTACAATGTTGTTGACTTCGATTTCAACCTTTACTTTACACAAGCGGCGTCAGTAATGAGTCTTTGCTAGACGAGTGCTAGATGAAACGCGCGACAGGCGTATACAATGATTAGCCTCACCTGCATGGTATCTTTGGTGAGGTTTTTTAGTCAATGGGTTGCAGTCGTGCATGATATACCGACAGAGCACATGTCTTGTCATTCAAACATAAACTATAAAAGGAAAAAAAATATATTTCCTACTGTAAAACAGGATTTAACCGATTCCTAACTTTCAAATTCGTCATACCAGTAGACCACGTTTAGAAATACCATTGAAAGTTTCTTGAAATAGAGAACAACACTGATAAAGCCACTTCTTTTTTTATAAACTTATTGACATAACTGTATCAAATCGAGCACTCTTTTAAATTGAAGAGTAGGTAGGGATTTGGGAAACACAACTGTATTTACCATTTGCTTAGCAGCCAGATTATTTTCTACATGTTTATGTTTTCAAATGCAACTCTGGGATAAAATCTCAATGTTTCACAAGAAAGAGCATAGAATTCTAGTTATTTAAACCTTTCAAGTTTTCTTTGTATACAACTATTTACGTTATTTAAAGAATTTCACTTTGTTTTTTTTTTTTTTTTTTATAATATTTTGACACAATAATTGTGTATACTGATGTATAGAAAAGATGGTGAATGGTCAATAGTGAAAAATACACATTCTTGTGAGAGGGTATATAATTTAGGTATAATAATGATGATTATGAAAGGAACAACGGTTTGGTTTTTGATACTTTTAACTTAATACACGTGCAGTTGCATTTGGTACCTATCTCCACCCTTACCCTAACATTATATGTACATTCCTATAGTTTGCAGATTGAGATAAACTTGGGTTTTTGCCTTTGCCAGAAAAACATCAAACTAAGGTCAAAGCCGAATAGTCATTGAATAAAATTATATGATTCCAGGCAAGATTTTATCACAAAATTGTACATAATCATAAGGGGGTTTAAAGAATTAAAAACAGCTATGTGAAAATGAGTTTCGAAATATGGGATTCATGCAGCCGAATCAAATTGCTTGATATAGGTAGTTGAGAACGAGGCAAAATATGCTGTTAACCCAGCCTGGGATCCTATCTCACTGCTCGACTTACCGATGCAAAGAAAAGGTCGGAAATGGGACACAGAAAAAGTCCGTCTGATCTTGAGACCAAGTATTTGTGCAAAATATACTAATAACATATAGCCTGGGATCCTATATCTCACTGATCGACTAGCGATGCAAAGCAAAGGTCAGAAAAGGGACACAGAAACGTCTGTCTGATCGTGAGACGAATCATTCGTGCAAAATATGCTGTTTATATATAGCATGGGATCCTATCTCACTGCTCGACTATAGCGATGCAAAGCAAAGGTCAGAAAGGGAACTAAGATACGTCTGCGTGATCTTGAGACCATGCATTCGTGTAAAATATGATGTTTACATATAGCCTGGGATCCTTACTCGTTGCTCGACAAGCGATGCAAAGCAAAGGTCAAAAAGGGACACAGAAACGTCGGAATGATCTTGAGACCATGCATGCATTCTTGCAAAATATGCTGATTACATTTAGCCTTGGATCCGTACTCGTTGCTCGAGTAGCGATGCAAAGCAAAGGTCGGAAAAGGGACACAGAAACGTCTGTATGATCTTGAGACCATGCATTCGTGCATTGATAGCATGAGGTTCAATTTTAGCATGTCCTTGGTGACATTTTTTTGTCTATTTCATTCTTTATCTCAGACGATAATGTATAACCGAAAACTGCAAGATCATTATATGAATGTCTCTTAATTTATAAATTTAAATCTCCAATTGTATATAATTTTCCCACCTTCCCTTAACAATAAAAAGATATTTGAAGAAATTCCCATCGGGTCAGGTGTCAAATACACGAACAAAGAGCCATGCGGGGTGTCTCTATTGTGTTCTCGGCCTATCAGCTCTTCAAACACAACATTGTTTCTTGCATGTCTATTATTTTCGAACAGGTCCGAACAGGATTTATCTTCCGAATGTATAATTTGTTAATTTATATTGTCAAAAATTCGACACTTTGAATGGTGATGAAGATGTATTCAAATCTCCGTTGGGGATAAAGATTGAAAACTATACTTTTCATGCGCATTCCTTTGTAGACTGGCGAGTAAGAAATGTGTGATTTTTTTAAAGTATACTTCATTTTCAAGTTTAATGTTGTCGGGTATACAATAAATTTATATGTAATGATTATGTGGGAATAATGATTCAGAATTTATTTTCACAGGTCAATAGGTTTATCTACTTTTACATATATACAAAGGTTATTATACGCCTGTAGTACATATGCTTGATACTTGACATGAGTCCTTGCATATGTCTTTTAAAATCTGTCCGGCATAATTAATTTATCACTGAAACTGCACGTTTTTAAAACTAGAGGCTCTAAAGAGCCTGTGTCGCTCACCTTGGTCAACAAAGGACACAGATGGATTCATGACAAAATTGTGTTTTGGTAATGGTGATGTGTTTTTAGATTTTACTTTACTTACATTCTTGCTGCTTACAATTATCTCTATCTATAATGAACTTGGCTCAGCAGTTTCAGTGGAAAATGTTTGTGAAAATCTACAAATTTTATGAAAATTGTTAAAAATTGACTATGAAGGGCAATAACTCCTTAGGGGGTCAATTGACCATTTTGGTCGTGTTGACTTATATTTAGGTCTTACTTTGCTGAACATTATTGCTGTTTACAGTTTATCTCAATCTATTATAGTATTCAAGGTAATAACCAAAAACAGCAAAATTTCCTTCAAATTACCAATTCAGGGGCAGCAACCTAACAACAGGTTGTCCGATTCATCTGAAAATTTCAGGGCTGATAGATCTTGACCTGATAAACAATTTTAACCCGATCAGATTTGCTCTAAATGCTTTGGTTTTTGAGTTATAAGCCAAAAACTGCATTTTACCCCTATGTTCTATTTTTAGCCATGGTGGCCATCTTTGTTAGTTGGCCGAGTTACCGGACACATTTTTAAAACTAGATACCCCAGTGATTATTATGGCCAAGTTTGGTTTAATTTGGCCCAGTAGTTTCAGAGGAGAAGATTTTTGTAAAAGTTTACAGACGACGGACGACGGACGATGAACGCCGGACGACGACGGACGACGGACGCCAAGTGATGAGAAAAGCTCACTTGGCCCTTCGGGCCAGGTGAGCTAAAAACGAGCGTAATTACATAGAATAGAAGAAGAAAAATCGAACATAGCGAACCGTACTTCTTTTTTGTACGATTTTATACAAAAATAAATTGTGAATGTGTCCATGGGACACTTAAGATGCCATTGCTTGCATATCATATAAAGTTATAAAGGGACCTAGGTGAAGAACGGTAAAAGTGACGCTATCCGAATTTGTACTTGATCTAAGTAATGTGTAGAAATTTCATAAAATTTGGTCGACAGGCAAACTTAAGTTAGAGAACGTGAAAGAAAAATTAGCATGATTTTTCCATTTGTAAAGGGACATAACTCAAGATCATTAGACGTTTATATTCATACACTTGTTTAGCAAGGGATCACTTTCCGACCTTCAAATGTTTTCCAGGCTAAACAATTGGCAAACCTCGGGTGCTTCCGCTACTTTCTTTCTTGGTACGGAATCGGCCGAGTAATGACGAATCCCAGGCTAGGTTGACAGCATATTTAGCCTCGTTCGCAACTTCATGTACCTATTTCATACAATTGGATCATATACAAAATAAAAAAAGATGTGGTATGATTGCCAAGAAGACAACTCTCCACCAGAAACCTGAATTAAACAATTTAACAATGAGCAAAGTCCATACCGCATAGTCAGCTATATAAAAGGCCCCGAAATGACAATGTAAACTGTGACAAGTCTAACGAGAAGACTAACGGCCCAACGTATGTACAGTAAAGCACACATTTTAATTCTTAGATAATATCGTTTGAATTTTATAATCCCATTCGGAATATGGTCATAGTTAATTGATTCTGTCAAATTTTGTCGTATTATCTACATAAACTTCTGTGTTAAAGAGATGTTTGAGTGTAACAAAGGTGGAGACACACAAACATGCCCCTGTATCAAAGTGACAAAACACTTTCAGGGGTTTTAAACGCACTTACGACCCAGAATGATCACAGTCGAGATAACTAATGGAAGCCGACCAGACGCGTCCGTCACTTTTATCTCGGAATTTGAAACAAATCCGTACTTGTTAATCATAATCTTGTAATTATATCTTCATCTTTTGTGTATACATTAATAACTGAGTTTTATCTTTGAATTAAATGTAATTGTAAAAGGAGACAAGATACCTCATACACTAATTGAATATCAAATTATTCGATCCACCCAAAATTTCCCATCGATAAAAACGTATCGTGAAGCTGACTCTTACACTGCTAGTATGTACTGGTACCCTATGCGCAATGCAACCCACCACTCTTATGACCCGTGAGGTTACTGTTCTAAATTCATACATTTTTTTCTCATAAAATTGAAAAGGGAAATGGGGAATGTGTCAAAGAGAAAACAACCCGACAAAGAGCAAAATGGGTCTTCAACATCTTTGTTGAGATTTCTTCAATACTCGAACGGTATTTTTAAACTCTGGACAATTTAGAACGTTGTTATTAATTCTGAGGTTTGTCTATCGCTAAAGGTATACTAACTTGAATACGCTATGTTTAAAAATAGCTTTGAAAAATATTGAATTCATAGATCTTTGTCATGAATAGTAATAAGTCTATTTTCAAACTCTGGCTCTGAACAATTTAGAACGTTGCTTTAGTTTTGAAGCTTGTTTATCGCCGAAATTTTAAATAGCCTTTGAAAGTTATTGAGATAAATATTCTGAATTCATTCAATCATGTTGATTTCAATCGTGATCAGTCAAAGGTATTTCAAAACTCTGATTACATAAAAACGTAATTGGTTTTAAGTTTTGCAGATTGCCTTTACTGAGCCGAATATGGTATAGATATTGAATTGGATATACTGTGTTTAAAAATACCTTTGCAAATTATTAAGTTACTGTTGATTCGAGGTAAAATTGCATTCTGTTTGACAATTTCTAGTATATTGTTGGGTTTCAGCCTCACTGAGTACCCCCCTTTTATCCAATTCAAAAACCAACAAAAAGAGCCGTGATGTAGTGGTTAATGCATCGGACTACTGACACAAAGGTTTCTGGTTCGATTCCCGTTCCGGCATGAAAATTTCAGGGACTGAATTTTCGGCTCTCCATTGACACCATTTGCGAGTATGGTCTAGAGGAAACGACGAAAGTTTGTTGGAATGGGACGATAAATGACTGAACCGTGTTAAGAGAGAGAGAGAGAGAGAGAGAGCCATATCTCTTTCACGTTAAAGACACCCTTGTAGATTTAGAAAAAGAGCAGACAACTGACACTACAAGGCAGCACGCGCACCCGCAAAGTGGAAAGGGATTTATATAAGTTGCAAAACTTGCTTCCCAATCCACTATAACTAAATATGTTTAAACTAAACCAACATGACAGTTTCCTTTCAACTTAAAAATTAACATACTTATTTGTACCAGCTCATCCTGAGAGAGGATAGATTTTGAAGGATTTTGTTCCTTTAGATCCGATTACAGTTTCCGGGTTCATTCTCTGCGTTTGAAACAATTTGAACAATCGCGTTTAAAAGATGAAAGAGATACCATTACCCGAAAATAAGTCACATTCTTTTGTACTGTAAAACTGACCAGGAAAAAGAAATTTATGACCAGTAAACAGTTCAATAAACCCTTTAAGAAGAATATTCCGGCTTAGTCTTTCAAGAAGACGATAAAGATCAACTGATATTTGATAATAAGTTAGAAGAATATGTTTACTAAGTCCTTTAGGTAGAGGATAAAGATGTTCCGAACTTATCTAGATAAAGGAGATTCATCTTGATATTATATTATTGTTTTAAGGATGAAGTTGTATCATGATTTATAATATTTTTAATAAACTTCATCTTAAAGATGGATTTCCACAGAAACTTCCGACTACAGGTTTGTACACGGTTAGCTATGAAGGCGATAAGCTCAGATATTTTCTTGACAATTCTGGTACTTTTAGGCTTGTTACATATGACGTCATGAACATCACAAAACAGCGGATATCACAAGTCTGTGGTTAAAACAATATCTTAACAAAACCACACATTTAAACCAAAACCAAACACGCATACCCTAGGCTAGGATGCTGACTTATTCGATTTAATTTGTTTAAAATACTAACAATACGCAATTACTTGATTGGTTGATCGATTGATTCATTGATTCATTGATTCATTTAATGATTGATTGAATGGTTGATGGAGTGATCGATCGATTTGCACTATTACATTCTACAGGATTAAAAACAACTATCTGGTATCCTGATAGAGCTATTAAGAACAACTATCTGGTATCCTGATAGAGCTATTAAGAACAACTATCTTGTATCCTGATAGAGCTATTAAGAACAACCTGAGAACAGCGATACGTGTGTAACGAGTGTTGCTTAAGTAAAACGGCCGATTGCAGGACAATATTTCTAAAGATGGACGCGCATTTATTATTGTACACAGACATCGTCTCTTGGTATTCTGTGCTCTTTTGAGCGAACGATAAGGAACATATTTCTGGGGTTTACAGTAATTACGGTAACTCTGTCGCAAACCGTGTTTTCACCATGACGTGGTTACTTTTCACTGATGCTCGTAGTGTTTTAGTAACCTTTGTTGCAGTGGCGGGTCCTGTTTAAAAAAGAGGTCCAAAGTGGTCACCAAAACTTATATGCCAAAGAGGGCGACAGTCAAACCAAAGAAAGACTATATGGAAAATTAGTTTTTCGTCTGAGCGGGACGAGTTCCGGCTACCTTCTCCCTAGAGTTATATCAATTTAGGAGTGCAATACAGAAAATGTCCTCCATTTGCATGAACAAATTTAAAAAGATAACCGTGTTTCATATACATTTATTTTTCCTTTTATGGAATCAGACGGACTCCCACTATCCCGCCTATTCTTATTCGGTTTAAGATTCGGTTTAAAATATCTGTGCCGAGTTTTTTGAACATGTATATGTCGCAATTTTACTACATATTTTTTAATGTGTTTTCCGAAAGCAGAGTTATTACCCTTTTTTTTTTGTAAAATCATGGAATATTATATCTATCATGGTAAAATGAACCATTTAAAATGACACACATTTCTGAATTTTATCAATAACCAGAAATATTCTAATACAATTTAGATTGTAAAACAGTATTTGAGAGAATCTTCTTTGAACCTTAGAAAGTGGTTTGTATAAAGACAATGGCAGGATAACACACAAAAGATTACAAGATCATGCTAGAAATAATAAAAGTTGTTATAATGAAAAATACAAAAAAACAGAATGCAAACAGAACACAATTCCATTGACTGAGGAACTGAATTGGGGTCCTTTTTTTTTAATTTTCATTATTTTTTTACCGTTTTTCTCTATTTATTTTCCCACTTTTCCTATTCTTAATATTTTAATATTTCATCATCCCATTTTCCTTCATTGTTTTAATTTTCTTGCCTGTTTTTCTCTAATGTCTATCTTTTTCCTCTATTTTCACTATATATATTCCTTATATTAAGCACCCTATTTTTCTCTTTTTTTATATTTTCTAGTCTGTTATTCTCTAATCTCTATCTCCCCCCCCCCCTTTTCACTATAACAAATTCTTTATATTACACACCCCATTTTTATTTTTTCTGTATTGTCTTGTCCTCTTTTCTAAAATCCCCCTTTTATTATTCTACAATTTTTGCTCTTAGTTCTCAATTTTCTAAACCCCCATCCACAACATCATGAATGATACAGATATATAATAAAATTACAATTATTTAGGTTACACTGATCGTTTACTTACCTTATTTATATCGTACATGATAACATTCTTCAATCATCTTAATCTTCATTCTTATAAGATGAAATCGACACTGAAATAAACGCCGTCGTTCAAATTACGAGAACAGGTTAAAGAAATCAATTTTTAATCACTGAAATTGTCCGTAAATTTTGTTATATTCTCTATTATGTATTATTACACAACAAGAATCGATAGTCTTGCTGAGAACTATAACGAACTCTTGATGATCATTCCACCAATGCGGTCCTTCTTTTTCTTGTTCTGTCGTCTGCTTTTCAATTGTAACCCGGATGCATGCTGAGAACAAAATGGCCTCTTGTGTCATCTGAAAATGACAATAAGAAAGTTAATAAGTATATATATTCTGCATGAATGAACTAATTATAAGACTGAAGAGGGGTTATCACGACTTTTAACCCCCACCGATGTTTCTTACATCATTTATCTATCACAAGTCGAGGATAATTAAACAAAGACATGAATGGACGTTATATTTTTTTTTTATCAAAGGGGGCGTGTCTCTCGACTTTTCTACCCGAATATCTTCATCACTTAAGTAGATAAAGATTACCTACCGATTACTATACGGACGAAGAGTATACAAGTTACAGACACGTTATCGCAGGTTTTACGACATCAAAGGCAAATTAAATATAAGTTTGTCGTTTGTCAAATAGTCACTGATGAAATAGTTTCGGAAATGATTTGACGCTGACGGGAATGAGGACTAAAACAGCAGGGATTATTTTTTGAAAATAAATTGAATATAACACTGATAATAAATTGTAATGTCAAGTATGTGACTAAAGAGGTCGATTCTTAAATTGTATATTAACATGTAGTGACTAACATTACATGCATATTCCAGTAGAGACCGAAATGCTCTTCAACTTGTCTTCGTAATTGATTAAGTCTGAATTTTTTTTTATTCGAGCGTAATGGGCGAGTATTTTGTAGACGAAACGCGCGCCAGGCTTACAGCATTATAAGTTTTGTATGAGTTTGAAATAAAATATGTTATATAATAACAAGCATTCTCTGTAAATAATCTTAGGATAGTGAAAAGAGTCACTTATCATCAGGAATATATATACATTGTATATACATGTAAAAAAAAATGTTTAAAAAAAACTTGTTTCTGTCCATATTTGCCAGTAGGTGTAGAAAAAAATGCAACATGAAACTCTTTCCTTATATAATTATTACTTGTATACAAAGAATGCTAAAAAAAATACAGGTAATACAGTCACTGCATTCCTATACTTTTTATATACAATAGTACTTTTGATATGTATTTCTATTAAAAAAGGTTAAATACTAGACAGTACATTTTTGTTCACATATAAAATAGTTTCAAATGCATCAATGCCTAAAGAGGTTACATGTTTAGCCTTGTATCTGTTTCTAAGAACAGCATTAACATGCATATAAAGTGCAAACATAACTTTCAATTTTACAATTGAATAAATCAGGTATGCAAGACACCTCAACCCCTAATGGTAAAATTATGTAGTTGTTTCTGATTCGTACGAATCTGCAATCATAAAATCTACATCAGAATTGTCTGACGACTTTAATACCTATTTAAAAAAAATGTGAAAGATTTTTGAGGCGCAATCGATTTCGTCATTGTGAATACTTTTGCAAAGGATTCGGGATGTATAAATACACAGCCACGGTTCCGTTACTGAATGGTATGTATAAATACACAGCCACGGTTTCGTTGTTGAATGGTATGTATAAATACACAGCCACGGTTTCGTTGTTGAATGGTATGTATAAATACACAGCCACGGTTTCGTTACTGAATGGTATGTATAAATACACAGCCACGGTTTCGTTGCTGAATGGTATGTATAAATACACAGCCACGGTTTCGTTGCTGAATGGTATGTATAAATACACAGCCACGGTTTCGTTGTTGAATGGTATGTATAAATACACAGCCACGGTTTCGTTGCTGAATGGTATGTATAAATACACAGCCACGGTTTCGTTGCTGAATGGTATGTATAAATACACAGCCACGGTTTCGTTGTTGAATGGTATGTATAAATACACAGCCACGGTTTCGTTGCTGAATCGTATGTATAAATACACAGCCACGGTTTCGTTGCTGAATCGTATGTATAAATACACAGCCACGGTTTCGTTACTGAATGGTATGTATAAATACACAGCCACGGTTTCGTTACTGAATGGTATGTATAAATACACAGCCACGGTTTCGTTGCTGAATGGTATGTATAAATACACAGCCACGGTTTCGTTGCTGAATGGTATGTATAAATACACAGCCACGGTTTCGTTGTTGAATGGTATGTATAAATACACAGCCACGGTTTCGTTGCTGAATGGTATGTATAAATACACAGCCACGGTTTCGTTGTTGAATGGTATGTATAAATACACAGCCACGGTTTCGTTGCTGAATGGTATGTATAAATACACAGCCACGGTTTCGTTGCTGAATGGTATGTATAAATACACAGCCACGGTTTCGTTGTTGAATGGTATGTATAAATACACAGCCACGGTTTCGTTGCTGAATCGTATGTATAAATACACAGCCACGGTTTCGTTGCTGAATCGTATGTATAAATACACAGCCACGGTTTCGTTACTGAATGGTATGTATAAATACACAGCCACGGTTTCGTTGCTGAATGATATGTATAAATACACAGCCACGGTTTCGTTGCTGAATGGTATGTATAAATACACAGCCACGGTTTCGTTACTGAATGGTATGTATAAATACACAGCCACGGTTTCGTTACTGAATGGTATGTATAGATACCCAGCCACGGTTTCGTTACTGAATGGTATGTATAAATACCCAGCCACGGTTTCGTTACTGAATGGTATGTATAAATACACAGCCACGGTTTCGTTACTGAATGGTATGTATAAATACACAGCCACGGTTTCGTTGCTGAATGGTATGTATAAATACACAGCCACGGTTTCGTTGCTGAATGGTATGTATAAATACACAGCCACGGTTTCGTTGCTGAATGGTATGTATAAATACACAGCCACGGTTTCGTTACTGAATGGTATGTATAAATACACAGCCACGGTTTCGTTGCTGAATGGTATGTATAAATACACAGCCACGGTTTCGTTGCTGAATGGTATGTATAAATACACAGCCACGGTTTCGTTGCTGAATGGTATGTATAAATACACAGCCACGGTTTCGTTGCTCTGTGGTATGAATGAAATTATTTTTTTCCACAATGCAAACGTTATCTATTTATTCATTCACCTGTATATGACCTAAAGATACATACTTCAAACAAACGAAACGTTTCATCTTTATCAACATTCTTCGAAACAAGTCAACACATTGTGAAAATATATTGCAGACTTATCAAGGCTGTTGTACATGTATTTTTAATTAAATCGAGTTCAAGTACGAATAATTTTTGGACGTCATATGATACAGCTCAAAATTTTCATTTAATAGAATTAAATTAATTTTACAAATTTATAATATAGCTAGTTTAGTTTTTCTGAAACAAAACCGGAAAAGTAGATAAACTTGCTTATATCTTCCTCCATCATAAATTTAAATTTCTCTAAAAATAAAAACACAAATCAATGCTTAATTTAAAAAAAAAAATACCCTATTAGTCACTCGTTTTCACAATTCTGACAAACAGTTTTCACAAGAAACTAGTGAACACTGCACTACAAATACAAGACACACTGAGTCCAATGTTGGATACAGTCTTCCTAAAAGTGGTCCCGATACAGTCATGCTTTATTGATTCCCTATATAATCAACCCCGTTGTCCCACAAAAAAAGGGGGGGGGGGGGGTTGGGTCCCACCTTGGCCCCTGTAAATCCGCCTCTCAGGCGACTGTTCTAATCTGCCATCATATTGAACTATTAGACGATAATTACTAACAAGACAAAGCCGGACACAAAGAGCTGGTGGTATTCCAAAGTTGATATTATCAATCAGAAGAGCCTTATTTAAGGAACAAAAGAAGCTAAAATATTTATAGGTTATCAAATTCCTTTTCGACATATTTAGAATTTTTCTAGATTTGGACATGGTTTTATTTCGGTCTCAAAACGTGAGGAAACAAACCTAGAATCTACCTCAATTTTGGTAAAGACCTTTTAAGATCTATTTAACAGTCATCTTTGAAACGGTTATATGGCAAAATATTTTACACTGTATCATTGGGGAAAAACCAAAGGAGTTCGAACATCTAGCATAATTTCCCGAAACTTGATGACGACATCCTTGAACAGACAGTTGTAAATTACTAACAGACGCTTTGAAATCAAATATAACAAATTACATATAGGAACAACAAACAAAGATAAATCGATTGTATTGCTGACCGTTTTATAAAAAAAATCATTTAATCAAAACAAATGACAAACCATTCTACAACTCCACAAGATCACCATTGCTAATCAAATAAACCTTTTTCATATAACTGACTTTTTACCCCAAAGTTTATTATTTTTTCTAGCTATTTCATGGCTTCCTGTTTGTTTTTGGTGGAGGAATCCGAAATACCCAGAGGGATTCATTGATCATTGGCAGGATAAAGGACAATTCTTGTCAAGTAAGATCGGAGTCGAACACGCCAATCACGTGATCACATCTCGCTATCTATACCTTATAGTTGCCAGGCTATTCAGGCTCCAATTTTCCACTTACAATAATTAAAATTGGGGGAAATCACGAATCATTCATTCATTCATTAAAGAAATTAAAAATGTGGGAAAAGATCATCAGGAAATAAGTATCAATGCAGGGGCGGATACAGCCATTTTAAAAAGGGGGGGGGGTTCCAACTACATGTCCCCATTCAAATGCATTGATCGTCCAAAAAAGGGGGGTTCAAACCCCTGGAACCCCCCCCCCCCCCACTGGATCCGCGCCTGCAATGGTTAAAAGAAATTAATTTCATAAAGTGAAACGACAAAAATATTACTGAAAAAGAAATCATATATAAAGTCAAATGCGGTTTTAACTTATCCCTCAAGAGCAAAACATAATTGTATGTCCAGCTTGAGAAAGGAGAAGTCTGACAAACAATAATTTGCTTTTTATATTCCGTTTGTCTTTATAAAATGCAACATGAAATTTCTATTGCTTATTCTTAACTCAATAATCAATTTTCAATGGTATTTTTAAACTCCGCGTATGTCTAGACGATGAACCAATTAATTTAACAAAAAAGTGGGTTGGACCATCAAATTCCATTACTTACTTTTTCTTCACCACTTGTTATAAACAACTGAATAACCAAGTTTGTTGATCTTAAGTCTTCCATGACACCCGTTCTGCATTTCGATGTTTATGAGGCCCCTCATGGGGGGGTCCTAGTAATCACATAATCACCATTTTTTTGCCAATATAATCACATAATCATTAAATATTTGCTTATCTTTAGTAATCAAATAATCATAAACTAAAAATACAGTCCTAGGTAATCAAATAATCATGAAATATTTGGCTTAATAATCAAATAATCATTAAAAAAACGGCCAAGTAATCACATAATCAAAAACCCCATGAGGGCCCTCAATATTTTTCTTATCATATCAATATACGAAGTGGAAATTAGAACTGTGCATTATATAGAGACGATCGACCAGTTTTATGACCAATTTGGTAATTATTTGAACTTCCCACAGAATCCTTTCTGCCTGGCTGTTTTTACGACAATTTTGTCATATATCAATACACTAAAAAATTGGAATGATAATTACTTGTGTAAACAAGCAGTCAATCATAAAGTCATATTTTGTTGATATTCTTCTGTATTTTTTTCATGGCCCCTTTCTTGAGCCTTAATTAACACCCTGAGAGCTATATACTTCGATTTAATGCATAACTATTTCGATATATTTTTTCATAACATTCCAGAAATTATATTTTAAAAACGATCCAATCCTCTGATAATAAAAGTACACTTCTCAAAAAGTCCCCTTCTTGTGCCTCAATTTACATCTCCTTTCATTTAATGCATACTTATTTAAAAATAAAATAATTAAAACATACTGGCATTGACACCTCTATGGAACTTTCCAAAAAATGTCTCAACGTTCTTGTGTCATAATGTACATCTCGATAGCTATATTTTTCTTTCCTGTGCATGCATATATTATATATTGATAGAGAGTTGCTGCTCACAAGGAAGCTATGAAACCAAAAGTTCCAAATGGTGAAGTTGAAACCATCCCTTCGTAAATTTTACGGACGCCATCACGAGTTGGTTGACCGTTATGGAATAACCGTTTCACAAAAGATATCGGATATGTTCCTTACGTCGTAACTACAATCCCCTTCCCTTTCATGAATGTAACCTACCGAATTAGACTATTTACCGGATTTGTTATAACATAAGCAATACGACGGGTGCCACATGAGGAGCAGGATCTGCTTACCCTTCCGGAGCACCTGAGATCACCCCTATTTTTTTTGTGGCTTTCGTGTTGTTTATTCTCTAGTTTTCTATGTTGTGTCATGTGTGCTGTTGTTTGTTTGTCTTTTTCATTTTTAGCCATGGTGTTGTCAGTTTGTTTTAGATTTATGAGTTTGGCTGTTCCTTTGGTATCTTTCGTCCCTCTTTTATAACGATATATTTTTTGCATCATACCATATCGGTAATTTGATTTAAAAAAAAAATACCAATCTGCTGATAAAGTACAAATTTCTTAATGTTCCTTCTTGCGCCTCAATTAACGCTAAATATCACCGCCATTATTTTTCCATATCAATACACTGAAATTGGAAATGTACATGAAAAGAATACAATAAAGATCATTGTCTGCGGCAATTGTAAAAAAATTGACCATTCTTCTGATAAAGCTCTTTCAAAGAATATCCCAAAGTCCCCTTATTGCGCCTCAACTTGCATCTCCAAGAACTATATATCACGGCCATTTTTTTCCATATCAATACACTGGAATTGGAAATGTACATTAAAAGAATAAAATAAAGATCATCTTCTGCGGCAATTGTATAATGACGCCTTGTTGTCTGACACTAGATTTATTGACTGTTCAACATTATCATGATCGGGACCATAATCACTTTTTTAGCTACAGCCAACTGTCATGGCTGTGAGAGAATCAATGTTTATTGTTCTCTAGAGCTGTTTAGGACTTTGTAGAAATGTATCAGCCTAAATGGAATAATGGAAATACCCTGGTTATTGTAATTGCAACACATGTCATTACAAAACATATTGATGCATTGTATAAGTGAGAAATACAACCGCTCTACACGTTACTTTTAGCTACAACTAAATGATTTAAGATCCGATTTAATACAAATTTGATTGTTCTGTCAGCCTATATTGAACACTTTTTAAATAAAGGTTGATTTTTTCCTATCAAGCATCATTTTTTTTTGTTCTCTTTCCGAAGAAAATAATACATTTTTACCGCGGTTTTTGTGCGTGTGTTTGGTTGGGTTTTTTTTTTTTTTTTTTTTTTTTTTGGCGGTGCAAAGTTGTTATAGTAACAAGTTTATTGTCGAAACGATTGACTATTATATTTGGGCAATCCGACTAGTCCACAGTTTATTTGCAAGCATTAGTGTGTCTTACGTCAGCAAATTACGCGTACACGTAAACTATCACTTACAGATTTCATAATTTTTCAAATCAGAAAAGCATTATATCAACTAGCCTTTTCATCTAAATTTGGGTTTTTAATGTAAAATTAGAATAGAAGGTGAAAAAGCCTTTGTGACACCTCGAAATTGAAAGTATTATCCTTTTCCTTTATCAAAATATTGTTAATCAATTAAAAATCATCAAACAAATAATCTTGCTTTGGAACTGGTCGTTAACAAAGGGAAACAATTCAATCTCAATCTCAATGTGTTTAAATCCCAGGAGAGATAAATCTTGTTACGCGAAGGGGTAGCTCATCCACTATAGTCTATTTTTAAAACATCTTTTAGATATTCATTTTGCTTTACCAAATTGTTTTATAATTAATTCCTCACTTTGTGCTCGCAAAGTAAACTTTATTAAAAATCCTGAGAATGTATTTGCTATGCAATTTTTGTGGTTTTGTGAAAAGATCGTTTGAATTGTGTGCATTGATGCCATATAGTTGATAGTAACAAATACGCATGGGAGTTCAAAAACGAGATGTGTGAAAAAAAATTGCCATTTATATTAAAGCAAAAAAACCTGACTCGTAATTTTTGCATATAGGAGACAAATCAGGTTGTTTAATATAATTTGTCGAATGATGGGTTGTTAATGGGTGCGAGTCATTGGGACACTTTAAAGGGGTTGGACAGAATTATGGGAACTGTGGAATAAGAGGACTAGAAAAGAGAATTTGATGGATGAAAGCTTGAGGCAGGGTGGTCTTAATCGTGAGAAAAGTTTGATAAAACAGGGATAATTCTTGTTGATCAAAAAATAAGAGTGCAGAGGAACAGAATATGGAGTGAAGTAGGAGTTTGGGGAGGGAACTGGGAATCAATTCCCTGTGTCCACCAAATAACTGAAAGCAATTAAAGAAATAAAGGAGTGGGGTCTGACATGTATGTAAAAGGATCAATTATGCAGGGGATGCAGACCACAGATTGGTCTAATTTGACAACTGATAAATAAAAATACGATGGATGCCGAATGTGATAGCGCTATCTAAATAAAATAAATGAAAACAATATATATTTTTTTTCAATAAGTATAATTTTTATTATGTAGACCTAAAGTAGAGAAATGTAGCATTGAATGACTCCAATAATTGAGCACGCATCCGGCAGAGCACAGCTTCCCATGGTCGGACTGAATGTCAGTTCATAAACATCTCAATCATTCAATGTTGTTACCAACCATATACAGTATTAGCGTTGGCAGTCCTTGAAAAGCGCCATTGACTGCTTTCAATCAAACAACAGAAGGAAGTTTGTAACCAACAATATTTTCAAACAACTTATCTAAAATGATTAAGTCTTTCAACAAAGGTTATAAATGATAAGCAACGATGCAAATATTGAATTTTAGAACATATATAATTCTCTTTAACAATGAATTCAAAACAGCAATATCTATATTATTTAACAAATATGTACTAAATAGTGTCATGCAAATCGTTAAATATAGAAACACGCAATTTCTATTTTTAAACAAGGGAAATAACAATTACATGACAATCCTGTCTTCCAAATGAATTTAAAAACATTTTGTTTTTATAAACAATCATAACTAATTAGAAAGAAAGAAAAAACACACATACACACTGAAAATAACATGTGTTTATGTTGCAACAACTTTATTGTTGATAAACAACTGCCAACCTGTACCAGAAACAAACAATGGTTTGGAACAAACTATACACCACGAACGACAACTCGACCTAGAATGTTACTCACATTTGTTGATAATGTAAACAAACATCGATTTACAAAAAAGCGGTAATATGTAGCAATTAATAACAATCAGAATGCTGTAGTAAATATTATCAGGAAATTAATCTGGCTTGCCGCACGGAGATGCCGATAAGTGATATTTTACAAAATCATGTTTTCAGGGGACGTGATGAATTGTCCTTGCCAAAATTACAAATAATTCAGGTATCTAACATTTCTAACATATATTGATACCACGATAATACATTGATAATACTGCCTTATTAAATATACCTTATTGTCAAAGAATGCAGCAATAATTCTGTTGTCAACGGCCAAAGAAAAAATCTGGATGATCAAGCATGGAATTCCGGAAATTGACCGTCTCCAAAAATATTAAATTCTAAAATTGAGTTATCGTCCTTTTCGCGCCAGACGACTATTGAAAAGGCTATATCAACAAGCGCAGCATGGTTTCAGGACGGCTGAGGAAGATGTCTAAGAACGGCTACGATGCCAGCTAATAATTTAAAGACTACTTTAGAAGCATGTGAAACCATCACTTTGAACTGAAAACCCCGCATGTATAGTCTTAAATTTTCTTTTGTCTAGACGTCCGGTCACAGAAAGGACACGTACACCATTAGATCCACTAATTATGAACAGAGGCAGGTTGAGTGCTTAAAGTTGTTTTATGTAGATTCTCAAAATTCAGTGACATAAATTAAAAACTTTATGAATAATAATAGACACAATTATGTGTTGAAGCTTAAAACGCGTTTTTTTTTCAAACATTACAATTTAGAGGTATGCAAGTGACTGCTTTGGCTTTCTAATCTAGCTGGGTTTTTTATATGGTACTTCATTTGTCTTAATATTTTTTAGATCATCAAAATTGTCCCAATTAACAATTAAGTTCGCTTTAGAGCGTCATTTGATTTTTAATAGATATTGTTTGGGGTTTTTAACAAAAGGGACATAACTCCACTTATTTGAGAAAACTATATTTTTTTTTAATCCCTGTTATATATGTTCCTTTATACACAAAGCAAGAGACACCTTAGTGGTTGGTTTGTGGCAAAATAAATTTAAAAAAAACCAACATAAAATTCATAATACCATAACTGCTTTCTTTGTTAAGAATTTTCAAGCATTGTATTTCTATGAGTTTAACCTCATATTTAAACACCGTGACAGCCATGTCGAAACAATACCTCTGCTTGGCTTGTGTTGCAAACATTTTGCAAATAAGAGTGCAGTGGTATCTAAAATTCCGAAAGCTCCAATCCAGCTACATCTGATCTGAGAAACAGGCAGAATATGCCCTTATATTTCATTGTCATTTAACTTTTTGATAAATTAAATTAAACATTCAAAAAGTGTTTAATAGTGATTAAATGCTCTTGCACTTTAAACTTCATACCAAAATTTCCAAATATGTACATATTTTGAAATTTATAGCTAAATATGCATGGATAAGAATTTGTGTGAAACTGTTACAATACTACATTGTACGTTCATATGTGTTCCTCTAGCATGCCCGAATTATTGGTTATTTACTTTTAAGATCAGGTCTTCGTATGAAAATTCTCCATGTATCAAATCATACCAAACAATCTCTTTGAGTAGTTCTTCTTAAATTATTTCTCAATATTGATCGTTGCTATGGCAACCAAGCAGTCACTTTTAAGCAATCGAAATAATATACAATCTAAAGAGTGGATAGATAGATATATTGAATCGTTCCGTATTTTGATAGATGTTCTCGTCGGTTCTCGCGAGATTACAACTGAAGAATTATCTTTCATTAAGAGCTATTTGACAGTAATTGCTGCTGACACGTGCCGGTTTTGTAGCGCCCTCCGGAATAGCATTTACAGTTACAATAATCGTCCAATAATTTACAAATTTGATTAAATTTGATTTATGACCGGTTGATTATTCTGTACATTGCAAGTTTTATGATTCTTGCTTTCTTTGTGGTTTTAATCGAAACCCACGAGAATAACAGTTGTTTGTGGTGTTTAGCTTTTTCTAATTTCCAAAGATATCACTCTCCTTATGAATGTAGTTTTTCATTTAATATCAAACTTGTTAGATAAATTTATAATGCTTAAACTGGATTTTTTTATTCATTTAAATTGTAAAATTGCACAAACAGTATACATGTCTCAAAAGGCCTATTTATAAGTCGAGGTTCGTTATCTTGGAACGACAGATTCAATCGTTCAAACTCGGCCGATTCCGTCCCCCATAGAAGAAAGGTGGCGGATTTAACCGAGGATTGCCGATTGCGACGGCTTGTCAAATTATGTAAAATATATATGACAAAATACTGGTTGCCTTTATCCTAAATTACTTTGCTTCCATTGCCCACTGGATGTTATAAACAAACAACAATCTATCAATCAATCCATTGAAATATATTTTGCATTTGGTTGCAGTGTTATTGATGTTTATCCCGCATTTTTCTTCCTTCATAAAAGTTTTTTTCATATATAATATTTAATATTATTAATTATAGTATTGATTGTTACATTGACAGTTAAGTGGTAAATTTTTAGCAATAGTATGTTAATATCTATATAAATACTATATTTATTTTTTATCATAAAATAAAAACTTGTGTGAGGGTTTCTGAAGGCACCTAGTTGTGTAGGTTTCTTTGTGCACTAACTTTGTTTTACTTAGGGTCCTTTATTGCCTAGATTTCGTTGGCATAAGAGAACTAAGTTTCTTTGTGAATTACAAAATAATCATAGAATTGTATAGAGAAATAACAATAAATATCCATACGCATCGGGCCATAAGCCATTATAAACCGGTTAAGATAAAACAAGAGGCGAACTTAGGGCAGACAAAAGGGTACCGACCCCTTTATGGAGCTACATATAAATGTATGGATAATTATCAATGTTATACATGGAAGTTTTACATATCACACTCCAAACTTTGCCTAGTTTGCCTCTGCCCTTTTTCATTGTCAGATCGATCGATGTCTGTTTAATTATCGCCTTAGTAACGGCAAAATTTGTTTACACAGGCCAATAACTTAAAAGTGTCGAAACATTGAAACTCATAGGTTGAAAATAAACTGACAACGCCATGGCTCAAAATGAAAACGACTAACAGACTTTTAACAGTACACAAAAAAAACAATATAGAAAACGAAAGACTGAGTAACACCATTTTCCCTAGCCAAGGGTTAAGATCCAGTTCCCTCATCTTCACCCATAGCCGATTAAGCCACCATTCGCGATTACAAAGATTTGCCATTTAAAGTAGACAAAAGTCACGCCCATTCCGACTTCATTGTTATTGACTCTCTTCGGTTGGAGGTGTATAAAATGGTTTTATCAAGTGTTTACAAATTTCATAGAGTAAGAACCGAAAATAGACTTTCACATTCCAACCATTCAACTAGAAACATACCAAGGAACTTCAATAAGAGATAAGAACTTACAATAATTGCCTCTAAATATTGTCCTGTGATTTAGGGGTAAAGATTTGTTTCACAATCAGTTATTTGCATTTTCTAAATTTTCATGGGATCATCTTAGAGGCGATTTTCATAACATTAAATACGGAATTCTATCTCAATCCCAGACTACACGGAATACGTCGGACCGTCGGACAAATCCGGTGAATAATGGATCGGTCTGGTAAAATTTTGTTGAATTCCGGTCCGAATGTCCGGTGTTTTTTTTTTCATGGATTTTTCTAACATTCTAGCAAAATTGCCAAACGATCTCAAATTCATTTTCATCTTTATTATTCATCACAGCGATGTTTATTTTGTTCAACCGCTAGCTTTATGCCGAACATCGCCAATCAGTAATGTGTAAATCCGGGTAAAAACATATCTGACTGTCAAAAACAACAATGGATGCCATCATTGGCACAACCGGAAATGTAAATAAAACCGGATCAGATTCTGGGAACGGATAAGGGTAATTCCGGGTTTGCCGATTTAAATACAATAAACGAATAAAAATCCAAGCAGATCACAAAATTTAGCTATGAAATATAACCACAAGAATTGAAAACCAAAAGATATATGAAAAAGAAAGAAGAAACAGGAAATAATATTTTATACAGAAACTCTAAATTATGTTTAGTTCACAAACATTGTCAAAATCCAATAAAATGGGACATTACTCTTCACTGAAATGCATTCAAGCAATTGTGCACAACTTTCGTAACAATATTCCCTCTTGTTACATCATTTTGTTTTAATTTGTGCATTTTGGAGAGGAGTAGGGCACAACAAAGTCATATGTTTGTTGTTTTTAGTCGGATAATATACAATTAGATGTAAAAATTTTGTATATAATTAATCCTTTAATATTAGTCTCTCATAATTCTTAATAGAATGGCACTTGATATTTTACTGTTAGTTTTAATATACAATATGTTTTATAAATGTTATCCAATATTTCATGCTATACGCAATGTTTTATATGTTTATTGGAATGTATAATGTTATACAAGTGGTGAGACTTTAATAAAAAATATTGAATATTGAATCTGTAAAAAAAATTGGTCTGGTAAAATTTCATTCGGTCTGGTAAAGCTAGGATGCTTACCAGACCGAATGTCCTGTAAAAATAAAATTCATTCGCGTAGTCTGAATCCGCCAAGGATGGAGTTTAGGGGATTGGATCTTAACCCTCGGCTAGCGACGATGGACCTTTACGAACGAACCCTACCAAAACTGGGGATGATTTCATGTGCTCCAGAAGGGAGCCAATTGATTTTAAACACGTCGTTGGTTTGACACTGTCTGCAAACACTACCCATTATGAGACCACGTGACCATCGATGTTGTCCTAAGTATGAATGGAATATGTGTTTTCAAAATCGAACTTCTCAATATTCAATATAGATATCGACTTTTTACTATTGCATTTAATAATATGTATACTGAAAACTATTTCAATAGAACATGTGTTAGTCATATCTAAAATGTATTATACATTCAGCTGTTGTGTATGTAGGCGGATTTCATTCTTTCAAATAAAAAGTAATTACACGTGGTAACATTTGTAGGATAAAAAATTGACATCACTGTATACTAGTTTTATATGTTTCTATTAATTATACTCCGCGTCGTTTGAGCGTCATATGTGACTCGGTGTATTTCAGTGACGCAATTTTGTTGACAAAACGGACAAGGTCTTGTTTCAAATCTTTGGAAATAGCAAGCTCGCCCTCACCTTTTCTTTTTTAATGATGGTCCTAATTGTTTTATCGTCTTTTTTGGTCTTTAGGCAGATCGATAGAAGTGTAACAGATCCTGTGTCCACGCCGCTCTTAAAGGGAAACCAAAGCGTGCACACAAGATCTATATTTTAATTAGATTGATAGTAACATGTCTATTTCTAGTTTAAGGAATCTTTTTATGGTATTTAAGAACTCGTTTCGTTGGCCAATTAACCTTGATGGATTTATATAGCAGAAAATAGACAATACAGCACGTCTAAAAATACTGTCAATTTATTATTGGAATAGTGATACAGAAGTACCGCGGTACTCGTCAGCACTCATTTTTGAGTTGGGTGACGCAGATTTGGGGTGTTGGATAGGGGGAATAAAAAGTGGAGATATGGGATACAAGAGGGATCTAGGAAACGAAAAAATGGGAAGTGGGACAAAACAAGAAAAAAGCTTAATTTCGTGTTACCACCCCTCCCTTCATTTTAAAGATGATCAAGTCTTTCCAAAGAATGAATAAAAAGTAAACTTTATAAACAATTAATATTTTAAGAAGAAAAAAAAACCACTTGGTATATTATACCTATATAATGTACTAAAGTATATATTATATAGAAAAGAGTCATTAGAACCAAAGACAGAGGAGTGTTGTTATATATGAATACTTTTACTTTTCTGTATTTTGAAAGGACTTTTACTGTATGTATAATTTTGTTAGTGTTACTGTGTACTTACTTATTTTGTTAAATTACAATTAAGATTAAATTTTAATTTGTCATTATAATTAGAGAATTTAAAGACAGTGGCGGATCCAGCCATTTTAAAAAGGGGGGGTTCCAACTATATGCTCCCATTCAAATGCATTAATCGGCCAAAAAAGGGGGGGTTCCCAACACAGAGTAAAGGGGTTTCAACTATATGCTCCCATTCAAATGCATTGATCGGCCAAAAAAAGGGGGGTTCCAACCCCCGGACCCCCCCCCTGGATCCGCCACTGAAAGAAGTAAAATATAAAAGGAAGACAAAACAATTCCAACATACCGGTATTTCTCTCATTCATCCTGTAGCTGTCTCGGATGCTCGCCAGTATATTCAAATGGCAAATCCAGACCATCGATGTCTTCCTCTTTTGTTCAGTGTTAATAACATACTGGTGTTAATCAAATCACTGAAAGAAAACAAAATCTATGTAAACCAATTTGCATAAATGACGTCGTTTATTTCTTAACCCTAATATGATAATGAAATATAATAGTGTTTCCTTTGATGTCAACTCTTAATCATATTGCACTTAATATGTAAATAAAAGGAATTCATAATTATTTACTAGCATTGTTTATAATTTGAACTTATTCTATTGCGTTGGTCATAATCGTATATTGATGATGTTCATTTCCGTACTTTCGCCTTTTTTGTTTTCCGAGTCCTCTGGTTTTATCGAAATGATACGCACATTTAAAAAAACGATGGCTTAAATTGGCAGTTATAAAAATTACTAGAACAAAAAGTAGATTTAAAAGTTTTCTCAGAGCTTTGGAACCCAAGAGTGAACACATAATTCGCAGTTTAATCAGAATGCAGCCCCCTTTGACATTGTTTGGCCGTAAGAAGACCATTTTGTTAATTTAGCTCAAAAACATTGTATACCCTATGCTTTGCAAACTTCGGTTTTGGGCGGGCTGTATGAAGTTGTATTTGGAAGCTTGTTCCATCCCCTCACATTCTGTATATGCCCGTCACAAGTGTCAGGACCTTTTAATTATTTGTTGGTCGTTCTTTGTTGCTGTCTGCCATATTGTTTTTCGTTTATTCTTAACCCGAATAATTCAGTCGTTATATTCCGCTGACCAAAGAAGGCTCCTCGTGTGGGAGAAAATCGGACACGGAAAGGGCTTGAATTAGTTTATTCTGTGGTTCATAAATCAGGTCATTGGTATTCTCGTCTGAAATCTCGTCTGAACTGTCTTCAGTTTGTCGCCTTTTGGATTTACTGTTCGGTATGATGTTATAGCTCCCTGGGCGAAAGGTCGTTAGGAGACATCCATTTGCAATCGTCACAACTCGGCCGATCACCCGAAGATTGCCGATTGATCAATTTGCTTACATCTACGTTATTTGATATTTGGTGGAAAGTGTTGTAAATGGCAATCCTATACTACATCTCCCTTTTTTAAACTAATGAGAAATCAGTGGCGGATCCAGGGGGGGGGGGGGTCCAGGGGTTGGAACCCCCCTTTTTTTTGGCCGATCAATGCATTTGACTGGGAGCATATAGTTGGAACTCCCCTTTTACTCTGGGTTGGGACCCCCCCCCCCCCCCCTTTTAAAATGGCTGGATCCGCCACTGGAAATGCTACCAAGAAACTCGTTTCGTGGACACTCTAAGATCAGTTCCTTCCGTTAAAGTGTTTGTGTCATTTTGTTATGTTTGCTAAGTTTCAGCATTGCTTGGTATTTGTTCATTTGTCATCATCTGCTAGCCAAAGTTGTGCCGTGTCTTTGTTTTAAGTCTGCTTCAGATTACAAAACATAACTCCAAAATAAATTACAATGAAAGGCTAATTGACCAAATCCGCATTATGACTGAGTTTTCTATAGGGCTTCTTATGAGAAAAATGTCTCATTTTAAGTACGGTTTGCTAGGTAAATGTGTAATTCTCAACTATCTTTAGAATCTTGGCCTCATGTTAAAATTTAAAAAAGTTCCGAACTGCCGGACCCGACGCCATGTTTTTATTGTAAATCACGTGTCACAAAGCCATTTCCTGCAACAACAAAGAAATCTCCTCCAACAAACTTCGGTCATTTACACCAGGAATAGTAAATGAAATAAGCAACACACTGAACATTTAATTGAAAAGACACTTCCGAGATTGTTCCGTGTTTGTTCAAATGGTCATTAAGGCTATCTCTTTATAGTAGATTGCAATGCAATCGTCACTAATATCGTATTTCAACACATACAAATTATTCCGTTGATTTCAATTTAAACAAGAGTTTACTTTGAAATGGGAGACAACATCTAGCACTGAATTATTTTCTGATAAATGAGGGCTGGATGGGGGGTCTGTAATTTAGGTATTCTTTCATTTATTTATTTCATTCTTTTTGCCCATTATTCTTTTTTCTTATATTGTAGGTTAGCACCTAATTGTGTTGTATTCTTAATTCTTTTATCCATTTTTCTCTATTACTTTTTTACCATTATTTTCTATTCTCTGAACCCCCCATCCAAACCCTCCTTAATGACAGACTATCGATTTATATAGGGATAAAACTACATTTGTAAAAACAAAGCTATTAACCCATTCCGAAACAGCTCGGATGAATTCAAGTAATTTGTTAAAATACATTAGAGTGTTTTACACGTGTTCGTTATCAAATTGGATTTTACAGCATCTAATATTGATATCGATGTGATAAAACGCTCAGAAAACCGCGATGTTATGGACCAAAAGCGAGATGTGCAAATATTGATTTTTTCACTAATTTTAACAAGAAATATTGACTTGCTAGATTATTACTGAACTTTATAGTCCACGAGGATTGCATGTTACCCTTCTGCTAGCGTCATTAAATCCTACAATAAAATATTAATGAGTTCTATGTCTATTTAAACATGTAATAAGGCAATAATTCAGAAGAGTGCACTGTTAGAAATTCCGTGTTTTTGCTGACAAGCGTTTTCCAAGACAAATATAGACATTTTTAAAAGTAAAGTTGATATCTCACTCTCTGAAAGTGTGTTTGAAACGAGACTTTGGAAAAACGTCACACAGACATCAACACACATTGTCACATATCATGCATGCATCTATAGGTTTCTGCAATACGCAAAAATAAAAAGGTGTCTACTCTACATGCAGGACTGTAGTTAGACTCATATTGAAATTATAAATTAATATCAAAGAAAGATTTTACAGAATATGGTAGATATGTCTTAAATAGAAAATTTGAAATATCATGGCCGTAACTAGTCTCATTTTAAAGTGACTATATACGTCAACGAGACAGCAACCTAATGAAAAAACTTCTACAGGTTTTCAAAATGTATTCTAAAAATAGCAGTTTCTAAACTACTTAAACAAATTTCAAATCAGCCTAGCTTAAATTGATAGCACATTCTTATTTAGAAGGTCTGCATAGTTGGTGGACCGTTTTATTCTTCTTCTTCTTGTTTTTTTTTTTTTTTTTTATCTATTTTGCACATATAATATCTTTGCTTTCTATTTTGCTTATTTTTTTCCATATTCAATTTTCCTCTTATTCTGTACTAGTCTGCCCTTTATTCTCTGTTCTGTAAACCCCATCCAGAGATCACCAATCAACACCAAAATTACCTAAATGACACCCTTAAATATCTATTTCGTGCAATATGATGTATGAATTGGCAAATACCATGGAATTATAAATTTGACTTCGAATTTATCAATTTGGGAAATTATAACGTGCGCACTCATCTCCATAACGTCACCCGTCAGTGATGCAACGTTTGCTTTCCGTGAGATTATTAGAAATGTGTGTGGACGTATTCCACTTTTTTCATGAAATAACGGGAGTTCTTTCCAAGCATATTTTTTGTTATATTGGTCCATGTTTTCATTTAGCAATATTTAAAACAGCATTACACAGAACCCACATAGCCTGCTGTACTCGTCGCTTGCTATTTCAGAAGGGATAACATTATATGAACTTTGACATTTGTTTTTATCAAAGTTTATATTATTACTTTTACCCTAACGTGTTTTTTGTCAAAACAAGACAAACATTGAAAATAATGTTTTCAAGGTTTACAGGGAATGTAAGGTTTTCCACTACTATAGCCAAGAATGCCTTTGCCCTTTCAGACGTAAAGTCTGAACTCAGTACTCGGGACTTGAAAGACAGAAATTCATTAATTTGATTGGTTGATTTTTGAGTCTAAGTACGTACGAAATTGTTCTATGACTACATGTGTATCCCGGAAGTGGCGTTTAACACAAAAAATAAATCAATCGAAATATTACACTATTCGCAGGGGAGTTAATTTTGTCAGAAACGTGTTACTTAATTTTTAACAGCATAACTTGAACTATGGTTTAAATAAAACATAAAATCCAACTGTGTGTAAATGTTTTGAATCGAATATCTGTTTTAACTGATTGTAAACAAAAGTTAATTTGATACCATGTTACAATTTGTATAGTTGAACATGAAACAAAAACAATTAATATTGACACAGATATTAATGGTCCCAACGCAGTATAAATGGGGAATATATTAGTTTATTAAAACAATTAAATATAAAATAAACAATTCAAGTTCAATTACTACAATGGCTGTAAAAAAACAACATTTGTAAAATAATTGAAAACTATAAAAATGAATATTAACAAATATTATAGTCCCATCGCAGTTTAATTAGGGGAAATATTGTTTAATTAAAACCTAAAACCGAAAAGACTAAGAGTGTAAATGTATCGAACGGATGCTTAATATTTACTGCCTGTAATAGAAGTTGTATTCGATACCACATGTTACCAATGTGTAATTATCGACAAAAATTAGATACCATATTAACTATGATTATAAAGTCCCATGCTAGTATAACTAGGGAAAGTATTGGTTAATTAAAATATTTCTAGCGATGATTTATAGCATAAAGGGGATAAAATGAAAGCCAAAACTTGAATTAAGCTTTGGGACTTGGAAATGTAATTGAACATCTAATAGTACTTAAGGTGGTATGGGAGTCTAAAATAAAAATGATAGAATTTGTTCATACTTTGTCAAAATGTAGTATCTATTGATAAATGTTCAAAAATATTATAAAATAGGAAAATTTCATGAAGAGTCCTTCAGAAAATGCACTGTTTTAGAGTTACCTCCCTTTAAATTGCAAATTTGAAAATATTAAAAAAACAACCAAAAATAATCTACACTTGTAAACATATTAATATTTATAAGTTATATTCTTACAAATTGGTTCTTTTAAATGAAAATTCACATTAAAAATCTGCATTCCTGCATCAAATTTTGCTAACTTGATAGAAAATATGGACCTTAGATTCTCTGTTTTTTACAATCCAAGATGGCGAAAGACACCCATACCACCTTAAAGCAAAATTGTTTCGTGTCGTCATTAGAAATATGTCCCAATAGAGAAAAATGAAATTTGGTACAATGACATACATTCCATGATATGGAAAATAATGATAATTGTGCGTGCGCACAAAAAAGCTTCATGACACTCTTGGAATAGATTCAGTTGGCAGCATGAAAATTCCCGCTTTACATTTGGTGGCAGCTGTCGCAGTAGCAGAAAAGCTATGCAATATTGATGTCATTGTTTCAACAATGCAGTATCTAAATTCGCCTTTTCAGAATCTAAAGGACTATGGGTAATCTTATTATTCGTACACCAAAGTGAAAATAACGGTACGTCATTGGTTGTATTTCCATTGTTAAGAACGTTTTAAACCAATCAAAACGTTTTGGTGTACGTTTTTGAAAGTATTACCCAAATGCATTAGATTCCGAAACGGCGAATTATAATCAATCAGAATCCCTCGACCAATTAATTACTAAACAGCAATTTAAATAAAATTGAATGTGTAGAAAAAAAATTCCAGAGTTAGAAGCACATGGGTTTACCATAGATGTTATTTGAGGCCCTAGATATATGCAATTCACCTTTTGATGCATTCTGGGTAATATTTTCAAAAGTGTACACCAGAACGTCGTGATTGGTTGAAAAACGGTCCAAAACAGTGGAAATTCAACCAATGTCGTGACGTTAATTCCATTTTGGGGTACGAACAATGAAATAACTCATAGTCCTTTAGATTCTGAAATGGCCAATTAGGAGGCTCCCGCAGGGTCAAAAATTACTTCTGACCTCTGGGCTTTTTAGAGGCGACTTCCGACCTGAGGGCCTTCTAAAAACGACCTGCGACCTGTAAAATTTGAAAAAACGACCTCCGACCGACTTCCGTCCTCTGTGTTGGGAAAAACGACCTGCGACCTGTACATTTCCCTTAAAAACGACCTCTCGACGAATTTAAAAGCGACCTTGCAACCTGAAGGGGGTACCCTGTGGGAGCCTCAATTAGTGGTCCAGTTTCTAGTATCTTACGCTGAACACTATACAACGAGGCAAAACTGTATTAACTTCTTGTGTTTTGTACGAGCTACTGGTAGGCAACTTTTGAAAGTTTGTTGTTCATTCATTTTGAATTGCACTACTGAGTCCCTGCTAAAATGACCCATCTGACTGTCGAAAGCCCGGTAACCAGACGGAATGTCCATTCATCGTCAAGACTGGCATATACATGTCATGTGCGTGTGCATTAATTATTAGGTTGATAATTGATCTTTTAAATCTATACAAAATTTTACATAAAAAAAGATATATTTTCTGTTGACTTTGAATGAATATCTTAATTTTCTTGATGGCCTTATTGAGTATCTCTTTTTCCGTATAGGTCATCTCACGACCTTCAACAATGCACAAAACCAAACCGCAAATAGCAAGCTATTAATGACCCCGAAATGACAAATGTAACACTTCAAACAAAAAAAACTAACGAAATGATTTATTTACCAACAATAAAGGATAAAAAAACATATGATTAACGTCAACAAATGACAACTATTGTACGAAAGGCTCCTGACTTGGGACCGAATATCTTTACTTAAACAGTCCAGGAAGCGCTACAGCATAGTATACATATCTTTGACCACACAATAAAGCCAATTTTAACATATTAATTTGATGAACTTGTACTTTTAATTTTTCAAAATGTCAAACAAACAACCCCATAACAAGGGGTATACCAAAGTTGCTGTGGTATATGAAGCTTCACCTAACCTCTTTACATAAAAATATTTGCAGCTTGTATGAGTAGCATGGCATGAAGTGACAAAAAAGCTCCCTACTCTACTAGTAAAGAATCGAGCGATGAAAATGAGAGTCTAGATGGGGGCGATCGTTCTGTATTATTAATTTCTTAAATTATTTGTCTCCATTATTTATCTTTTTGTCCATAATTATCTATTTTTCATTATTCTTCTATATTTCTTTATATTTTGGTTGATGTTACTGTTCATTTAGCAATAATATGTACACCCCACGCTGACCCTCATATTTTACTACCCATCGGTCTTGTTGAAATAACTTCTCATTTAGGACATAGTTCACGCCCTTTTATTCGTTGCCTTATCGATCATGCAAGTAATAGATATGTAAGAACAGAAATAAATACAGTCGGGGATTACGTTAATTTACCATCCTATGACAACCGATCGATGCTATCTCATCGGTTAGCAGACGTACCAGGTTTTTAAATATAATCATTTCCTCCTTAGCTGTGGGAGCACCGCATATTAAATCTCGCTTCAGAGCACAAAAGATCAGTTTGTGATTAAAACTAAAATAGTTATCAGTTCTAGATTAGTTGGTTGTAATTGCATGAAACTAAGAAGTGTAAAAAGCTCAATTTTACATCTTAAATCAAAGATAAAGATTATAAACGGACCAATGCTACTGTCAGAAGTGAAGATAATTCCTTTTTTGTTTCAAATTACCAACTTTTGGCTTCGCATTTATAATTTTTCAATAGTTTACCTAGTCTATGGTATAAATTCTTGTAGAACTATTTCAGCTCAATCTGAAATTTGTAAATGTGTTTGTCATGCTTAACTTCAAACATTTACTTAACAGGAAAATTTGTGATTATGTGTCTCTTTTTCGTTTACATTGAAGCGGTTTGGAGATTACATTTCCGCTTCCTAATTCAACCGTTTCCGGTGTTGTCTGGATATAATCATGGCGTTATGCACTTAAGCACGTGTTTTCGTATTGATTGTGGATATTTCTTTTTATCGCGTAGCAAATCAACTCTCATCTCGATCAAATTACAGGCTTTAAAATGCATCATATGTGAAATACCATATATGGTATTGATTTTTGTAAACGGCAGATAACCTCAGATGTTTAACTCAAGAACTTTGATGTATCATTTTGTCAAACAAAATTTAATTTATAGGTCATATATTGTGTACGTTAGAGTATGTTTTTATAGACTGATTGTTTTCATCCCTGAGGGTGTGGATGGAGGTTAACGGCATTATAGAGGATAATAGTAAAAAAAACAAGAATAGAATAGAGAATGATGAGGTGCTAAAATGTAAAGAATAGTGAATGATAGACAAAAAGTAAAATCAAGAGAAAAATAGCATAGAATTTGAGAAAAAATATAGAAATGAGGATTTCCCTTATCCAGATTCTGGTTTACACGTCAGAAAAGATTCAAAAGAACACTAACACATCATAATTGTTCAACCTGTGTTATTTTTGTTTCAAAAGGATCTCATCATTACTATTAATTGTTAACTGATCTATAGCTTGCATCTCATTATCGGACAATGGTTCAAATAAGCATATTTTCGTTTAGTTGAAAAGAAAGAACTCATTCACCCTTTCTACAAAAGGGTTAAACATACATGTGTGTTTCTATTGGTGGAACATTGAATGCTTGCGTGTGCATGTCTTTGAACATGTTGTAATTCCATGTTATGGTTTATTCTTTTGTTTGGTCGTTTTTCGTAGGTTTGTTTTTGACTTCTGAGGCATCTGTCGCTTGTCTGCTGTCATGTTGAATGGTAATTCTCTCAGTAAAGTCGTGATTAGAAAATAAAATTCGTCTTCTAATATTTTTCTAAAGACAACAAAAAGACTATAAGGGGATGGCTGAAGCACTCCTCGGATTGCGGGAGTTTTTCGCTGCATTGAAGACCAATTGGTGGACTTCGGCTGTTGTTTTCTCTTTGGTCGGGTTGTTGTCTCTTTGACACAATCCCCATTTTCATTCTCAATTTTATAAAAATGCAATGTTACAAAACAAAACAAAAAATAAGTATCATACAAAAATGGTGAGAGGTTAAAATAGCCTCAAGTACCCAGTTCTTAATATTAACTATTGTTTTATAAAGGAAATACGACTATAATTAAATTTAACAACCATGAAACCTGATATAACTACACATAATATATAACTATGGACGGCCAAATGAGAATTCGTTTGCTATTAATATACCAAAGTCAAGTGTTTCAAGAAGTATACTGAAATTTAAAACAATTCTGACAACAGATATCTTCGAGCTTAAAATATAACAGCGGAATCAGTTTATTTTGTTCGTATTTAGGGAGATAGTCATCAAAATCTCTGGAACGTTTGTTTGTCGGCCATTCTCATTAAAATATTTCAAGCTTCTAATTTACCTTGATTATTTAACTTCTGTTTCATATGAATGCTTCTAATCATTGATAAAACTAATATCTTTGATAATCTTTTGACTATTACGAACGCATGACAAATTTTATTATTTATTCCCCTGAACTTAGACAGGGTCCGTGACTCGGTATGGTCTTTTCCCGTGACTTTTAGCTTTTCAGAGACATCGAGTAGAATATCTGCCAATATTGTCATGTATTTATAAGCAACACAACTCATCCAATCTTATTACAAATACATAAGCTTTTCCTAGAAGGATCTGTCAACATTTTGTCCTTCTATCTGTTCTTGTATTATACCGGTATTTCACTCAGCCAATGAGATTCCTGTCTTCAAATTGTCGAAGTCGGCCATCTTATTTACTAAATTGAAAGACTGGTATATATATTTGATATACTTTTGTTAAATTTCATTCAGTAAAAGACTTGTCACTCACTATTGCAAGCAAATAAGATGTCTAAGTGTGCGTGTGTGTGTGTGTGTTTGTTCGTGTGGTTTGGTTGATAGGTCTGTGACGTGTATATAATCTTTTAACGTATACCTAACAACCTCATTTCTTTCATTTACGGTGATAAAAACTACGACACAGCTGCTGAGATTTTATTCCAAATGAAAAGATTATTTTCCAGTCTATTCAAGATCTAAGTCTCTTCTCAGAAGGTGATCAGGTTTATTTTTTTACGAATCAAGGACGTTCAAGGTCATAGAACACGTGACAATGGCTGGAGTGGCGGTATTACAACATTCAGATCTCTACGAGATTCTCTCACAGACCTCACAGAGCTAGATAATTTGGAACCAGCATTTGAACTTGCATTATAAGGATATTTTTTTAAGCAATTTTCTTTAAAATGACTACTCTACATTTCTGTTTCATTACCGAGCTGTTTGATTATATTTCCCGGATCGATGTATGGTCAACATAAATCTGCTTATTTTATATTAAAATCTCTATCATAAACATAGTTTTGTTTGTGGCACGCAAAGTATTAATAATGACTTTAAATGTACAGGAAAAAAGCGTGAACATAACATTTTATAAATTACCCAAGAGTATATATATATCTACAGCGGAAGTCTATTAAATTTGCTACTTAAATCTGGCCTTTTACATCCGTAGTTTTTAAGTGTCATGTGTACAAGTTCAGTGATATTCATCTGAGGCCAAACAATATTTGTTTAGAGTTTCCTTGTTTAACCTTTTTATTTTGTATTCAGAAACGCCCATCTTCAAATTATTGTTTGGGAGTTAGTAGCACGGTTTAAACAAATCCTAACGACAGAAAGTTCACGCCATTGAAAATATTCCTTCCACCCTTTCGGATACATATTTTTTTTTTGTGCATGTGAATCGAAAGCTGCCACATCCTGTTCCATATCGAGGCTTTGATGTTCCATACCGAGGCTTAACATTTATATTTGTGTGTTCTGATAATAAGTACTACGAATGGTTTCCTGAACATTTTATTAAAATGAAGTTAGATTTGTTAAGTTGTGCTTAACGTTACTTTTCCATTTCTATCAGTCATCCCCACGCATTCACATGAATAATGAAAATAATCAGAAGATTTTTTTTTACCTTAAAATACTAGTATATCAAAACTTAGAGACGTCCTTGTCAAGTATATAATCATTCAATCTATTTTGTTTTTGTTTTTTTATATTTTTTTATTCTAAATTATAAACAGTAGCTATCAGTTTAATAATTACACATGATGCAGAAAGTTGAAGCCAAAACTAGTAATTTTTTCTCATTAAGGGGGAGAACCAAAATGTTAAGCCTCGGTATGGAACATCAAAGCCTCGATATGGAACAGGATGTGGCAGCTTTCGATTCACATCAAATTCTCGATATGGAACAGGAAGTGGCTGCTTTTGATTCACGTTAAAGCCTTGATATCGAAGGTCCGAACAAGATACATTTTGTTTTTGATTACGTTGAAGGCTGAATATGAAACAAGGTTACATGTATGGTTGCCCTCCCGAAACGTCCGAATCAGAAAACAGTCCCACTGTTGATGGTATTTTTTTTTTATCAAAACAAACATTATCTGCTCGTACGACATACGCATTAGATTGTGTCCCAATTAGTTGACTTTAGGGGTAAATTTTTGTCAGTTTTGATTTTTCACAAAGTAATTTTCTTCTTTTTTCTATTTTCTGTTTGCACTCAGCCACCGAAGTTGGAATGCGTCAACACGCTTGCTAGGTATGCAGGAAGAGGGGGGAATGGAAAATAGAGAATAACCGTGTGTTGAAATATCAAGAATAGAAAATAAAAGGCAAATCAATAAGGAAAGAGAAAAAGGAGTATAAAAATGTTTTATCTAAAAGATTATGAACTCCCATCCATAGTATACCCAGTGGTGGATCCAGAAATTTTCATAAGTAGGGGCCCACTGACTGACCTAAGAGGGGGCCCGCTCCAGTCACGCTTCAGTGATTCCCTATATAAGCAACCATTTTTTTTCCCAAAAAGGGGGGGGCGGGCCCCCTGGTCCCCCCTAAATCCGCCTCTGATACCCTCATGCTTTTATTCCCGTAACACACTCGATACTTCTATAAACAGTATCTTAGTACAGTTAAATTATATGTACATTACTATATTGAAATATTGCAGCATGAATGCTTCTATGTCGTAAAATTCAAGTAAGAGTACATAGACGCAATTAAACGAGGTATCCCAATCGCTAGAACGCCATTAAGCGAAGTATCCCAATCGCTAGAACAACATAAAATGAAGTATCCCCATCGCCAGATCGTTTCTGTTAAATTTAATGAGAAGCTAACATCCTTATATGACACGTATTAATACCTCATAGTTCTCTATAGTAAATCAATATATCATATTTCATTGTTTAATCAATAGTTTTCTCTGAAAATGACAATGAAATTTCATTATAGGGGATCTCCTCGAATGACCAATAAATTTAATTCTGGATTCTTGAGAACCAGTCGTCTTGAACTAAATTCGGAAATGGAACGGGTTGTAGCACGGACTTTCTGTTTCTTGTAAAGGACTGTCATGTAAATACAATATTTGTACTTTCAAAATGATATGATTTTGATATTGTAAAAGGAGGGGGGGTTATAGTAAATGCATAAATGGATGCGGGCGGATATTAATTTAGTAAAACATGATGCGAGATTGAAGAAGCCAAGACCATTGATACATATACCTTAAATATACTGATTTTTGGTCGCCTTGTCGAATTTAGAATATCTTAAGGGAGGGCGATACACGTGAACATGATTTAGAAACAGAATGAGCTTTGGAGAAAAACTTACCTGAACTTCCAAACAGATTTAATTTTTGCAATATAAAAATAAGAACCCTTATGTTCGCAAAGAGTAACACATGTTCAGCTCTAAGCAGAGTGTTCTCAACTTTACTTTTGGGAATGTTTAACTCGTTAAAATATTCCCAAAAAAATCAAGACTAGTATAATCAGTTTGTTTTATTTTCAAAACAATATATATGCTATTCTCTGGTCATAACTTACTTGTTTTGGTTTGTCCCTATTTATGTCAAAGCTATTTCTGGCTTTATAAGGTGACTATGTACTATTAATTTATAACCATAAACATGAGGTACATGCAATTTTTCACAGTCGTGACAGATTAATATAATAAGTAATTATGCTTTTAACCATCACGAAAAGTGAATGGAAGTGCATATACATACTAGTCTAGTATATGTACATACATGTAGATATATGTACATATATATACATTTTGCTTTGACATATGAACCATATTATATGTCTTCGCATTTTCAGTTCAATATGTTCCTTCTCTATATTTTAAAGTTTGTATTCACGTAGTGAAAACTGATGTGAAAACTTACAAATATGTCAATTTTAAATTTCAACTTAAAACAAATTCAATTTCCATAAATTCAGATAAAAGATGTAAATGAAAGCTGAAATCTCTAATTAAAATGGAAACGTTTTGATAAATACATCAAGAAAATGTTGAAATATCATAATTAATCTTCTTTGCACGCTTTATCATATATATGTATGTTAAATATCTTACAACTACAAATGTAAATTTTTTATGTACAAAAACAAGGAATAGCTAATTTCATGCAATTAACATCTATCAATTTTATGGCTTTTTCCAATCCCCTACTAGAACCAAAAACAGACGAGTAAATAAGATAATAAAAAATAAATACAATTGAAATACTATCAAAATTGTTTCCATACTTACGAATTTTTCAATAATTTCATAATATATCCCTAATATCGCCATCTGGTTATGTCGTCTGCCTGGTGAAATTTCCCGTCCACGTCACGCACTAAAGCGCAGCTGCGCACTGGAATGAAACATAATGACATCCTTTTATGGAAAAACTATTTTCATTCATAAAAGTAACTTAAAAGAGGAATTTTTAGGTCAGTACATTGTCTCATTCGGATAATTTAATCGACAATTACTATACAAAATCTAGTCAAAACCAGAGGACCCCGAAAGTCATTGTTGAATTGTCAATGTTTTTGCAGAAACTAGCAATTTAAGTCAGATCAATAGTTGTTTACCACAAAAGGAAAGATCTCGTTTGGAGAGAAATTGATACTTTCTCACAGATCTTGAAATGAATATCGGAAAACGACCAAATTGACTAATCTACCCAGCTGATGTCAAACAGATTATATCAAAAGTAAACAAAAGAATATAGTTGAGTTCAAACTTTAAAAAAAAATCTTTTCGGGAGACAAAAATTATTACAGCTACATTTTTATTGATGGTTATGTGCATATCGTCGAACAACAAATGTTACATACATGTTTATTGATTGATTTAGAGATCAACTATTTATTAATGTTCAGTGGCAAATATTAAAAGAATAATACAGAGTTACTGACATATAATCATACAGCGCTTGACTGATACTCATGCGCATTGTCGAGATTTTAACTTGCTAGCTTGCAAGGTAATAGATCACAGGAAGGCATACCACCCTACATGTTAACTTCGCGGATATACAGACTATACTAATCATCTTAGACTCTTATTTTATTTGACCCAGTTCCAATATAGAATCTAAAGACGATTTCCCGTACCCGATTCAAGATATTTTCACCACCAAAAGACCATTGAAGCCGTTTTGGATACCTTGTCAGATGTTTAAAGTCTTGTCTGTTAAATACATTCTTGGGCACCGGCGATAACAAAAAAATTTAGTTGACTTCGTTTTATTCAGTCTAAAGTTTTCTATGAAGTGAACTTCTTTGTCTTTTTATGGTTTTTCAGTCATTTGCATGTCGTTGCCATTTTTTGTTCAAAATTCGAGTTTTGAATGTTCCATTTGAATCTTTATGAAGCAATATTCACAGCTTCTTACATCACCCATAGATAACAGCATACTTCATAAATATCTACTGCAAGTTTATACTACATTGACAACAAGTGCAAAGTGGGTATCCCGCTTATGTCCATCTTCGCTAGCCAAGGGTTACGATCCACTCCCGTTCTCTTGAGAACGGAGTGGATCGTAGCCCTTGGCTAGCGAAGATGACGGGAGTGGATCGTAGCTCTTGGCTAGCGAAGATGGCTAGCTTATGTCAGTCGTTACTCATTTAGATCTTAAAATAACCTTAAACTTGAATTCTTCTTTACACTATCGTGTTTACAATGTTTTGAACAAGTCATGTACTTGACCTTTTGACATCTTACTTTTAACGTCTACTAAATAATCATTTTTTTTTTTATACTTAGCCTGGTTTTCGTTGAATAATCGGTTGATAAGGGCGGGGTCATTCGTCACAACTCGGCCGTCGATTCCGTACCTCCATCTAAAAATCAGTGGTTTGTTGCGGAATGACGGAATTACGGAAAGACGGAAAGACGGAATTACGGAATTACTGACAAGGGTAAAACTATACGGCACCGACAACTTCGTTGCGGGGCCATAAAAAAGTATGCCATATGCGTGTTTTATTTTAGCAATGCTTCTAATAACGATCATTTTTCTCTGTACTATTTAAGAGTTTTAACTACGTGGCATTGTCCTGGATTTATCCCAAGTATTCTTGGAAACCTGAATATATCACGTGACAGAACAAACAATCGATTTATGAGAACATTATATTTAATTTTCAGCAGAATCAATGAACTTCATCTTAGCATTAGGAATTATTTCATCTCTATTACTTCTGTATTGGATGTAATAAATCCCAGTGGAGCCTCTTAATGTCAACAGCACAGGAACGCAAATGTAGTCCCTTGAGTTGCCTCTTTATACAAAACAATTACGGAAGCACCGAGGAGACTCGTTTTGGAACGACAAATCTTTGTTTGTATAATTAACTTTACCAATTAAGGGTATACTCTTAGGAAGATTGGTAATTGATGTAATTAATGGGGACAAGTTAAATTCTGCAGACGTCAGCAAAAATATATCAATTTTTGACTCCTGCTAGATAAGTATCGCGAAATACTTTTATCAGGACGAGCAGTAAATTTGATAAGTAAAAGAAAATTGAAATTACCATTGTCACCATTAACCGTCAACCTCATACAGTCCATGCACTGGAAAGTAATCCTCAAACGTTGATGAACTTCCGGAACTAAAGGAGAAAAGTTAAAGAATTATATACTCGTATTATTCATAAGAAAAATGTGAATATGACGTATTGCGTCCAATGGCATGTTTATCAATTTTGGGAAAATAACATTTTGATGAGATATGAATATATGGATCTTGCTTTGTACAGGCCGACAAGCTGGCATTGGACCCTATCCGGACAAATTACTCGGACTCTGTGTGTTCAGTTTTTTCCCGCTCTCGAGACAAGCACACTATCAAAAAGTTAAACTTTGGACCGTAACCCTTAGCTAGCATAGATAACTATCAAATAATCGAAGAGATTTTCAGTTTCCTGCTAAGAGGGGCGTAAAAAAATGGGGGTATCTGCACGGAAGAACGCGAAATAAAATTGCAATTTCATGATGAACGAACAATTAAAAATGTCTTTCACGTTGATCTTTTTACCGATTTCACGAAACACGGTGAATAACGAACCTTTTTCACGGCTGCACGTGAAATAAAAATGGCAAAACACGTTGCACGAAAATAACCCTTTACCACCCTCTGGTAAAGGTCGGCGGTTTTCCCCCAGGGACTCCGGTTTCCTCCTTTAATAAAATTAGATATCTACGAAATATCACAATGGTGTTGAAAGAGTTGTTAAGTACCAATCAATCAATCAATCAATTTAAAGGTACCGTACTATTGATCTTAAAAAACTGCACTACCAAAAGTTACTTGATGAAAAATCCTGACATAAGTTTGTTGCAAATTATCAGTTATATTTTGAACACAAGAATACTACTCAAAGACGAAGAACAAAATTCGCACATAAGTTTGTTGCAAATTATCATTATATTTTGAACACAAGTAAACTACTCAAAGACGAAGAACAAAATTCGCACATTTTCGAAAGCGTACACCAAACCGTTGTGACTGGTTTTAAGAATTGAATGCTTCTTTTTGTAAATTTATTGGGGTGTAAAAGCGTTGACCAAAGTACATTTTGTATGAAGCGCGGAAGCGCTTCATTCTAAAAATGTACGCACGGTCAATGCTTTTACAACCCTATAAAGTTACAAAAAGAAGCATTCAATACTTATAATTACATTTTTTAGCTATGATCATGAAAACACGAATTTTATATATTTTATTATTTAATTCACCTGTGCACTTTATTGTTGGAGCACGTGTTATCATGAGTGAAAAGTTGTATTGAGCAATGCAACTGCTTACGGAATAACACGTGATGTGCAGTTAGCCAATCAGAATAAAATATTATAATGAAACATACATCTAATGTAATTATTAAATAATGAAAATTCAACCAATGTCGTCACGTTATTTTCATTTTTATAACGAACGATGAAATTACCCATAGTCCTTTAGATTCTGAAAAGGTTAATGAGTTTTTCTTTGATATATTACTTTTGCCTCATTACTTTACGGAGTTTACGAGATTATTTTTTCCAACCAATTTCTGTCTTCGTCTCATGTGACCAAACGTCAATAAGCTAACTTTCAAAAGATATCATATACGAGGGTCTTGATGACAGAATAGAGAATAATGAATCAATGCTAAAAAACAAAATAGGGAAACAAATTGAGAATAGAGAATCATTTGGACCAATGCTTAAAAACAATTGGGAAACAAATTGAGAATAGATAAAATTGAGAATGGAAATGGGGAATGTGTCAAAGAGACAACAACCCGCCCAAATAAAAAACAACAGCAGAGGGTCACCAACAGGTCTTCAATGTAGCGAGAAATTTCCGCACCCGGAGGCGTCCTTCAGCTGGCCCCTAAACAAATATATACTAGTCCAGTGATAATGAACGCCATACTAATTTCCAAATTGTACACAAGAAACTAAAATTAAAATAATACAAGACTAACAAAGTCCAGAGGCTCCTGACTTGGGACAGGCGCAAAAATGCGGCGGGGTTAAACATGTTTGTGAGATCTCAACCCTCCCCCATACCTCTAACCAATGTAGTAAAGTAAACGCATAACAATACGCACATTAAAATTCAGTTCAAGAGAAATCCGAGTCTGATGTCAGAAGATGTAACCAAAGAAAATAAACAAAATGACAATAATACATAAATAACAACAGACTACTAGCAGTTAACTGACATGCCAGCTCCAGACTTCAACTAAACTGACTGAAAGATTATGATTTCATCATATGAACATCAGGCACAATCCTTCCCGTTAGGGGTTTAGTATCATACCATCATAACATATATGAGAAGAACATAACCCGTGTCATGCCAACAACTGTTTTTAGAATAAATGTGTTTAGTTCCGATGCAAAGACCTTATCAGTGACTCAATATTAACGCCAAAATATGCAATCTTTAATGACTTGACAACAGTATCGTAATTATATCCCTTCTTAATAAGTCTATTCAAAGGTTTTGTAAGTTTCTGAGGTGAATACTGACACCTTTGTGCTTTATAAAGAATATTACCATAAAAAATTGGATGTGAAATACCTGAACGTATTAGAAGTCTGCATGTTGAGCTATATTTACGAATGATGTCTTTATACCGATGATAAAATTTAGTAAATGTTTTGACTAGTTTGTGATATCGAAAACCCTGGTGTAATAATTTTTCAGTAATACATAAATTTCTCTCGTTAAAATCTAAAACATTGTTACATACACGAGCGAATCGTACAAGTTGAGATATATAAACACCGTAAGATGGTGACAAGGGAACGTCACCATCTAAAAACGGATAATTAACGATAGGAAATGAAAAATCATTCCTTTTATCATAAATTTTAGTATTCAGCTTTCCATTAGTGATATAGATATCAAGATCGAGAAAAGGGCAGTGGTCATTGTTAGTATTAGCTTTATTTAAAGTAAGTTCAACAGGATAAATTTCATTAATATACATACTGAAGTCGTCATTATTGAGAGCCAAAATATCATCCAAATATCTAAAAGTATTATTAAATTTGTTTATCAGATGTTGTTTCGATGGGTCTTTGCTTATTTTTGTCATAAATTGTAACTCCTAAAAATACAAAAACAGGTCCGCAATAAGTGGTGCACAGTTAGTCCCCATTGGAATTCCGATAATCTGACGATATACGGAATCCCCAAAGCGAACAAAAATGTTATCTAGTAAAAATTCAAGGGCATATATAGTATCAAAGCATGTCCAATTAACATAGTTTTTTTGTTTATTGCTACTAAAAAATGACCTAAAAGAGTTTGAACATATATATTCACATTCTGATTTTTTGAATGCCCATTTAATTAGGTGTGTGAATTTTTTCTTAATGAGAATGTGAGGCAATGTGGTATACAGGGTAGAAAAATCAAAACTCTGAACAGATTCAAAATCACCAATATAAGCATGCAATTTATCAAGTACTTCCAACGAGTTCTTGACACTCCAAAAGTAATTTATTCCACTATTTTCGAAGGCCTTATTTGAACAATTTATTATCAGGTTTTTAATTGTACCAAGTGTGCTGGTAAGAAGAATAAACAATTTAGTAGTTGAACAATGGCTTGAAGACGAAATAAATCTATATTTGTAAGGGGTTTTGTGTAGCTTCGGAAGCCAATACATAGTTGGGACTTTCATTGTATTTGGCTATGCTTGTAAAGCGGTGCCTAAAAGTTTATGTTTGTTACAGATTTCGTTTTCTGAAAATGGAGTAAGTTGGAATGTTGGTGAATTGGTGATTTCCTTTTTCAGAACCTCAATGTAAAATTTACGTCAAACAATAATAATATTATTAGCAGCTTTATCTGCCGGGACAAAAACAAATTCCTTGGCTAGTTCTTTTAGTTTATGTTTGATACGAGAAATAGGTTTATTGTTGTTATTGTTTATAGTAAAATGTTCTTTAAAATGTTGAATACGTATATCAACTATCTTCATTACTGAATTAAAAAAAGAGTCCAAAGATTTTTTGTCAGCTTTTTCCCGTTTTATCCATTTCATACAGTAAGTATGGAGTGAGTCGTGGATGATATTACGACACTCATTCCAATTAATAATTGACGGGGGACGATATTTAGGTCCTTTACTGAGGAATGATTTTAACTCTCGGTCTTGAACGATGTTAAGATCTCCTGTTATAACATGGGAAATGGGTCCATAAATATATTCGGAATTACTGCAATTACATGAAGTAGGTGTATTTTCACTGATATTAACATCTTTACACAATTGACTATAGTTAAACACAAATTTCCGGGTAGATTTCTTGTAAATATAACAAATAAGAGGTAGCTCAGTATTGTCAAAATATCCAGGAATTTGTTCTTTAACAGAATGGTCGTTAAATATACCGGCAATATTTACAAAATCAAAGCCTTTATTGACATACTTAATTTTAATAAAATGTTTTTTATGATCTTCAGGGCGATCAATTTTGGGAAATAATTTAGAATAACAATATGCCATAATAATTTGAACAATTTCATACTTAGGACTGCTATATGAAATTGTGTTGCAATCCTCCAAAATTTTATTTAACTTATTAACCGGTAACGAACAGAGTTTTGTTAACAGATAATGTCTGCCGTTGTTTTTTGAAATAGAAATTAGGTCCGAAATATTGGTATGATTGGCCCGAAATTTTCTTTGATTGCGATTTGTTCTACGACCGTGAGAACGTTTTTTACGAACAGTTTTAGAAACTATATCCAAAATGTTAACGGAATTGGTTCTAGATATATTACCAATTGATGGTTCTAGATATATTACCAAAAGAGAATGATGAACCAATGTTACAAAAACAATTGGGAAACAAATTGAGAATAGAGAATGATGAACCAACGCTACAAAAACAATTGGGAAACATTAAAGAATTGAGGGTCCTTTGAATAACAAAATTGAACATATGCATGTCTTCAATTATAAACAAATGTCCGTATCATATGTCACGCTTTCAAATTTCCAAAATTCAACAGAAGTTTGGAAAAAAATTAACTGACACTAGCAAAGCTAAAAAAAACAAATTGGGAAACAAATTGAGAATAGAGAATAATGAACCAATGCTACATAACATAGGGAAGTGAAAAAAAAATCCTTTTAAATGAAGAATAAAGAACTGTGGAACCCTCGTATAACCAAAGCATACATATGTATGTATTCAATGTTAAATCTATGTCCGTATCATATATAAAGCTTATAGTTCCCCAAAATTAAACAGAAGTTTGAAAAAATCAACAGGGTCTAGAGAAGAATCTATCAACACCAAACTATATGTCCCAATTCAAATGCATTAATCGTCCACAAAAAAAGGGGGGTTCCAACCCCCGGAACCCCCCCCTCCCTGGATCCGCCACTGCTCACATATATGTTGTCCCGGCTTCTTGCTTTATGCGCCTGTTCCAAGTAGTCAGTGATTCAGTGGTTGTCGTTGGTAGGTGCCTGTCAATTTTGTTTGTGTGTATTGTATTGTCATACAAGCGGTTGTTTTTCTCGTATCAGTTGTTTCATATTTTGCTTTTTATAGCTGACTATACGTTATAGGTTTTGCCAACTGTTGTGACAGTGTTAAACTAGTTGATCAGGGGCGGATCCAGCCATTTCATAAGGGGGGTCCCAACCCAGAGTAAAGTGGGGGTTCCAACTATATGCTCCCATTCAAATGCATTGATCGTCCAACCCCCCTCACCCCCTCACCCCCCCCCCCCCCCACCCCTGGATCCGCCAATTTTGATGGTAAAACAATTGAAAGTAAGACGTGCACACAAAGACTATATTTTCATTAGTTTTGTCAATTCTAGTTTGCAGCTATTCCGTATTTTTTTTATTTGGCAAGTGATTATTTATTGTTGGCTTTATAAATTTTTCCCCAATAATTTTCTATTCTTAATATTTAGATTACAATTGTTCTTTATTCTTTTATCCCATAATGCATTATTCTCTAGGATGCCTCTCTTCTTTTCCATTTTACAAGCATACCCTATTAATTGTTCAATGATAAATCGAAGGACGTGTTATTGGTGCAGTGTATTAGTTTTTCGGAACTGTTACAAACTGTCGATAACAACTGTAGACATCCGAAAGGTTTCTAACACCATCTATAACTATTTGTTTGAAATGAAAGCCAGTACTGCACTAGGGACAATGGAAACGTCCATAATTTTGATAAACTGTTTCAATCATTAGAAAGAGACGAGACAAAATGGCGACACGAGACCTACAGAGGTTTGGTATCGAATGATCAAAGTTTCATTGTATATTACGCAATATCGTATCATCATTCCAACAGAAAAAATATCTACAAGTCATTATGAATATATTGATGAATTTGTCCATTTTTGATAACCTGGATGGAGTTTGCAGAATAGAGGATAATAGACGAAAATTCCAGAATAAAGGGCATACAAGTAAAGTCTAGAGAAACACAGGCAAAACTAATTAAGAATAGAGAATAATTTGATGCTTAATAATATAATAAAAGGGCATAATGGGCAAACATTTTTTTAAAATAGAGAAAAACGGTATAAAAGATCTTTGTCTCATTGAAGTCCATATTGTGACCTATGATTGTTGAAATCCATTTCATTTGGACTCTGTTGAGTGGGCGTATAAGTTTCTACTGATGACGCGGGGTTTCGCATGCTAAAGAATTACAAGGGACGCTCGAATCAAAAAAGTTATTGCGAACCCTATCATAGTTTTCCATAGATTCACCTGCAAGTTACCTGTCCATTTAAACTTTTGTAAGTTCTATTGTCCCATTGAACAAATACAACAGGTATTGTTCTCTGCATAGTTTATTTGATGGGACCTTTAAATTTCTTCCAACAGAAATCTATCACTCATTGATTAATTTACCTGAGTAAAAAAAAATTCTTCCAAATAAATGAAAATACACTTGTAATTGTTCAATATACCCTGGTTGTTGTTTTTTATTCTTCATTCAAAACTGAGGGTTTGTTATGTTTTCATGAAAGGATGTCAATAGTGTATTTATTAGGACAGAAATCAATATAATAGATGCCCAAGGTGTATGAATGTGTGTTTTTTGTTTGTTTTTCAAATTCTGTAAACCAACTTATTTTCACAAATTCATCTCAACTTATTCCTTTTATGTTGATTTCTCAGCTATGTATCTGAATAGATTAATAATTTTCTTGCTGTTTTTATGTAAGGGAAGACCAAAAAGTAACATTTGTACAATGATTTATTTTGTAAAATCACTGTTATTTTACTTTTGACCATACAAGAGCTGCAATATGTGATGCAGTTATAGATGGAATAACGCTTGAAAAATCTGAGAACATTTTTAAACACTGTGGATATATTCATTAAAATTATCTCCCCTGGTTATTGTTGAGTCTGACTGTTCATTTATTATGTAGTTCTTTTGATTCATACAAGGTGCAAATTTTGCATTGGATACATTATTTACACATTACATCAATTTAGATAAAAAAATATTTTAAGAATTACATGATTAATTTGATTAAAAAAACGCTTTAATTTTGCATCTTGAATAATTTTGAAATCTTGAAAATGACTTTGAAATTTATTTTGCAAACTAACTTAACTAAATAATAGCAATGCACACACTTGGCTGAGATTCATTTTACTATCATAAATTCTGAAGTATGAACAAACGAATCCCCGCTTAGACAAGCTTTTAATTTTTGAATCAGTGTTTATATTGAAACTATTAAACATGTATTATTGATATTGAATAAATAAAATGCCACATGCAGTTTTGCAGGAGTTCTTATTTATTATTTGTACATGTATTTTTATCATTGACAGTTCAATTTTTTGTTCAGGTAAATTAATCAATGAGTGATAGATTTCTGTTGGAAGATATTTAAAGGTCCCATCAAATAAACTATACAGAGAAAAATACCTGTTGTATTTGTTCAATGGGACAATAGAACTTACAAAAGTTTAAATGGACAGGTAACTTGCAGGTGAATCTATGGAAAACTATGATAGGGTTCGCAATAAAAGGCAAAATAAAGTTAAAGTGCACTGAGGACATTGGCGCATACTAGATATTCAGTACTAATTTGTCGGAACATTTCTTTGGAAGAAGGTTATTGCTATGTTTTGGGGATACAGAATATAAAAGATTTTTTTCCGCGTTATGCTTCATATATTAAGATGATTATTAGATATATATAAAAAAAATGTTATGTTTATGGGATAATTGACGCATACTAGACAATACTATAAGTGGAAGAATTGCCGATCTATACTTAATTTTTGTCCGGGATCTTTTACAGGGTTCGGTCACGTTAAATCAACTTACAAAACCATTTCGTGTATTGGTCTTAATATCTCTATTTGACAACTCCGTCTATCCAATGAATTATCAGACACATTTATCCAATCATGGTTATTTCCTTTTTGCATTCAATCGTAGTGCAGTAAGCATTATTAAAAATACACCGCGTTCCAAAGTAACGTCGAAAATTCTGCAAACAATTTAGGATCCATTTCGTGTATTGGTCTTAATATCTCTGTTTGGTAACTATGTCTATCATCATGTATCCAATCATTTTAATTTCCTATTTGCATTCAGTCCTTGTATAGTAAGCATTATTAAAAATACACCGCGTTCGAAAATAACACAGAAAATTCTGCATACGATTTAGGATCATGATTTAGAATAACAACTTTCATGTATTCTTGTGACGAAATTTTTAATTAAAAAATATGTTTATTCATGATCTTGATATCAATTATCTTAATTGTATAATATTTATTGTTGGTCTTCATCTGAAATGCACAATGCACATCTGTATGCACCCTAAACATTGGCGGATCCAGGGGGGGTCCGGGGGTTGGAACCCCCCTTTTTTTTGGCCGATCAATGCATTTGAATGGGAGCATAAAGTTGGAACCCCCCCCCCCCCTTTTACTCTGGGTTGGGAACCCCCCTTTTTCAAATGGCTGGATCCGCCCCTGCTAAATATATTAATTCTAATTGAACAATATAAAAATCAAGGCATGCTGCATTGCATAATGGTAGTTGCCTAGGGTTAGATCCACGATCGAGTCAAAGAAAAAAAATAATATTGGTTTTACTGTACAGTACCAGACAATTAGCGTAATAGCAAAAACTGGTCGGCCGGTAAGGTGAAGTATTATCCCGAGTACTGCCACATTGTGAGCAAGTACGTTTAAAATACGGGTTTATATTCATATCTCATAATCATGTTCTTGTTTTAATATGCATGTGCTATTTGCCACATGACGTTTAACACAAATCCATCATATACAATTCTAAAAGTACAGTGAAGCACCTGAAAAAGTGGTGTGTATAATCTTCTTTTTCGTTATGGCAAATCGTGTTTCTCTTGTTGTATCTTTTCTGTTTGCTTTTTGTTAAGTTCAATGACTTATTTTTTTGAAATGATGAACTGCAAAGTATAAAAATATTTAATGTTATTTCTTTTATGCTCCTTTCCTTATTTTACCTTAAAACTAATTTTAGTATATGCAGATTTGTGTATTATGTAATTTTTGCCCGGATATAAACCTACTATAACACTCAATACATAACAACTTTTGTGTTCCCATGGTAATAGCTACCATGTTGAACTTCAGAGTTGAAATAAATCAGCAAATTCTGGTATTCTTTTCTTATCACAACTTTGATCAGTTTCTAGGGGGACAAGATGTGCTATCATAAAAATAAAAACGTGATGAAATATTTAAATTTTCATGTTAAAAGTCGTGTTTGTTTCCCAAGCAAGACGATCGTGTATGACAAAAGGGATAGCCATAATTATCATTGCAAAGATTTATTCGATATATCGACCCAGATTTAATCGTTATATTGACCCAGATGAGTCACTTCAAGTTTCATGTATCCCCTTAAAATGGTGTGATATTTACCCAGTTCACATATTTCTCAGACGTTAATGGAAATGGGAGAATAAGTGATACTCGAATGTCATTATAGCCCTTCTGTTGTAAATCTCAATTTTTCTTTTACCCATTCTCAAACATGGCCGACTAATCGAATCTGACATGATGACACTACGTTTGTTTTAAAGTAGAATCATTATGAAGAATTATCGAATAATTGTATTTGTAAATTAGCAAACCCTCCAAATAAATGATTATAACCACACGGGGACCGTGTAAGTGGCATGTTATATAATGATTGTTTCATCTACGAATAAGGCGTGAAACCGTGGAATATCTGTATTTAAAGTGTCAAGCTTTTGATGATTCTGTAAACTCTGGGGTATTTTTATGACATATATCGGTCTCTTCTCGTACATTTACTCATTAAGAATGAAAACGCCCAGAACGGTTGTATTTAAATTGGGTTTTGTGCAACGTGGCGGTGCTAATAAGCAATGATTTCGTAATTAAAGACATCTAAGTTCTGCAATTAAAAGGCCCATGGTAAATGTGCATCGTTCAAACATCGTTGTGAAATCATTCTACAATATATCCCGTTTTTATCCCATTTATTTCACTTTTTTCTGGAATTACAAGGATGAGGGACGTCATTCACACTTTTATTCTTACTCTATTCCCATGATACAAACATTTAGATGAATATTAGAATTTGTGTTAAACCGCTTACAACATAGAGAAATGTTAGAGAAGTGGTGTAGAGCCTCGTGCATGCATGGCTTTCTTCTTAGTGAGAAACTTCATTCAAACTTTTATTCTTACTATATTCCCATGATACAAACATTTTAGGAGAATATTCAGTGGTGTAGCCAGGGTTAAAAGGAATTGGATGCCAAAGTATCGTCGAGCGTAGAGAATTTGTGTTAAACCGCTTACAACATAGAGAAATGTTACAGAAATGTTGTAGAGTCTAGCGCATGCATGGCTTTTTTGATGGGACTCGATCGTCAACTTAGTCCAAATAACGTCAATTTAAGCAACTATAGGTCACCTTACAGTTTTCAAAAATGTCATCAGGGCAATTTAAAGGTGACCGTTTACGATGCGTTTTGCTCATTTTTCGGATATGTTATGTCAAACAAGTGTTGTATGTGAACTATAGCATAGTAAGTTAAGACAGCGAGATTTTGGAACAGAGTGTGCAATTTTAGCAGCCGAATTCAATTGATTAATATGTTATGGGAGTATTCGATCTTGTAAAAGAAGATCGCCCAGCAGGTTGATAAAAATGGGTGTCAAAGCAGACCTCGACAGAGAGCAAATTCAAATTTTGATATAACATGGATGGATACAGTTTAATGGGCGCCAATTTCGTAAAAACAGATCGCCCAGCAGAGCCGGTTATATAATATTATGAAAACTTGTTTTGTAAAAGAAATTATTTCCTCAAAAGACAAAAGTTTGAGCGTTTTTTGAAAATAATGTAGATGATACTAGACCATTCATGAAATGCGATGTCATCATTATGGAACTATTTCAAAAGTTTTGAAGATGATCCAAATAATTTTAAAGAATACTGGTTCAATGCTTTAAATATCTTATCAATTAAGTATATGAACTTTGGTAATTGCTTTTCTGAATTCGTCAATTGACCAGTTCAATTTGAAATCCATTTGAATCAAGGTAAATTTATAAAGATGACCTGCCGTTGAAAACATACCCGATGAATGATTTTTCCAATGGTTTATGTTAGCTGAAATATATCTATACTATTAAACGAGACGACCAAACAAACGAACACACGGATGCACAGACTAGAAAACATAAATTGTAAATGCCCATAATTGGGGCATAAAAAATTATTGTTAAAAGGGAAAATAGTGATTTGGCAAAAATGAAAGTAAGGTAGAGATTAGAGGAAAGCAGGACCTTTTTCGGGGCATCGGGATCAGTTGTTTTTAAGCTCGGGATTTGGGTATTGATCCTTACGGGATCCGGGAATATATTTTTCGATTTCGGGATATGAATTTCTTTAAATTCTGCATCTCGGGATTTCATGGTTTAAAGCCCGGGATTTCGGGATCAGGAGCCCTCCGACATTAGTCATTTATACATGATTCAAATCCTACCATTGGCATGTTAATAAGGCTCTCAAAAAAGCACTGATGAATTGTCATAGAAGCATATTTTTTAGACTAATAATGGTCTATATATAAGCAGTTATATTTATTTCATGTTTGGAACGGTGCAAATTTTTAATTTGATTTGACTTTTACCAAAAGAAACAGTGTAGCAAAGAACAATTGTGGTCTTAGGCCAGAAACACGAATATAATTGAATTTAACAGAAAGGAAACAAATATCGGACTTTGGAAAAAAGGAGAGGGCTTTTCATACCTTTTGTGTAATTCTCCATACACAATATCTTTTACCAAAAATCATCATCTTACAACAGTTCACAAGCTGTATATGCCTGCGATTTCGCGGGTGTGTTCTTGTGTTTTTGTAATAGGCCTAGGTAACTATAGCTAAGATGATATACTAGTGCATCATGTTCAATGATATTCATGTAATAACAGTAGCCCATCCAGAATTATTCAAAATGTTACAACTTACATGAACATCAGTGTACAGGTTAAACTTAATAATATACATTTTCCGTTTTTACAAGAAAATAATGTTGTTTCGTCTTAGATTTTATGCTTAAAAAATTCCCAATTAGAATAAAAATTCCCAATTTGATGTTTAAGGGACCCATTTGAAAACACCTGGAATCATCCCTGAGCTTTCTTCTATGTAAGAAACGTCATTCAAACCTTTATTCTTACTCTATATTCCCATGACACAATCATGTTAGGAGAATATTAGAATTTGTGTTAAACCGCTTACAACATAAAGAAATGTTAGAGAAAAAAATCGACCAATAATACCGGTCTATTGGGAATTAATAATGGTAAAACAAAATTTATCAGCAGACGACTTCTGTATATCTCACATCTTCCCCAATATTGGACAATTTTATAATTACAATAGGTTTGTTGCCATGGTAACGGTTGATTTTAGCATTTTCTTTTGTTTTCTAGCTATAGTAGGGTAAACGATTGATTTTGTGTCAACGTCAGAGCACCAGTCGTTGTTTTACACCGAAACTACTTTAATAATTCAACATCTTTAATCTTTCCTATGTTGCCGACTGTTAATTTTCTTCTAGATCACCGATACAGACTTTAAAAGTACGTCAAGGTCGGAAGAAAGAACTTTGTTTTAGGTCGCGCTTTTGATCTGTTAAAAATTATAGGACCATATCAGAGACTCCGCTAAAAAAAATTAAAAAAAACCAAAAGCGTGATTTATAGTTACGATTGTGACTGCATTGCAATACTTTAGTATTAGTATATGGGAAGACAAATAACTAAATCTGATTATGTAGCATTTTTCAATTTCAAGCAGTAAATGCTCTCCCTTTTGTCTCAAGTTAAAAAAAAAAGTACAACGCTAGCAATTTCATGTCAGTAACACCTTATTATGGATAATCCCATTTAACTGAGAGAGAAAGAAAATGCATACCTTCAATTGCATTCTAGCGACACACGGTAATATGGTTTCTCGAGAGTGTTTGTGGTTTTTTTTAAGTTTGGTGTTCTCGTGTAATGTGGTGACAGTTTTCACAGACAAACTTACTAGCGTATTCTTACAGCACTACTCATTTGTGAAAAGTGCAGAGGTCATCATGTCCGGCTTTTTATCCTCGCTGTAAAAACTCACACGGGCGTTTTGATCCCCCAGTTTTTGGTGGTGTTCCAGTGGCGGATCCAAGGGGGAGGGGGTGCCGGGAGTTTTAACCCCCTTTTTAAGGCCGATTAATGCATTTGAATGGGAACATATAGTTGGACCCCTTTATACTGGGTTGGGAACCCCACTTTTAAATGGCTGGATCCGCTTCCGGGTTCTTGTTGCTTAGTCTGTAGTTTTCTACGTTGTATTTTGTGTACTATTGTTTGTCTGTTGTTTTTTTTTTCCATTTAAGCCATTGCGTTGTCAGTTTAGTTTTGTCTTATGAATCGAATGTCCCTTTCGTATCTTTTGCTTCTCTTAGATCCACACAAAACATGAAGTAGATAAGTATTTTAGGTATATAAAACAAGTTAAACTGTGAGCTACTGCTCACTGATGATACCCCCGCCGCAAGTGGATAATTTTAATAGTGTAAAAATATGCAAGTGTTCGATAAACAGGAAGTTGTTGAGTGATGAATCTGAAAACGCATCACACGGTATAGCTGACTTGTATAAATCCTGAAACCAAATTTCAGAAATCCTTGTATTGTAGTTACTGAGAAAAATGTGACGGAAATTTTCAACTTGGTTATCATGTGTAAAATAGTACAAGTGTTCGGTAAACAGGAAGTTGTTGAGTGATGAATCTGAAAACGCATCACACGGTATAGCATACTTATATAAACCTTGAAACAAAATTTCAGAAATCCTTGTATTGTAGTTCCTGAGAAAAATGTGACGGAAATTTTCAACTTGGTTATCATGTGTAAAATAATACAAGTGTTCGGTAAACAGGAAGTTGTCGAGTGATGAATCTGAAAACGCATCACACGGTATAGCTGACTTGTATAAATCCTGAAACCAAATTTCAGAAATCCTTGTATTGTAGTTCCTGAGAAAAATGTGACGGAAATTTTCAACTTGGTTATCATGTGTAAAATAGTACATTGTAAGTGTTCGGTAAACAGGAAGTTGTTGAGTGATGAATCTGAAAACGCATCACACGGTATAGCTGACTTATATAAACCTTGAAACAAAATTTCAGAAATCCTTGTATTGTAGTTCCTGAGAAAAATGTGACGAAAATTTTCAACTTGGTTATCATGTGTAAAATAATACAAGTGTTCGGTAAACAGGAAGTTGTCGAGTGATGAATCTGAAAAGGCATCAAACGGTGTAGCAGACTTATGTAAACTCTGAAACCAAATTTCAGAAATCCTTATATTGTAGTTCCTGAGAAAAATGCGACGAAAAATATTCATGGGACGGACGGACTGACGGAAGGACAGACAGAGGTAAAACAGTATACCCCCCCCCCTTTTTTTCAAAGCGGGGGTATAAAAAGAAGCACGTTGCGTTTGTGTAAAATATATTTAATAAGAAAATATGTTTAAATCTTTAAAGTCTCATATTATGACACATATATACACATATATAACTACATTATAACAATAGATTACACAGATCTGTGTGATTAACATGTTTGATATACATTTTACATATAGTTTAAATCGAGCATGAAAAATAATCCTGTGATAATATAAAAAAAATCAATAATTATTCCATGATGACAAAATAAACCTTAGCAGTTTTAATGACCTCCATTCAAAACAATACATTATCATTTTCACACTCGATTCTCATCCCCCCCCCTTTTGTGGTTGAAATTTGGTTGTTTATATAGGGATTCACTGAAGGCAGAAAATTTCTTGATCCGCCACTCGATTCTTTTACACATGTCTTTTAAGAGATTAATAATAATATCTTTACATTGTGTCCAAGGTCACATTTCGTCTAAAAACTTTAACTAAGAGGTAACTGAATTTAATTCTGAGCTTGACCTACGTCTTACTGTCGCAAATTGAGTTTACGTCCATCGATCTGGGCTATTTAAAAAAAAAATTCTTTAAACCGTCATTGACACCTCAATTGTGGTTACTGACTGCTAAGCTTAGTTTTAACAGATCGACGTTCTTGGCAGTAATCATAATATGGCAAGCAGTTTTACTATGTATTCTTACTTCATTATAACTTATAAACTTTATGAGATATCTCATATAGTTTTGAAGATGTCTTATCTAGATTAGAAGGTACCTCATATAATTTATAAGATATCTGATAAAATGTTCTTTGTAATATATTTTTACTTATTACTTATTAAAACTAGTCAAGATTATATAAGATATCTTATAGATAATATGAGATATCTTGTATATTAATTGAGATATGTTATATATCAAATGAGATATCTTATATATTACATGAAATTTCGTATATATTATATGAGATATCGTGTATATAATATGAGATATCTGATATATTCTATGACATATGAGATATATTATGTTATATGAGATATCTGATATATTCTATGACATATGAGATATATTATGTTATATGAGATATCTGATATACTATCTTATATGTTATAGCAGATATCTTACATATCATATGAGATACTTTATGACATATTTTGAAGTTAAATTAAATAGTAAAACGGCTTGCCATATTGTGTACGTGGTAGGTAACATAGGGCTGAATAGTCAACAACATTACATTTCTAGTTTTAAAATTAAATATAGGAGAGTTTATATAATTTAATATCGCATATATATATTTAAGGAATGACTGTAATATTTTTTCTGTCTATGAAGAAATAACATAAAAAAATTGGTGCACACTGAATAACGCGCGTAGCGGTTTATTTAATCGTGTGCACCACATTTTTTATGTTATTTCGAATAGACAGAAAGATGTTACAGTCATTTCTTAATAATTTTATTTTGGATGTAACGCGTCTTCTGATTGGCTGACGTTATTTTGTTATGAGCAGACAAAATTTAGTCATGTGACCGTGACGTCATCAACGTTTTTTTCATGGTTTTCTACGGTTTAAAATGGAATTTAGAATTAAATTATAAGAAATTACTGTAATATTTTTTCTGTCTATTATATAAACTTGATGACGTCAAGGTCACATGACTACATTATGTCTATGGGTTCATAACAAAATAACGTCAGCCAATCAGAAGACGCGTTACATCCAAAATAAAATTATTTAATGATAATGAACTGATTCGCTGTAAATGACTTTTGGCGTAAATGTGTGGAAATAAAACTTATAGGATGTTCGCTCCTCTCGTTTTAGTAATTTTTCTGGATATTCGGAATCCTCTGGTTTTATCCATGGAGTCCCATTAGATAGTTTGCCTGCTATGCACTAATTTTGTTTTCATAGTTTATAAAAAGTCATACTTAAATATCTTAAAAATTATTGTTATGTTTCCATAGTTTTTGAAAGAAAAAAAGGTGTGAATGTTTAAATGTATGAAAAATCTAAAGAAACCATTTTCCGCCAAATTTTCAATCGCGTATGTCTCCAAAACCTCCATTTTGGTGGGCTTTTAAAGTTTCTTTATGCATATAATATCAATTCATAACAGTCTTCTACAAAGCTTTATTTTGACAGAGAGTATCGAACATCCTCAACTCATATATAATACAAGCTTCATGCATATTTATAAACAGATATCCCAAAAATTGTATCATTCACTGTAAAACAGCAAGACTCCATGTATATATTGACAAAACAACAGATCAATAATACTAAATGTAATATCATATCATACTATATGTAAAGATATTTTCTTCTAAAAAAGATATACCCTGTGTAATACTATTTCTAAATACCTACAACACGTTTGAAAATACCATTGAAAGTTTATACAGATCGATAAGTATGTCATTTGTTCAATAGATATTTGAATATACTTGTCGTTTTATGAAATATCAACTTGGAATTTAAATAAAAAATAAAAAAAGTTAAAACAAGAGTCAACTATGTTTCTAAATTGAAGAATTCAATAGCCCCTCTGCCCTCGGGAGGCTCCAGCTGCAATTGGTACATGACTAAGGGAGCTACCATTTGATTTTTATGGGGGGGGGGGGGCTAGGATGAAATTTGAAAAAAATAGGCAGGACAGGAGTTTTGAGTAAAAAAAAAAAGGCAGGATGAGACACTTGCAAAAAAAAAAAGTCAGGACGACAATTTTGGTAAAAAAAGTCAGGATAAACTAAAAAAAAAAAGGCAGGACCGAACAGAGTGAAAAATAAAAAGGCAGGACAGAGGTTACAGCTAAAAAAAAAATGCAGGACAAAATTTTTCATCCTAGCCCCCCCCCCCCCCCCCCATAAAAATCAAATGGTAGCTCCCTAATACAATAGATCTCAATACATTTCTAGCTTATACAGCGTCAGTTATTTAAGAAGATTGCAACTGGTCCAAATTTGTATTTGATACAGTGCTTTATTTTTCCACTAAAATAGTGTATATCTGGTGTTCTCATTTAAAAAAAAAAATCTGTAAATTTAAAAAAATTGCATATAAAAATCTTTTGAGATTTCTTTTCTTCATAATATCACAATGGGATACAAAGTTTATAACGATGGCAGAAGATACCCGGAAAACTAGTCAGATATGACGGAATGTTTTTATTTTTACGAGAAGTACAAAATTTACCCGGCAATCTTTCCAAAAATAGCGGAAGATTACCGGAACACTTGCCTAATATGGTCGAAACGTTATGTCTAAAGCACCTACATGTAATATCAAATGGTTTATTGCTAAAATTTATAGACACTTATTTCATTGCTACAAGTATCTACAAATCTGAATGACTATTCTTTTCAAAAAGACAACTTTACATGTCATAACTACAAGTACAAGTAACTATTGACACGTGACCCTAAATGAATGACATGTGTTGTGCTTGTACATTTCAGCGGAAGTTTTGTTTTGGAGATAACCATGTTTATGGCGGGTGAATGTTGTCATCGATGTCACGTGTTGTGACTTGTACATTTCAGCGGAAGTTGTTTTGGAGATAACCATATATATATGGCGGGAGAATGTTGTGATGTCACGTGCTAGTATTGTCTGTTGTGTCGATCATCACGCGCCATATGAGCCCGAGGTAACTGTCCATTCCTGAAAATATGAAATACAATATTATTCAAATACATCAATTATTGCCAAGAATAACATCATTATAAAGTGTAGTTTTTTCGTAAAAAGATTAAATTGTATCAATCATTATGATATTAATTTCTCATATATATGTTCAACACATAGATAGCGTTCCCATGTGTCTTACAGAACCGAAATAAGATCGAAACACCACTACAAAAGTTTTCGAAGTCTGGAGCCTGCAATTCAGTGGTTGTCCTTTGTGTACATAAATCAGGATGTGAGTTTTCTCGTTTGAATTGTTTTTCATTTGTCATTTCGGGTCCTTCTATATATGAATTGGCTATATTTTTTGTCTCATTGTTGAAGTTCGTACGGTAAGCTATAGTTGTTAATTTCTGTATAATTTAGTCTCTTGTGGAAAGTTGTCAACATTGGCAATCTTACCACATCTTCTTATTTTCAAAACATATGTAATTCAGTCTAAGGGAGCTACCATTTGATTTTTAGGGGGGGGAGGCTAGGATAAAATTTGAGAAAAATAGGCAGGACAGGAGTTTTGAGTAAAAACAAAGGCAGGATGTGACACTTGCAAAAAAAAGTCAGGACGACAATTTAGGTAAAAAAAAGTCAGGATAAACTAAAAAAAAAAAAGGCAGGACCGATAAGAGTGAAAAATAAAAAGGCAGGACAGAGATTACAACTAAAAAAAAAAATGCAGGACAAAATTTTTCATCCTAGCCCCCCCCATAAAAATCAAATGGTAGCTCCCTAAAACGAAAAGTGTCAAAACAGTACAGTATGTCAAGCCTATAAACATCCCGAGTAAACACAAGATCTAAGTGCATTTTATTTACAGACTACCACATATATATATTGGCCTTCAAAGCCAAAGTTCCTAAAAAAATATTTAATAGATTATATAGTTAGTTCAAAAGCCACTCAACTTTGGGTTATATATAGTGTGTGTTTATATTAGTTTATTTTTAGGTTTGCTTGAACAATAATAGATAACAAATGCAACACGTGAATATTACGTCAAGTATTAAAACTAGTACATTCAGTATATTTTATTTTTGACGTGCAAACGCAGTTATCTTCCCTGCCTCATTAAGCTAAAATATTTACCAAAAAAAGTCCATACATTCGTCTCAACTCGGCCGATTCCGTACCCTCATCTAAAGGATAGAAGGAGAGTAGCGGTTTCTACCGAGGATTGCCGAATGATTTACCATATAGAGATTATTTAAGTCCATTTCACATGCCGACTTGTTTTCAATTTTTTGTTTTTCAATAAGTAGGACAAACTAATATTCCTGTCAATGCAAGCATAATGTAAATGTTGTTAGTTTTTTTGTAAAATTAAGCTGTTCTAATGTTTCATTCTGTATTACACCAAGTTAGAGAGCAACCATTCCAGCTCAAAAGGGGGGAGGGTATGGTTTTCTCAATGCGCGAACGTTTTTATTTGTTTTTTTTCGACGCCATCAATTAGATTATCTATTTCAAAATGTAACGCTTTAATAGAGGTATAAGGAGAATTTGCATTCAGAATAAAAAAAAAATTGTCATAAGCTTGACCAGAATAATTTTTTCATCAAATTGGGGATCCGATTTTTTTTTAGGAAAAACCATAACATTCCCCCCTTCCTGGAAGTTATATGGTCGTTCCCTTAGTAAAACATTTTACCGACAATGTGCCTTCCGATACCAACAACAAAAAGCGTTCTATTTGCATCGACAGGATACCAGTGTGTTCTACCAAAGAGTTGTTTCCCCTTGAAAATTCTAAAATTGGGAAAGTCGGTAGCTAAGAAATGGGCTTTTCAATTAGTACTTACCCGCATTACTAGTTCCTAATATAAGTAAAATATTATGATTATGTCAATATTAATCCTTGTGTAACTATTTACACCAGATTAGGGGTGACCGGTCGACGTATATATTGCTTGGGATTAAGAAGTCCTCAACAACGAGAGAAAAACATTGCTTATAACATTCATCTGATTCCAAATTTCAATTTACAGTTTAGTTGTTGACTGCTGAACGTTCAACAACAAGTATTCCATGCAAATTTAGAACGAATTACGTTAGTCTAATTCCAAGTTTCAATTTACATTTTTGTTGTTGTTTGCAGAACGCTCAGCAGCAAATATTGCATGCAAATGAAAAAAAAAAAATTAAAAATCTCCATTTGTTACCCCATATTTCCGACATCCAAAAACGTGTCATCCGCTCATATAATGTATTAATTGATAGCACATAATATCTACATATACCTGAAAATGGGGGAAATTTTACATTGCTGTTCTTCATCATAAAGTTGATGAAACTACGAGAGCATTCCAAAGCCGGCCATTAGGATCAATGAATTACTAAATTGAAGTTAAACGGTGTCAACTTATTACAGTATATACATTACAAATGTATAACAAATACTCTGGATAGGATTTAAAGAATATAAAATAGAGAATAATGAGCTAATACTACAAAAAAGGCCAAAAAATTAACCCTAACAGGGTGAAACCTGGCCTCACGGTCATAAAACTTTCGAGCATGATTCGTAAGTACCGTCATATCAAATTTTGTGCATTGTGAACCTGATAAAACCAAACACCGGCCAAAACCGAACAAAATCTAAGTCCTGAAGAGGTTCGGTTTAAAGAGGTTTCACTGTAATACTCTTACCATCTATAATCCTCTCGTTTTCCTTGTTGATAATTTGTACCCTGGTAACCAGTATCTCGATATCCGGAACCTCTTTCGTAGTCGTTCCGTTCAAATGCTCTATTATCATATTGGGAAGATGGATTTTGTGGATTTTTCCCGGAATAAAATTGATATCCGTCTGCTGGTTCTGGTCGCCCTGCATCCCTACAAGAAAGTAAACAAACAGCATGGCTAGGGGTCTAGGAGGGGTTTACGGACAAGAGAAATATATGCAAATATTTAAAGAAGAGTGAATAACAACGGACAGAAATTAAAGAATCGAGAAAAAACGCTATTTGATTTAAAGAATTGTACAGAAATTAACATGTTACCTGTAGCCCTCTGAAAAAATTGATTGTTTTTTACTGAGGAAGATTAAACCAATTACACTTTACTTTTCGACTCATAACGGGAAGAAGAAGAAGAAACCCTCATACCAACAAAATCATTATTACAAAATAGAAACAGTGCATGTTCTACCGACAATAGATTTTGTGAATTCATCTCAAAGCTTTTTCGTCTTTTACTTTTCTTATGAAGACTTTGTGATCGTTTGTACACACAAGATGAAACAGCTTTCCTTATTTTTATACAATAAAGTTATATCTGTGTAGGATATTTTCAATACGTTATTGGACTGTTCGTGTAATATGACTCCCGACCATTGAGAAAGAGTGCCAAAACATTTCATTCTCTTATACCATAAAACATGTTCATTCGAGCATAATTAATGGGTTGATGCGTTTAATTGTTTAGAATTATTGTTACTATAAGAAAGATAACTCTAGCATTCCTTAACACCATTACTAATTTCTACGGAGTAATCTCCCATGCTATGAATACAGTCTAAATTTTAAAACAAACCTTGACGGATTAGAACTAGGATTCGAGCCGTAACCCGACCATAAAATGGGGTCACGCTTTGATGTATCATAACGAGAGTCCGTTTTGAAATCATTACGAGGCTCTGATGTTATCTTTTTCTCATAATTGCCACTTGGTCTGTAGCCACGAATGCCACCACCACCTCCACCATTGCCATACTGGGCATAGCCAACCTTTTCGTTAATAGCAGACGGCGGATAACTGTTGACGTCGCTGTCTTTCTCTCGCCTGGAATGTGTATTAGTAAAAACATATCACCACATGCATACTCCTTCACCAGAACAATTATATTGTATCAATTCCAGACAACTTGTTAGGCTGCTTTATAAATAGGGAAAGGCGGCAAAGTTTAAACCTGATTAAAATGCAAATCCCGTGTCCATGAAGTATTGCTTTGTTTACTATTGGTTGTCTATAATTGGTCTTTTTTCTGTTTTAGTCATGAAGTTTTCTGTTTATTTTCGACATATGAGTTTTGTTAAAAAAAGATCTGACAACACTCTGTCACAGTACTTTACTTTTTGATCTGGTAAATTTACATCAGCCAATGAAATTTCAGACTTCAATTTTTTTAAGGTGCATGTCATTCCGACAAAACCAGAGGATCTCGAAAGATCTTTTAAACAGAAAGTAAAACGGAGAGGTAACCGTGTCAGGTTCTTTTAAGCAAAGCTTGGACACAGGATATGTATTTTAATCAGATAAATTGCGCTTTTATTTGTCTTTGTACCTTTTGCATGTTATATTCTATATAGCACATGCATTAAATTTATTTTTCCAAAAATAAACACATGTTACTTTAAAATGTTTAAACATTTTCTTGATTCGTGGATTATTAACGCACAACAAATACAAAATCTTACACTATATACACGATATATAACGTTCCAAATTCTTATAATAGGCTAAAGAAGGATAACTCTAACTTTGTCTGACAACAGTGCCAATTTGCAATGAATTATCCCCAGTGCTACGGAGACTCTCTTAACATTTATATTTCAAATCAATGATATATGGGTGTAAATTATAGTCATTCTTGTTGTTCAAAAATATATTCAACATAGAAAATACTTTTTTGCTATTATAGATGCATCGCGCATTATCAAGGACATCGTGAGACATTTCTGCACAAGTTATTCGTCCTTGACTTAATATGTTTGTTTATTTGTTATATCAAAATGTCTTGAATAAAAATTATTTAAAAATGGACCCCAACCTTCGTCCCATAAGTGTTATTTATGTTAATTACTCTCAACAGTTAACGAGCATTGAAAATAATAAAATGTTTATATATACAGTGAAACCTTACTGAAACCGAATCCCAAATTATATGCATTGTGAACCTGATAACACCGAATATCGGCCCAAACCGATCAAAATCTTAAGTCCCGAATAGGTTCGGTTTAAACAGGTTTGACTGTATATGTTTATTACTCTTGTAGCCTCATACTACTACATCTAATACCTCTATTTGTCAAATTCGCTCAGTGATTCAGAATCTAATGTATTCTTGGTAAAGTTTTTAAAAGTGTACACCAACACGTTGAGATAAGCTTATAACGTTCTAAGCGATGATTAGTGTAACTTTATTTTTTATTTTGGTGTACGAACAATGAAATTACCCAAAGTACTTTAGCCTTCTGAAACGAGGAATCAAAAGCGCCACCACGCTATAATATTTATAAACTATCAAATAACAATCAATTAAAAAAAAATAAGAAATAAAAACATTACGAGATTGTTGTCTCTCAAACTACAACACTTCTTATCAAATTATAATATGACCTGCTTCTTTGGCTTTGTGAATAAACCCCTGTTCTAAATCCAATAAAATGTGTTTGCACATGCGTACATTGACTACTGCAGAATAACAAATTTTATCATATTGTCATGCATTTTATATATTTCATTAACATAAAACACTTCCAAACTCTTAAATGATGCACATCTTGTTACTTATTCATTTATTTTTAATTTGACATATTTGACCCAGATACGACAACCATTTATGCTGTCTGTTCAAAACTCCTCCTTCTGAAAAATCACATTTCCAGTCGTTTGCTAGTTTACAAACAAAAAAGGGAGGTTAATAGATGAGCCTACACAAACCCTCTACACTAATACACCTCGGACATAGACATTTCCTTAATTGGCATAATCAGAATCGAACCACTTGATGCAAGCTATTCTTTATTGTAGTTTTAACATGGGTTGGCATTATATTCGTGTTATTTTAACCCTCATTAACGTTCAGGCAAAAATAATCACGAATATAATGCCTACCCGTGTTAAAACTACAACTTAAAGGGTAGCTTGCATCAAATATATCTTAACTACAGCAGTCATCACGTGACTTTAGTGGCGTCAAACACCACCCTTATCAAGCCCAAGTAAAACGTTAAGAAATGCACCGGGGCTTTCATGAATCGGTAAAATAAATTATTTTAAGTTCATGATACACAAAGTGTGGAAATATGTAGGAATTCCTCATATATTTAAAATTATATTTATGTCTTTTGGAAAAGTGAAAATTTTGGTCTTCTCCCTTCCAAATGATTTTGAAAAAATTGTCTTGTTGTCTCGATAGTTCACAGTTCAAAATGTCAGCATAATTGACATGTAGATAAATCTCACTGCATGCTGGCAATAAATTACCCCATGACCATATGGTTAGTATTACTGCATTACCATATCTCGAACTTGAAAACACGTAAAACTGTTTCTTACATGAACAATGTAAAACATGCACTCCTCAATGGTACATATTAACTTGGTGTATTTACCCGTCTTGTCTGTATTTCAGGGCTAAGCAACATATTAACAAGAAACCAAATAACAGCACTCCACCACCAGCAGACCCTAGTCCAATTATCAACTTTTCATAAGTGTTTAACTCTCCATTCCCTGCAATGATAATACTGTTGTGAAACACAATTCGATCATACACCACGTTTAAAAACGGGATTGAAAATATGTAATATGATAGATCAACGAGTTTGAAATACATTGAAAACTTCCTATCTTTGATTGCCACTGGTTTAAGTGTTTTGCAGTGAATTTATGTTAAACATCTGCCAAAAACTCTAATTTATTTGTACATATAAAAGCTTTAGAGGGCAAAAGCGAGGCTTGCCGAGATTTTCTCCTGTTTATAGCGAGTCCATATAAACATAAAATGTTCTGTCAATCAGCAAGTATTGATTCGTCTTTCGCCAATTCAATCGGGACCGCGTCATGTTTTTGTTATTTGCATCATAATTGCTGTCTTTAAGAGAAATGACCGGAAAGAGATCTCAAAAGCTTCAATTTTAGCTATTTAAATTTATTTAAAAATCATAATTACCATAAAAAGAGAAATGACCGTGAAGATAACTCTAAAATAAATTGTGACGCAAAACGTAAATCTTATAAAACCTATTGTTCAAAATAAAAGGTTAAAATATCAGTGATAACCAAATAAAAAATCGGCAAAAATGTATTGTAAACGATTTCTATTGTTTAATAGTGCAATGATTGGCTTACAGCAGGATACAAAAAATGTCTGCGCTTAAAATTGTGTGCTCGAAGCACTGCTCACTAACAATACACCAAGAAAGATTATTGTTTTATACATATATATACTGGTATACATTCTTACATTCACATTTAAAAGTTGTTTCAGTCGGAACCCATGCATCAGCATTTGAGCATGCCAAAAATTTAGCACCGGAAGTGAGTCTCCGTCCAAACTCCCGACAACCGACCTGCACAGCGGTTCCTTGAAATACACTGTAGTTGGACAATATGATGGTGTCATCGCTCGCTGTTTTTAGTTCAGAACACACTGAAATAAACATATACATATCTATAATTAAGGTAGATGGGGGAGGGGTCTTAATTAGAATCCATAGATTTTTTTATATTAATTTGTAAAAATTTAGTTTTTATCATGCTTTTTCTAAAATATAATAAAAAGCATGGGTTACTGGACTTTTTTTACGCTACAGGCTGTGCATAATTGTCAGATTTTGTATAGATTATGCATGAAAAATCCAATTCTGTGAGATACAAAGAATACTTCACCATACAATTTTAAAATATGAGAAGATATTTCTTATAACATGTTTCCAGATAAGAAAAAGAAAGAAATAGGGTCACCGATCTTGTTTTCTTGCAACATATCAAAATGGGTAATTCACAGTACTTTCTATTATAAAAATAACTTTATTTGGGTTATCTCACCTACAATCTAAGTTATCTCCCCTTGTGTGGCAAAGATGGGAAAAAAACATATATATCAAACAAAAATCATGTGTCTTCTAGAAAATACAGCCCGGACAGCCGTACATATGACAAAACACATACTTTTCTAAATTGTTATGAAAATTTTTACACATGAATTACATACTTTTTTCAATTGTCATCTGCTACTTCAAAATCTAAGATGGAGGAAGACACATTGTATATTATAGAGGGCCCTCATGGGTTTTTTGATTATGTGATTACTTGGCCGTTTTTTTAATGATTATTTGATTATTAAGCCAAATATTTCATGATTATTTGATTACCTAGGACTGTATTTTTAGTTTATGATTATTTGATTACTAAAGATAAGCAAATATTTAATGATTATGTGATTATATTGGCAAAAAATGGTGATTATGTGATTACTAGGACCCCCCATGAGGGGCCTCATTATATCTATACAAACATTAGGAGCAAGCAGCAAGGTTTTGAAATGTAAATTAACTAAAATTCGAACTCTTTTCTTTTAAGGATGTACTTAGGTGAGGTTTTGGAATTTGTGTCAAATGTTCGGACTCCTTGGTGTTTTTGCGTACACTACATTGTAAAATATTTTGCCCCATAACACACATTTATTTTTTCATATAAGACATAATAGCTCATGAAAGGTCATTTACCAAAATTTTACAAGATTCTTGATTTTCTTTCTTTTGTTTTAAGACCCAAATAATACTAATGCAAATATAAGGTAAAAGTCCGAGTCAACCTTTTCCCGCCATATTTTAAATCTCGAATATCTGGAAAAGGAGGTTTATGACCTATCAATATTTTTAGCTTATCTTTATCCTTAATTGGTGCTCTACCAGCTTATAGTATCAATTTTAATTTCTTAATTTCTTAATTATTACCTTACCTCACCTAAGTACATCCTTAAAGTAATATAATTTTTCTTTGATAAACAGGGGAAATAAATCAAGAAATTTTAACAGACTGTTATTTTATGAAGGCTGAAACTTATAGTATTTTTAAACGCATAGTAAAGTTATTTGAGACGTTTTAAAATAAAATTAATTTCTTATTTCAACCCATCAATCAAGTTAGCGTTATAATGTATCTGACAAAAGAAGTGGAATTTTGAGACGTTGAAAATTACTTGAATAGTTAATTTATAATTTGATGTACATACCAGATTTATTATATTGAGCGTTACAGGTTATTTTAAGTTGAAAAGTATCAAATGACCACACTTACTACTCAAGCAGAACTTACATGAGGAAAATTCTGAATCAAAAGGTTTTGTTACTTTCACGAATGGTGTGACGTTCGGTTCATTTCGGGCACGTTCTCTTAAATTTTTATTCGAAAACTCAAGAGGTAGTATCTAGTTTTTTTTACAAGGCATGCCCCTTTTTAATTAAAGGTCTCTCAGTGTTAAGCAGAAATTACACAGATATCATTTCTGTATCAAAAGGTTTTGTCTTTTTCACGAATGATGACCCTCTCAATCTCCCATACAGACAGAGTTGTCATCCTTTCCTCCTCGAAGATTGAGGGGGAAATGACGACAACTCTGTCTGTATAGTACGTTCGGGCTCATTTTCAATTTATTAATTAAGAATTGAATGCTTCTTTTTGTAACTTTATTGGGGTGTAAAAGCGTTGACCGAAGTACATTTTGTATGAAGCGCAGAAGCTATTTTTTAGCAAGGATCATGAAAACACGATTTTTATTAAGCTTTTATTTAATTCACCTGTGCACTTTATTGTGGGACGTCGTGTCATCATGAACGATAAATTTTATTGTGTAATGCAATTGCTTAAGGAATAACGCGAGATGTGCTGTTAGCCAATCAGAATAACGTATCATAATGAAACATGTATGTAATGTAATTATTTTGAAATATCAGGAGTTGGTACTCATCTTGTTTTTTTACAAGTCATATAAAATTACCTCATTTCAGTTTAACGGACTCTTATCAAGCCGAAATTACATAGAGCTTATTTCTGTATCAAAAGGTTTAGTCACTTTAACGAAAGATGTGACGCTCGGGTCATTTGGACACGTTTTTGTTTTTATTTGAAAAGTCAAGAGCTATTACCCTATATTTTACAAAGCATGTACAATTATCTCTATATAAGTGGTAGCAGCCTTATTACATGGACCATGCAAAGTAGAAATTACATTGAGATTATTATTGTCACCATCACGGGTGGTGTAACGCTAGGGTTATTTCGGACAATTTTGAAATATTAAAAAGGTGGTATCTTGTGCTTTATAATGTGTTTAAAAATACCTCTTCAACGTTTTACAACCAATCGATCTATCCACTCTACCACCTCTTTTCTTAAAACAGGATCGTCCATTAAGTAACTCTATGTTCAATGGCGAACTGGATGGAGTCGAAAGAATAGAGAGTAATTGTTCAAAAGTACAGAATAAAGCTCTACATCATTTGGTGTCTGGTGGAAAGTTGTCTCATTGGCAATTATACCACATCTTCTTTTTTTTATATTGACACTTATCAGACTACATCTTGACACGAGATATCCCAGTACGGCTTTATAATTGAGAATAATAACTATTCACACATCTTTAAATGGGCAGTTAAAGTCAAGTTGAAAAGGATAATGTGAAATAATATTTCAGCTAGAAATTGTATAGTTATCAAAGGAAGGAGAAAATGTTTTAAATTTGTTGATTATTATACAAACTATCTCGAATATGCATGAAATGTTTGCTACTGGACGCTTAACAAATTACAATCTAACCACTCTACCACCACTTTTCTTAAAACAGGATCGTCCATTAAGTAACTCAATGTTCAATGGCGAACTGGATTGAGTCGAAAGAATAGAGAGTAATTGTTCAAAAGTACAGAATAAAGCTCTACATCATTTGATGTCTGGTGGAGAGTTGTCTCATTGGCAATTATACCACATCTTCTTATTTTTATATTGACACTTATCTAACTACATCTTGACACGAGATATCACGGTATGGCTTTTTAATTGAGAATAACACATATTCACACATCTTTAAAAGACAGTTTAAGTCAAGTTGAAAAGGATTATGTGAAAATAATATTTCAGCTAGAAATAGTATAGGTAAAAGATAAAGGAGAAAATGTATTCAATTTGTTGATTGAAAACTACATTGCCACAGTCAGTGGTTGTTATTTGTATACGTTAGTCTAATTGTCATTATCAGTCTCTGTTCAGTCATGAGAATATATGCAAAATCCAGTACATAGGCTCAAAGATATCCTTAGAGTGGAAATGAATAATATTTTCCAAAAGTATAAGGAAGAACTTGTCCCCCACTTCTACCCAAAACTTCCCTCCCATCTTATTTACCCCTACCTCCATTTTTTTTCCCTTTTACCTCACATAAATTGCATCCAACCACCAAACCAAACTGTCCTAAATATGCATGATATATTTGCCACTGGGAGTTTATCAAAAAACAACTAGTTGGTTTATCAATTATACCTTCTACCATCCCTTTCCTTGGAATAAAAGACCTGAGGGTTAATACACAAATAAAAATGTGTTTCATTGAATCCTATAATATAGACCTATAATATAAGACTTCGTATGTCCATACCGTTTGCATCCAACCTTTTTTCGGATATTTGTTTTACCATCAATGCTGCACTGATGGTAAAAAAAATGCGATAACAAGCTGCATCAAATCGGATAGTAAAAACAAAATATCCGACAAAAAACTTTGAATGACATAGGATCATACGAAGTCTTATATTATAAGACTACCCTTCCATAGTGAGTTAGGTGACGATTCATAGAACAAATATTTCGGTTGAGAAACTGTATTTAAATAATTGAAAACTTGGCCTATCTATTACTTCATTATTATATATATAAAGGTATAGTTTTACTTTCAATCAGTAAGCTGGTTCGTGTGTAAAATTTCATACTTTAGTTCATATGTCCTCCATTTAAATAGTGTGTTGTCATCGCATGTACTAGCAGTATAAATTTACCATTGATAATTATTTTTTACTTAATCCTGTAGTCACTCGTTTTAGCAGTTACATTTTCGTTTCTGTTAATGTTCATGATTGTTGAACAATTAAGTTCAACTCTATTCAAAAATATATATAGATATTCTATTCAATTCAATATTGTATTGCCATTAAACACAAAAATAAGGTTTGTGACAAAAAATTTAAAAAAGATAATAAAATGAAATAACGATTAGATGGACAATGAACATTTTTTGTATTAATTGCATGCTAAAAATCCTAAGATCAGCAACAAGAAGGTTATCTGTTCAATATGCCTTCATGTTCAATTTGATATTTGTCAATACAATTATTCAATATAAACCCGGGGGTTTACAGGGCTTACAAACTGGGTCTGATTATAGATTAGCTAGCTAACAAGGGAACATTTTACATGCATAACCATCATCCTACCTCTCACAAAACGATCTTTTTCTCGCCAAGCTTCGTATTGCAATGTATAAAACGTTCCTTAATCTATATTAAACCCGAAACAGTATTTGTGTGTTAACTATTTCATGGTGAAAAAAAAATTTGACAAAAGATATTTTTTGTGTCATTTTCTTTACCGGTAGTCTTTTAGAGGGACATTGCGAGTTATAAGAAAAAGAGAAAAGTTGGCAAAAAAAATAAGAAAATAAATTTTGACACCTCCTCCTCAACGAGGAAAGAAATAAATACCTGACCCTTCCCCAACACCATTGCATGGTGCCCCCTTCCAACCTGACACCCGCAAAGTATTCCATACAGTATATACATGTCTCTGTCGCTACGAAATGGACCACTGAGCAAGATAGAAGATATGGTCATAGATTAAATCATTTTTTAATTAAATTTTTGAAATAAGGTATGTCGGGAATGTATTGGTGAAAAGCTTAAATCTTTCCATCAGTCAGTTTGATGTACAAATTTGAACGAAACCTTCTGTCATTCTATACATACAATTACAATAAACAAATAAGAAAGTCACACAATAATGCGGAAGAGATACATATACAAAAGATAGCTCCTAAAAAATAGCACATAACCGAGTTTAAAAGAACTATGCGGAAGATGTGTATTAACATATATAGGTAATTACAAAGCATTTTCTTGCAATGTTATTAATATTACAAAAATAAGATGTAATGAAAATAGAGTCTTCGATCTAGCCGGAATGTCTGAAAAAAAGCTAACAAGGACATGTATGAACATTTTAGGACTGTTACACGTTGAATTCAGAAGCTACAAGTAAAGTCCTGCATCATTTTGCTTATCTCCTGCCCGATATTACCAAAGATTTGAAAATTGGTATTAATATTTGTCCGCTCAGCAAGCGTCATTTGAGAGAACGATTAAAGACTGATAGGCTCGAATAATGTGACGGGTGGTTGTCATTTGTTGCTTGTGATCTAAAACGTTACAAATCCGGCTCATCGTTTCGGTTTAGTCACAAAAACAGAATTAAGCTTGCAACCACTAAAGTTAATAATGATAATCAACAAGCAATAGGAACATTCTGTGATATGTCTAAAAAAAACACAAATTGGCATAATTTTACAATGTTCTACAGCTAAGAAATTTGAAGCTTCCAATACGTCATATGTCGCTTTCTAATATTTAATGGTCGCTATAGTTTTAGTCTGAAAGTACATACAAAGCAGGGATATATTCATACCACATCCTTATATTCTCGTCCTGTGTTTGCTTTAAAACTTGCCACTAGACGTTAAACAGGTCATCTTTATCCATTTTCGAAGCAAACATAACAACGGTTCTTATCGTTTTCTTAACAGTGATACTAAACAAACAGATATTAAACTCGAGTAAATCTTATTCAAGTATTTCTCAAACATAGATATAATCCAACTTTAAAAGGAAGATAAAATGGGATTATATATAATCTATGTATGTCTGTAAAGATCAAGTCTTGTGCGTGTTATAAAGAAGTACAATCGGTTAAATTTAACTATGCATTTTGTAACTGCAAACGCTTTGAACATACATGAAACATTTGCCACTGGACTTTAAGAAGACGTCAACGGTATTTTAAGGCTCTGTATACCATACCCATAAATAATAATATAAATTTTAGACTGCTTTTTACTCTATTTGTATTCATTGTATGTATGTATAAACCGGACACTAATGATTCTGAAAAATGTTTGAATATCTTTCTTTACTTGTGATTATACATTGAAAATATGCTATGAATTCCAATCTTACAAACATTGTGAAATTCAAAAGATCTTTAACCTTGATATCTTAAAATCAACAATGAACTACATCAGATAAGGTTGTAACATTATTTATATTGCCTGGCAGAGGTTGACAATAAAAGTAGTGCCCCTGGCAGTGTGTAATAATACACATTAGCGATGTTTCAAAGGTTTATATAATTACATGGGTCGAATATTTTATGGGTTGAAAAGTAAGAGCTAACTTTTACGAGTTACTTTAATACTTTGTTCAATTTGTGTCATTAAAATATTTTTTATGAAGGTCTGAAATTCGAATACATTCAGGAAATCTAACACTAGCGTTAATGAGAATAGAATCGAGAAATCTTAGACCAACGTTCGTCTCTATAACACAAATTACTTTTACGTTTAGTGAAATTGAAATTTTGGTGTTAATGGAAGATCTGTTATCCTTCTGTTCAATCTAAACAGGGGCCTCGGTGGCGAAATAGCCCACAAGTGACGCTTAAAAGTGGCGGTAAAACACCTACAATCAATCAATCAATCTAATCATATTTTTCAGATTCAGACTGATTAAGGAGGCAGACCTAGGTTAAGGGAAATAACTCTGAAAATCCTCAGTACGTTTGTGTCAACCATTTTCATAAATATGTTCTAAGCTTCTAGGATACATAGATTATTTCCAATCTGTTTCAGGTAAATGCTTAAAATTTATTGACAAAACTTGGCTTTGACAAACACATTACTGATTTAAAGAGTTATCTCCCTGAACCAAGGTCTACCCCCTTAAGAACTAATTATGTCTGTTGTTAGGAGCCGAGGTACATGTTGAGCTGTAAATGTGTAGATGTCTTTTGGATGTTTGTTTTGTTGGGTTTATGTCCGTTTCTTTCGCTAATATCCCTTTCTTTTATCATTGTGGGCTATTAGAATACTTTTCGTCGTTTTTCTTTTTTGTCTTTGCGATGTTACAATGTTAGACTTGTGAGTTTAAATATCCAGTCGCTCTCTTAAAAAACATAATAAACGACTGAATAATACGACCCCCCCCCTTAAACCCCTCCCCCCCAAAAAAAAACGTGATTGACCTTTGGTTCCTCGGAAAGGAATGCAAATAAGCGAAGGATCCATCATTCAAGTCATCAGATTCGGAACAAACTCTTTGAATTTGTGAAATATTCCTATATGAATGATATTTAACCTTTATATTGTTCGATTGTCAAGCTTTAGGTCTGACTGAAGAAGCAAATAACTAACATGGTAGTAATCAAATAGTAGAACATATGTTCCTTAATTAAATATCAATTAATTGATTGTATACCTCCTTAATACAGTAGTGAAATAAACATTGTCAATCAATAAACACTATATGATAAATTATTTATTAGAAATGAACATCTTATGGAATTCTCGTAACCCCAATACGAGGTTTTCTAAACGCAATTAATATAGATATCGGGAGATGTGGTATGAGTGTCAATGAGACAACTCTCCATCCAACGGTAACAATTTATAAAAGTAAATCATTATATGGTTGTGTTATCGAAATTGTTATGTAACGTAGAAAAATGGTTCAAAAGGATAAACAAAGGAGAATAATGGAAGGGGATAAGATACAAAGAAATAGAGAATAATTACATAAATCTTCAGATATCAAAAATTCAAAAATGAAGATTCGTCCCCTTCTCATTGAAGAACCCTTCATTCGTTTCTTTTTGTCTAAAAAGTGGATGACGTGATTTGTTAGTGACTTGAAAAAGAGCACAGAGAAGAATAACAGAAAATGATGTCTTTGATATCAGGATCGGATCCAGTCGTTTTTAAATGGGGGATCCTACCATATATCCCCATTCAACAGCATTGCCATATATCCCCATTCAACAGCATTGATCGTCAAAAAATGGAACACCCCTCTACCCAACTGGATCCGCCACTGGTTATCAACCCCCTTTCATGTACCATGTTCATGTTTTCTCCAAGTTAAAATTTGGACGCCGTTACTCAATTGTGCCATTTATTCATTTTATTCAGTAAAGAAATTAATTTTATTTAGACGCGCCTTACCAACAACACTGACGTTGCTTTTTAGTTCAAATTTAAATTCAATTTCAAATATTTATTGCCATATACACTTCATACATTAAGTTTGTGACAAATATAAAATTAATAGCCTGAAAATATAATTAAAATTCACACACATAAATATATATATATGTATATCTTTCAATTATAGTAAATAGTCCGTGCCACTAGTCCTCAGTTCTACTGACATTTTGATTTAGGACCCCACTATATTTAATACTTGTGACGGTGTTGATGGATTGAGTATACAAAAATCACCATTTTTTAAGTGATGACAACCAATTTGAAAGTTTGTTATATAATTCATCTTCATCGTATATTACATAAGCATTCAAATTGTATATTTTAATGCCATCTTTCTTTGTATTATTATGTTTAATTTCAGGGGCGTTGACAAAATCAGTGCATATGTTCAAAAGGACCAAACGCTGCGACACCACAAAGTGGAGACTAATTGCTCATGTATGAAAATTATTTGAAATTAACACTCCTTGTAATAACAATTGTTTTCCTTTTTTGTTTACATTTAAATACTCTACAGTAATCAATTTCAAAATTATATCTCTTAGGCCAAATAAAATAGTATTTGTGGTTCCAGTTACATAAAAAAAAAAACAAGTTAGGGTAGGTACAATGTAGGTAGGGAATTTTGTTTTACGTTTTATTTTCTTCATTGAGTGTATGGGAGCAACATTCTGACGTTAACAGTGCTGAACTTTTGAAAAATTACAAAAATATCTTTATGGTAGGCTATTATAAAGACTAAAAAGTAGGTTAGGTAGGGTAACTGGAACCACACATATATTTTCATTTGGCCTTATGAAAAACGTTTATAAACTTTAAATATCAATACTCCAGTCTATGTACTTAAATTCTACGTCATTTCAACAAAGAAATCAAATTTACTTTTAACACCCACACTAAGATTTCGCTTCATTTACAAATATTACGAGACTTAGAAGAATCATAATTTCGTGATTTATTCGACCTTTTACCCCTTTTTCTCGTCTCTCATACTTCTTTAAAGATTGGCTGATGTATACAAAATGTATCTTTTATAAATGTATTATGTAATTTTATACATAAGATGAGACGTAAATAAGATATTGAATCAAATTGAATTGAACCAGTTTTGAATCGAGCCTCACTGGCGAGTCAATTGAGGACAAAACCCTCGTTTTGCGCATCCAATTATATATTTGACGCGTTTTTTTCTCAGTAGGAATTAAAAATAATGTGTCAATGAGACTAATTTTGTAAAATAGTGTTACAGTGAAACCTGACTAAACCGAACCCTTTCGGGACTTGAGATTTCGTTCGGTTTTGGCAGGTATTCGGTTTCATCAGGTTCACAATGCATAACATGTGATATGATTGGTCTTCAGAACAAGTTTGGATTAGCCAGGTTTCCGGTTTATTCAGGGTTCGGTTTAATCAGGTTTGACTGTAGTTGTGTATCGTGGTCATTTTTCCTCAGAATTTTTTTTCTATTTCTCTGTATTTATTTTTCTTCTTCAAAATTCATTAAATAATCCCTTTTCAAATATGACTAGATACATATATTCTACACTATATCAAAATTTCAAAATTACGCAGTACGTGGACTTATCTATTACAAATTAAAAACGTGTTATATTAACTAATGTCGTACGCTATTAATATGTAATGTCAAAACTTACATGTACATGTAACGTATCATAATTACCGCTTATTTACATAACAATAAATATGTCAAACCATTGTACTTATAATTTATGTAAATACATCTTAAATGTAAGTACAAATATATTGTAATAAACTAACTCGAATACTTCAGCGCCCTTTTTACGGTCGCTGACCTGTAGTGAGCAGAGTATAACGACTGGATTATTCGGGTTATTGATGATGACGACGAGGCTGCTAAACGCCAAGCGTCAAGTAAAATGTATGTTCATGACGAGAATATGTTATTGTTATGATATAAATACTAACCCTGTTTGGCCTAGACCAAAATACTGAGCCGCCCGGACTTTTAACATGCTAGTTCACAAGGTAACCATGGTAACAATCCACAGGAAGACATGACACCCTATCCGGACACATTATTCTGACATCGAGCCAACTAATCTTTGCTCTTAATCCTTAATGCCGCATGTTTAGCAGAGAAGCAGCAAATGTTAATTTTAAAGTCTTTAGTTTGATCCAGTCTGGTTCTTGGTCAAACACTCGACTTCTGTCACTCGCGGGAAACACGCTACTACAAGACTATTAGGGAGCTACCATTTGATTTTTATTGGGGGCTAGGATGAAATTTGAAAAAAATAGGCAGGACAGGAGTTTTGAGTAAAAAAAGGGCAGGATGAGCAACTTGGTAAAACAAAAAGGCAGGATGACAATTTGTGTAAATAAAGTCAGGATAAACTAGTAAAAAAAAAGGCAGGACCGAATAGAGTAAAAAATAAAAAGGCAGGACAGAGATTACAACTAAAAAAAAAAGCAAATGGTAGCTCCCTTACGTCGGTCAGATTATACCATGGAAGTATTATAATTATACACAAGACCAAAGTTTTTTTGCGTTAACAGTAAATTGTGGCAGTTTTAACTAAGCTTTATTTTTGGGGGGTTGCTGTTATGGCTGTGTACAGTGTCTGTGTTACCAGTAAAGTTGAAAGAATGCATATGTCCTCCCCGAATATAAAGTACCTTATCGCATAAAATCTAATCAAAACATATTCGTGTGGCACTAGTCGAGTTTTGTTTTAAAAATAGGATACGTACACTTTTAATGTTTGCTTCTTACGCTAGTACATTCGGCAATCCTCGGTAGAATCCGCTACTCTCATTAGATGAGGGTACGGAATCGGCCGAGTTGAGACGCTAGCAGAAACTATAATTTATTTTGTATTAAAAGTGTAAATATCAAAACAAATAGGGATAATCTTAGTTTGAATTGTGACCAAGTTAATCATTTGTTGTCTTATACAAAACTTGACAAATTAGTCATTTCTAAATTGTATCTGAACTTCCTTGAAATGTAAATATTTGTTTGGCCAGTGAAGTGTTACTTACAGAAGTGTATCCGTTTGGCCAAAAAATTCTTTGTTCCTTAGGCCACCCTTTCGAAATTCTTTGTTAGGTGTTACATTGTACGCACCCGTGCATTGTAGGGTAGATTTATTTTTCTTTTGGCCAGAAACCAACGTTTTAGACAAGAAAGCCACTTGAGAGCATGAACACATTTTTTTAAACGTTGTGCCATACCATTTTTCGGGGAAGCTGCTTTTTAGGTGGGTTAGAAAAGAATAGAATATAACAAAATATTTTTATTTCCCAAATTACAGGGCCAATAAAGGGCATATAACCAGTAACCACATCAATCAATTTAGATTTAAATTTCAGCCTTAAATGCATGTATTTTTTTAGTGGGTGGTAACTATTTTTTTCTTTTATTTAAGCATAAAATTGACAAATAGTATTATAATGTTTGATTGAATATCAGCTATCAATCAAATTTTAACTTCATAAATAATTTTAAAGCAATGTAGATTGCATTGGTTTTGAATTTCTTTAAAACTCTGTAGTATAAACGGGTGTATTTGTATGGGGGGGGGGGGGGGGTGGAAAGAGGTGTACATAATAGAGAATACCGAGGTGATAAATAATAGATAAAATGACCTAAACATTTAAGAAATGTTGAAATCAAGGACCCTTCATCCAGACCCTATTAAATGCATAATGGACTTAATATGACAAAAATCTCGACCCTTTAAAAAACAACACCTTTATAATTGTCTCTTTACAAAAAACACAGCAAGCATTATCAAAGCAAACAATGCTTGTACTTTCTGCACTGTGACTTATGAACTAGCACATTAAAAATCCGACTCACCGTACATGTCAGTCTGGTATTATACAGGGTTCATATACTGATCACGTTAACCTCTCATTATCCTAAAAAGGTGGCTTATGCAGTGGGTTCGGCAGTTGGAACTCCTCTTTTTAGAAGATAAATTCTTTTAAATTTGGCAATTATGTTTGGACTCTCCCCCTTTTTTTTTTAGAAATGGTTGGATTCGCACCTGAAATAGGTATATGATTTACCACTGGGCGTTTACGATCGTCCATCCTTCAAACCTAAATTTCGAATATTAGAGATTTGTAAAAACCTTAATCTAAATTTCCTATTTCTAAAGTTTATATAGTTTAATCACGTTTGTTGACCTTTAAGCTAAGATGGACCTTTAAATGTTTTTTTGGGTTTTTTTGTTTTTTTTTGTTTTTCTAGTTTAAACATTTTATTTGTTTAAGTACAAATTGAATAAGACACAAGTCAAGCAGACTTCTCCATTTAACATTTATAGCAATATAATACAAAAGGTTTTTTGTTTCATTATGTTACTTTCTCATTGTCGTTCAACCCATATCTACTTTTAACGAAAGACTTTCAAGTACAATGTTTAGAAATATTTAAAATGTTTAGAGTGTCACGTATCCCTTCTTTTCAGAACCTGGAAATATAGGGCGAATATGGACATTCTTAGTTTGTGTTTTCTCTTAGGGACGACATCAAAAGTTCAATGTAGGATTAAAAAAACTTAATTCACATAGTTTTTTTGCTTACCCCCTACCCCTCCCCCCTTCTTAACTTAATTTGGGAAAAATTGATTTACCTATATGGATATATGTAAAATCGATTTTAGATTAACAAAACTTGCAGCAATGTTGACCCCCCACCCCAAACTATTCGATTTAATATTTTTTTTATCCTACATCGATCTTTTGATGTCGTCCCTTATATGTAAAGTTGTTGACTTTTAGTCTCACTATAGAAAAGGGTATACATGTATATGTTATCTAAGAATTTGAAGCAATCGCTTGTTTAGCTTTTGTTTGCTCATGCTGGATCCTCATCACTAAGGGTCCTACTCGTACTACCCCCATCCTCGACCCCTAATCCCACGTAGTCTTGTCTGTAACCCGGACTCTAAGCCTTGTTTTGGGGTTAAGGGTTATTGGATATTTGGGACCTTTTGTGTATGTGGTCATCAGCATTCAAGAAATCTAAACGTTTTGTGAGCTACATTATTTGATGATTAGTTGTAGTCTGCCTTACGTCCAGTGGCAAATATTTCACACACGTTCAAGACAATACGAGATCGATGGTTGGAATGAATTATAATTAAGGGATATAATATGTCTGATGACGTAAGTATTTGATGGTTATATCATTCATGGTACCCTTTTTTTTCACAGAGAAACATACTGTGTTCCTGAATACGAACAACTACAAAACTAGACAATTTCTCATTGACAAGAAATAAGAGCAGTTTTCTGCACACTGGTTAAGTAAGTGTATAAATATTTGGTCATAAAGAAAAGAGATACATGAAATACATACCCATTGCTACTGGTTATAAAATTATCCAATATTGCTATATTTATTTGTAGTTAGGGCGTAGGTTACAATTCATAGACACGTTCAATCAGAATTTGTATATTCCATACTTCATTTCACATGCCGGTATTCATACATTTCCACGAAGAAATGAACATCACAATGTCAATATCATTCCTCACATCCGAAACAAGTTGTTTCTCGTACCGGAGAATGTCTGAAGTTACAATTTATAAACAAATCTTTTTACCTATATCAATAAAATATGTAATATATAATTGCTTGTCTGTTTATACGACGGATCGAAAGGTAATTTCCTCCTTCTTCTACCTGTAAGGTTTTACCTGTCGCACAGTGGTCACGCATGAGTAGTTATTCGGCCATGTATAACGGTACATAACTGATTCTATCATAATTAAAATACCGGTTTTGAACTAATTCGATCTATTGACACTATACTGTTATTTAAAGTTCAAAAAGTAGTCCTTTGGTTATTTCAAATCTACAGTACTTTTATAGAGAAGCAGTTTTTTTTTTTATTATTTTCCTCTGATTATAATTTGCCTATTTATAGATGATTTTTATAATTCTTTCTATTTATAGATATATGTTTTGTTACATTCGATTTTTTTTTTTTTTTTTTTAATTTTTTTTTAAGGGAGGCCCAGAGAATAACAAAGACATCTTTAATGAGTTGCACTCTTTTCCCCAGAAATAATTCATATACAGTACATGCCATCTTCGCTAACCAAGGGTTACGATCCACTCCCGTGAAGAGAACGGGAGTGGATCGTAACCCTTGGCTATCGAAGACGAGTACATGCATGTAGATTCAAAGTTGGTGTCTAACGTAAGGTGGGGACTTATGTCTGAGGTTGGGTATTTCAAACAATATAAAATGCTTCGCTGAGTGCAGCCTGATACGAACGCAGAAGTCGAATGAGCAAATTTGGACACCATGAATATTAAAGCTTGATACTATCTGAATTAGGATTGTGATAAATTTTTTTTGTTTTACATAATAAAGGTTTCTGACACAAAATAAATGTAGTCAAAGATCTTACAAATCTTATGCGGAATACTGTGCAATTGCAGATTTTTTTCTTGAAACTTTTCTAAAATTTGAAATTTGAAAAATTTTGAAAAAAATATGAATCCCTTAAACTTTCAAACTCAATCCCAGTCTTTCCTTTGTAGTATGGAACCTTGTACAATTTTAGACAGATCCATACACTTACACACTAGTTATTGTTGTCTGGAAACTACAAAAATGCCTGTTTTGGTCCCTTTTTTGGTCCGTAATTTCTGAACTATTGGCACTTTAACCCCCTAAATGAATCTCAACCTTATACTTGTGGTATTAAACATTGTGGTACAATTTCAGAGCAATCGAAATACTGATACACAAGTTATTATCCTGAAACTAGAAAAATGCTTCTTTTGGGCCCCATAATCCTCAAAATCAATCCCAACCTTCCTTTTGTGGCATTGAACCTTCTTAAAAAGTTTCATAGAGATCCATTCACTTAAACTAAAGTTATTGTCCGGAAACCAAATGTGTCTTCGGACAACGAAGACGCAGACGACGACGATATAATAACATTATACGAACCAAAAAAAATTATATAAAAGAATGGGTTTAAAGTTGAAGTGTGACACCCTACTCCACATTTTTTTCTCAGTGAATAAAAAAAAAAAAATCATGCGGCAATAATTTTTTCTACTGTGACACTTAGGTGTAAACGAAAAATGGAGACCTTAGGCCGGCTTGACCAACAACAAAAAAAAAGATATTTAGTTCATTAACAACTTTTTTCATTGTTTACAAAATAATTTCCGTTTGATAACATATTATATTAGAAAAAAATACGTCCGACTTTCTACTCCATGAAACTGAGAATGGAAATGGGCTATGTGTCAAAGAGACAACAACCCAACCATAGAACAGACAACAGCAGGTCACCAATAGGTTTTCAATGCAGCGAGATACTCCCGCACCCGGAGGTGGCCCCTAAACAAATATATACACTAGTTCAGGGATAGGGGTCAGTTTTTTTTTTTCGTTGGGTACTTATGCACCCAAGTCAGGAGCCTCTGGCCTTTGTCAGTCTTGTATTATTTTTAATTTTTGTTTCTTGTGTACAATTTGGAGTTTAGTATGGCATTCATTATCACTGAACTAGCATCTATATTTGTTTAGGGCCAGCTGAAGCACGCCTCCGGGTGCGGTAATTTCTCGCTGCATTGAAGACCTGTTGGTGACCTTCTGCTGTTGTCTGTTCTATGGTCGGGTTGTTGTCTCTTTGATACATTCCCCATTTCCCTTCTCAATTTTATCAGTTAACATTACTGTACGACACTATAATCTGATGTATGTTGCGACGTGTGAATACAATGTCTATGGGAACGAGCATTTAATAACTTTAGTTAGAGGTGGCCATGGAAAGGAATGAAAAAACCTTGCCACGCATAGGACGAAAATGAATATTCAACCCGACAAACGTGAAATTAAATGTTCACAAAAATAAAGCCGGACTAGAATCAGAGGCAAACGTGAGAATTCCAACTAAAAACTACATCCCTCCCCGAATAACAAAATGATATTCCACAAATGGAGTATTGTGAAAGATCAGAAGCGTGCGTATCTAAAATTTGATATAAACATTCTTTAAATGTGTCAAGTTACATTCAGCAGAACGGATCATTGCTGGATACATTAATAATTCATGTTTACTTTTATTCAAAACAAAGGTTTAAAAGAAACAATAAATAAATATAAATAAAACATATTTAAAACAATATTAAAACAGTTTATACACAGAAAAAACATAAATCGCAAGTACATACACAGGAAAAACATAAATCGCAAGTATATACACAGGGAAAACATAAATCGTATACACAGACAGGGGTTAAAAAATCCACTAGCCCGACGCCCGGGACTAGATCATTTACGCCTCGGGCAATTAAAATGTGTAATCCGATATGCCCGACGGACTAGTAACAAAACATTCTTGACGTTTCCAAAATAGAAAGTGAAAAATCTCTTCATCACTATTCTATGTTAGCCATTTCAATTCAATTAAGTCATCCGGGATTCCAATAATTTGAACTGGTTTGTACAGGTCCTGTTGTACATATATCTATATATTTTAAAAATAGAGCAAATAACTCTGGCATGTCTGGGTGGCCTGGTATCATGTGTTGATTGCAATTCTCGTACTTTAAATATCGATTTCTCATACCATGGATTGGGGTATTGTACTTTGCTTATCGTGCCGAGATTTTCAATTAACGGTATTTGGGGGTATGATGTATTGATTGGTATTGACCTGTCTTGTTGCACAGCTCTTGAGCACGAAACCATGCAACAAAATATTTCTTAATATTTTAGTACGGGAACCCCAGGAAACTTCGTCAGTTTCAAAACGAAAAATAGTAGATGAAGGGAGTAACGAGGCTGAAAATTCATCCCCCAGGGAAAAGCCGCGGAAAAAAAAATAATAGTGTCTAGGACAGCAGGGATGTCAAGTCTTTAGCGCGAGACTCACACATGTTCATGCTTATTTGGCGGCATTTTCCTTTGATCTATTGTTTTTTCTCTTTGATCTTTACAATTTGGCCAAAAAATCACGAATTCACTTCCTGAAAATTTGGCAGAACTGGGACACAATGATTCCCCTGGCAAGGTTGGCTGTTGCTGATGAAAAAAAACCAGACACTGCTCTGTGAATATTGCCGTTAGTTGCCAAAAGCACGCCAATAAAAAGTCTGCTTTGAATGTGGGAACAATTATAATGTATACTGTCTCCTTCAAAACAAAGGATACCCACTTTGTATTATGCAGCAAACTCTTGATTTTACGGCTAGCAGGTCAGTTTTGATGGACTAGCAGTTCTTCCAACAGGGCTAGTAAAATCCTGCTGCCAATAAGTCCTGGGCTAGTTAGCTGTAACAAAAATTTTTAACCCCTGACAGAAGAAACATAAATTCTATTTATACTAGCTTACTATGCGGTCTGGGTTTTGTTCATTGCTGAAGTCCATACGATGATCTTAAGTTGTTACAGCAGATTTCATTGAGTGTGTATCCAAAGGTAATATCGTTGGTTAGCTTGCTTGTTAGCTGAACCGTGAAGTCATTGTTAGGTCAGGTAAACTACCCTCCTTTAAGAGTAGACTAGTCCGGCAGATAACCAATCTATCTGTCTGTTGGACTAGGCTACTTCGAAAGAAGGGTATTATACCTGACCTAACTATTTCATTTGGTCTCTTGTGAAGAATTGCATGTCTAATTGTCAATCCTACCAAATCTTTTTTAATATACACAGGAGAAAACAAAAACGTATTTACACAGAAGAAACATAAATTGTATACACAGTTGAAGCAATTAGCCGTTTGTAAATTCACAGAAGAAACATGAATCGTCAGTAAATACACTGAAAAAATCGTCAGTAAATACACTGAAAAAAATCGTCAGTAAATACACCGAAAAAAAATCGTCAGTAAATACACTGAAAAAAATCGTCAGTAAATACACAGAAGAAGAATTTGTCAGTTAATAAACAGAAGAAACACAAAACGTCAGATCTCATTTTGTCTATGTTCATAAACCAAACTTCCATCGATGTGTTTAACCTGAAAAAAGACAAACGCGAACATAAATAAATATTATAAAGAATAGTTTCATTTTCTTAATCTATGAATTGAAAAATGGGGTATCAGCTTAAAATACCACCAACCGAATAACACACAAAACGCAGTCATTCAATATTTTAAATGAATTTTAAAGTTATGATCTTATAATGTACGTTTCATTATGATGCATTCTTGTGATTGGCTAACAGCAATATCTCGTCATTCTGAAATCAACCTTCAATTAAGAATTGAATGCTTCTGTTTGTAAATTCATTGGGATGTAAAAGCGTTGACCGAAGTACATTTTGTATGAAGCGCGAAAGCGCTTCATTCTAAAAATGTGCGCACGGTCAACGCTTTTACAACCCTATGAAATTACTAAAAGAAGCATTCAATAATTATAATAACATGTTTTTGCTATGACAATGGAAAATCGATTTTTATCATTTATCACTCTAAATAACATGTGCACTATTTTGTGATAGCCTGTATCATCATGAATTTTAAACTTCATTGGGCTATGAAAGTGAATTCTAGTATGACGAACAAGTGTTGATATCCAATCAAAATAACGGATTCTTTTGAAACATACATGTAATGTAATTATTTCCAAATGAAATGTAACTTTCATGATGTGCACAGATAAACATAAGACTGGCAAACTTGATAGAAATCGTTCTTTCGTGGTCCAGGGAAACAAATGTTATTATAATTATTGAATGCTTCTTTTAGTAATTTTATAGGAACGTAAAAGTGATGACTGTGCGAAATTGTTTCCGCGCATCAAACAAAATGTACTTCGGTCAACGCTTAAAATACAACCCAAAAAAAGAAGAAGCGTTCAATTCTTAAATGACATTTTTTCTTAATGAAATTCTAATGTACCATAGTATTTATTTTGCTCATTGTTGAAGCTCGTACTGTGACCTATGATTGTTAACTTCTACGTCATTTGGTCTCTGGTGGAGAGTTGTCTCATTGGCAATCATACCACATCTTCTTTTAATATATAATAGCTCTATTTCACACAAAATCTGGCATGGACTTACTGATTACCAACTCGTTCAAACTAACGATATGAACGACTGGACAAAGGAATACTATAGTTATCAATAGCAATTTTTCACGCATAGTATTTTCCTAAATTGCGTCGGTTTATTGTTTCGATTACAAAACTGTATAATTTAGAATAACATAAAAAAAACTCATACTGCAACCACCTCAGGCAAAAATGTTTTATATCAATGTCCATTGACATAATTTAGTTTGAGTTATTTCCCCTTGATGGCCATGTTGTAAGACAAAACGATAAATTTCATATAGTTCAAACCTCCCTTTTTTTCGATTGATTTTTCTTAAAATGGAGAACGTTTTGTGGTGTTCCGGGTTTTGAACCCAACCCCCCTCTTTTTCACCATGGTTGGATCCGCGCCTGTATCTCGATTGTCATTGAACACAATTGTCTTGACTATAATATACAGCAGATTTTCGTCTGCCTTCCGATTACCATTGAAATACACTATTTGTTACCTATGCATCTACCGTACTGTAAGCCATTAAATGGTGTATAAAAATACCATTGAAAATTTATTATTGAATGAAATGTGGTTCATAAGTGTTTTTAATTTTTTATATAGATTAGACCGTTGGTTTTCCTGTTTGGTTTTACACTAGGTTTTTGGGGGGACCCTCGATAGCATGTTGTTCGGTGTGAACAAAGGCTCCGTGCTGAAGACCGTATTTTAACCTATAATGGTTAAATTTTAAAAATTGTGACTTGGATGTTCTCATATCTATAGAGATACGCATTATAATTTGATTTTTTTTGCCATTAACTATATTTATCAAGTTTCTTCCGGCCGTGATACTTCGACATCAAGTTGTATGAAACAGGATATTTTTGAAACAATAACTCGTTAAATATCTACCGCCATTACAATGAGTACAATCAGCTTGTGTTTAATCAATGATAGGATAACTACCTTTCAACGGTATCTTTATACTGGTTGTAGGTTTAATTTTAAATTGAAAACTTACCAAAAATATTTGAATTACGCAAACATAAGTGATGACAGTTCCAACTGGAACTAACATCTCCATGGTCAACTTCAGCTTCATCATCATGCAATTCTAGTGAATTTTGGTCTGAACTTTCTAAACTGGTATCCAACCCTTCAGTTACAGACACATACTGTCTGGTACCAGTTCGTGAAAGTAAAATATCAGATAATGTTATTTTATGAGTAGGTTTATTTGTGACATCAATGTGTTCATCATTGTTCATTATGTTTCCAGTCTCTTTGGGTTCTTTGTTTGACCCTAAACTTTCTGTTTCTATTCCTGCAGGAACAAGTACTAATGTCTTCTCTGATCGTCTCATTCTCTGGAACAACGAGCTTGAGTCCTTGTCCGTTACTTCACAACCTTTTAAACAATTAATAAAGCTTTCTAAACTTCGATCTTGGTCTGAAAGAAAACATAATTGTTTGATTTAATGCAAAATTCGCTTAAAATTTAGAAATGAAGTCCTTGCAATTTTACTATCCATTTCTTAAGTCTTTGATGCATGGTTTTTTCCCCCGGTTAGTTGTTATTGGCTTTGGACTAGCTGTCAATAACTGCGAGAACTCTGAGATCTGTATTTGGAGTCTTTCTGTTGTGTAAATGTACAAGTACCCGGCCACGTACATCTGTGTTTTTGTTATATGTATTTCTATTTGTATCCATCTGATGAGTTGAGCCTTTTTTCCGACTGATTTTTATCGCCCTTTCTGACTGTGAAATGGGAAGATTTTATCATACCGGTATACCCTTATTTATTTCATTTTTTTATAATTTTTGCTAATTGTTTGGATTTCTGAATTATTTTAATAATTGCACTTGTTTCCATAGATGCAAGTTTAATGTTAAAGTTTCAGTTGGTATTTTTTTTATCTATAATAAAAGACTTTAAACTTGAATCGTTACCATGAGGTCTGTAAAAAAAAAGAAATTCATAGGAACGACTTGAAACTCTGATTGAAATGTATTTGCCTGTAACTGCTGAGGTGATGCAAGCTTTTATGAAAGCTTCAACTTGTTCCCATTGTTATAACTGCAAATCAGCATATAAGATAATGATATATCATCAACAAGATATATATAATGTAGAAATCGTCATAGATCTAAACTAAATAACTCTTAATACGTACGAGATTCATGTTCACGAAATTTATATCCATCTGCAAAAAAATGTGAATACAATTAGAATAAATATCCCGTTGAAAATTAGTAAGTCCCTTATTGGGACTCATTATTGCAGTAAATATATACCGTAAAAATCGATAAGTAAGGTCTTTTGAGATTGTCTCCAATCAAAACAACATTTAAATAATCTTTCAGTTAATTTCTAATCACTCTTTTACAACAGAACAAATACAAGGGGCAGGGAAATTACAACGACTATCAAATCCCTCAAAAAATTACAGTTGTAAATATGTGTACAAAAAAATGTTCAAAACATTGAAATACCCCCGGAAACTTAGCATGTGATAACGTACAGCGTTGTTGTCAATGAATCTAATCGTCAGTATGGAAATTGACGGCAGAAAATCTCGAATAAAAAAAGAACGTTTCTTGGTTTTTTTTGTTTTTTTTTCGACAATAATCAATTATCAGATGACGAACTTTCAGTGGTATACTCATACCCGTTGTATATTCGTTAGGTGCATAAAGTGGCGACTTCATAGGAATTTTCTAATTCTTAGACTTCTAAGGTAGCTTCAAAAAATCGAAAGGAAAATACAAATTCTGTTCAAACATGAAATTTTGTCTTTTCAGAATCTAAGGAACAATGGATACTCTCTTTGTTCGTATTCCAAAGTAAATTAAATGTTACTTCATTGGTTGAATTTCCCATATGGTATTTTAAGCTAATCACCATGTTTTAGTATACCCTTTTGAAAATATTACCCAGAATCCATAAGAAGATCAGAATGAGTATGCTTCTATAACAATGATTTCAAAATGCAGATTCAAATACTAATAAGTATACACATTTAAATTTAAAAATATCTAGATATTAAAAAGTGAAATAAATTCAAAGTTCTTAAATCAGTCATCTTGATAGAAATTTATGTAAGAGAATTAATATTACACAACATAAGGCGTTACGTCTGAGTGTATTTTTAAATATGTAACATCTTAAATTGTCAATATAAATAAAATATAATGCTGTGAATAAAAGTATACAAGTTATAGACTGGATATGAAATTATACTTTGTGTATCGTAGCCTAGCGAAATTGCTAAAATGTCACTAAACGTCACCTAATTGTATGTATGGAAAAAAAAGAGAAAAAAATAACTAACTCTCAATATCCTTAAAATTTCTGTTTTCTAAAAAAAAAAAATAATATTACATACCCACAAGCATATAATCAAAACAAAGAAGAAAGGAAAATCCGGACACAGTTAAATATGAGATATACATGATTAGTTCTGACTGTTCGGTCTATTGAAATTTTCGGGGTAGATTCCTGCTTTTTAATATGTGATAACATGTGTGACCTTGACCGTTAAAACCCGGTTTCTGGTCATAATATTGACTCGTGTGATAATATATGATTGAAATATTGAGTTAAGGGGGTTACCAGGATAATTTGTTACAATAAATCAAAGGTGCTTAATATTGACCTCGGTTAAATTGATAGGGGTACGTGAGGGGTAGCAAACTTTATTAATTATTAATGACAGCTTTCGGGGCATTTATTGATCTTAATTGCACAAAAACATAAAAAAAAAGTTATATTTTCTTTGACTTCGCATTGTTCAAAAACATATTGCTGTTTGAAGATCATAGAAGAAATTTTCAATCTCTTCGACCATAAGCCACATGCCACATTCTGTAGCCACCAGGTTTCGAAAACTATTTGATTTTTATTGGGGGAAAAGGGGGGGGGGCTAGGATTAGATTTTTAAAAAAGAGCAGATTAGAAATTTCGAGTAAAAAAAAGTCAGGATGAGACACTTTGTAAAATAAAGGCATGTGACAATTTTTGTAAAAAAAAGTCTAGATAAACTAATCAAAAATAAGGCAGGACCGAATAGAGTAAAAAATAAAAGTGAAGGACATAACAATAAAATAGTAGCTCCCTTAGACTTTGCGATATTTCAAAAACCAAAAAAAGGTTAAATTGCTACTTGAACAATTTTCTAATATTTTTTTTCACATTTCAACCATTTTGATACATTTTATACCTGTTAGGAGTCAAATAGAAACATTTTTTTGGTTTTAATAACCCTGTTTACATTTATATATTTGATGTTTACGCACCCAAAATAAAATTATGTAGTGATAAAATAGATGCTAATACTTATTTCATCCTCGGCATTTAATTTTTATGGGGGCTAGGATGAAAAATTGTATCCTAATTATTTTTTAGTTTTAATCTCTGTTCTGCCTTTTTACTTTTTACTCTAGTCTGTCCTACTTTTTGTTTTATTACTTTATCTTGACTTTTTTAAATGAATTTTCATCCTGCCATTGTCTTTCTTGCAAGTTGCGCATCCTGTCATTTTTTTTTACCTCAAACCTCCTGTCCTCTCTAATTTCAATTTTTTCCCCTACCCTCCCCCCCCCCCCCACTAAATATCAAACGGTAGCTCCCTTATTTTCTTCCCAAACTTTGGAGGAATCATACCCCTTCACCTGCCCCTGATTACAATTTCCTTTTAATAGAAAACCGTGAAGTCCCTATTCAATAGTGAAAAACTCGATTTGGATAAAAAAAAAAAACAATTTGGTTACAAGACGTTCCATAATGCATGACGAAGCAGTACAACGACCCTGAATCATGGTCACGTGACAAACCATAATTCTCCATTTCAAGTGACGTAGCAAAACGTGAATCAACAATAACTGATTTGAACCACATTTTCCTCAAGGTCGAAAATAAATTATATTTTGGTGCCATTTAATAAAGACATGTTCTTATCACTAAAAATCGTACGATAAAAATATATATTGTAAGTTATACTGAAATGTTCAAGTCATACGAGTATTTTTTTCTGTGAGATATTTTTATCACTTAAATGAGTATGATCGTTTGTGTAATATAATTATTAACTTACCTATACTAAAGTTCGTATGTTTCATTATGAGAATTGTATGCGTCTTTTAAGGTATCTCGGGTGTCTTCCGCCATCTTGGATTGTTAAATTTCAGATATCAATCGGTCTACATCTTTAATGAAATGTGCAGATTTTATGAGAAAAAAATGTTTTTGCAAGACTTTTCAGCTGAATGAGAAAAAAAAATAATGAGTTTTATCATATTTATGCTACTGTTTTTTTACAAATACAAATCTTTTTTTGTTTTATTCTTTTCTTTTTTTTTTTGCAACTATGCCAAAGAAGGGGGATAACTCAGATAATGTAACTTTAATACTAGAATGTGTATGAATTGAACTATTTTGTCTTGTTACAAGAAAACCAGTCCGATACCCTATTTTCTTTTTTTTTCCTGATTTTGAATGCCTATTAAATTAGCTATTAACTCATATTTTATCTTAATATGAATAACCTTGCCAAACCTGTAAATTGTGACCTATACTTTTTGTTATATATTTGAGAAAGCATGAATTGAAAAACATTTAGTTTGTTTACATTAAAGTCAAATAAAGAAAAAGACCAAGATACACAATTAAGTGAAATAGGCAGAACCAACCAGGCGAGTCGACCCGACTGAAGGTAGATACTTTGCAATTCGACTGGAAAATGTTCAACACAGGTGCATTAAATTTGTATGCAATAGCTGGCCTACACCCCTTAAAAAGTTATTACAACGATTATATTCGGTGCAGAAAGTATAACACTTTCTTAACAAGGGATATCGGTGTTTATATCTTCACCCGATTATCTAAATAGACGCTTCCTCTTCACGGATCTAACGGTAAAACTCGAGAAGTCCGTGTGACCATATTTCTATTCTAGTTAATCCTTTGATTTTTTTCGATCATTCGAGGTCCATCAAGACTAGTGCGAGGCAACAAGTCGCTATCGGAACTACTTGTGAGTGAACATGTATTGTTGTAAGGTCGCTTTATGTAATCAAGATTTTTATCTGAAAATATTGATAAAAGAGAAACCTTGACCTTAAATCTTTCCACTTTTCCAAGACCAGACCATGTGTTTTATACATTATATAAAAATTTTGCTACATAGGAATCATTCACGACTTTAAACGGATGACTGCACTGCGTTCCATAAGTGGTTATATGAACGTACGTTTCGCTTACGTAAATGCTTGCATTAGGCGAGTGTAATATTTGAAAAAAGACGTCTAGTTAAGGACTTTAATGCACCCACCTAACACACGGCTAATTTCTTTTTTAAATGAAAGAATAATGATTTAACTTTGATTTTTGCCCGGTCGTCACAAAATCGTACGGTGCAGTTTTTGTAAAATTGACGTTTATTTCAGAAATTAGTTGAAAATTGTAAAAATACGACATGTTTTTCAAACAAAAGAAATTAGTCGTACCTCTTCTTTTAGACAGAATAATTAAGTGAATTAGATTCTTAAAATAATGAAAAACAATATTTACAACTATAACTCCGCATGCTTTTGCATTCCTTCTAAATATTTGACATTTTGTACGAAAATTTTCATAATCCTGACCTTTTCGGATCTACAATTAAATTTTTATTAAATGCTTTTGCACTCGATCCGTTTTAGAACACACCAAATCACTCATCAGTTATCGTTTTTTCATTCAAGATCAAGACTTTATCTCAACATTTCTTAAAATCACGAATTTCTGTAATTTTATGATGTTGGGTAACATCACTATAGTTTCCGGAATCCCTTATCTATTTCGTTATCGTTTTTTTTTTACTGAATATATCAGTCGATTTCCGTGTACTTTATAGTGCTATTAGAGTACGATAAATCATATTTAAACGGTTATATTTCTATCTTGAACTTCAGTGGAGCTTAAATAGATATAAAATCGTCCGAAAATAAGATCAAATCAAAGTAAAACATAGTTTTTTGAGTTCTGTAGAATTCACCCATTTCTAAATAAGGAATCGTATCGGAAAATTGTAGAAAATCTTCCGAGTCGTGTCAAATTTTCACAGTCCAGTTCACAATGAAACCATTCCTAAGCTAAAGAGCAAAAACTATCCATATTGACAACAGATGCATAGTCTGTCATGTATTTACTACATAGAAACTATGTAGTTAAACACTTAAATGAAGATACAGTTGTATTGCCGCAGTGGGAAAACGAAAAGACTGGTCGATGAATATGAAAAAAATGAAAACATCCCATTTGAAAATACAAAATATCATAAGAGTTGCTATGAATATTTCAAAAGTAAGTACAACCTATCATCTTCTGTTTTGTCTGTACAAAGACTTTGTACTACATGTACCAATTCTACCGACCAGTCTCTTCTCATATATCAACGAGGGCAGTAGATCTACAACTCATTCTGATTTGTCTGTTTGTATATTTTACAAATGTATAAAGCCTATACGCAAGTTACACAACTTCATAAGGTATCCTCTGAGTAGCAAACTCAAGCTGTATTGAGTGTTAATACATATATCTCCTACAATATATATAAAAAGAAGATGTGGTATGATTGTCAATGGGACAACTATCCACAAAAGACCAAAATGACACAAACATTAACAACTATAGGTCACCGTACGGCCTTCAACAATGAGCAAAGCCCATACCGCATAGTCAGCTATAAAAGGTCCCGATAAGACAATGTAAAACAATTCAAACGAGAAAACTAACGGCCTTATTTATGTAAAAAAAATGAACGAAAAACAAATATGTAACACATAAACAAACGACAACCACTGAATTACAGGCTCCTGACTTGGGACAGGCACATACATAAATAATGTGGCGGGGTTAACATGTTATCGGGATCCAAACCCTCCCCATAACCTGGGACAGTGGTATAACAGTACAACATAAGAACGAACTATAAAAATCAGTTGAAAAAGGCTTAACTCATCAGAAGAACAAAAATACAAGTGGACGTATGATCTGATTTACAAAATAACTCGTTATAATTTTACTATTAAATCTGTATACCATCGAGCTTGCATCGCTAAATATTAGCTACAAAATTTGAAGTGAGAAAGTAAAGAGCTATTTTATTCTGAACATAAAACAGCTTTTACTAACATTTCGACGATTAAAGATGACGTGCCTGTACACAAGGAAGTATTCTGGTTAACAACTTTGATTACTTAATTTATGCCGAGGATCGCTGCCGAGAAAACTAAATAACATATTATCAGCTTCAACAAATACTAAAAATATATGGTCAATTTATAGTTACAGTGTACATGTATACAGCCTCAACAAGGCCAAGGTACAACCAATATTGTATACAGTAGCTCTAAAATTTTGTCTTATTCTTTTTACCTCTTTTTCATTTAGATTTGTCATTACAAATGCACCGTATTTGTGGACACACGTTTGATAACTATTAACAAGTTTGACTGATCAACAGATAAGAAAAATTGAAAATGGGGCATACATTCTACATGGCATTATTTTTCTTCTGGGGGTCAAAATTTTATCCAAGACAATGTCAACCTAACTACAGAAACAATAAAAGTTCTCTGCATGACTTTGGTTGGTTAAAAGGCAATATCGGTCCGGTATGATGTTATGCAACTTTCTACAAGATTTGATCTGTTCACGCAGGGGGAGGGTTGAGATTGCAAAAACATGTTTAACCCCGCCGCAATTTTGCGCCTGTCCCAAGTCAGGAGCCCCTGGCCTTTTTTATTTTTGTATGATTTTTTGTTTTAATTTCTTGAGTATATTTCAAAGCTTAGTATGACGTCCATTATCATTTCAAACTAGTACATTTTTGTTTAGGGGCCAGCTGAAGAACGCCTCCGGGTTTGGGAGTTTCTTGCTGCATTGATGACCCATTGGTGGTCGTCGGCCGTTGTCTGCTTTTGAACGGGTTGGTGTCTCTTTGACAAATCCCTCATGTCCATTTCCAATTTTTAATTCAATCTGTATATAGTAGATCTTGTGTCCGCTTTGAGCAAAACCTCTGCTGTACTGGTATATGCCCATGCCAAGGAAGTTGTCTTTGTATGGATAATTTGACCGATAAGAATGATGAGATTACAAGTTAAAATGAAGCTATAATATTCCGATATCGCAATATTCCGACACCTAAATGGTCCTACATCCCATTGGTCCGACGTTTCGATCATTTAGGTTATACGCTAACGGGATTTTAACATAAGAAAGCCAAATAAAAGGTTCAATATTAGGATAACCTTGTCCTCCGTTTGAAGCGGTGAAACAAGATATAAAAAAGTAATACGTAGTGCCAAAGTAGCCCGAAGGTCATCACTAGCGTAATTTAAAATAAGTACAAACTCCTTTGTCAAGTGTTGTTTGATTAATAAGATATCTCAAGATACACGGCGGCCGACTAAAGTAAAATCAAACACAGTTTAACGTACAATGAGTGGTCATATTTTCCTTGTGATGTTTTATATTAAAATTGTCAATTTGTTGATATAAATATACTAGTAGCACTTTACTCATTTTAGTAATGTTAGTTAGTACTCTTGTCATATCTGATTTAGTGATGTAAATGAAATTGCGGTATGATCCAGACTCAACATATTGCACTACAATAATAAAAAAAATCCGCCCTATGGTTGTCTGATCTTTAAGCGGTTGGTAGGCTTTCAAACTAACAGGAGACCATACGCTTCCTCAATTTTAATGTACAGCTCATCATGGGACTTTCTAAACAATTAAAAATACGTCATATGTTATATTTTCCCCTTGCTTCAAATATTTTGTTTCGAATTATTTATATCAAATTTGCAGATATATGTTTGTAAATACGTGCAATCAAATGATATGGAGGTATTATAAGATTTAGATAATGCAAGGGCGACTACAGATACATTTGTGTGACTTAATGGTTGATTTTCAAAGACTCCGAGAGAAAACGTTAAGTAACATGCGTTACCGTTAAAATCAACCAAAATTAATTAATGCTATGATAGAAATATATTTTCCCAACAGTAATACAGCATTCCTATAAAATTGTTTCATTTTTGTATTTGTTTTGACTCGATTTTTCTACTGGAAGTATCCGTGAATTGAAATTGCACCCATGACCTTTGACCTCGATTTAAAAAAAAATGCACCATAATTTCTTTTGACGACCGGGATATTTAGAAAGTACACATTCTTAGCTTTCCAGTGATATATAATTTAGCCGTGTGTTAGGTAGGTGCATTAAAAATGTGAATTTGGTTCTCATATCACTCGCCTACATCTATATATCAGTTGTAACTGAGAAAACCTAAAGTAAGAAATAAATAATTGAAAGTGTTATTTTCATTCTCAAATTTATGTTCACCGATTTGATTCAAATTCTCATATTTGATTTATAACCATGAAAAACATTTATCCAAATTTTAAAAAGTATGAAATAAACAATTTACAGGGCTTGAGCTCGATAATATGTAGCTTTGTTTCGTGTGTATTTTAGTCTTGTTAATTATCGAGTTGACCTTTGAAAACCTTCAATGGTCATATAAGCGGTATAAACATAAATATAAAAATGAATAGAAAGTGGACTCGTGCAATTTGATTTTCTAGGTCTGTTTAATTTCCTATTACAAATTAGAAATATATATAAGTTATCATTATACCATTACAAGAATGATGTTTTTTATGAACCGAATCAGTCAATCAAATGATTTACCTTTGTCTTACTTTCATTGTTGACATTCTTTTCCTTTAAATATCCGAACACGCACAATACATGCGTTATCCATCTCTGGCTTAGGGAGTACATTGAATATCACATGAATACGGATTCAATGAGGTCGAATTATTCACCTGTATGTGAATAATTCATCATCAATGTTTCTTAACCTTATTTGACACAATTGTACCATATTGGCTGCTAAAAGCGAATACTTATGATACATGTATTTCACTATTTCACTTTCATTAATGATTGAACAAACTGACAAAGTCATACTTTAGACTTTTTATAATATCTCGTAGATAGTCAGTGACGGTTCCAGAAACTTTTTTCTCAAAAGGGGGGGGGGGGCGGGCCCCCTGGGCCCCCTAAATCCGCCTCTGATAGTGCCCCTTTAATATGTGCAGTGTAACATTATTAATTTATTACAAACTTTCATTGGGATATTCTTACTACTTGTAAATACTAGTATTGAAAGTCCTTTTAACAATGATCTTGATGGGGTTCCTTCATTTCTGAATTCTTTATTTTTTTCGGCCATTTTTATCTATTCTTTATATTTGAGCACCTCATTATGCTCTATTCTTTATTATATTGGGCCTTTTTTCTCTTTATTATTTATATTTTCTTGCCATTATTCTATTTTTTGAACACCCCTTCTCGCCGCATTCTAGACCAGCCGACTATGTTACGAGTGGATCTTGTGTCACGTGGTGTCGTTGTAACACGTTCCCGTGTTGTAAAGTTGTACGTCATCAGTAAATGTTTAAAAATACTACCCATTGTTTAACGATTGAAGACGTTCACTTGTACATTATCTTATAAATCTTCGTGGGCTGAAGAGCTTTCAATGAAAGTTATATCATTGAATGATTCTTTGATCACAGGTACTTGAACAATTTGACAATCAAACTGTATAAAATACAACCTGGCCATTTACTGGGAAAAGAAAATGAATAGTACGGTGGGTACATAGTCTCATTGAAATATAACAGATGGACACCTGAAATGACCGACTTTATAAGAAATTATGGTGTACACAAAGTTTTGGTATGAAACTAGTATCATTTTCCTTTTTCCGATTTTCGATATGAACTAACACTAATATTTTTTCTTCATTACTAGTATATCACGTATATAATGAAATTAAGACACCCAAAGAATCTAATCGAATTGCATGGAGAAGATATGCATTGCATGTTCAATTCGATCGATTTTTTTTTATTTCGAAATGCTGTAAAATGGAACAAATCGGAAAATTATCTTGCAGCTTTTACATTCGGCACAGTTCGACAGAACACGGTACACCGCATTCGGCATGTCTCGGCAGATTCCGGTAATAAAGGAATCTGCAAAATTGTGCCGAATGACGACATCTTGTCATTAAGTAATGTGATGCATTCGATTTTATGCTTAAGCGTTCGATTTCTTAAAATGTCAGGTTGTGAATTGATTTAACTCAAAAGTCAAAAGAAAGTAGAATTATAAATGTTATAGTAAGGCCAACTAAAATTAATTAGTAGATTTTCATCCAAATTTTTGAAAATAATGGGGCGGGTGGGAGGATTTTATTTTTTAAATTTTATTTAATATGAAACCCTTTTGTGACGAGTTCTTCATATATGCAAGTGTAATAAAAAGCTTATATCATGTATACACAAGTATGAGGAATCTTACAGAATATTTCAAATCCTTAAATAAATATATCTAATTGCGGCTTTAAAAACTTAACAACAAAAACGTGTGAGAAATACTCTCTTCAGTTAGACTACATGTACATGTTAGTAACATGTACCTACACAAAATGTATTTTGGTTTCTAAACAATGGTTTGTAATACCATAAAATGAAGCTAATGCATTGGTATGCAACACAATTATTATGAGTACAGAATAAAATGAAAACTCAGAGAGTTTTGAAAATAATAGGGTTGGTACTTTATATATGCAAGATGAAAATGTAATTATCATGTAAAACATGAACTTAATAATAAAAAAAAGTTGTTGTTTAATGAGTCTTTTTGGGTGTATTGGGACATTTGCTATTTGTCAACATAAAAAGACAGCCATGGGTAAAATCAAAGGGCTTGCATAAATAAAATGCGTCTGTTAGTCGACTTTTTAAATTCAATAAATGGTCATACATCTGACAAGTTCGTGCTTGTGTTTCAATATCTATAATTCAGTCATGTTTCCTGTATAAATGGTTTCCACGAATCTTGTGCTTTGGGTATCATTTACAGTTTAAATTTCTGAGACAAAGTCATTGAATAAATAAAAAAGTCCGCAGTTTTCTAATCACAGAAATTTGTGACATACCGCGATTTGCAGTCTTGGAAACAGCGTTTTTCTCGTAACACCAATATTTCATGTCATTCTCGTTATCAATCTTTACTCTCGGAAGATGATTTTGTCATCATAGAGCAGCGGAAAGGTCGACTTAATCATTTTGGTTAGATTTACTCGAGGTACAAAACCGAAATTTGAAACAGGAAGCATTAAATGAAACGAAATTTTAACAGTTACCGGTAACGGGAATGAACAAAAATCCGGAAATCGTAAATTTTATAAAATAAAAAAATTCGGGGCGGGGCGATTTCAGAGGGGCGGGCGGGGATGAAAATCTATCAATTAATTTTAATTGGCCTAACAAATCGGCCAATACATGGAGACAAGCGGCGTCACCCGATGCTAGCCGATTGCTGTTATTTGTCAGTAATGTTGTTGAATTAACCGTATCAACTATCAAGATATGTGTTTTGGGATTTAGTATTGTTCGATTGCTGTCTTATATACGTGTGTCATAAATCTCATTTTATACATATCCACTGTAAATTGATCTCGGTTAGAATGACAACTTTGTCACTTTTCTTCTTAACAATCAGTCAATTTAATTCTTACGAAATTTCAAGTGAAGTCGAACCAACAAATGCCCACGATGAACTGTTGGTGTCAATTTATAGACCGACCATTATATAAGAAGATACAGTTGTATACTTGTTTTCGTCAACATATTTAGTCATATCTGAATTACTGTCTACTTCAAATTTAAAACAAATAAATCGATCCTTAAAATCACTTTCAACAAAATTACAATATATGATTCAGTTCTCTGTTTAAAGACAATCACTCTATAAAGTATAACACTTCAAACAATTTTCAAATGACAGTGGAATATACACTTCAGACAAAGTAGAAAAAAAACAAACAAGGACAATTTGACTCATATTTATAAATACTCGTGGGAAAAGCTACAAAACTTTTTCTCAGTATAAGAGATGCCAATCTTATTAAATAATCTGTACACCTAAATAAATTTGTTCACGAAAAAAAATACTAACTGAGAAAACAAGAGTGCACTCGCTGAAATGTCTCGTAAATGTAGTTGACCTATTGTGTATAGTTTCTAAGAAACAGCCTGAACTACGAAAAACTAAACATTGACCAATGGATCATTAAAACAGACGAACCATGCCAGGCAAACATGAACACCTTACAATCAATATATGCATTAGATAAAGTTGACCTATTGCATATAGTATTAGTAAAAGAAATAAAAAAAAAAATAAAAAACTTAACTTTGACCACTGAACCATTAAAAGTGAGGTCAAGGTCAGATGACACCTGCCAGTTGGACATGCACACTTTACGATCATCCCATACACCAAATATAATAGACCTATTGCTTACAGTATATGAAAAAGCAGACAAAAACACATTAAATTAACTATAACCACTGAACTATTAAAATGAGGTCAAGATCAAACGACACCTGCCGGTTGGATATGTTCACATTACAATCCTTCCATACACCAAATTTACTAGACCGTACCATTATCAAACTTATTGCACATGATCATGACACTATAAAAGCCATTTTCTGGTTCATCATTCTGAAAGCCACTATTCAATATTTTTAAAGCCATTATTATCTATTCGTCATTCTCAAAGCCATTATGCTTTATCTACCATTCTCAAAGCCATTATTCTTTATCTACCATTCTCAAAGCCATTATTCTTTATCTACCATTCTCAAAGCCATTATTCTTTATCTACCATTCTCAAAGCCATTATTCTTTATCTACCATTCTCAAAGCCATTATTCTTTATCTACCATTCTCAAAGCCATTATTCTTTATCTACCATTCTCAAAGCCATTATTCTTTATCTACCATTCTCAAAGCCATTATTCTTTATCTACCATTCTCAAAGCCATTATTCTTTATCTACCATTCTCAAAGCCTTTATTCTTTATCTACCATTCTCAAAGCTATTATTATATATTCACTAATCGTTGAGGGACTTTTTTCTATAAGTTATTATTTTCTATTTATCATTATTGAAGTTATAATGTTCTATCATCATTATTGAAGTTATCATTTTCTATTCATCGTTATCGAAGTTATGTTTTTTTTCTATTCATCTTTATTGAAGTTATAATTTTCTATTCATCGTTATTGGAGTTATTTTTTTTTCTATCGTTATTGAAGTTATTATTTTCCATTCATCATTATTGAAGTTATTTTTTTTTCTATCGTTATTGAAGTTATTATTTTCTATTCATCATTATTGAAGTTATTTTTTTTCTATTAATCATTATTGAAGTCATTTTTTTCTATTCATCATTATTGAAGTTTTAATTTTCTATTCATCATTATTGAAGTTATGTTTTTTTCTATTCATCGTTATTGAAGTTATTTTTTCTATTCATCTTTATTGAAGTTATAATTTTCTATTCATCGTTATTGAAGTTATTATTTACTTTTCATCGTTATCGAAGTTATAATTTTCTATTTGTCGTTATTGAAGTTATTATTTTCCATTCATCATTATTGAAGTTATTTTTTTTTCTATCGTTATTGAAGTTATTATTTTCTATTCATCATTATTGAAGTTATTATTTTCCATTCATCATTATTGAAGGTATTATTTTCTATTCATCATTATTGAAGTTACTATTTATTCACCTTTATTGAAATTATTATTTTCTATCTATCATTCTTAAACCTATAATTCTCAATTCATCATTCTTAAAAGTCATTAACCAATCAATGGCGGATCCAGAACTTTTCCTAGGGGGGGCCAGCTGACTGATCCAAAGGGGGGACCGCTCAAGTCATGCGTCAATGATCCCCTATATAATCAACCAAATTTTTCCCACGAAAGGGGGCCCGGGCCCCCAGCCCCCTGGATCCGTCTATGCCAATTATTTAAAAGCATGGATTCTTTATTCATGCATGCCTACAAAAGCTGAAATTATTCAGTCCAACTGAACTTAAAATCGGACATAGTATACCAAATATTATATAGTATGGTCAATAACCGTGGTCACTGCAGTATCTTTGACTTTTCTGTTACTGGGTCAATCAATAGGTTATACATATGAGATAGGACAGTATACAAGTAAACCATGATAGAGGGTCTCAATGGGGTACTTCCTTCCTATATCTCTTCAGCTTTTAAGACATTTTTTCGTTAGGGCATTCTGATGTATTGTTGCCGACGAGATTTCCGCTTACGTAACTTTCGTGTTTGATTATCTATTCTCTTTCCTTTAATACTACCCATTTTTTATTTTTCTTGGGTTAATTGCTCTTTATTTTCCTGTCTTTTATTATGTAATTAGGCCCTCCCCCTTTGAAAAAAGATATCTCATATAAGATATCTCATATACTTTAGAAGATATCTTATATAACATTATAGATATCTTATACACTAGTAATAAAAGATATCTTATACACTAGTAACAAAAGATATCTTATAAAAAATGAAATCATATAAGATATCTTATATATTAAAGGAGATATCTTATATATCAAATAAGATATCTTATATATTATAGGATATATCTTATATGTCAAATGAGATATCTTATATATTAAAGGAGATATCTTATACATTATATAAGGTATCTTATATATTATAGGAGATAACTTGAAATTCGAATAAATAGTAAAACGGCTTGCCATACGGATCCTCCTTAAGTTGGGTATGATGTGCTACACTCCTGAATTGCATATTATACATGAAGATAACGACATGTATATATTTACAAGTTTTGGACTGATTCTGTTTATCGGTTATAATGATCAAAAGGCCAATGTTTACAAGGTCAATGTTATAAGGTCAAGACTGTAAGTCTTCACTAGGCCAGTCTGATAACGTTTGTTATATATCTGTATAATTTTTCGAGACCTTGAAATTGATTTATTTCCTGATAATATGAAGACGTGGGTTCGATATGAGGGCCTGGATTAGGGGTGTAACTCTTTATGTGTTTGTTACATAACTGTTTTTTTGTTGTTGTTTTTTAAGGCCATTATTGTCAATCTTTTTTATAACACACATGTCGGTGGATGTCTCTAAGCACTCCAGCTTCCTCCGCTAATAAAAACTTGCCGCCATGATATAGCCCAAAAGTGGCGTTAAAACATCAACAATCAAATCGTTTTTTTAACACCCAATTTGTTTCATCTATTAGTCCCAATTTTCACTATTCTCTTTATAAGGCTGTTGAGGTTCCCGCAGGGTCAAAAACGACCAGCGACCTCTGGGCTTTTAAGAGGCGACTTCCGACCTGAGGGCCTTCTAAAAACGACCCGCAACCTGTAAAGTTTGGAAAAAAACGACCTCCGACTGACTTCCGTTTTCTGTGTTGGAAAAACGACCTGCGACCTGTACAGTTCCCTTAAAAACGACCTCTCGTCGAATTTAAAAGCGACCTTGCGACCTGAGAGGGGTACCCTGTGGGAGCCTCCCTGTTCAGTGTTCTCTCTATTTTGTAAACCACACGCAGCCACGCTGGATCTGGATTTGGGGAGGGTCTTCATTCTTCATTTTGGTTTGTATTCTTCAACTTCCCAGCCATTTTGTTCTGTATACTTTTAATATTTTGCCTATTACTCCCAATACTTATCACCCAATTATTGGCTATTCCCCCCCCCCTTTTTCTCCTTGATTTTGCACATTTCGTCATTTTTTCTCGATTCTGCGTACCCCATACAGGCCCTCTTGTATATCTAGAATGGTATTGATCTGATCTATATATCTGTCTTGATATAAGAACATCTAGCGTTACTACGAGGACATAAATTAAGAAGTTTTCTAGTAAATCAATCTGATAGCTTTTACCGATATTAATACGAAGGACATGAGTACTGTAAACTGTAGAAGGACCTAGTTCTAGTGTTCTAAACGTTTAGTTGCAGTTCAATTATTCAATACTTTTATCTTAGCAAGCGAATTGTTCCGAGTAGAGATCCTGCAGGTTAAGCTGTAGAAAGACCTAGAAGCGTTCCGTTAAAATAATATTACAAAAGTATAGTTGCAGTTCGAATGTCAAATACTTATATTTTAGTATAAATATCTGTTCAATACAATATATAGATATAAGATTTGGTAAGAGTGTCAATGAGACATTCACAACTCTCAATCCAAGTCACAATTTGTAAAAGTAAACCATTATTGGTCTTCAACCTGGAGCCTTGGCTCACACCTAACAGCAAGCTATAAAGGGCTCCAAAAATGACTAGTGTAATAAAATTGAGAATGGAAATGGGGAATGTGCCAAAGAGACAACAACCCGACCATAGAAAAAAAAAAACAACAGAAGGTCACCAACAGGTCTTCAATGTAGCGAGAAATTCCCGCACCCGGAGGCGTCCTTCAACTAACCATTTAAACGGGAAAACCAACGGTCTAGTCTAGATATTAAAAACGAGAAACATTTATGAACCACATCAACAAACGACAACCACTGAACATCATATCTGAAGGTTCCCGATTTAGGACTTGTCTTAATTTGGCATTAAGTTTCTCGCACACGTGGAGGGTGTCTCAACTGTAAAATTACTTTCTCTCATTTTCGAGCATAAACATTTCCGATGAGGAGTATATTCATAAGTGGCGTTAAACACCAAACAATCAATATATGCATCAAAATTTATATATTATGTTTGACTCAGTATTAAGTATATTGTTATAAAGATATTTTTGCTATCTGCCTATGGCACATTGGAGGCCTTTAATTAGAACGTTTCCGGAGTTGGCTTTTGGCATAATGAAGACTGTCTGACTGGCATGCAGACTTAGCAAAGTAGGCACATACCAAATTATATGTGTGAAGAAGAATATAAAAAATCTACTTTTTTCAAAGATGTATGAAAATTGAAAATGAAGTTAAAGACAATGAACATTGGACAGCCGGAAACTTCATAATATAAGGGAGCTACCATTTGATTTTTAGGGGAGGGGGGGGGGGGGGGGGCGAGGATGAAAAATTTTGTCCTGCATTTTTTTTTAATTGTAATCTCGGTCATGCCTTTTTATTTTTCACTCTATTCGGTCCTGCCTTTTTTTTTTATTAGTTTATCCTAACTTTTTTTACATAATTTGTTATCCTGCCTTTTTTTTACCAAGTTGCTCATCCTGCTTTTTTTTTACTCAAAACTCGTGTCCTGCATCTTTTTTCAAATTTCATCCTAGCCCCCCCCTCCCCCTAAAAATCAAATGGTAGCTCCCTAAGGCATCTATAATATACAAAGTATAGAGGATCCAGGTCTTCTACCTTCTAAATATTAAAATTTTAAGAAACCTATCATTATGCTTTCTACACCAGAAACAGAAGGCTCAACAAACATGTTGCTCCCTGATACGGATCTAAATCTCTAAATGTCTTAAATCTAACAAACAAGACACAAATACTGCCTAACAAATATAATACTAGTATATCCAATGCTGGTTGCTGCCAGACAAAAATTATGACACTGTACTGTGGCAAATCATAAGCATGTCTGTTCAAAATTTTAATGAAAAAAATGCCATTTTCCTGTCTTTACTCAATATGCTTTTTTTCATAATAAATAGTAAATAAATACATGTATTAACATCATTACAAGGCTTACATTGTGCCAGTAACATTACAATCAGTTCATAATATCTAATTAAAGCCTATATTTAATAGTCTAACAGTGGCGGATCCAGCCATTTAAAAAAAAGGGGGGGGGGGGGTTTCAACTATATGCTACCATTCAAATGCATTGATCGTCCAAAAAACAGGGGGATTCCAACCCCCAGACACCCCCCCTGGATCCGCCACTGTCTAAGAATAAATTGAAAAAAATATGAATCAGATGAATCAGATAAATCCCAAAATAAGCTAACAGATGTATTGCTATTCATTTGTGTATAAGGTCGAGATTAATTATGCCATACAGTTCACATTTTCCTTTTTTTCATAAACACAAAAAATAGCCTTACCTAATAAAATATTCCAGTCATAAAATTTATTAATATAACACTTTAATTCAAAACATCTTCGTATAGGACTGTGACTGAGACTGACAATGAGGTTTACAATTTGTATTTAATAGTTTTTATAAATACAGCCCCCCTCAAGTTGAAGATTTAAAGTTAAAACCAATTAATAAAATAACTTTCTAATATTTCAATACTGATATTTGACAGAACCAAGTGTTTAAACTTATTTAACTTATAACTTAATTTCAAGAGACCATTAAGGACATTATCTAGTCTCCCTTACAAACATAATTATTGATATAAGTCCAACAAGCTGGGACTAGAACTTTTTAATCTTTTACAACATGTTTAAAAATACCATTGAAAGCCAACTTTCTAAATAAAAGTAATTGTATTTTCACAATTTGGTTCATTTACTAATTTCAGACAATAAATGTGACCGAAGAAGCCAAGTATGTTTTTTTTTGTTTTTTTTTTTACAAAAACAATTAAATTCCAGTAATTCTTTTTTTTTTTAAAGTAATAAATTTATTTATATTTTCATTAAAATCTCAGTATAATATTGTAGGTCTATTTAAAACTGTCATCATTGCAAAAAAATAATTTTCATCTAAAACAAAATCTTTCCCAAATGGGATTAAAAAAATCTTTAAAATACTAATAGATACATGCACTAATTGTTTCAATTTAATTTTGGTATCTATTGTCTGAAATTTAAGTGAGGATCTGGATAGAATTTTCTGAATTCAATAGAGAAAATTGATTACTACTGCAAAATAAGGGTCAACATTACAAAGAATAGACAAAGTAGTCAGAAATATTAAAATAAAGAACATAAGGGAGCTACCATTTGATTTTTATGGGGGGGGGGGGCTAGAATGAAATTTGAAAAAAATAGGCAGGAGAGGAGTTTTGAGTTAAAAAAAAAGGCAGGATGAGAAAATTGCCAAAAAAAAAAAAATCAGGACGACAATTTAGGTAAAAAAAAGTTAGGATAAACTAAAAAAAAAAAAAGCAGGACCAAACAGAGTGAAAAATAAAAAGGCAGGACAGAGATTACAGCTAAAAAAAATGCAGGACAAAATTTTTCATCCTAGCCCCCCCCCCCCCCCCCCCCCCATAAAAATCAAATGGTAGCTCCCTAATAGTGTGCTGAGATATTAATAGAGAAAACTTTTCAAAAACAAAAGAGTAAAATGTTCTAAAAAGAATAAAAAGAAAGAAATGACATGAATAAAGGAACCCCATCCAGACCCTCATCTGACATACATTGTAATACTTAATCAACATGATTGCTTCATTCAAAAACATAGCAACTAGTCACCATGGTAACACATAAGAAACTAAAATGTCACAATCTCATTTGCTCAATGTATGGCAGTGTTCTGGTTGAATTCCTAACTTGAGTATATTGTATAAACCTTGCACAAGAAAAACTCGCACCTAACCATGATTCATCACAATCACTATCACATTCGTCATCAGATTCATGTATACAATGTTCTGATTTTTCAATCTCTATTGATGGCAGCATAGTTAATGAACCTAATTCTAATTGATTACTTTTGTCAATACTTAATTCTGATTGGTTAATTTTGGCAGCACTAGATTCAAATTGGTTAACTTTGGCAACACTAGATTCTAATTGGTTACTTGTTTTTACACAAGATTCTGATTGGTTACTTCTTTTTACACAAGGTTCTAATTGGTTACTTTTGTTATCAAAAGATTCTGAATGGTTACTTCTTTTTACACAAGGTTCTAATTGGTTACTTTTGTTATCACAAGATTCTGATTGGTTACATCTTTTTACACAAGATTCTAATAGGTTATTTTTGTCAACACAAGATTCTGATTGGTTAATTATATCAACACAAGGTTCTGTCTGGTTCCATTCATCAAATACAATTAATTCAGCATGGCTATTTTTTTCTGTAATGTCACTGTGAACAAATGACAGAGAATCTCTATTTTGAGAGATATTCTCTGGATAAGGTATGATTTGAGTCTCAACCAATTCTGAACAAGACGTTTGAGAAATCAGCACAAATGTTTTATCTTGGCAAGTTTCAGATTCAGTACATTTATCTAGGATCATGTTTCCTGTGATACATTCTGATTGGTTACTTTTATCAGCAGTACTAAATTCTGATTGGCCAATTTCTTCAACTTTACAAGAAACTGATTGATGATTTTTGTCAAAATTAGATTCTGATTGGTTATTTTCATCAACAACACAAGAACTAGTTCCTGATTTGCCACTTTCTTCAACAATACTAGATACTGATTGGTTTATCGGGTCAATTTTAGATTTCGATTGGTTGTTTTTGCTATCAACAATAGATTCTACATAATTTTTCTCATTTGTCTGGCTGTGGAATAATGCTTTCCAGCGTTTTTTAGGAGTCATTTTCTCAGCACTTTGTACACAAACAGCAGGTGTTTCATTCAAATCTAACACTTTTTCAGGAGTCTTAAAACAAGGTACTTCATTTGGAGGAAAATCTTGAACACTTTTTACAGAACTTATTTTCAGTTTCTTTCTAGACTTATTTGCAAATATATCCACTCTTTTATTCTTGTGCTTGTCCGTTTGCTGTTTAGGTAAGGAAAAGTCAGTCTTCGACCTATCCAATGATGCACTTTCAATAGTTTTCTTACTTTCACAAATTTCATCCCCATTTTTTCTATTTTTAGCAGCAGTTGGAACGCATAAATTCTTAACTTCTTTTTTTCTTCCTTGCTTAGTCACTCTTGCCATTCTTTCCTTCCCTGACATATTATTAAACAATTTTACTTTCAACTTATCTTTCTCTGTTTTTTCATTATTTCCTCCTTTCTTCTCATTGTCTTTCGTTTCTTTCCTTGAAATTTTTACGCTCCCATTATTTCCTTCCAAAGTTATTGTCATTTTCGTTTTGTTTTCATCAGCAGGGTTTGTTGCCATCTGTTGTTTTTCTTCTTTTTTATTACATTTGTCAAAACTTAACTTCTTTAGACTTTTTGAAGTGTTACTAACCTTTTTGTCCAAGACACCTTCACTACAGCAGTCCATAACACAATTGACTTTGCATATCAATTTTCTAGGACTTTTTCTTGTGCTAATGTTGCCTTTAGTCGAAGAAGATATTGCTTTTAGTGGACTAACTGTTTTTCTAGGACTTTTTCTTGTGCTAATTTTGTCTTTAGACGAAGACATTGCTTTTAGTGGACTAACTGTTTTTCTAGGACTTTTTCTTGTGCTAATTTTGTCTTTAGACGAAGACATTGCTTTTAGTGGATTAACTGTTTTTCTAGGACTTATTCTTGTGCTGATTTTGTCTTTAGACGAAGACATTGCTTTTAGTGGACTAACTGTTTTTCTAGGACTTTTTCTTTGGCTGATTTCATCTGTAGATAAATAGACAACTTTCAAATTACTAACTGTTTTTCTAGGACTATTACTTCGAATGATTTCGCCTTTAGACGAAAAAATTGCTTTTAGTGGACTAACTTTTTTCCTTGGACTCTCTATTGTGATCATTTCATCTTTAGACATACAGACATCTTGTGAACAACTTACAGAATTTTGAGGACTTTTTCTAGAGCTGATTTCCTCTTTAGACAAACAAATTACTTCTGAAGGACTAACATTTTTTCTTGGACTCTTTCTTGGGCTGACTACCTCTTTAGACAAACAGACTACTTTTGAAGGGGTTACAGTTTTCCTTGGACCCTTTTTGAGACTGGTTTCCTTTTCAGACAAACAAATAACTTTTAAAGAACTAACAGTTTTCCGCAGACTTTTTCTTGAAATATTTTCTCCTGTTTCCTTCAAAATCAGTTTTGCTGGACTTTTTGTTGGACTTTTAGGTACACTAATTAGACAGCTATCAGATGTTTCAGTTTTGGATAACTTTGACAGAGTTTGTTTTTGAGAAGCCTTCTTTTGACTTACAACACAGTTGATTCTTTCCTTGCGTTGAGTTAGATTTTCAGTTTTCTCAAGACGGTTAACAAAGCGTTTTCTTGGACTTTTCCTCAACTGTGTATGTTGTTTTTGTTCTAATCCCTTTTTCTTTTTCACAGAGCAGCATTTCTCTTTAATGTTTTTGTTACTGATCTTAAATTTATCATCTGCACTTGCTAATTTTCGTTTGCTGTCTTTTTCTCTCTGCAATTCAATATCCTGCTTTTCTTCATTTCTTTTACTATTGCATACTTTTCTACATTTTTCTTCAGAACTTCCATCATGGAGATCATGTAGTTCTGTTTTTCTTTTCTTGCAATTTTGAGACTGTAGGTTCCCATGATCTTTTATCAATCCATGACTATTTCCCTTCTTATCTTTTGTATCTTTAGAACTAGCTTTAAAGCTTTTACCTTTGTTCATATTTTTATCATTTGCGACAGACTTGCAAATACTGCTCTCCTTACTTTTCAATTTCTTAGATTCTCTCTGAATCTTGCACACTTTGTCTTTTGCACTGCATTTTAGAAGTCTTTTTTGGCACTTTATGCGTTCCATATTTTCAAGATATGAACACAGTCTAGAACACTTTAACAGCAGAGTTTTATGATCTATCCTCTTTCTATGTAGGAGTTCTCCCCCTTGATCAGATTCATCAGAATCATCAGTGCTTGTCGTTTCATATAAAACTTCATATTGATTCTTATTTTTTGGTAATTTCATAATTTCTGCATAGACATTACAATTTGTATCTGATTCTGAATTTCTAAGTTTGTAAAAGTTTTTAAATAGATTCTTAGCTATAGATGATTTGTTTTGTGTGTTTTTACTAAACTCAGCAAATGTTGGCTTAGAATTATCTCCCCTGTCCAGATTTTGTAAACTTTCAAAATTATCTCCCTTTTTCTGCTTTAATTTTTGTAAACATTCAAAGTTGTCTCCCTTTTCATCAATCAATGTGATTTGTTCCAGATCATCATTTACTGTCTGCATAGCAACCTGACTAGTATCGTCTCCAAATATTTTTCTTTCGTAATTTTTGAACAATTGTTGATTTTTTGATTTTTCAGTTGAACTAAAATTTGACAAACTCGCATCATGATCCAATGTTTCATCTCTTAAAATGCTGTCTTCATAATGTAATTGTCTATATCGTATAAAAGCCTCCTTGTGACTTTGATCTACAATCTGTGTCATCCTGGGGCTTTGTTCAATACTCCCATCAGTAAAAATGTCAGTCTCTGTATGATAACAATTTTCGTCATTCTCAAAATCGTTGTCTTGCATGTTTTCAACCTCACATAAATCTGATAAAGGTCTTTCAAAATTTTGTGTTACCGTTGTGTTTTCTTCATTTATATTTTTATCTCTACTGCACTGTGTGAAATTTTGTGAAATTTTCCTATTTTCTTGCATCTTACTGTCAAGCTCAGAACATACTAATGTTGACAAGTTTGGCGTGTCATTATTCTGTTCAATTTCACCATCTTCATTCAGCTCACATGATAATAATGCATCTTGATTATTGATAGAGTTTTGAATCACTTCATCAGAATCATGATTATTGTTTAAAATCACAGCTCTTTCTTCCAAATCACAAACATGATTTCTATGATTTGAATTTATTTTTTCTGAATCAACAGACTGAGTCTTCCAACTTTTGTATCGCTTCATGTTGTCATAGTAACTAGATGTTCTTGAGCAAAATGAATCATTCAAAATATGATCTTTATGGTTCTGAATAGTTTCAATTTCTTCTGTCTGTCTGTCATTGTTTAACCAAATTCCACAGTATTTTGTTGTGTTTCGAAATGAAAGATCATCTAAATATGGCGGACTCCTAACAACTGATGACTCTCCATTTTTATCAGAAACTATAGTGTCACCATCATTTTGACTTTGTTTACCTTCCATATCATTGCTTTCTTGGCAATGTTTATTTTTGCAGATTTGTTCTATTTGTTTGACAAATTCCACCATTCTAGTACATGGAGATCCTTTTGGTTCAGTTTGATTGCACATAGTTCTTACATTATCTCCCCTTTTTGTACACTTTTCAGTCACTGGACAACTTATTTCCTTTTGTTCAGCATCAAAACCTAATTGATCCCCATTACCATGCACAGACCTAACAACTATTCTTCTTTTGCATGGAGTTCTGTTGAACGAAGAGTTACTTCTCTTCATTTGACTTTCCTGTAGAGATAAAGAATTATTTCCCTTTGTTGGACTTCCGTGAATGGATAAAGTGTCACTTCCCTTTACTGGACTTGACTGTGTTGATAAGGAATTACTTCCCTTTGTTGGACTTGCATGAATAGATAATTTGTTTCTTCCCTTCACTGGACTTGACTGTGCTGATAAAGAGTTACTTCCCTTCATTAGACTTGCCTGTGCTGATAAAGAATTACTTCCCTTTGTTGAACTTGTCTGAGCTGATAAACAGTTAATTCCCTTCATTGGACTTGTCTGTGCTGATAACAAGTTACTTCCCTTCATTGGACTTTCCTTAATTTGACTTGTCTGCGCTGTAAGTGAATTACTTCCTTTAATTGGACTTGCCTGAGATGATACAAAATTACTTCCCTTCAATTGACTTTCCAGTGCTGATAATGAGTTCCTTCCCTTTATTGGACTTGCAGCAAGTTTTGATAAACAGTTACTTCCCTTTCTTGGACTTATCTGTGCTGATAATTTCTTCAGTGCCATTAATGCGCCTTTCTCAAGTTTTTCTATACTTATAGATTCTCTTCCCATTTCAGTTTCATCAGCAATTTCAATTCCCTGACACAAATCACCATTGAAAGTTTTTACCTCATTACCAGTTATTCTTTGATTACAAGCATTATCAAAGGCTTGGGCATGAATTTCTGCTGTTACTGTTAAAGTATTCTTACACAAATTAGAACTTTTGAAAGACTTTTCCATAGCAGCATTCATTTGCAAACCTGACTGAATATTTCCAGGCTTATTACTCTGCTTATCAACTATTCTGTTTCTTTTGTCAACACAAGATTCTGATTGGTTACTTTTTTCAATAAAAGATTCTGATTGGTTACTCTTTGAATTATGGTAAACATTCTCACTCCTGTCCTCCACCATATTACTTTCAGATCCTTTGTTTTCATTGATTAGATTTTCTATACTGTTCTTACTTTTTGTACTCTTCTGTTGAACATTTTTAGTTTTGACTGTATTACTAAAATTAGAATTTGTGCAACCCCTGAAATCTCCTATAGTGCTAATGTTTTTATTGCCTTCATTACTCTTACAAACAGATTCAGCAGATACCACTAAACCAACATCTGTTTCTGACGAAATTTTGTCTGAAAGAGCAGTTGTAATTGGTTGAGAATTTTCGTCTCTATCAGATTTAGAATTTGCACTATTGGTTTTGTTGTGTTGAACAAAATTCTGCAAAATATTTGAAAGAATTGCGCCATTTTTGGGATCGGAAAAGGTGTTAACAAGATTTGCGTTAATTGATACACAAGTTGATCCATTGGTTGAAGCTATTGGCATGGCAAGTGATGATGAAATGTCTTCAGAACATTGTCCAATAGTTTTTGTTGAAAGTTCATTACAATTTTCATTGGAAATATCCCTACCATGATTGTTAATTTGATTTGTAAAATTTTCTGGAATTAAATACAGGTAACAAAATGTCTTCCGTGGTGAATATCGTCTGCCATTGTTTATACATCTTCTATGCACCCGAGAGTGTTGCTTTAACCTTAGACTATTCTCAAATTTCACCCCACATATAGCACATTCTACTTTTTGATTTTGAGGAGAGTTCTTTCCCTTCATCTGACCAGTTTCAACTTCCTGTAAAACAGTTTCAGAGTCAAAAGGCAGTGTTTGTGATAGAGGTACTATACTGTCTTCAAAATCATGTGTTTTTGGTACCTTTTTTCTACTTTGTCTTTGTTTAGGTTTTGGGTTTCCAACTAAACCTCTGAATGTTTCTTGATCAATCGTAACAATCGATGAGTTCGTTTCACCAGGAATGTACAGTAATGGAACACTACTGACTTTTCTTTTCGGTTTTGTCCTTTTATTTAAGTGCTGTAGCATCATTTTATCCAACGCGTGGTTGTGACCCGGTCTTTGTAAATCTTCGACTAAATTTTCCTTCTTCTTACTTTTATTTCTATTGTTTACCAGTAAATCAAACTGTTGGAAAATGCTTGGAATGTCTTCACTGTTTTCACTGAAACTTGTTATTTCTTCCAATTCATGAAACATGTCAGCCATTTTACTACTGCTCCCTACAAAAATTCAAGAAAATACATGTTTTACTGTACACCAATTAAAAAACTCCAAATTCTCTTGAATTTCATACCTCTTTCCTTAATTTTTTTTTTTTTACAAAATACAAGTTTAGAAATACTGTGCATTAATTTATTTTCATGTATTAAGGAAAGTTCAAATCCTAGGTATTCGTGAATTCATAGATTTTACAAATTGTGTATACATACAAGCCTATAGGAAATATAAAGTTAAACTTGAATCAGCAAACTAGACATGATGTCATCTTTTTTTTTTTATTCTTGAATTTATGTTTATATATAATAACCATTAATAATTTTACAAATTATCTCACAATCTATGGTTAGAAATTAAAGATGAATTATTTTCCTGCATGTAGTTACATTTTTTTTTACTTGCAAATATTTGCTTGTGATATAAAACAAATAGGGTGTGGTATCAAAAATTGCCAATGAATTATGAGACATTTTTTTTCAAATCTCCACCAGAGAAAAAATGACAAAGAAGATGTGATGCCAACATTTAGTTCTTATCTCAACACTTCTACATGTATATTCAAAAAATGTTTAACCAGGATTTTCTTGCGGTGTTGAAGACCCATTGGTGGCCTAGGGCTCTTTTCTGCTCTTTGTTCGATTTTGTTTTTGTTTTTATCTCTATGACACATTCCCTGTTTGCATTCTCAATTTTATTTATAAGTCAATTGACCTGTTTTTAATCACAAGAACTTTTTTTATTCCTAATCAGAATTTTTCTGGGTCATCTTTTTTTATCTACAACTTTACCTGTCAAAGGGAGACAACTAGAACTATATTTATTATTCATGCAGATTAAAGACAAGTTTCTGATTCTCTTTCAACTTTTAATATTCAATCTTTTGCTGCCTGGCCTAAGTCAGGAGCCAATAATTCAGTTGTTGTCATTGTTTGCTGTCTGTCACATTTGTTTTTTTGTTGTTTATATACACTGTAATTGAGCATAACTCATGCCCTTTTTTAAAATTTATTCACATTTTTCTTTGTTAGAAGCCTTTTATAGCTTACTACCCGGTATATATGATATGGGTTTTGTTCAATTTTATGTTAAGGTGGACTTGAAATCTTTTGACAGCTTTCAAAGCGCTAATTTTTAACCTTTTCAGCTGGTCCTAATCACTTCTTTACTTCAAAATTTAACACCCAAATTTTTTTACAGTGTCATTTCACCTCCCTACTTGCTATATGAGGCATAAAACATAAAAATAAATCTGGAAGGGGTATAAAAAAAATTGGCAAGTAACACACTGTCCATACTAAGGACTATATTTGTGGAAAATGAAAATCAAAGGACAATAACTGTGTACTCAGATCATGTATATGTATGTGACATTGATCTATATTTTAATTAAAGTGCTGCTACAAGATTTTCCAAGATGATTCTAATCAAAACTACAAAATACCTTTGACCACTTCAGTTTATTTTTCCAAACACTTGAATAATCCTCAGACTTTCATCCATTTCTATAAAATAAAAGCATGAAAATGTAAAAAATATTGGAGATGCCGTTTGTATAAATGTATATTTAAGTTATAATTAATTGACACTATGAATTGTCCACAACAAGTGAAATTCAGAATCATGTGTGTGTGAAATAAATATAGAAAAAATACCTGTTTTCTTAAAATATTAAATTTATTTGTTGAAGATTTTTATATGTGCAAGTGGCTTTTCCCTTTTTGAGACAAGTACAAATAGAATTTGTATTTTAAGACTATATAAAAAAGAAGATGTGGTATGATTGCCAATGAGACAACTGTCCACAAGAGACCAAAATGACACAGACATTTAAGACAATGTAAACAAATTCAGACAAGAAAACTAACGACCATATTTATATAAAAAAATGATAAAAAAACAAATATGTAACACATAAACATACAACAACCACTGAATTACAGGCTCCTGACTTGTGACAGGCACAACATAAATAATGTTAGAATTTTTAACGCAAATGCTTGTTTCTGTCCCGGCTGAAGTTATTAACACTACGGAATTTCTACAGGCCCAATGGGCACGTTCAAATTGAGATTTACAGGCCTGACGATGATTTTACACGCCTCGGGCTTTGTAATACCGCCCAAATTCGAAGACTGCTGCATTACAGGCTCCTGACTTGGGGACAGGCAAAACATAAATAATGTGGCAGGGTTAAACATGTAAGCGGGATCCCAACCCTCCCCCTAACCTTGAATAGTGGTATAATAGTATGTATTGTTGTTCACTTTATTCTGCAGCTCCCTAGATGTTAACAATTTAGGATTCAAGCAAAGTAAAATTATGTTGTTATGTTTCATACTATTTTTAATAATATAATTATTGGTGATCATAAGTGTTCAAAGTGATTTCCCTAGGTACTATCAGGGATGATTCTAGGTGTTCAATATATAAGATATCTCCTTTAATATATAAAATATCTTATATAATTTATAAGATATCTTATTTAGTTTATAAGATATCCCATATAGTAATATAAGATATCTTATAAACAAAATTATTTAAGATATCTGCTTTTACGAGATAGGCACACATTAAAATTTATTCAACAATGTTAATAAAATGCGAACGTAGTCATGGTAGTCGGCATTCTTATCCTAATTTTAAAACGATTTGACGACAAACTTTGAAAAGTTATAGTTGCCTAAATCGGTGACCATGGTGACAGAAACTCTTCCATAAATATCGATTTTTATTTTTATTTTCTGAATTGGGAATTTATATTCCCAAACAATTTTTGGGGGGCCGCTGGCTGATTTTAGGGCCTAAACTGTATACTAAGTGAAATCATCCCTGAACCTGTATGTTTTAATGAGACAGCCCTCAGATGTCTTTATAAACAAAATTAGGACTACTGCGACACAATTACTATGACACAATTACTACAATACAATTACTGTGACACAATTACTAATTACATTGCACATGTACAACCTTACCTGTTATTATAGACATCAAACATTGGTGTCTTTAGTTTTATTATTTCTCCATGATCAAAATCTGTATGTACATCGTAGCTCTTTAATCTAAAAAAGAAATTATACAAATGTATTATATATCATGTATATACAAAAGAGTAAGGCCAACATGTTTTTTTGTTTATTGTTTTGTACATAAATCAGGCAATTAATTTTCTCAATTGAATAGTTTTACATAAATTGTTATTTCATGGCCTTTTAAAGCTGACTATGTGGTATGGGCTTTGCAATTGTTGAAGGCCTATGGTGACTTATAGTTGTTAATTTCTGTGTCATTTTGGTCTCTTGTAGAGAGATATCTCATTGGCAATTATACCACATCTTCTTTTTTTATAATATGCATAATGTTATATGAATATCATCCCTGCTTTGTACTAGACCGACATGTAGAGCTGGATGTTAAACATGCAGGGGCATAACTAGAAAGAAAGGATGTGCAAGCAAAAAAAATTTTGGGACCCTTTTATGCAGAAAAATGTTTTCTTTTCCGGTTTTCGGTCATAGGACGGTTAAAAGGGGAGCTATATGTAGATAGGACTTATAAAAAATTTATGAATGTAAAACTATTAATAAATCTTCTAAATAGAGTAATACATAAACAACACATATTTGTGATACAGAATTTACTCAAAATTGTCCAAAATCTGCTCTTCGGATCTAGGCAGAAACAAACTTCTCTATTACTTTAATTGTCAATATTCACACTGAAATGCCGATGAATATGCAGTAATTGTCGTCGTTCATTGTTTATCGTACATTTGTTTTCAACATACGCAAAAAATAATGAGACTTTCCAATACTGTTTTGGCGTGTTTGCAGGGTGATAGGCTCTGGTAGTCTGTCGACCACATCGCCTCGGCATATTTTCAACGATATCGAAGGGTTCTGATAATTCTAATGCCGATTGGTACATCTCATTCCAAACTAATGAACCGTACACTGTAAAATGTGCTCCAAAAACTACATGTCTTAGACTGAGTATTACAAATTCAAATCTTGTAAAAGATACAAGTTACTGTCCGATTTAGTCATAACCTCCAATGACACTTTTATTTTGAAACCAAATGCCGTTATTTAATGATATTTCATCAATTAAAAAAGTGACAACATAGGTGTTTCCTTTAACATTCAATCTATAAATTTTTATTTTGCCATTTTTTTTTTGCATGCCGAATCGATGTGCACGCAACTGCCTGTTAGCGTATAGGGAGCTACGCGCCTGAAATGCTACATTACAATACACCTTATTGCAATTAGTCCACCATTATTGACATCACACAGGTTTCAGTAGAATTGTGACGTCATAATACAAAATACCTGACTCCACAATGGAAAAGTGATTGTTGTATGACGTCAATAGTTCAAGCGGCACATACTTTCGGGTCAGCCGGACATGATGTAAAATGATGTACAATGTACCAGTAGTTCACAAGAAACTTTTACCCAGACATATAATTCTGCATCTGAGTCCACCAGCCTTTGCATTAAGTAATCGTTCCATAAGACACTTATAGCCAGAATGCTATATGTTAGGTGAAAAACCAATAAATTATGGATACAAGTTAAATCAGCACCTAAAGAAAAAGTCAAATCTGCACCTGGTTAAATCGGCATCTTGTCAAATCGGAATCCCATAATAATGAACAACTGATGGCACTTCCCTTCTTGCCACCAGAGCACATCACTGTAACTTTCCTCCAGTTAGATGCCAGAGCACCAAAGGCCAGAGCACCACAGGCCATAGTTCCCGTAATGAACTATGTTTACTCCACCTGGATAGACAGCACCATCTTCCAGATCCACCATTGGAGTGTATTCATGTCAGCCATCAGAACCAACAATGATGTTGAAGGGTGGCACAACCGCTTTTACACCAATGTTGCTACCAGAGGACCTGTACTGTTCTACCAGATGGTCACTGAACTTTTTGCAGAGGCAGGTGACATCCCCCTTCAACTGAAACTTGTCACTGAGGGTAAACTACAGCACTACCAATGCAAGAAGAGTCAACAAGTGCAAGGCTTTCAGCCTGTATATGTAGATGGCAATAGCTTTTTGTTTTAACCTGTTATGAACCTTTTCAAGGTGTTGTTAACTGTTTTCTGAGATCCATTTAAGCTGATAACTGTTTTCAACTCACTTTGTTAACTGTTATCAGCATTTTTGTCAACTGTTTTTGCCAAAAACGAGGTGTTAAGGACCCCTTATTGCCCCCCCTTCCATTTTTGTATATGGAATGACTATTGTGAACGTACAACACCCAGAAAGCAACCGTCTACACGAATGTGCTGCCATTTATGGTCCACCGGCAAAGTAACAGTCTCATTTATTGACATAGTGCTTGCTATAATATGTAACGTTTAAATGTTTGTCTTTGATATAAATTGATACTGCTGTAACATAATTTAGATAACACCTTCATTTTAATGAGGCCAAATAAAAAAGTATGTGTGGTTCCAGTTACATTTGAAAAAAAGTTAGGGTAGGTAGGTAGGGAATTGTTTTTATTTTATGTTTTTGTATTACATTGAGTCTATGGGAGCAACATTCTGACTTTAACAGTGCTTAATGAAAAATGACAATAAAATCTTTAGGGTAGGCTATTTTTAAGCCGAAAAAGTAGGGACGGTAGGGTTACTGGAACCACACATATATTTTTATTTGGCCTGAAAAAAATAGGCATATTCCACATATTTTACATGGGCGTCGAAATGACTACATTAGGTGCCGATTTTACCAGGTGCTGATTTGACCAGGTGCTGATTTGACTAGAATTCTAAATTATGAAAGTACAAAATGTAACAATACAGTTATGTTTCAACTTATAGCCATTGACATGTACATAAGCTTATTCTTTTTAGGATTCCGTGTCTAGAAGACACCTAGGGAGTAATTACACATGCTTTAAGTATATTAATATATATATATTTTTGAATATTTGAAAAAAATAAAAGTAGTTTGTACATGTGTAGCTGTGACTGTGACAAGTTTTTTTACCATTTTTTTTATGCTGTTAGTTTTTTGTTTTGATATACAGGAATGTCGTCTTAAAACTTGATGTGTTGTTTTATTTTCACTGTGCCTGATGTATCTCTCGACCATTTCAATTTAAATCTTGACAAACCAAAACATTGTTGACGCTTTTTTTCTTCTTCTGGTTTAAAAGTGTGTAACTGGGATCCAGTTTTTAAAAGTACTATCTAAAACAAGTCATGTTTTAACCGCAACAATACGGATTTCTTCTATTTTCTGTACCTCCCACATGTCAAAAGTGATAAAACCAGTGGCGGATCCAGGGGGGGGGGGGTTCCGGGGGTTGGAACCCCCCTTTTTTTGGCCGATCAATGCATTTGAATGGGAGCATATAGTTGCAATCCCCCCTTTACTCTGGGTTAGGACCCCCCCCTTTTTTTAAAATGGCTGGATCCGCCACTGAAAACCGTAGATCCGAGGAAAAAAGTAAAGATCTTGATTACACACAAACTTTTCAAAATTTCAAGAAATTCATAAAACATGTACAGAGTCAATATTATAGATTATATATTATTTTATTTAGTACGAAAAAAATTGCAAAAAAGATTGCACTGCAAAGTCATGCTTCTGATCACGTGCTTAAAGCGCGCGACGAATGAATGAAGTTCACATTTAATGGTAAACAAAGACACGTTTTTTTGTTCATTTACTATCATTTATTTGTAATCGTATTTGTCATCATCATATCATTTAACACAGCTTCTCTTTCATTAACAGATGCAAAATATTGAAATAGCAACATTGGTAAAAAGTTCCATACACACCACATGCGACATGAAGCTGACAAGCTGCTGATGGAGGGATGCTGCATGCTGGGACGTTGATTTCATCATCACCTGATCACAGGATTGTTTGAAAGTTCTGAAGGATGTAAGTTGTCGGTTACACCAAAGCGCATCATCTTTAATAATTAAATTCCAAAAAAGTTACTTAAACCTGGGAACAGTATATTTATATGTTCCTGCTAAAACCTAAACAAAAAAAAATGGAAAAAAACATATATAGCCTTATAGGAAATAAAAATTTATAAGACCTAGTGCAAATAATTATTATGTCATGAAAGGCTAATATGAGGCAGGCATTACCTGTAAACATGGTAAATGGGGACAAAGTTTGTATGAATTATTTTTTTGTAACAAATATTTGTTAAAAAAAAAGAAACGGAAATACTGTAACATTCTGATTTTGGTTCTGTTGTTAGGGATTTTAGTTGTGACGTTATTTAAGTTATGACATCATATGCATTGTAAACAAAGCAATGCTATCATCAGGTTTTTCATATCAAGGAATTATTAAAAATGAAATTGAGTATTGCGTTCCTTCCTATTCTATACTAGACTGATAAATATATATTTTACTCAAAGTTTCATACAAACGAGACCGGAAAAGGGAAGTATATTGTAGATTTCTGTGCAGATGCTTGAATTCAAAACTTGATATAAAAAAATTGAATGATTTTGAGTTCATTAGTACATTGAAAATTTCAGAAAAATTTTCCCGATTTTTTTTTTTTTTTTATTGATTTTTCTACTGTTAATTTATTGGGGACTTTGTCCCCATATTATAATTTTCAAGACGTCATAATTATTTGGACTATATAAGAACATGATGTGGGAATAAGGTTACTGTCAAAATGAATGTCATTAACGCTTAAATCATTGAATGGGGAAAAAATTGCGAGATGATCATGATGTTTCTGTTGCATAGTGATAAAATGTATTTTTCTTGACGACGATAAGAATAATAGACTGATTTCGACAAATCATGTTAATTTTTTTTCCAGAAAAAAGTGGTTACAGATAATTCTAAGACTTGATGAATTACAAGTATGATATTTTGTCAAAGAACTAAAAACCTTTAACCAATTATTTGACTCTAGACTAGTGGATCTAATTGGGGTCTAAGCTTGATGCGGGATTGCCCATTTTTTTTGTAGGCGTGACATGTGAAAGTCAAATTATTGTGCTGTGAAAACAGGAAATGAAGTCTAGCGGGACACAGAAAATTACCAAAAAAAAAATTGTTTGCGTACATAGTGTAAGGGGGATATAATGGGAATCTGACCAAAAGTAAGCGGGATCCGGGGTCAGAACTCAATGAGACCCACACTCTACAATAGCAGAAAATGGCTTTTTTAAGCCTGATGGTTAAGGTTAAGGGCATCCTACTGTCAGAAATGCTTGTACCGTCAGTCTTGAATTGGTAATTTTCTGCTTCTAATAATTTTTACAAGATTCATCAATGTTCTCAAATATTAATCTGTTGTACTGTTTACATTGGTAAAAAAAATGTTAAACATACATGTATGTTAAGTGATGTGTTTATTTTGTTATTGTTATGCAACAAAATTACCTTCAAACATGCCAAATGTTGCATGTCTTTCGGCAAGATTATACTTATTAACCATTTTTCATAATGAAAGTACTCCTATTATTAAAAGGTCTTCTTGATCATGTTGATAGATCCAAATTAAATGTAAATTTTTTCCATACATGATAAATTAATATTAATTCAACATGTTCAATGAATTTGAAAATAGTTGAAAACAAAAAATTACCATGTTTTTTATTGATGAAGAACAGCCAGGAAAATTGTAGACGTCATAATATTATGGTTATTTAATAAATAAGAAATAATTCATGGGGGCTTGAATATATCGTGATTTTACCACAGGTTGTCCCTTCATCGTTCATGACAAATATTTAACCTTGAGCTATAGCGAGGGGTAAAATATTGGCATAAAGGGATAACCCGTGGTAAAATCACGATATATTCAAGCCCCCATTTTTTATTTAGATTCTAATAGGACAAATACGGCAATTGTTTTAGATCTAAGCGCTCTAGGTGAAGGGATCATTTGCTGTTCTCATAAATTAACGCACTATTAAATTGACGTAAAAGAACAAAGCAAACTGAATAAGTGGCAGCTAAAACTATTTACAATAACATGTTTAGATGGTTTTGAGGAATTTAAATGATAAGTATTTATATGTTTTATATGTATACAAAACATGGCTTACCGTATATAACACATTTTAGCATCGTTTATTTGTGTTTCCTCATGTTCCTTGTGATGATATTTTGGTTTTACAAAGCGTGTATTTTCCCGTTAAATGCTTATATTCTGACGTTATCATTCTATGACGTCCAGTAGCTCATTCATAAAAAAAGCATATGATGCGGCAGTACGATGGGAACAGCCCAAACAATATATATTCATATTTTACCACAGGTGTGTACTCAAACATTTTGTCAAAGCGTTTGAAGGTCCGACATCATGTTAGAATAATTCATAGCAATATTAGGGGCCTTTAAAATTGATATGAAATAGAAAGGAAAATCAAAGATACAATGTACATGTACAATGTACAAAATCATTGAAAAAACAACAAAGAAATAAACAAAATGATAAAAGTAAAAAGATATAAATTTTATAGAAAACAAAATATGAATATTACATGTATCTCCCCTTTTCATTAATATGACCAAGTGTTAGAATCGAGGAATTATTTAGCATACGGGACTGCCAATTTATTGTATAAGGGTATAAATGACATGTACATGTACACTGTAATTTGACTGTGATGATGTGAAACTTTTTTCATTTCCTTTTGTTTTTACAGGATTGGAGGAGCGTTAGGTGGTCTGGCAAGTTGGTCACGGTTGACTGGATCAGCAGATGACGATTGGATAGATAGAATCAACCACATATGGAGTGTCGTCCTTCTGACAGTTTTTACTATTATTGTCAGTTCAGCACAGTATGTTGGTGATCCGATCCATTGTTGGATGCCAGGGGAGTTTTCATTTGCCCGTATAGCATACGCCAAATCTACCTGCTGGGTTTCAAATACTTATTACATTCCGATGGATGATACGATTCCAGAACATATCGAAATGAGACAGAATAAAGAGATTACATATTATCAGTGGATACCCATAATCCTCATGTTCATGGCTTTCCTGTTTAAAGTACCGAACATTGCATGGCGTCTGCTTAACGGTTATTCAGGCATTGATATGAATAAGATTGTCAGTATGTCAAATGCTTCGTTAATGTCTACTCCTGATGATCGGACAAAAAATATTTCTCAAATTGCGAAGTACCTTCATCGATGGATAGAATGTCAACAAGATTACCATAGCAACATTTTAGTTCGTATGCGACATAGATTTTCTAATATCTTTTGTTTCTGCTATGGTAAGCGTGACGGAACATTTTTAACTGGGTACTACCTTTTCATTAAATTGTTGTATTGCGCCAATGTTGTCGGACAATTCTTTCTTCTCAATGCCTTCATGGCTATGGACTATAACGTTTTCGGCTTTGAAGTTTTAGATTATTTGTTAAGTAATGAGGAATGGAAAGAATCTCCAAGATTTCCACGAGTAACTTTATGTGACTTCCAGATTCGGCAGTTAAACAATGTGCAAAGGTACACAATTCAATGTGTTCTGCCGATAAATCTTTTCAACGAGAAAATTTTCATTTTTATATGGTTTTGGTTGTTTCTGGTTTCTGTTTTGACATTCATCAACTATTTTTCTTGGGTTTTCTATTGTACTTTCAAAGAAAAAAAGCTACAGTTTGTTAAAAAATATTTGAAAATGGAACATGAAATTAGAACTGGTATGGACAAAAAACTTGCTAGGAAATTCGTGGAGACTTATTTACGTGATGATGGTGTTTTCATTTTACGAGTCGTCGGGAAGAATTCTTCGGACATGGTTCTGACAGATCTGGTGGTGAATTTATGGAAAATATTCAAAGATACTTATGTGCCAAGCAAGCAAAGCAACAGGTCACCAGGAAGCGATGATACTGATTATTTCCGGTTGAATGGTGGCGACACGACTAAAGAGAATTATGTCTAAACATATCATTACAAATGTATAACAAACAATATTTGTTTTCCAACAGATTTTAGAATATGTCCTACTAGTTTTTAATGATATTTTGAACAATGATTTGCTTGGAATTTTTCTCCCAGAAAATAAAATTATTGTGATAACTAAAATATTAAAAAATATCTTTTAATCTGTACATGTATAACAATGTTTTACATTTGTATCAATTTGAAGTAAAAGGGTATTTAAAGATCAAAAATCTTTTTTAAATCATTTTGATTTTTGACATTTTGGATTTTGAGTTTTTTTAGGAGATTAAAAAGGTTCAGTGAACAATTTTAAAGAATTCAAATATTTTGGGAATTTAAGCTACTTCATAGTCTACTTTAGTATCCTTGTTGGTTTTTTTGGGGGTGGGGGACATGTAGATAGAGGGCATGTCACATGTGGCAATTTTTAAAAAGATTTTTTTTTATTTAAAAAAGTCAAAAAAGCAACACTTTCATTACATGTAAAAGCCCCCCTTTTCAATGTTTCCACTCGTTAACTTGAAAACGGTATTTACACATTGCCAGTTACATGTAGCATGGTTAAGTCAAGATGTACAAGGCTGACTTGGCCTAAAGGCAGCTGAAAATATATTACAGTAACTATGGTAACAAAAACTAACAATGGTGAGTCACCTTTAAAAGTGAAGTCAGAAAGAATCTATTTAATATGTGTAGTGAAGGTAAAATCTAGTCTGACAATAAATCATAAATCTTGATTTATTTTTAATTTTCAATAATTAAATTACAAGATGTGTATGTTGTGATTTAAGTTAGAGGTCAAAGACCATGATATATTAGCTATAAATGTTCATATTAATAATTTAAGTTGCAAGATGTTATGATTTTGTCTTTTGTGTTGTGAGAAATTTTAGTCAGACTATAAGTTCTTGTCGTTAATTATAACATGTAGATATTTATTTGATTGTTTGTTTTGCATGTTTTAGGTTTTTTTTCGTTGGTTCAGTTTTTTTGTGATTTTACTTTTTACATGTTGTTCTGTTGTTTTTTTTATTCAGGAAGGATATTGTTAGAATTTTTATTTTTATCATGTTTATATTTTTGTGATCTCATACATGTACTCATAATACAATTTACTGTAGTATACATTTGCATATAACATTCATGAATACAAGTAGTATTGCTACACCATTGAAAGTATCCCATATAAACAGTATTGGATTCAAGGGTGTTCCTCTGTCTGTCCCGCTTCAGGTTAAAGTTTTTGATGAAGTTGAAGTCTGGACAATCAACTTGAAACTTAGTACACATGTTCCCTATGATATGATCTTTCTAATTATAATGCCAAGTTAGAGGTTTTACCCCAATTTTACGGTCCACTGAAGATAGAAAATGATAGTGCGGATGGGGCATCCCTGTACTGGGGACACATTCTTGTTAAATTTTTATTAGAAACTATCATTTATATATATCCAATGTGTTTCAAAATTCATAATGTCATGCATGTACAAAATATGTACTTCATGTTTTTATGCGTCCGTCCGTCCGTCTGTCCCGCTTCAGGTTAAAGTTTTTGGTCAAGGTAGTTTTTGATGAAGTTGAAGTCCAATTGACTTCAAACTTAATATACATGTTCCCTATGATATGATCTTTTTAATTTTAATGCCAAATTAGAGGGTTTACCCCAATTTCACGGTCCACTGAACATAGAAAATGATAGTGCGAGTGGGGCATTCGTGTACTGGGGACACATTCTTGTTTAATGAATTTCAATTACCATGATTACTTGTACATGTGTATATACATGTACAATGTACTACAAAATTTTTTTCTAATATTTATATAATAAAATGAGAATTTTACATATAAGTATGCAGTAGACTTTGAATTATACCACAACTGTTCTTTTCTAATATTTACTGCAGGGATTTACCATGTTTACATATCTAATGTGTGTTCTTGAATTCAATTGTACCACAAGTGTTCTATATGTCACAGTCTTCACGCCAAGTGGCAGCCCAGGCAGCCCAGGCTGGTAAAATTGCTCTCGGGCCTGTAAAAATCAGACCTACAGGCCAACAGAATCTAACTAAAAATTTTCAAAAACTGAGCTGCGGGCCTGTAGATTTAGCAGTTCAGCGTGAAGACTGATGTCATGTGTTATTTTATACAATAATTACATACCTAATGTGTTCCTTTATTCATAGAAGTGCCTTCATATATATCATGATTATTTGGTGTTGTTTGTACCAAAGATTGATACATTCCAATTTACATGTAAGGGAGCTACCATATGATTTTTATGTGGGGGCTAGGATGAAATTTGAAAAAAAAGGCAGACAGGAGTTTTGAGTAAAAAAAAAAGGCAGGATGAGACACTTGCAAAAAATAAAAAGTCAGGACAATTTAGGTAAAAAAATGTCAGGATAAACTAAAAAAGGCAGGACCGAACAGAGTGAAAAATAAAAAGGCAGGACGGAGATTACAGCTAAAAAAAAATGCAGGACAAAATTTTTCATCCTAGCCCCCCCATAAAAATCAAATGGTAGCTCCCTAACTGAATACAATGTTGTTTTCAATTGCTATTGTTAAAGCCTTACTTTCACTAGTATTATTACTCATGTTACTAGTTTTAAATGTGCATAAAAATCTTTGAACAGAATTTCCAAAAGAATTCATTTGAGTAAATTATACAACACTTTTTTTAGGAACAAGTTTAATTTTGGAAATACATTCATGTCGTATCCTAATATTTATTGGCTATTTGTTTTTGCTTAACATTAATAGAAATAGGATGACATTTCAAGTCAAAATATTCATTAAAGTACATTGTACATGTACTAACAGTACTACATACATATGTTATTGTCATAAAATTGAGAATGAAAATGAAAATATTTTATGATATTTTGCAAACTAATGTACTAATCATGGTCTTTATATAAATCCCCCTTACCTGACAATTTGTGAAAGACTTTTGAATATCATAGCTGCAATAATCATCTATTTTGATAGTTGAATAGTGCATTTATAAAAAGTTAGAAACATCATACTTCTTTGATAAGCTTTTTCGCATTTTGGCTATGCAGGTATGTGTATTAAATATAAAAACCAATATTGTCTTATATATAGCTAGTTTGTTGAAAAATTTACATTAATATTGATTGATCTGTCCCATTTTCATTTCCACAGACCAGCTTAAGTTTTCTTCTTCCAAATTTTATGAAACTCATACTCAATTCTAAGAACCAAAACTTGCAGAGATTTTAAATTTTGGCAGGGAGTCAATTTAATACCATTTTAGAGTTATGCCCTTTATAACTTATCAAATTCTTAATTTTTAAATTTCTACAATCCTACTGAAGTTTTCTTCCTCCAAACTTAATGGAAATCATATTCTATTACTCAGTACTAAAAACCAAAATTTGGGCAGCAAGTCAATTACTGTTCTAGAGTTATGCCCCTTAATATCTTGAAAAGTTGCAATTTCAACACTCTTACTTAAATTTGCTTCATCCAAACAATTTGAGATCATACACAATGCTTGAAACCCCAACACACAAACAGAGTTTAAATTTGGGTAACATGTCATCAACTGTTATAGAGTTATTCCCCTTCATAATTTGGATTTTTGTTTTCAGTTTCTGAACTCCATACCTGCCAACTGTCACTATTTGTGGGGGATTTCCCCCATGGAGGCTCCCAAATGGAAATTTTGAAAGAGCAATTTTGTCCACAATTTTAAACAAAACAATTAATTTTACAATGACTATAGGCTTAAAAAAGTATGAAGAAGCCAAAAAACAACATTAAAATGTATCTAAAGGCCCTTTGAAGGTTTTTTTAGGCTTATAACAGCCATCTTGCACGCAAAACCCCCCATGAGCATTTTGAAAAGTTGGCAGGTATGGAACTCTTGCTTAAGTTTGTTTCATTCAAATTCCATGAAACTCTTACACAATGCTCAGAACACCAATGCACAGACCAAGTTTAAATATGGGCAGTTAATCATTAACTGTTTTAAAAGTTTTCCCTTTTTAAGTTGGAAAATTGCAAAGCCCGAGTTGGGGCATTCAAGTCTTCAGACGCATTATTCTTTTGTTTTAGATATATGGATTGAAAGTGTAACCTTTTTTTCTAGTTTTTCTAGTACCAACAGTATTATTGAGTTATATGATTGCTCTTGTCTAGTGACTTGTATAACAAATTTACATATTGAAATATATGTATATTTAGGGATTTTGTGTAAAAATTTGATTTACATTATTATAGTGCTTTAATTTTTGTTTATTTTGTTGTTTGGAATGTTGTTGTTGTTTTTGTTCATTTTAATTACATAAAGTTATTTTACTTTTATAATGATCTTGAATAGATCGAAAATAAAATTCGAAACTACTCATTATTTTTGTTTATTATCCTTGCCAATTCATCAAAATGTTGGGCAGTGCACATGTATTTATTAATGTTCAAATGAACATGTGTATTTTTTGTAACATTTGTCACATAACTTGATACCAGTATAAGGTATACTCTGGAACACTCAGTATTTCACTAGCTAAAATAAGTGGGAAGTATTGTAACGGTAAATCTGTGTGTAATTATGTGTCATTTGACGCTTGCCTTATGACAGTTAAGTCTGGTCATTTCTCTTCAATATGGCCAAACATTGGATGCTTAACTGAACTGTCCAGACAAGCTGATATCCCAAATAGTGTTTGGTTTTTATTTATAAATATTTTATGTTCGTTTGAGTAGACGAACAAGAACATAAAGGCCAGTACTGTGGATTCATTTATTTTCGTGGGTACCAATTTTCATGGATTAATAAAAACTCGCATATTAGTGGATATTTAATTTCGTGGTTTGACTGTTCCCACGAAATCCACGAAAATTGGTATCCAACGAATAATAATGAATCCACAGTATTTTGCCTTTTATAGGGTTTTGATTTGATGTAGATTTCTGAAGTAATTAAGAAGTCACCAATGGAAAATTCTAAAACAATATTTTTTATGCCCCACCTACGATAGTAGAGGGGCATTATGTTTTCTGGTCTGTGGCTCAGTTCGTCCGTCCGTCGGTCCAGGTTAAAGTTTTTGGTCAAGGTAGTTTTCGATGAAGCTGAAGTCCAATCAACTTGAAACTTAGTAAACTTGTTGCTTATGATATGATCTTTTTAATTTTAAAGCCATTTTAGACTTTTGACCCCAATTTCACGGTCCACTGAACATAGAAAATGAACGTGGGAGTTTCAGGTTAAAGTTTTTGGTCAAGGTAGTTTTTGATGAAGCTGAAGTCCAAGCAACTTGAAACTTAGTACACTGGTTGCTTATGATATGATCTTTCTAATTTTAAAGCCAAATTAGACTTTTGACCCCAATTTCACGGTCCACTAAACATAGAAAATGAAAGTGGGAGTTTCAGGTTAAAGTTTTTGGTCAAGGTAGTTTTTTTATAAAATTGAAGTCCAATCAACTTGAAACTTAGTACATATGAGCTGCGTCGGATAGAAATCGACCTAATGCAAGTGCATGTATACATGTACATTGCTAATACTTTGATTGTTTTTGTGACATTCAAATGCGGAATTAAAGATGGATGTTGGTCTGATTTGAGGGTATTTGTATATTGAGTCAATTTTCAAACAGTTACAGACTTTGCATAGAATTTTTTGTCAACCCAAAATTAGTTAACAGATGTTTGGATATTTTTTTGCATAAGGTCGATTTCTATCCGACGCAGCTCATATGTTCCCTATAGTATAATCTTTCTAATTTTAATGCCAAATTAGATTATTACCCAATTTCACGGTCCATGGAACATGGTAAAGGATAGTGCGAGTGGGGCATCCGTGTACTTTGGACACATTCTTGTTTAGAATTAAAAACTGACAATACAATTGCCAATTGAATAAAGAATAAACAACGTTTCTATAAACACTACACAGTAAAATAAAGATAAATCAACACGAATTTACAAGGTAACTCATACTCCATTACTCAATGCTAAAAACCAAAATTACATACAGAACTGTGGAGTTATGCCTCTTAATAACTTGGAAAATTGCAATATTTATGCCCCACCTACGATAGTAGAGGGGCATTATGTTTTCTGGTCTGTGGCTCCGTCCGTCTGTGCGTCCGTTCGTCCGTTCAGGTTAAAGTTTTTGGTCAAGGTAGTTTTCGATGAAGCTGAAGTCCAATCAACTTGAAACTTAGTACACTTGTTGCTTATGATATGATCTTTTTAATTTTAAAGCCAAATTAGACTTTTGACCCCAATTTCACGCTCCACTGAACATAGAAAATGAAAGTGGGAGTTTCAGGTTAAAGTTTTTGGTCAAGGTAGTTTTTGATAAAATTGAAGTCCAATCAACTTTAAACTTAGTACATATGTTCTCTTTAGTATAATCTTTCTAATTTTAATGCCAAATTAGATTATTACCCAATTTCACGGTCCATGGAACATGGTAAAGGATAGTGCGAGTGGGGCATCCGTGTACTTTGGACACATTCTTGTTTTTTCAGTTCCTCATTCTGATTTCATTTTTACTTCATTCAAATTCTTAATTCCACAACACACTGACAGTGTATAAATTTTTGGCAATATGAGTTTAATATCCCTTTGTTATTTAGAAAATTGTAAAGTTTTCAGTTTTAATAAAGAATATACCACATTGAAATAAACACTACAAACACAGAAATAAAGATTAATCAACATAATTTCTAAGGGAGCTACCATTTGATTTTTATGGGGGGGCTAGGATGAAATTTGAAAAAATAGGCAGGACAGGAGTTTTGAGTAAAAAAAAAAGGCAGGATGAGCAACTTGGTAAAAAAAAAAGGCAGGATGACAATTTGTGTAAAAAAGTCAGGATAAACTAGTAAAAAAAAAAGGCAGGACCGAATAGAGTAAAAAATAAAAAGGCAGGACAGGGATTACAACTAAAAAAAAAGCAGGACAACATTTTTCATCCTAGCCCCCCCATAAAAATCAAATGGTATCTCCCTAAAGCAGACCATGGTGGCTCAGTGGCCAAAGCAGTGCTAGTCTGTCAACAGGGAAGCTTTGAGTTCAAACACGAACATGGCAGGTGTGTTTGAATGCAAGTTTGAATGACTAGGATTGTCAATTTTTCTTGCAAGGGTTGTGCTTTTCGCCTGAGAATATTGCTCTGGAAGGGTAAACAGTTCCAATTGTAAATGTCATTGTTTTCTGGAAAGGGTCAACAGTTCTTGATGTAAATATCATGTTCTCTGGAAGGGTAAACAGTTCCAATTGTAAATGTCATTGTTTTCTGGAAAGGGTCAACAGTTCCTGATGTAAATATCCTGTGCTCTGGAAATGGTCAACAGTTCCTGTTGTAATTAAATGGCATGTTATCTAGAAGTCAACAATTCCTGTTGTAAATGTCATGTGCTCTGGAAGGGTCAACAGTTCCTGCTGTAAATGTCATGTACTCTGGAAGGGTCATCAGTTCCTGCTGTAAATGTCATGTGCTCTGGAAAGGTCATGAGTTCCTGATGTAAATGTCATGTGCTCTGGAAGGGTCAACAGTTCCTGCTGTAAATGTCATGTGCTCTGGAAGGGTCAACAGTTCCTGATGTAAATTTCATGTGCTCTTGAAGGGTCATCAGTTCCTGATGTAAATGTCGAGTGCTCTGGAAAGGTCAACAGTTTCTGCTGTCAATGCCATGTGCTATGGAAGGGTCAACAGTTCCTGTTGTAATTGTCATGTGCTCTGGAAGGTTCAACAGGTCCTATTATAAATGTCATGTGCTCTGGAAGGGTCAGTAGTTCCTGTTGTATATATCATGTGCTCTAGAAGACTTCACAGTTCCTGTTGTAAATTTCATGTGCTCTGGATGGGTCATAAGTTCCTGTTGTAAATGTCAGGTGCTCTGGAAGAATCTGCAGTTCCAACTGTAAATGTCATGTGCTCTGGAAAGGTCAACTGTTCCTTTTGTAAATGTCAGGTGCTCTGGAAGGTTCAGCAGTTCCAACTGTAAATGTCATGTGCTATGGAAGGGTCAACAGTTCCTGTTGTAAATGGAATGTGCTCTGGAAGGGTCGATAGTTCCTGCTGTAAATTTCATGTGCTCTAGAAGGGTCAACAGTTCCTGCTGTAAATGTCATGTGCTCTAGAAGGGTTGACAATTTTTGTTGTAAATGTCATGTGATCTGGAAGGGTCGATAGTTCCTGCTGTAAATTTCATGTGCTCTAGAAGGGTCAACAGTTCCTGCTGTAAATGTCATGTGCTCTAGAAGGGTTGACAATTTTTGTTGTAAATGACATGTGCTCTGGAAGGGCCAATAGTTCCTGCTGTAAATGTCATGTGCTCTAGAAGGGTTGACAATTTTTGTTGTAAATGTCATGTGCTCTGGAAGGGTAAACAGTTCCTGATGTAAATGTCATGTGCTCTGGAAGGGTCAACAGTTCCTGCTGTAAATGTCATGTGCTCTGGAAGGGTCAACAGTTCCTGCTGTAAATGTCACGTGCTCTAGAAGGGTTGACAATTTTTGTTGTAAATGACATGTGCTCTGGAAGGGTCAATAGTTCCTGCTGTAAATGTCATGTGCTCTGGAAGGGTCAACAGTTTTTGCTGTAAATGTCATGTGCTCTGGAAGGGTCAACAGTTCCTGCTGTAAATGTTATGACTTTGTGCTCTGGAAGGGTAAACAGTTTCTGCTGTAAATGCCATGTGCTCTGGAAGGGTTGACAGTTCCTGGTGCAAATGTCATGTGCTCTAGAAGAGTCATCAGTTCCAACTGTAAATGTCATGTGCTCTGGGAGGGTCAACAGTTCCTGCTGTTAATGTCCTGTGCTCTGGAAGGGTCATTAGTTCCTGTTGTAAATGGCATGTGCTTTGTAAATGTCATGTGCTCTGGAAGGGTCAACAGTTCCTGCTGTAAATGTCATGTGCTCTGGAAGGGTCGACAGTTCCTACTATAAATGGCATGTTATCTGGAAGGGTCAACAGTTTCTGCTGTAAATGTCATGTGCTCTGGAAGGGTCAACAGTTTTTGCTGTAAATGTCATGTGCTCTGGAAGGGTCAACAGTTCCTGCTGTAAATGTCATGTGCTCTGGAAGGGTCAACAGTTCCTACTGTAAATGTCATGTGCTCTGGAAGGGTCAACAGTTTTTGCTGTAAATGTCATGTGCTCTGCAAGGGTAAACAGTTTCTGCTGTAAATGTCATGTGCTCTGGAAGGGTCAACAGTTCCTACTGTAAATGGCATGTGCTCTGGAAGGGTCAACAGTTCCTGCTGTAAATGTCTTGTGCTCTGGAAGGGTCAACATTTTCTACTGTAAATGTCATGTGCTCTGGAAGGGTCAACAGTTGCTGCTGTAAATGTCATGTGCTCTGGAAGGGTCAACAGTTTCTGCTGTAAATGTCATGTGCTCTGGAAGGGTCAACAGTTCCTGCTGTAAATATCATGTGCTCTGGAAGGGTCAACAGTTCCTACTGTAAATGTCATGTGCTCTGGAAGGGTCAACAGGTCCTACTGTAAATGTCATGTGCTCTGGAAGGGTCAACAGTTCCTACTGTAAATGCAATGTGCTCTGGAAGGGTCAACAGTTTCGTCTATAAATGGCATGTGCTCTGGAAGGGTCAACAGTTCCTGCTGTAAATGTCATGTGCTCTGGAAGGGTCAACAGTTTTTGCTGTAAATGTCATGTACTCTGGAAGGGTCAACAGTTCCTACTGTAAATGTCATGTGCTCTGGAAGGGTCAACAGTTCCTACTGTAAATGCAATGTGCTCTGGAAAGGTCAACAGTTCCTGCTGTTAATGTCATGTTCTCTGGAAGGGTCATCAATTCCTGCTGTAAACGTCATGTGCTCTGGAAGGGTCAACAGTTCCTGCTGTAAATGTCATGTGCTCTGGAAACGTCAACAGTTCCTGCTGTAACTTTCATGTGCTCTGGAAGGGCCATGCGTTTCTGTTGTGAATAGCATGTGCTCTGGAAGGGTCAACAGTTCCTACTGTAAATGGCATGTGCTGTGGAAGGGTCAACAGTTTCTACTGTAAATGTCATGTGCTCTGGAAGGGTCAACAGTTCCTACTATAAATTTCATGTGCTCTGGAAGGGTCAACAGTTTCTGCTGTAAATGTCATGTGCTCTGGAAGGGTCAACAGTTCCTACTGTAAATGGCATGTGCTCTGGAAGGGTCGACAGTGCCTGTTGTAAATGTCATGTGCTCTGGAAGGGTCAACAGTTTTTGCTGTAAATGTCATGTGCTCTGGAAGGGTCAACAGTTTTTGCTGTAAATGTCATGTGCTCTGAAAGGGTCAACAGTTTTTGCTGTAAATGTCATGTGCTCTGGAAGGGTAAACAGTTCCTGCTGTAAATGTCATGTGCTCTGGAAGGGTCAACAGTTTTTGCTGTAAATGTCATGTGCTCTGGAAGGGTCAACAGTTTTTGCTGTAAATGTCATGTGCTCTGGAAGGGTCAACAGTTTTTGCTGTAAATGTCATGTGCTCTTGAAGGGTCAACAGATTCTACTATAAATGTCATGTGCCCTGGAAGGGTCAACAGTTCCTACTGTAAATGTCATGTGCTCTGGAAGGGTCAATAGTTTTTGCTATAAATGTCATGTGCTCTGGAAGGGTCAACAGTTTCTACTATAAATGTCATGTGCTCTGGAAGGGTCAACAGTTCCTACTGTAAATGTCATGTGCTCTGGAAGGGTCAACAGTTTTTGCTGTAAATGTCATGTGCTCTGGAAGGGTCAACAGTTTTTGCTGTAAATGTCATGTGCTCTGGAAGGGTCAACAGTTTTTGCTGTAAATGTCATGTGCTCTGGAAGGGTCAACAGTTTCTACCAAAATGTCATGTGCCCTGGAAGGGTCAACAGTTCCTACTGTAAATGCAATGTGCTCTGGAAGGGTCAACAGTTTTTGCTGTTAATGTCATGTGCTCTGGAAGGGTCAACAGTTTTTGCTATAAATGTCATGTGCTCTGGAAGGGTCAACAGTTTCTACTATAAATGTCATGTGCCCTGGAAGGGTCAACAGTTCCTACTGTAAATGCAATGTGCTCTGGAAGGGTCAACAGTTTTTGCTGTAAATGTCATGTGCTCTGGAAGGGTCAACAGTTCCTACTGTAAATGTCATGTGCTCTGGAAGGGTAAACAGTTCATGCTGTAAATGTCATGTGCTCTGGAAGGGTCAACAGTTCCTACTGTAAATGTCATGTGCTCTGGAAGGGTCAACAGTTCCTACTGTAAATGTCATGTGCTCTGGAAGGGTCAACAGTTCCTACTGTAAATGTCATGTGCTCTGGAAGGGTCAACAGTTCCTACTGTAAATGTCATGTGCTCTGGAAGGGTCAACAGTTCCTGCTGTAAATGTCATGTGATCTGGAAGGGTCAACGGTTCCTACTGTAAATGTCATGTGCTCTGGAAGGGTCAACAGTTCCTGCTGTCAATGTCATGTGATCTGGAAGGGTCAACAGTTCCTACTGTAAATGTCATGTGCTCTGGAAGGGTCAACAGTTCCTACTGTAAATGTCATGTGCTCTGGAAGGGTAAACAGTTTCGTCTATAAATGTCATGTTCTTTGTAAATGTCATGTGCTCTGGAAGGGTCAACAGTTCCTGCTGTAAATGCAATGTGCTCTGGAAGGGTCAACAGGTCCTACTATAAATGTCATGTGCTCTGGAAGGGTCAACAGTTCCTGCTGTAAATGTCATGTGCTCTGGAAGGGTCAACAGTTTTTGCTGTAAATGTCATGTGCTCTGGAAGGGTCAACAGTTCCTGCTGTAAATGTGATGTGCTCTGGAAGGGTCAACAGTTCCTGCTGTAAATGTCATGTGCTCTGGAAGGGTCAACAGTTCCTGCTGTAAATGTCATGTGCTCTGGAAGGGTCAACAGTTCCTGCTGTAAATGTCATGTGCTCTGGAAGGGTCAACAGTGCCTGCTGTAAATGTCATGTGCTCTGGAAGAGTCAACAGTTCCTGCTGTAAATGTCATGTGCTCTGGAAGGGTCAACAGTTCCTACTATAAATGTCATGTGCTCTGGAAGGGTCAACAGTTCCTGCTGTAAATGTCATGTGATCTGGAAGGGTCAACGGTTCCTACTGTAAATGTCATGTGATCTGGGAGGGTCAACGGTTCCTACTGTAAATGTCATGTGCTCTGGAAGAGTCATCAGTTCCTGCTGTAAATGTCATGTGCTCTGGAAGGGTCAACGGTTCCTACTGTAAATGTCATGTGCTCTGGAAGGGTCAACAGTTCCTGCTGTCAATGTCATGTGATCTGGAAGGGTCAACAGTTCCTACTGTAAATGTCATGTGCTCTGGAAGGGTCAACAGTTCCTACTGTAAATGTCATGTGCTCTGGAAGGGTAAACAGTTTCGTCTATAAATGTCATGTTCTTTGTAAATGTCATGTGCTCTGGAAGGGTCAACAGTTCCTGCTGTAAATGCAATGTGCTCTGGAAGGGTCAACAGGTCCTACTATAAATGTCATGTGCTCTGGAAGGGTCAACAGTTCCTGCTGTAAATGTCATGTGCTCTGGAAGGGTCAACAGTTTTTGCTGTAAATGTCATGTGCTCTGGAAGGGTCAACAGTTCCTGCTGTAAATGTCATGTGCTCTGGAAGGGTCAACAGTTCCTGCTGTAAATGTCATGTGCTCTGGAAGGGTCAACAGTTCCTGCTGTAAATGTCATGTGCTCTGGAAGGGTCAACAGTGCCTGCTGTAAATTTCATGTGCTCTGGAAGAGTCAACAGTTCCTGCTGTAAATGTCATGTGCTCTGGAAGGGTCAACAGTTCCTACTATAAATGTCATGTGCTCTGGAAGGGTCAACAGTTCCTGCTGTAAATGTCATGTGATCTGGAAGGGTCAACGGTTCCTACTGTAAATGTCATGTGATCTGGGAGGGTCAACGGTTCCTACTGTAAATGTCATGTGCTCTGGAAGAGTCATCAGTTCCTGCTGTAAATGTCATGTGCTTTGGAAGGGTCAACAGTTCCTGCTGTAAATGTCATGTGCTCTGGAAGGGTCAACAGTTCCTGCTGTAAATGTCATGTGCTCTGGAAGGGTCAACAGTTCCTACTATAAATGTCATGTGCTCTGGAAGGGTCAACAGTTCCTGCTGTAAATGTCATGTGATCTGGAAGGGTCAACGGTTCCTACTGTAAATGTCATGTGATCTGGGAGGGTCAACGGTTCCTACTGTAAATGTCATGTGCTCTGGAAGAGTCATCAGTTCCTGCTGTAAATGTCATGTGCTTTGGAAGGGTCAACAGTTCCTGCTGTAAATGTCATGTGCTCTGGAAGAGTCATCAGTTCCTGCTGTAAATGTCATGTGCTCTGGAAGAGTCATCAGTTCCTGTTGTAAATATCATGTGCTCTGGAAGAGTCATCAGTTCCTGCTGAAATGTCATGTACTCTGGAAGGGTCGACAGTGCCTGCTGTAAATGTCATGTGCTCTGGAAGGGTCAACAGTTCCTACTGTAAATGTCATGTGCTCTGGAAGGGTAAACAGTTTCGTCTATAAATGTCATGTTCTTTGTAAATGTCATATGCTATGGAAGGGTCCACAGTTCCTGCTGTAAATGTCATGTACTCTGGAAGGGTCGACAGTGCCTGTTGTAAATGTCATGTGCTCTGGAAGGGTCAACAGTTTCTGCTGTAAATGTCATGTGCTCTGGAAGGGTCAACAGGTCCTACTGTAAATGTCATGTGCTCTGGAAGGGTCAACAGTTTCTGCTGTAAATGTCATGTGCTCTGGAAGGGTCAACAGTTCCTGTTGTAAATGTCATGTGCTCTGGAAGGGTCAACAGTTTCTGCTGTAAATGTCATGTGCTCTGGAAGGGTCAACAGTTCCTGCTGTAAATATCATGTGCTCTGGAAGGGTCAACAGTTCCTACTGTAAATGTCATGTGCTCTGGAAGGGTCAACAGGTCCTACTGTAAATGTCATGTGCTCTGGAAGGGTGAACAGTTCCTACTGTAAATGCAATGTGCTCTGGAAGGGTCAACAGTTTCGTCTATAAATGGCATGTGCTCTGGAAGGGTCAACAGTTCCTGCTGTAAATGTCATGTGCTCTGGAAGGGTCAACAGTTTTTGCTGTAAATGTCATGTACTCTGGAAGGGTCAACAGTTCCTACTGTAAATGTCATGTGCTCTGGAAGGGTCAACAGTTCCTACTGTAAATGCAATGTGCTCTGGAAAGGTCAACAGTTCCTGCTGTTAATGTCATGTTCTCTGGAAGGGTCATCAATTCCTGCTGTAAACGTCATGTGCTCTGGAAGGGTCAACAGTTCCTGCTGTAAATGTCATGTGCTCTGGAAACGTCAACAGTTCCTGCTGTAACTTTCATGTGCTCTGGAAGGGCCATGCGTTTCTGTTGTGAATAGCATGTGCTCTGGAAGGGTCAACAGTTCCTACTGTAAATGGCATGTGCTGTGGAAGGGTCAACAGTTTCTACTGTAAATGTCATGTGCTCTGGAAGGGTCAACAGTTCCTACTATAAATTTCATGTGCTCTGGAAGGGTCAACAGTTTCTGCTGTAAATGTCATGTGCTCTGGAAGGGTCAACAGTTCCTACTGTAAATGGCATGTGCTCTGGAAGGGTCGACAGTGCCTGTTGTAAATGTCATGTGCTCTGGAAGGGTCAACAGTTTTTGCTGTAAATGTCATGTGCTCTGGAAGGGTCAACAGTTTTTGCTGTAAATGTCATGTGCTCTGAAAGGGTCAACAGTTTTTGCTGTAAATGTCATGTGCTCTGGAAGGGTAAACAGTTCCTGCTGTAAATGTCATGTGCTCTGGAAGGGTCAACAGTTTTTGCTGTAAATGTCATGTGCTCTGGAAGGGTCAACAGTTTTTGCTGTAAATGTCATGTGCTCTGGAAGGGTCAACAGTTTTTGCTGTAAATGTCATGTGCTCTTGAAGGGTCAACAGATTCTACTATAAATGTCATGTGCCCTGGAAGGGTCAACAGTTCCTACTGTAAATGTCATGTGCTCTGGAAGGGTCAATAGTTTTTGCTATAAATGTCATGTGCTCTGGAAGGGTCAACAGTTTCTACTATAAATGTCATGTGCTCTGGAAGGGTCAACAGTTCCTACTGTAAATGTCATGTGCTCTGGAAGGGTCAACAGTTTTTGCTGTAAATGTCATGTGCTCTGGAAGGGTCAACAGTTTTTGCTGTAAATGTCATGTGCTCTGGAAGGGTCAACAGTTTTTGCTGTAAATGTCATGTGCTCTGGAAGGGTCAACAGTTTCTACCAAAATGTCATGTGCCCTGGAAGGGTCAACAGTTCCTACTGTAAATGCAATGTGCTCTGGAAGGGTCAACAGTTTTTGCTGTTAATGTCATGTGCTCTGGAAGGGTCAACAGTTTTTGCTATAAATGTCATGTGCTCTGGAAGGGTCAACAGTTTCTACTATAAATGTCATGTGCCCTGGAAGGGTCAACAGTTCCTACTGTAAATGCAATGTGCTCTGGAAGGGTCAACAGTTTTTGCTGTAAATGTCATGTGCTCTGGAAGGGTCAACAGTTCCTACTGTAAATGTCATGTGCTCTGGAAGGGTAAACAGTTCATGCTGTAAATGTCATGTGCTCTGGAAGGGTCAACAGTTCCTACTGTAAATGTCATGTGCTCTGGAAGGGTCAACAGTTCCTACTGTAAATGTCATGTGCTCTGGAAGGGTCAACAGTTCCTACTGTAAATGTCATGTGCTCTGGAAGGGTCAACAGTTCCTACTGTAAATGTCATGTGCTCTGGAAGGGTCAACAGTTCCTGCTGTAAATGTCATGTGATCTGGAAGGGTCAACGGTTCCTACTGTAAATGTCATGTGCTCTGGAAGGGTCAACAGTTCCTGCTGTCAATGTCATGTGATCTGGAAGGGTCAACAGTTCCTACTGTAAATGTCATGTGCTCTGGAAGGGTCAACAGTTCCTACTGTAAATGTCATGTGCTCTGGAAGGGTAAACAGTTTCGTCTATAAATGTCATGTTCTTTGTAAATGTCATGTGCTCTGGAAGGGTCAACAGTTCCTGCTGTAAATGCAATGTGCTCTGGAAGGGTCAACAGGTCCTACTATAAATGTCATGTGCTCTGGAAGGGTCAACAGTTCCTGCTGTAAATGTCATGTGCTCTGGAAGGGTCAACAGTTTTTGCTGTAAATGTCATGTGCTCTGGAAGGGTCAACAGTTCCTGCTGTAAATGTGATGTGCTCTGGAAGGGTCAACAGTTCCTGCTGTAAATGTCATGTGCTCTGGAAGGGTCAACAGTTCCTGCTGTAAATGTCATGTGCTCTGGAAGGGTCAACAGTTCCTGCTGTAAATGTCATGTGCTCTGGAAGGGTCAACAGTGCCTGCTGTAAATGTCATGTGCTCTGGAAGAGTCAACAGTTCCTGCTGTAAATGTCATGTGCTCTGGAAGGGTCAACAGTTCCTACTATAAATGTCATGTGCTCTGGAAGGGTCAACAGTTCCTGCTGTAAATGTCATGTGATCTGGAAGGGTCAACGGTTCCTACTGTAAATGTCATGTGATCTGGGAGGGTCAACGGTTCCTACTGTAAATGTCATGTGCTCTGGAAGAGTCATCAGTTCCTGCTGTAAATGTCATGTGCTCTGGAAGGGTCAACGGTTCCTACTGTAAATGTCATGTGCTCTGGAAGGGTCAACAGTTCCTGCTGTCAATGTCATGTGATCTGGAAGGGTCAACAGTTCCTACTGTAAATGTCATGTGCTCTGGAAGGGTCAACAGTTCCTACTGTAAATGTCATGTGCTCTGGAAGGGTAAACAGTTTCGTCTATAAATGTCATGTTCTTTGTAAATGTCATGTGCTCTGGAAGGGTCAACAGTTCCTGCTGTAAATGCAATGTGCTCTGGAAGGGTCAACAGGTCCTACTATAAATGTCATGTGCTCTGGAAGGGTCAACAGTTCCTGCTGTAAATGTCATGTGCTCTGGAAGGGTCAACAGTTTTTGCTGTAAATGTCATGTGCTCTGGAAGGGTCAACAGTTCCTGCTGTAAATGCAATGTGCTCTGGAAGGGTCAACAGTTCCTGCTGTAAATGTCATGTGCTCTGGAAGGGTCAACAGTTCCTGCTGTAAATGTCATGTGCTCTGGAAGGGTCAACAGTTCCTGCTGTAAATGTCATGTGCTCTGGAAGGGTCAACAGTGCCTGCTGTAAATTTCATGTGCTCTGGAAGAGTCAACAGTTCCTGCTGTAAATGTCATGTGCTCTGGAAGGGTCAACAGTTCCTACTATAAATGTCATGTGCTCTGGAAGGGTCAACAGTTCCTGCTGTAAATGTCATGTGATCTGGAAGGGTCAACGGTTCCTACTGTAAATGTCATGTGATCTGGGAGGGTCAACGGTTCCTACTGTAAATGTCATGTGCTCTGGAAGAGTCATCAGTTCCTGCTGTAAATGTCATGTGCTTTGGAAGGGTCAACAGTTCCTGCTGTAAATGTCATGTGCTCTGGAAGGGTCAACAGTTCCTGCTGTAAATGTCATGTGCTCTGGAAGGGTCAACAGTTCCTACTATAAATGTCATGTGCTCTGGAAGGGTCAACAGTTCCTGCTGTAAATGTCATGTGATCTGGAAGGGTCAACGGTTCCTACTGTAAATGTCATGTGATCTGGGAGGGTCAACGGTTCCTACTGTAAATGTCATGTGCTCTGGAAGAGTCATCAGTTCCTGCTGTAAATGTCATGTGCTTTGGAAGGGTCAACAGTTCCTGCTGTAAATGTCATGTGCTCTGGAAGAGTCATCAGTTCCTGCTGTAAATGTCATGTGCTCTGGAAGAGTCATCAGTTCCTGTTGTAAATATCATGTGCTCTGGAAGAGTCATCAGTTCCTGCTGAAATGTCATGTACTCTGGAAGGGTCGACAGTGCCTGCTGTAAATGTCATGTGCTCTGGAAGGGTCAACAGTTCCTACTGTAAATGTCATGTGCTCTGGAAGGGTAAACAGTTTCGTCTATAAATGTCATGTTCTTTGTAAATGTCATATGCTATGGAAGGGTCCACAGTTCCTGCTGTAAATGTCATGTGATCTGGAAGGGTCGACAGTGCCTGCTGTAAATGTCATGTGCTATGGAAGGGTCCACAGTTCCTGCTGTAAATGTCATGTACTCTGGAAGGGTCGACAGTGCCTGTTGTAAATGTCATGTGCTCTGGAAGGGTCAACAGTTTCTGCTGTAAATGTCATGTGCTCTGGAAGGGTCAACAGGTCCTACTGTAAATGTCATGTGCTCTGGAAGGGTCAACAGTTTCTGCTGTAAATGTCATGTGCTCTGGAAGGGTCAACAGTTCCTGTTGTAAATGTCATGTGCTCTGGAAGGGTCAACAGTTTCTGCTGTAAATGTCATGTGCTCTGGAAGGGTCATCAGTTCCTGTTGTAAATGTCATGTGCTCTGGAAGGGTCAACAATTCCTGTTGTAAATGTCATGTGCTTTGGAAGGGTCAACAATTCCTGATGTAAATGTCATGTGCTCTGGAAGGGTCAACAGTTTCTGCTGTAAATGTCATGTGCTCTGGAAGGGTCAACAGTTTCTGCTGTAAATATCATGTGCTCTGGAAGGGTCATCAGTTTCTGCCGTAAATATCATGTGCTCTAGAAGGGTCATAAGCTCCTGATGTAAATGTCATGTGCTCTGGACGGGTCATAAGTTCCTGCTGTAAATGTCATGTGCTCTGGAAGGGTAAACAGTTTCTGTTATAAAAGTCATGTGCTCTGGAAGGGTCAACAGTTCCTACTGTAAATGTCATGTGCTCTGGAAGGGTCAACAGTTTCTGCTGTTAATGCCATGTGCTCTGGAAGGGTCAACAGTTTCTGTTATAAAAGTCATGTGCTCTGGAAGGGTCAACAGGTCCTACTGTAAATGTCATGTGCTCTGGAAGGGTCAACAATTCCTGATGTAAATGTCATGTGCTCTGAAAGGGTCAACAGTTTCTGTTATAAAAGTCATGTGCTCTGGAAGGGTCAACAGGTCCTACTGTAAATGTCATGTGCTCTGGAAGGGTCAACAATTCCTGATGTAAATGTCATGTGCTCTGGAAGGGTCAACAGTTTCTGTTATAAAAGTCATGTGCTCTGGAAGGGTCAACAGGTCCTACTGTAAATGTCATATGCTCTGGAAGGGTCAACAATTCCTGATGTAAATGTCATGTGCTCTGGAAGGGTCAACAGTTTCTGTTATAAAAGTCATGTGCTCTGGAAGGGTCAACAGGTCCTACTGTAAATGTCATGTGCTCTGGAAGGGTCAACAATTCCTGTTATAAATGTCATGTGCTCTGGAAGGGTCAACAGTTCCTGCTGTAACTTTTATGTGCTCTGGAAGGGTCAACAGTTCCTGCTGTAAATGTCATGTGCTCTGGGAGGGTCAACAGTTCCTGCTGTAAATGTCATGTGCTCTGGAAGGGTCAACAGTTCCTGCTGTAAATGTCTTGTGCTCTGGAAGGGTCAACAGTTCCTGCTGTAAATTTCATGTGCTCTGGAAGGGTCGACAGTTCCTGCTGTAAATGTCATGTGCTCTGGAAGGGTCAACAGTTCCTGCTGTAACTTTTATGTGCTCTGGAAGGGTCAACAGTTCCTGCTGTAAATGTCTTGTGCTCTGGAAGGGTAAACAGTTCTTGCTGTAAATGTCATGTGCTCTGGAAGGGTCAACAATTCCTGTTGTAAATTTCATTTGCTCTGGAAGGGTCAACAATTCCTGCTGTAAATTTCATGTGCTCTGGAAGGGTCAACAGTTCCTGCTGTAAATGTCATGTGCTCTGGAAGGGTCAACAGTTCCTGCTGTAAATGTCATGTGCTCTGGAAGGGTCATCAGTTCCTGCTGTAAATGTCATGTGATCTGGAAGGGTCAACAGTTCCTGCTGTAAATGTCATGTGCTCTGGAAGGGTCATAAGTTCCTGCTGTAAATGTCTTGTGCTCTGAAAGGGTCGATAGTTCCTGTTGTAAATGTCATGTGCTCTGGGAGGGTCAACAGTTCCTGTTGTAAATGTCATGTGTTCTGGAAGGGTCAACAGTTCCTGTTGTAAATGTCATGTACTCTGGAAGGGTCAACAGTTCCTGCTGTAAATGTCATGTGCTCTGGAAGGGTCAACAGTTCCTGATGTAAATGTCTAGTCATGTTCTCCGGAAGAGTAAACAGTTTCTGCTATAAATGTCATGTGCTCTGGAAGGGTCATCAGTTCCTGCTGTAAATGTCATGTGCTCTGGAAAGGTCATAAGTTCCTGAGGTAAATGTCATGTGCTCTGGAAGGATTGGGGGTTCCTACTGTCTATTTAATGGTCTTTATTTAAGGGCCAGTAGTACCTGATGTAAATGACTTGTACTCTGAAAGGGTCAACCGCGCGATCACGTGAATGTCATGTCAAAATGATGTGCTTTGGAATAGTCAATAGTTCTTGCTATATAAATGTCGTATGCTCTGGAAGGACCGGCAGTTCCTGGCGTATATGACTGGTGTTCTGAAAGGGTCATCAGTTCCTGTTGAAAATGTAGAATTGAAACGCAGAACTTTTTCATTGATACTGACTTATTACATAACATTTAAAGATTCTTTTTAATTCTTATTGTATGTAATTTCATCTGCTGGGTCAAAAATTGGTTCATTTTCATTATCAATAACTATTACAACTAGTGATTCGAACTAGATTTCATGTTTAGTTTCGTCCTGAATTTGCCACTGGACGTTAAACAAAGTAACAATTACTCATGTTTAGGCCATTTCTCTGTTTTCTTAATACTTATACTTTATTTTATGCCAATTATTCTACACCCTAATTCTGGTCTTTGTGTTACAGTCTGCCAAAAATAAGGATCTGTATTAGGGGTCTTACATTATTTGTTGAATTATATGTCTCTGATTTAAGAAAGCCATTCTCTATTCTTCATCATGTTCATATTTTTACAACTTATTTTCTCTTATTTTTTTGTCCTTTATTTTGCACTATTTGCACATTAATATCTGTAATGGACTGATGATTTTTCGCCTTGTGACTCAGTCAATTTAATAACATTCTGTTGTATATGATATTATTGAAACTATGCTGTGAAATTTATAATGCAACAATATATATTAAAAACACGTTTACATTATATGTGAAATGGACGAACAGTAATTGTAGTGCGACAAAAGGTAATTATACATTTATCACATTTATCAACTTAATCACAATAAGTCAGATTTATCAAGTTTAGTTGAAGAGATCGATTGGTTGTTATGGATTGTGAAGAATTTTGTCCAGTGACTGGATATGATAGGGTGCTTCAATTCAGCATGAATACGAACATTTTATTGTACTTGTGACGCCAATTTGACGGTCGAATATCACATTTTGAAAATAATTCGGAGATAAATAAAAGATTTACTGTACATGATACGTCTATTTGTACTAGAATAAGAAACAAACTTGTATGTTCACTACGGTTTGTCTTTGTGCCGGCCGACAAAGCAGCCAAGTTAACAGCAATGTGGTGGTTGTCTGTCGTGAATCAGTACTACACAGACGTTCTTATGCTTCTTTCTATGTGGCGTGGGCTTAAAAAAAGCAATTATTAACAAGACAAAGATCTACAAATAATTCCACATGGCCGAAATCGTAAGTCAACTCCCCCTTTTCAGCTTTTGTGAGGAAAATTTGGTTGATTATATAGGGAATCACTGAAGCATGACTGGAGCGTAAAGCGAAGAATATACAAATACTTGCATGAACTACTGTTATTCATTGCAGTCGTAACGTAACGGTACCCAAATTGCACCTATTTAGCAAAAATAGCAGTGGAAATCTAGAGACTAAAACAATTTGTATTTTTATAATTTGATACTATAATGCACGTCTTTCAATATAGGTAAACATATTTAGATATACACAAAACGTTCACAGTATTTATAAACAGATGAAGTGTTTACTGAAAAAGCAAAATGTACCGAAACGTCGCCATGCGACGTCATCAAAACGTCATCTTTTAAAAATCAGCAAATACAATATGTTTCAAGTATCCATTTCTGAAAAAATGAAGAGTAAGCATGGACATTTATCCAATTGTTTAAAATATTTGAAAAAAATAAACAAAAGCTCTGTTATTCGACTTTTGCAATTAGGAGGTAACTGTATTGTATTTTAAGCTCCGACGGCATCAATTGGGGATTTGATGGTCGCAAATTAAGTTTACTGGCGACGCGTTAGCGGAGACAGTAAACGGGTATTTGCGACCATCAAATCCCAAATTGATGCCGTCGGAGCTTAAAATACAATATTGTTATCTCCATTCTAATGAAACTGACAGAAAACAACGTTAAAACATGTATTTAAAATCTGTCATATGCCGTCTGCGCTTGCGCGTACGTCCCATAGCATCAATTGCCAATTGATGCCATGTAAGAAAGTGACGTTAACCAATCAAAATGAACGTTACAAACGTTGTTGCATTAGAATGCGAATTTAAGCATCGATGCAATTTGGGTACTCCTCATTACAGAATCGTTGATGGTTTGGAGGTAAGTTCAGACCAATTTTTCTATGATTCCATATGGATTGAATATCAAATTGGTTTACCTATATAATAAAGAGGAATACGGCTACAAAACAAACACAAATTGAAGTTTTTGTCTTGATCATAAAAAAACGTAGTTGAAAAAACTGTCAGAATAGGTGCAATTTGGGTACCGTCACGTTATATATATTAAGATTAAAAAAACACAATAAATCATGAATTGAACTTTTAACGTATTAACGATCATTAAAGAAAGGGGGATCAACAAAAGTTTGACAAAAAAAGTTCACAGAAAGATGTTTTTATAATATCTGAGTGCACAAAAAAGCCCAACCCTGAATCAAAAGGTTAAATTTATTAAGATCAATCAAATCTGAGACTACTGTTAATAAACTTATAGTAGTCTTGGAAAACAAGTTTCAAATATATCCGCATCAATCGGAACAACTCGGCCTTTCTGGTTGCACGAAGAAATAACTATTGTACTGCGTAGCGAGAATGGACGAGTAGTTACGATTGATATCCGCATAACTTTCTTGTCAATCCGGAATTGACTTGAAAATTACTAAGTTCAAAGTCCTCAAGAAATTTTGTTTTGGAACTGAACTTTTAAATTGTTTTCCACAATTCAGAGACCTGACAGCACTCAGGACTGACATATTACTGTAACAGCATGGCCAGTGATGACGTTTTGAGAGAAGGTGCATTATTTACGTACACTGACTACACTTAAAACACCTGTGCATACTTGTGCAGTAGATAATTTTTTTGTAACAATTAAGTAGTACTTGTGGCGACTTGTTAGTCCAAATAAGCTAGCAACTTGTGCAAAGTTGTTGACAGGATACCTTTTAAAATTTGTATAGAGTCTTTCTCAATTCAAGTAGCAATTGCCTTATTAGGGACTTTTTGTGAAGCAAAACTACTCAAGAAAGATAAGAATAATGTTTGACACGTTCTTTTTATTTGACAGTAAAATTGAGAAGCAAATGCCTTGGAAATTGTTAAGAATTTATCAAAAGAGTTTTACCAAAAATAAAGTTGTAATAATAATTTTAACACCCTGCAATAGTCATCTTGTAAAAGTTTGAACCCATACTAACTCCACATCCAACATACAGCATGTGTACAGTACATCAAGTTGCCCCTCTGTAGTAATTGCAAGAGTTGTGATATATCCTATCCCTGCATTGCTAGGATCGTAAGTTGTCAGTAGATTTCCACTATTGTTCAGGACATGGAATTTATCACTATAAAGGAAATGACCAACAATAACATAATGTTCTCCCCAGGAATTTTGGATAGCACCAGGGTGACGCGTGACGAACTGAATTTTTCAATATTTTGTGTCGCGTTGCGTCGTGTATTTTTTTCTTGTAAGTTATTGTGTTCACCGCGGAGAAAAATTATACATCGCGGTAAAAACGATACCACCGCGGGAAAAAATTATACATCTCGGGCCCGCGGTCCTTTAATGGCCTGGGGAGAACACTGAGAACAATGTCATTGTCTAAAGATGTTGTTACTAGGGAGTAATAGGGGAAAATCTTTTGTAATCATAATCATCGTCTCTTGAATCTCAAGTATAGATAGTGGGTCTCCTTGGGGTCTAAGTGTGACGCGGGATTGCCGATTTTTCGTAAACGTGAAAGTCAAATTATTGTGTCGTGAAAACGGGAAATGAGGTCTTGCGGGACCCGGGAAATGACAAAAAAAATTAGAATTGCTTACGTACATAGTGTAAGCGGGATACGGGAATCTGACAAAACAGTAAGCGGGATCCGAGATCGGAACCCCCCAATGAGACCCCCTAGATATTGATAACCTCTGTCTTCCCCAACACAACCACTCTCTCGAAACTATCTATCGCAAAAATATTTCCATTATGGGTGCTTGTCATAGCATTAATACTTTCCCTAAATAAGGAATTTCTATCTTTATCAGTGTGATAATTTGTTAAATGTTTGCCATTAGTACCCATAGCAACAATCATCTTCATGGTCCCAGGTTCTGGCTCTGTGCCACCTACGAGCACTCTCCGTCTTTAGATACATGAACTGTTGTTAGTTTTAATGATTTTACACAGTAAATAGAATCTTTCACTTTTTTAGAGCCCGCAGCTATTTGTTTCAGGCAGTTTTCATTTGTAGCCAGTAGAAGGTCATTGGACAATGTTAAAGCTATACAGCTAATTTCAAGGTTAAAAGTATTAATTGCCTTACATTTGTTTCCTTGAACTTTGACGTTCTGTATTCCTGTGCGGGCTGTAGCAGAATCAAACAGCCCTATATCACTTCGGAAAAACCCATTGCCAATCCATAGTGAACCATCAAAGGACACTGCTATGTGATTTATTGCAAAGTTGGTGATATATATCACAACATTAGATACTTTTAATTCTGCTGCCTTAATATCAATAACACGATGTTCTTTCCTAGAATGCGTTGTGTCTTTACACATCATACACAAAAAAATATCACAATTCACACACTTCCATTTTACTCGAGGATCAATTTTACAAAGTCCACACTGCACATGCAGTTGTGCTTGTTTTAAAGCATGTACTGGATTTTGCGCTTGCTTTAGAGGCTGCACTGGACATTGTGCCTGTGGCAAATTGCCTTTTGATACACTAGATCCCATTGGCTTGTGGCAAATTGCCTTTTGGCACACTAGATCATATTGGCTAGTGGCAAATTGCCTTTTGATACACTAGATCCCGTTTGCTTGTGGCAAATTGCCTTTTGTTACGTTAGATTCCATTGAGAATAATGCTGGAATAATTATTTTCTAGAATGTAAGTTTAAGATAAATTGTTTATCCTTCACAAGAAACCATCTTGTTAATTTTAGTTGTTAATGTCACCTTTAGATATGGTTTATATATGCATGATATGCTTTACATTTATTTTTTTATGTATTCAAGAAAAAAGTTTATTGAATGAGAGCATTCAAATTAAAATGCCATGTTAAAAAATAGTTTTAAAGTTTAAGACAAGTTTACAATTTACCTATATAATTATATGTAGATATCATATTTATATACAATATGAATTAGAAAATAGTTTTTCGTATTAAAAAGATTATTGGAGTGTATCGCTAGATTTAAACATCTTTTCAAAATAGTTTTATTTAATATTTAAGGAGTGAATGTAATATTTTTCCAGTCTAAAAAGAAATAACATTAAAATGTGGTGCACTTATGCAGGTTATTTAAAAGTGTGCACATTTTTTATACTCCCTTAGGTGTTCTGTAACTCTTTAATCACTCATGTGCAACAGTATTGCTATTAAAACAATTGATTGATTTTTGCTTGCATGCTAAACATCCAGTTGGAAATATTTCATTCTCTATCCATGTACTATGAATATGTTTATTGTTGTTAATGGCAAGAATTTCTGACCATCAGCAGGAATACTGGCAATCCTAGTCAATTGAGATAGTCAAGCGCACCTTTTCACAATAAGTTTACCTCGCATTATCAGAGTTGACACTGTCACAGGCAAGGAGCGTTCTGAGGATTCATTATTATTCATTGGATACCAATATTCATGGATTTCAAGGGTAAATCAAAATCCTGAATTAACGAAGTAGAAATTTCCTATAAACTGATCTGCAGACTTTGGAAAACCAAGGAAATCATGCATATTCATTGGAATACTATTTTTCCTCAATCCATGAAAACTTGTAAACACAAGGAATCCACAGTAATATATGAGTTATATCTTTTTAGGTGTGAGAACAAATTTAGAAGCATGGGCAAAGAAGCTGGATTGTGGGGGAGACTTGGAGAAACAAAATCACTTCAAGAAACTATTCATCAAAAGATTACAAAATTCTCCTGTTGCCATAGAAACAGACAAGGCAAATGAACAACATTACGAAGTTCCAACAGAATTTTTCACAACAGTATGTGTTTATATTGTATTCTTTTTATTATGCCCCATTTAGGAGCATTATGTTTTCTGGTCTGTGCATCCGTCCGTTCGTCCTGTTTCAGGTTAAAGTTTTTGTTAAAGGTTTTGGTCAAGGTAGTTTTTGATGAAGTTGAAGTCCAATCAACTTGAAACTTAGTATACATGTTCCCTATGATATGATCTTTCTAATTTTAATGCCAAATTAGAGATTTTATCCCATTTTCACGGTCCACTGAATATAGAAAATGATAGTGCGGATGGAGCAGCCTTGTACTTGGGACACATTCTTGTTTTTTAATGTTTTTTCTCAAAACTTATAGTTTTTATAAAAATTTTACTGATGGAAATTAATCTGAGGGCCGTAATGGGGATACCTTCATAAGAAATAATGATTAAAAATCTTGACAAATGTAATTAATGGTAATTTTTGGTGCATGACGATAAAATGTACACTTTCTCTTAGACAAACAAATCTGGACTGAATTTTCCAAAAATAACGGTGACAATAATTATTTGAGACCTCAGACAAATCAAGTTAAAAAGGATATTTTAACAAATCATAGTAAAATTTTAACCAATTTTACACTATCGGCAGTGTATCCCAAACTCTGTCTGACGGAAGAAATGTCAGACAAAATATCATCAGGTCAGACAGGAATTTTAGATTTTTCTGTTGAACATATAGTAAAAAATGTCAAATTTCTTTTTCTGTCATACAAACCATAAAACAGTTTGGCACCGACTGTATCGGTAGCCCAAAATTAACGCTTCACACCTTACAGTACTATAAAAGGACATTACTACCCTCTAATATGGGAGTATTGATCTGAAACTGATGAAATTCATAGTTTTCTCCCTTTGTAATATATTGTAGGTTCTCGGGAAGAGATTGAAGTACAGTTGCTGCTACTGGACAGAAATGACCAAAACTTTGGAGGAAGGTAATTTAAGGTCCCATATCGGGGTGTTAAAGTAATCACAAAATCACAATTTTTTTGCCGCAATAATCACATAATCAATAAAAAAAATTTCGGACAAGATAATCAAATAATCAATTAATATTTTATCTGGCGATTAAATAATCACTATCAAAACGGCAAAGTAATCACATAATCAAAAAAAACCATGAGGAGGCTCTATGCTGAAACAGTATTATCTAGTCATGAAATAAAACTTGATGTAACATTTATTAAAAAATTACGAACAAATGGTATTCTTTTATTAAATCTTCAGAAAGGTAATTCACTGAAATATATTATTCAGTTTAATGAAAGAAAAAACACTGCAGCCATTATATAGCAAAGGGCACTGAAGGTAGTATTAAACACCTACAAACAGACATATTTAATTCTACTCTAGTCTTAATGCATAATAAGCTACAATTTTTTTAGTACTTCACCACATTAATATGGTTTTACACATTTCAAATCTGCATTCTTTCTTGGTCTGTGTAATAAGAGTGATGGAAGATACATAAATATAAGGGATATTGAAACTCATAAGTTGAAAACCAACTGACAATGCTGTGGAAAGAAGCAATCAAAAGACATATAACAGTATACAAAACACAATATAGAAAACTATAAGAAAGAATAACACTTAAGGTGGTACCTAACACTACAGGGAGATAACTCTGTAAAGTCATCTAAACGTTTTAATAACGTTGTGTTGTAAAGGAAATATTAAACTTCTCAATGATCAAAATTGGTGTTTGTCAAACTGCTATATAACCAGTGTATTTTTTCTGACAAAACAGTTGGTTCAAAATTTTTGAAATTTTTATATTTTTGTTTAAGGGTCAAAGTTAATACATTGTCAAAATTTTATGAAAATTAAACGAGCCAAATTAATTTTAGTGAAAGTGTTGGGTACCACCTTAAAAACTAGGGATGATCTCATGTGCCCAGAAGGTTGATCAATATCCATTATATCACTATTAAAATATGAAATCTACATTTTTTCTCTCAAATAAAATACAAATACATATACAGTGAAACCTGATTAAACCGAACCCTGAATAAACCGGAAACCTGTCTAATCCAAACTTGTTCTGAAGACCAATCATATCATATTTTATGCATTGTGAACCTGATGAAAACGAATACCTGCCAAAACCGAACAACATCTCATGTCCCCAAAGAGTTCGGTTTAGTCAGGTTTTACTGTACATTGGTCTGTGATATGATTATTTTATTCTATGTTTTAGCTGAAGTTGAATCATTGAAGATATATTGCAAATCAGCTAAGATAACTGATGGTTTGTCAGTATTGGTAAGTTTTATACCCACCCATGAAAGTAATGTCATTATGAAGCCTTACGTTTTCGGTCTGTATGTCTGTTCTGTATCAGGTTAAAGTTTAGGTCAAAGATAGTTTATTATGAAGGTGTGCTCACATTAACTAATAAACTGAATTTAGTTTTGATACACACTTATTCAAATGTGTTCAAAATAAGTTATCAAAATTCTTTGATTAGTTATTCTGACTTTTTGATAAAAATAAAGTAGAAAATGCAAGGAACTATATCTTTTTCTACATTTTTACAATTTGCTTTGAAGCAAAGTCAATGACAATGTCATGACAACTTCTATTGTTGTCAAGACTTCAAAGGTTTAAAATTACCAAGTTTATAAAATAAACACTGATAATTTCACATGTGAAATTATCAGTGTTTATTTCACTGGGAAATCAAAGTAGTTCATTGCAACCAATGTAATAATTGAAAATATCCATACATGAAAATCAATATCTATATGACTTCTGAAATTGTCAAGGCCATGTATATTCTAAAAGTTTTGTTTTGCAGGATTTAGGATGTGGATGGGGATCGTTAGGACTATTCATCTTACAGACGTACCCTAAATGTCAAGTCACATGTGTTTCCAACTCTAACACACAGAGACGACACATTGAGACGGAGGCTCTGAAGATGGGCGTGGCCGACAGGTTAGACTGTATAACTGCTGATGCCAACTTCTTCTCTACAAACAAAAGATTTGACAGAATTATGTCAATAGAAATGTTTGAGGTAAGTAAGGTTTTCTCCCTTGTTCTGGTAACTCTGGTTATCTCCCTTGTTCTGGAAACTTTGGTTATCTCCCTTGTTCTGGTAACTTTGGTTATCTCCCTTGTTCTGGTAACTCTGGTTATCTCCCTTGTTCTGGTAACTCTGGTTATCTCCCTTGTCCTGGTAGCTACAGTTATCTCCCTTGTTCTGGTAATATCAGATTATTACATGGCATTTTTCATATCACATGTATTATCAGCCCTAGGTTCAATATCAGCCCAAGAGCCGCACGGCTCGAGGGCTGATATTGACCGAGGGCTGATAATAAATGCGATATGAAAAATGACATGTTATGATCTTTTTATCATATGCTTCAACAGTAGAGAAAAATAACAGATTCATATATTGATCCTTTTACGTGGTTCCCGAAGTTTAAAGAGTTAAAAAGTTCACGGCCGTCGGGCCCAAAAATAGATACTTTCAATATGAAATCTTTCTATCATATGCCTCAAAAAGAGAGAGAGAGAAAAATATTTTAATATGGACGAATCGACAAAAAAATAATTCAACAATATACCTATTGATCATTGTTTGGAAAAGTCAACTTTTTAAAGAAACTTTCTAAATTATGTTTCAGAAAAACTTAAAAAATGCATTTATTAAATAATTTTTTTGTTTTTTTTGTTTTTTTTTGTTTGTTTTAAATTTTATTACTTTAAACAATATACTTTCCAGTATTCAAATAATTGTTTTGTACACTACTTTGTAATGTTTTTCACTGAAAACGTAGCATCGAGGTATACTTTCCGGAATTGGTTGAATATTACCGGAATGCCATGTGATAACGTTACGGAAAGGCATGTGATAACGTTACGGAAAGGCATGTGATAACAATCGAAGCATGTGATAAACTTTTCATATCAGCCCGCTAAGCAGCAATTCGAAAAATATGGAATTTACGTCAATTTAATGCTATTATCATATGGTAAAATTTATATGTTATTAAGTCTAAGTATATGATAACTCTGGTTATCAAAGGCCAGGCCTGCCAACTATCCTGATTTTCGCGGTATCATCCCAATTTTCATCCCTCAACCCTATTTCCCAATATACGGATTGTAAAACAAGTCAAAAACCCAATTTTCACAAAATATACCCGAAAAAATTATTGGTTAGGGAGCTACCATTTGATTTTTATGGGGGAGCTAGGATGAAAAATTTTGTCCTGCATTTTTTTTTAGCTGTAATCTCTGTCCTGCCTTTTTATTTTTTTACTCTGTTCGGTCCTGCCTTTTTTTTTTTAGTTTATCCTGACTTTTTTTTACCTAAATTGTCGTCCTGACTTTTATTTTTTGCAAGTGTCTCATCCTGCCTTTTTTTTTACTCAAAACTCCTGTCCTGCCTATTTTTTTCAAATTTCATCCTAGCCTAGCCCCCCCCCCCCCCCCCCCCCCATAAAAATCAAATGGTAGCTCCCTTACCAATTTTGAAGTTTTTCTGATCAATTTTTAAAAATCTATAATTTTACCTGGGGACATATTATGACAAGTTTTTAATGTATCACAGAATCACACAACAAAAAAGACACACAGCATTTAGTACAGAAACAATCTTTTTTAAATGTGCCCCACAATGGAGTGATTGCTATAGAAAATGATAATTTTTTCATATATGATGTTCCTGGAGATGGAAATTGCTTTTTCTCATCACTTATTAACCCTGTGCTAATCAACGGTCACAACAGGTGTCATAATTTGTTGTTGCAAGTAATCGGATTACCTGATTGGTCATAACAATCCTCGAAATTAATTAATATTTGTTAACATAAATTCAGTCAGACGGCCTTTGATTTTTAACCAATTTATCATACAAGCACAATTTGCAACGTTTACTGTAGTTCCATGACAAAATCGTATTAACTGAAAGATGAGAACTGTGTAATGAACTCTTAAGAAAACATCGTTTATCTTGAAATCCATTTAATTTTTGAAATCAGACATAAGTCTGTTGATTTAAAATCGATGCCATTTTGTATACACTTCTACTGTATATAAGCCTCCGCCGGTAAGAGCACCTCTGAACACAAAGAAAGATAACTCAAATTTTATCCATTTTCTCATTAATACTGACAGACTTAATAAAAATCTGAATTTATCTTTCTAACTTTAGGACATAAAGGTTCATGTCTTTTGAGTCATGGTCTAAAGATAAGCAGGTCTTTGGAATGAGGAAAGGGGGGTCTTCACTTTAAATCCTTTATTTTTTATTGTCATTTTTCTCTTTTCTTAAATTGTTTTGTCAATTTTAAAATAAGTACAAGAATCATGCAAATAAAAGAAATCAAGGCTATAAGCTTATCATCAGTATGCCTAAAGAAAAAAAGAAGAGATATGAGACTATTTTAAGAGTAAAAAACAGTGCACACAGAAATGCCGCAAAAACTGTAACCCTTAAAAATCTGGTCGCGCACTAAATCCCCCATGGGGATTTTCAAAAGTCGGCAGGTCTGAAAGGCTCAATGAACTTTGTACGATATGAATATATGTATTTTGACTCCTGATGAGAAGAAATTTCAGTTGACTTGAACCAAATTTAGGGTCCCAAGGTTAATTAAAGCATTTAAATTGCATTTTTTTTTTATCTCAAATAATACACATATGTCAATACATGATCTAATGGATTTAAATGGATTGAAGAGAGAACCTGACAGTTATTATACCTGTAATTCAAATTCTGTTCATTGACCACTGTATACACCACCTTATTGCTATTTGTCCACCATTACTGGAAATCACATTGGTTCCCGTAAAAGTTTAACCTAAGAGAAATGCCTTAATACCACAAGGAAAAAGTGATTGTTGAATGACATCATTAGTTTAAGTGGCACAGTTTCTTTGGTCAGGTGTTACAGATTCCCAAATAGCTATAAAGTCTATTTATTTATGACATACATTTCTTGCAAGTTTGTGTCGCTTGATCTGTCAAACTTTCAGTATTTGTTTGAGTCAAATTACGGGTCTCTCGTAATATTTCTCTGATCCAACTTTCTTTGAGATAATTAAGTTCAACTACAAATGAGCGTCATAATTATTAGAAATATGAACTTATTATATTTCATTGTAGCATATGAAAAATTACGAGATACTAATGCAGCGAGTATCGTCATGGCTGAAACCTTCTGGTTACCTGTTCATTCAGGTCTTGTGTCACAGACAACATGCTTATGCATTTGATACCAAACCGGGATCAGATACAGAATGGATGGCCAAAAACTTTTTTACAGGCGGAACTATGCCATCAGCAGATTTGTTCTTGTATTTCCAGGTAAGAAAAATATCAAAAGATCAATGGATGTCACAGATATAAGAAGATGTGGTATGTGTGCCAATGAGACAACTTTCCATCCATGTCATAATTTGTTAAGTAAACCATTACAGGTCAAAGTATGGTCATCAACACAGTGCCTTGGCTAACACCGAACAGCAAGCTTCAAAGGGCCCAAAAAATTACCTGTGTAAAACCATTCAAACAGGAAAACCAATGGTCTATATTTAAAATGGGAAACGAGAAACATTTATGAACCACATCAACAAACAACAACCGCTGAATATCATATATATTATTAAAACTATAAATTGATGTATGAACAAATCCATTGCAAAAACAGACAGACACAAGCCCAGCAAGATAACATAAACTTGAAGAAAACACACACAAGGATTTTATATTATGAATAATAAACACCAAAAAACAATTGCATTAAGGTGATAGAATTTTTAAATAATTTGACGAAAATGAAGTTTTTTTCATGCTCTTTTCAAAAATGTAATAAAAAGTATGGGTCACCAGACTTTTTATCTAGGTACAGTGCAGGTTGTGTAAAAATTTTCAGATTTTATATAGATGCTTTGAAAATCCAATTTTGTGTCATGAAAAGAAAACTGCTTGATAGAATTTTAAGATAAAATGTGAGAAGATAGTTCTTATAACATGCTTTCAGATAAGAACAAAAAAAATATTTATATATGAGCAAGAACTTTACCCAACAAGATATTTTGCTACAAAATGTATTTGACAAAGATGTTGGCTTGTGTAAAATATCTTTTTGGCTAACTCACAGAAAAAAGAAATGCACTTTGTGAACCTGATTTGGTTTTAAAAATCAGACGGATTGTATTTTGACAGAATATTAATATCTGTTTTTTTCCAAAATCTCCGTACAAACCTATTGTTAATTAGTACTTGTTGTATATTTATACCCCCCCTTTTAAGTGGGGGTTAACTGATAATATTGAGTTGTTGTCTCATTGGTGTAAATAAACCCACATTACCAATAAATAATATAATGTAACTTTATTTTTGCAGAAAGATGTATATGTGGTAGATCATTGGGTTTGGAATGGACAGAACTACAGCAAAACATTGGAGGCGTGGCTTGAGAAGACTGACCTTAATATTGACAAGGTCAAAGATATATTTAGAAACAATTATGGTGATGAGGCAGACAAACAGTTATTTAATTGGCGATTGTTTTTTATTTTTTGTTCGGAAGTTTTTGGATTCAAAGGTGGCAACGAATGGCCTGTAGCTTTATATTTGTTTAAAAAACATCTAAGTAGTTCCTTATGATGTGTTTTTTACTTTCGGGTTTGAAGATGATCAAAATGGCTAGTAGTTTTATATCTACCCAATATTTAAAATCTTTATTTATCTGTTTTGACATGAATTATCATTCATATAAACATTTAAGTACTGTAAATTCAGAAATTATTGTGTTCATTTATTATTGCGGTTTTGTCATTTTAGACTTAAATGCGATTTTAACTTATGCGATTCATATAACAAATTTTCAGAATGTGAGTTAAAATTATGCAATTATAAGCCTGTCAAATTTTTTTGCAATAATAAAACCATTTGTAATTATCATATTTCAAGCTCTAACTTCTGAATTTACAGTATGATTTGTTTATGTGTTGATTAACTGATGAATATTTTTATATTTTCATTTTTTGTCAAGAAGTTTTAGGATTTAAACACAACTAAAAATTGCTAGTAGCTTTATCTTTATTTGAAATCTTTACTGTGTTGACATGAATTATCATTGATATGGCCATACCAGGCCCGTAGCCAGGAATTTCCAAAGGGGGGTTCGTTGGCCTCAAAAACTCGACTTTAACAGTCACAATTCGAACAGAACATTGACTTTAACAGTCATTATTTGTTTTCAAGGGGGGGGTTCGTCCGTACCCCCCTGGCTACGGGTATGCATACTAATAAAATTAACTGGTTACAAAACTTTTTTTTAAAGGTTAGCTTTATTATTCATATTTAGGAATTGTACTTTTTTTTGCAATTTCTGGGACCAAATTGTGGCTATAATCTATGCCCTCTCTTTTTCATAGTGCATTTATTTTGTTTTTGTATCAAAACGAAATAGTTATAATCTTGGGTATTTTTAGTCTCTGATTTTGGAGGATAAATTGATTGCCACTTTTAGCCTTATCCCGGCAGCAATTTATTATTGGTTGAGGTAGCCAGAGTGACCAAAGAGAACTACCTACCTTAGGGTAATTTAATTTTGATGTTTTCAATCAAAATTGTGGTGACTGAAATATAATATATTATGAAAGTATATTACTAGTTTATTTAATTATGGGTTGTATATTAAAATTATTACTGGTAATTGGGGTATTGAGTTTCAAATTGTGCTGAATTTGTAAACAAAACTTAATATTAAATACATGTATAATTATGACAATTGATTAAATTATACAATTATATATATTAATAATTTTAAATTATACAATTGATTTTATATTTATAGTTATTGCTGTTAATTTTTTTATATCAATTTATGTAAGATTGACGAAATATGTTTAATGATTAAATGATTTACAGAATATCTCAGTGTTATTTTCCTTCATAACGTTAATAAATAAAATGTATATAGCACTTTCAAAATGCATATACATTTGTACCAGATACATCATATGTATTTATCATTAATTTATTTTCATGGTTCCCTGGTCAATATTAATTTTTGTTGAGCCTGAGACTTTTGTCGCAGAAAGCTGGGCATAGGGATAGTGATCCAGTGGGGGCTTACTTCTTAAAAGCTTTATATTTTAGAAGGTGGAACACCTTGATACTTCATTGATGCTTCATCTTATATAGATGCCTTATGTTATGAATTTTCCATCTGTCACATGTCCATTGTCCTTCACCTCATTTTCATGGTTCAGTGCTTCTTGAAAAAAAAAAAGTGATGTTAATTTTTTTCTGATGAGTAATAGGATAACTGTAGTTAGTATGTGAGTACCTTGCAAAGTCCTCATGCACGTCAGGCAGTTTTCATTTTATGAAGAATGTTTTTCGTGGTCTAGTCCATATATCAGATACTTTAAGCAATAGCTCTACTTTATTGGGTATGGAATGATTGTAAGGTGTACATGTCCATCTGACCTTGACCTCATTTTCATGGTTCAGTGGTCAAAGTTTAGTTTTGAGTTTTGATCTCTTTTTTTAGCTCACCTGGCCCGAAGGGCCAAGTGAGCTTTTCCCATCACTTGGCGTCCGGCGTCCGTCGTCGTCGTCGTCCGTCGTCTGTCGTCCGTCGTCGTTAACTTTTACAAAAATCTTCTCCTCTGAAACTACTGGGCCAAATTAAACCAAACTTGGCCACAATCATCATTGGGGTATCTAGTTTAAAAAATGTGTGGCGTGACCCGGCCAACCAACCAAGATGGCCGCCATGGCTAAAAATAGAACATAGGGGTAAAATGTAGTTTTTGGCTTATAACTCAAAAACCAAAGCATTTAGAGCAAATCTGACATGGGGTAAAATTGTTTATCAGGTCAAGATCTATCTGCCCTCAAATTTTCAGATGAATCCGACAACCCGTTATTGGGTTGCTGCCCTGAACTGGTAATTTTAGGGAATTTTTGCTGTTTTTGGCTATTATCTTGAATATTATTATAGATAGAGATAAACTGTAAACAGCAATAATGTTCAGCAAAGTAAGATTTACAAATAAGTCAACATGACCAAAATGGTCAGTTGACCCCTTTAGGAGTTATTGACCTTTATAGTCAATTTTTAACCATTTTTCGTAAATCTTAGTAATATTTTACAAAAATCTTCTCCTCTGAAACAACTGGGCCAAATTAATCCAAACTTGGCCACAATCATCTTTGGGATATCTAGTTTAAAAAATGTGTGGCGTGACCCGGCCAACCAACCAAGATGGCCACCATGGCTAAAAATAGAACATAGAGGTAAAATGCAGTTTTTGGCTTATAACTCAAAAACCAAAGCATTTAGAGCAAATCTGACAGCGGTAAATGTGTTTATCAGGTCAAGATCTACCTGTCCTGAAATTTTCAGATGAATCGGACAACCTGTTGTTGGGTTGCTGCCCCTGAATTGGTAATTTTAGGGAATTTTTGCTGTTTTTGGCTATTATCTTGAATATTATTATAGATAGAGATAAACTGTAAACAGCAATAATGTTCAGCAAAGTAAGATTTACAAATAAGTCAAAATGACCAAAATGGTCAGTTGACCCCTGAAGGAGTTATTGCCCTTTATAGTCAATTTTTAACCATTTTTTCGTAAATCTTAGTAATCTTTTACAAAAATCTTCTTCTCTGAAACTACTGGGCCAAATTAAACTAAACTTGGCCACAATCATCATAGGGGTAACTTGTTTAAAAAATGTGTGGTGTGACCCGGCCAACCAACCAAGATAGCCGCCATGGCTAAAAATAGAACATAGGGGTAAAATGCAGTTTTTGGCTTATAACTCAAAAACCAAAGCATTTAGAGCAAATCTGACAGAGTGTAAAATTGTTTATCAGGTCAAGATCTATCTGCCCTCAAATTTTCAGATGAATCCGACAACCCGTTGTTGGGTTGCTGCCCCTAAATTGGTAATTTTAAGGAAATTTTACTGTTTTTGGTTATTATCTTGAATATTATTATAGAAAGAGATAAACTGTGAACAGCAATAATGTTCAGCAAAGTAAGATTTACAAATAAGTGAACTTGACCGAAATGGTCAGTTGACCCCTTTAGGAGTTATTGCCCTTTACAGTCAATTTTTAACCATTTTTCGTAAATCTTAGTAATCTTTTACTAAAATCTTCTTCTCTAAAACTACTGGGCCAAATTAATCCAAACTTGGCCACAATCATCTTTGGGGTATCTAGTTTTAAAAATGTGTCCGGTGACCCGGCCATCCAACCAAGATGGCTGCCATGGCTAAAAATAAAACATAGGGGTAAAATGCAGTTTTTGGCTTATAACTCAAAAACCAAAGCATTTAGAGCAAATCTGACATGGGTTAATTTGTTTATCAGGTCAAAATCTATCTGCCCTGAAATTTTAGGATGAATCGGACAACCCGTTGTTGGGTTGCTGCCCCTAAATTGGTAATTTTAAGGAAATTTTACTGTTTTGGGTTATTATCTTGAATATTATTATAGATAGAGATAAACTTTAAACAGCAGTAATGTACAGCAAAGTAAGATTTACAAATAAGTCAACATGACTGAAATGGTCAATTGACCCCCTAAGGAGTTATTGTCCTTTAAAGTCAATTTTTAACAATTTTCATAAAATTTGTAAATTTTTACAAACATTTTTTACTGAAACTACTGGGCCAAGTTCATTATAGATAGAGATAATTGTAAACAGCAAGAATGTTCAGTAAAGTAAGATGTACAAACACATTATCATCACCAAAACACAATTTTGTCATGAATCCATCTTCTTCCTTTGTTTAATATTCACATAGAACAAGGTGAGCGACACAGGCTCTTTAGAGCCTCTAGTTCTAATACTATACGCAATAGGTCAACTATATTTGGTGTTTGGAAATACTATAGGATGTACATGTACATTTTTGTGTACATGTCAGTCTCTTTAAGATTTTATTTGACCTTGACCTCATTTTTAAAATTCATTGTTAAGTTTTTGTGTTTGGTATATATTTGTTATATGGAAGGGTTGTAAGGTGTATATGTCTGTCTGGTAGGTATCACCTGATCTTGACCTCATTTTCATGGTTCATTGGTCAATGTGAATTCTTCAAGGTTAAGTTTGTTTATTAGATACTTTAAGCAATAGGTGAACTATATTTAATGCAAAGATTGGTTGTAAGGTGTACATGTCTTGTCTGGCAAGGTTCATTTGACCTTGACCGCATTTTCATGGTTCATTTGTCAATGTTAAGATTTTCTTAGTTAAGTCAATTATTAGAAACTATAAGCAATAAGTCAACTATATATTTGGTGTAATGAATGATTGTAAGATGTAAATGTATTTCTTGTTTGGTTTATCTGACCTTGACCTCATTTTCTTGGATCATGTAAAGTTTATGTGATACTTGTAGTAAAGCTTTATATTTAGGATTATCAGCACAAAATCCATGGTTAGTAAAGAAGGCAAGACAATTTCCACATACACTCTTGTGCACATCAGCCCAGACCCTTGACTTCAATTTATGGTTCTTTCTTTTGTTTGTTTCTTGGATGCACTAAGCAAAATGTCAACTATATTTAGTGTATTGAATGATTGTAAGGTGTACACGTCTGTCTACCAGGGTTTATATCACCTTTACCTTATTATCAATCAATTCATGGGAGACTTGTAAAATCATTGTTAGAAATTAGGGAGACATTTCATTATATACTCTTGTTGCAATACTGTTCAGACACTGGTCGATCATTGATTGCTATATTGACCTCTATATTTCTTAAGGTCATTATTGTTGTTGGGTTGCAGTCTCATTGGCATATATTCTTACCTCAAGCTCTATTCAAACCAACAGAGATCTTTCATTTATGTGATTGGAAATTCACACCTTTGATTTCTTCTTCTAGGGGAGGAAGTGGAATCGAAATTTGATGACTTAATTCGATAGAAAAACTTTTGAGATGTATTGGTGAACACAGAAAGTTCTCTCTTGATATTTACATTTAAAAGCTTTAAATATTTTCACAGTTGAAATATATTCATCTTGTTGTTGCCTTTTCATTCAAGGCAGCTCTGACTTCAACAGAGTCGGCTGGTGATACTGATGTTGGTAGATTTTGTTGTTGGTTGAAATCATACATATACACACAAACTGTTGATGATACTAATGTTGCTAGATTTTGTTTTTGTTAATTGAATGCATACATATACATACAAACTGTTGATGATACTTATGTTGGTAGATTTTGTTTTTGTTGGTTGAATGCATACATATACACACAAACTGTTGATGATACTAAGGTTGGTAGATTTTGTTGTTGTTGGTTGAATGCATACATAAACACACAAACTGTTGATGATACTAAGGTTGGTAGATTTTGTTGTTGTTCGTTGAATGCATACATAAACACACAAACTGTTGATGATACTAAGGTTGGTAGATTTTGTTGTTGTTGGTTGAATGCATACATAAACACACACTGTTGATGATACTAAGGTTGGTAGATTTTGTTGTTGTTGGTTGAATGCATACATAAACACACAAACTGTTGATGATACTAAGGTTGGTAGATTTTGTTGTTGTTCGTTGAATGCATACATAAACACACAAACTGTTGATGATACTAAGGTTGGTAGATTTTGTTGTTGTTGGTTGAATGCATACATAAACACACACTGTTGATGATACTAAGGTTGGTAGATTTTGTTGTTGTTCGTTGAATGCATACATAAACACACAAACTGTTGATGATACTGATGTTGGTAGATTTTGTTGTTGTTGGTTGAATGCATACATAAACACACAAACTGTTGATGATACTAAGGTTGGTAGATTTTGTTGTTGTTGGTTGAATGCATACATAAACACACAAACTGTTGATGATACTGATGTTGGTAGATTTTGTTGTTGTTGGTTGAATGCATACATAAACACACAAACTGTTGATAATACTAATGTTGGTAGATTTTGTTGTTGTTGGTTGAATGGCATATATAACAAACAGAAAAAAAGACACACACAAACTATAATAAAATTTTATTAAGTGTCATTTTCAGCAATGACTATACCATAAAGTAGTCAAACAAAGATAGAAGACAGAAGTGGGCAGGGCAAGGGGCGTGGCAGTGTTCTTGACTGGCAGTCGATATGTATAAATATTCAGATCATATTTGTGTTTAATAGCTTGTGACTATTGTCTCTTTATTGCTTGAAAATCATTGGGTCTTCACAACCAGATATCACATTAGTGTAATCCTGAACTTCATCATTTTAATCTTGAACTTTATCCTTTAAAAAAATATTTTTTTCTGGTCACATTCAAGTTCATAGTAGAAGATGCCCTGCCCACTTCTTGTCTTCACTTCAACATTATAAACATACACATGTAATTTCAAAAAACTATTTTTTAATAGCATTTGGTTTTAATTTTGGCTAAATTCTCTATGTAACAGTTACTGAAAAAAAATATGTTGGAAGTGTATTATATGATATTAAATACAGTCAAATGTACAAATGTTCAATTATTTACTTGTTTAATCTACAAAATAGGCACGATCTCTTTAAATTTGGATGAAGGATGATTGAGTTAACTCCCCTCTCATACATGATTTATGTCCCTTTGATGAACTAATATTTGCATGCCAACAATATGTTTTGAGATTCAAATATTGCAACATTATATGAAAATCATAGATTGAACATTTTACTGAAGCCAACAAATAAAAAAAAAATTGTAACACATAATTTTATACTTTCAAGATTTCTGGACATATTCAAAAACATTAGAAAAACAGATTTCATTGTGAAACAAGTCAATTTCATTTGGTGCAAATTTTCATCTTAATATATCCAAATATTAAATACATGATGTAATTGTTACACAATTGTAAAAAAAAAAGAATCAATATCTTCAACACAAAACATTTAACAGATCTTTTTCAAATAAAAACAATGACAGTTCTAGAAATGAATATCATCCCATATCTGACCCTCCCCCTTTATTTATTTTTTTATGGAAAAGCCATTTTTGAAACAGATAAACAGCAAAATAATCTGTACTTACACATTCCAGCAAAATTAAAATAAAATTGTTTTTTCAACTTTCACCACAGAAGATTCAAATTCTCAAAATTTCCAGATTTTACTTATGAGGTTGTATATCATTTCTTAACTTGGTAATTGAGACACATTAAAAATATCCAAAATATAGATGTATACAATTTGTATGTAAATGTTAACAATTTTCTAATTGGTAAAAAAACCCATTTTGGTTGTGGCTTGAAAAAAAAAAAATCATACAGTGAAATGATTTTTTTCATGTCAAAATTTCATATACATCAAATTCTTAAAAAAAATCTTGGCTTTTAAAAGTTCTTAACAATAAATTGAAGCCAAAAAATTAACAGCCATCTTTTATTTTGATGCCAGAACAATAAATGACGATAGAATTTTCAGCTAAACACTTATATTTAAATGTACATCAGATTGAGTGAAAGAAAAAAAAAATATGAAAAATTCAGCACCATGTTATAAAAATCTTTTGGCTACCCTACATTTTAAAGGTACAAACTAAAAAAAAAAAAAAAAAATCAGTCAGGAATGAAAAAATAATGCAAATGGTCTATCTAAAATATCAGCTGAGAGATATGTTTGGTAAAAATCAAAATTGGTCAAAAAATGTTAAAAAGTTTGTTAATCAAATATACAAACTCGCATGCATGCACATTCATTCATTTTAAACAAAGTATTCATTTTTTTTGAACATAACGAAATAAATTAGTAGATTACTATATAATATAATTATAGTCTTACACAAAAACTTTTATGAAGTGGACAAGAAATTTATTGACCAAAATTATTAAACTTCTATATTCACCAAGGTCAAAGGCTGAAGTTACTTATGGTTTTGTTTATTTAGTTTATAAACTTCATTTCTACTTATTAAAACAAAATAAATGTTTAATTCTGATATTTTTTGTCTATCTCATATAAAAATTTTCTTTCTTTGATCAATCTGTGTGCCATATACACCTTATATCTAACACTGTATTAATCATTCAATACAAATATTCTTAGCTAATCTGAAAAAAATCTAGATTAATATAACAAAGTATCTTGTTTACCATGAGTAAACCTTTTGTTTCAAATTAAATAAGTCTTACAATTGACACCAAAATATAAGGGCTATTCCAGAAAAAAATGTAGGGGGCCGTTGGAAGGCACATTGTATTAATAATACATGGGTGATGGGTATCAGAGCAACTTTTCACACTATAATTCTCAATTACAATTGTCTGGGTGGCGGGTGCTGACAAAAACTGCCTTCCAACCCCCCAACCCCAACCCCCATACATTTTTTTTCTGGAAAAGCCCTAAGATAAAATTTCAACTTGTAAAATTATGTGTAAGAAAATTTGAATACAGATTTTTCATTATTATATCCACGTAACCTTTAACCAATATTTCAGACATAATTTCAGCTTTGTTCACACATATACACAACGACCACACATGTACACACTTGTGACTTGTACATACCTGTATTATCACATATCACTCAGACTGATGGGTATATTACAATGTGTTGATGCACTATGTACAAATTATCTGAGCAGACGGCAAACTGCACCATGTTTTGTTTACATTTCTGTAGTTATGACAACATCAAAAGTTGTCTTGGTTATTTGTTAACAAAATTATTCCTTTTTAAAATATTTAAGGACATATTTAGCATCTATAAAGGAAAAATAACCCTTTTCAAACCAATATGTATTTAAAAAAAAAAAATTGCATATAACAAGTCATGAACTCTTAATCTTTGATGAATAAAAAAAACCCAAACAGTATTCAAAATGTTTTGGAACTGTGGTTGAATTAAGGTGGTACCTAACACTTTCACTAAAATTAATTTGGCTCGTTAAATTTTCATAAAATTTTGTCAAAGCATTTACTTTGACACTTTAACAAAAATATAAAAATTAAAAAAAAATTGAACCAACCGTTTTGTCAGAAAAATTACACTGGTTATATAGCAGTTTGACAAACACTTATTTTGATCATTGAGAAGCTTGATATTCCCTTAACAACACAATGTAATTAAAACGTTTAGCTGATTTTACAGAGTTATCTCCCTGTAGTGTTAGGTATCACCTTGAATGATCAAATTTTCATATTGTCTCAACTGCAGAAATCTGATTTAAATTAGATGGACATGATTCAAATATATTAAAACTTAATGATTGGAACTAAAAATATTTCACAAAAACTTCAGTTTGTATATTATTTCATATCAATTTTTATTGCAAGTTTAACCCTGTGAAAATAAATATATATATGAAATAGAAATCAATGTATTTTTTTAAAATGATTTCTATCAAAAACAAGAGTGCACACACTGAAATGTCTCGCCTTCTTTACTAATCATTGATATTATGTTGATACTCCTAAATATAAAGCTTTATTACGACTGTCACATAAACTTAACATGAACCATGAAAATGAGGTCAAGGTCAGTTGAACCATATATGCCAGGCAGACATGTACAGCTAACAATGCTTCCATACAACAAATATAGTTGACCTATTACTTATAGTTTAAGAAAATAGACCAAAACACAAAAACTTAACACTGAGCAATGAACCGTGAAAACCAGGTCAAGGTCAAATAAAACCTGCACAACTGACATATAGATCATAAAATATTTCCATACACCAAATATAGTTGACCTCTGACATATAGTATTAGATAAAAAGACCAAAACTCAAAAACTTAACTTTGACCACTGAACCATGAAAATGAGGTCAAGGTCACATGACATCTGCCCGCTAGACATGTACACCTTACAATCATTCCATACAACAAATATAGTAAACCTATTGCATAAAGTATGAGAAAAACAGACCAAAACACAAAAACTTACCTATAATCACTGAACCATGAAAATGAGGTCAAGGTCAGATGACATCTGCCCGCTAGACATGTACACCTTACAATCATTCCATACAACAAATATAGTAAACCTTGTGCATAAAATATGAGAAAAACAAACCAAAACACAAAAACTTAACTATAACCACTGAACCATGAAAATGAGGTCAAGGTCAGATGACACCTGCCAGTTGGACATGTACACCTTACAGTCCTTCCATACATCGAATATACTAGACCTATTGCTTATAGTATCTGAGATATGGACTTGACCACCAAAACTTAACCTTGTTCACTGATCCATAAAATAAGGTCGAGGTCAAGTGAAAACTGTCTGACGGGCATGAGGACCTTGCAAGGTACGCACATACTAAATATAGTTATCCTATTACTTACAGTAAGAGAGAATTTAACATTACAAAAAATCTGAACTTTTTTTTCAAGTGGTCACTGAACCATGAAAATGAGGTCAAGGACAATGGACATATGACTGACGGAAACTTCGTAACATGAGGCATCTATATACAAAATATGAAGCATCCAGGTCTTCCACCTTCTAAAATATATAGCTTTTAAGAAGTGAGCTAACACCGCCGCCGCCGCCGCCGCCGCCGCCGTAGCCGCCGCCGCCGGATCACTATCCCTATGTCGAGCTTTCTGCAACAAAAGTTGCAGGCTCGACAAAAATTACACAGAAAAATCATTAAAAATTTTCATAGTTTATATAAATCAAACAGATTTTTTTTCTCTGAAAGTCAAGAAAATTCTGATAATCTGAAATAAGTAAAAATATCTGTGTCATGGAGATTTAATCTAGTTTTGACAGCAAATTTGCAGCTGTTTAATTCAGATCTATATTCAGAGATTTCTTATTTTGAGCTTATAATCTACGGAAAAAAAGGCATTTTTAATAATGGCTGCCTAAGAAAGTAAACATCTAAGTGTACATAAAAATAATTTTCTGAATTTACTTTTAATTTATCATTCTAAATTATCTGAAGCATTGTCAGACTTGAATACAGTTAATAACTGAATTTTAGATCAACAAAACAAAAATAATATCATAGCTTTAAAAAGAATTTACTAAACAATTTTTGGCTTTGAAAGCACCATATTTTATCCATATTCATTAGAACATAATAGAACTTTGAAATAATTTGACAACAGTCTTAAATTTAATAGATCTGTGTGAAGACTATACAAATTGTGGTTCATGACTTTCCACAATTTTGTGAAGACAATGCAACTTGTGGTTCATGACTTTACACAATTGTGTGAAGACAATGCAACTTGTGGTTCATGACTTTACACAATTGTGTGAAGACTATACAACTTGTGGTTCATGACTTTACACAGTTGTGTGAAGACAATGCAACTTGTGGTTAACAATTTTACGCAACTTAAAAATCAGCAAGTCCAGTTAAAATGGGTTTAAGACATTGGTAATTGGTCAAGGAAAACCAGATAAATCTTTAAGTCTTGTTTGTTCAAAAGTTATCTTTGTAGACTGGAACCAAATAACCAAGTTTTTGTATGCACAAATTCCACCACGCAGAAACATCTGATTGGATATGTTAGTACAGAAAATATGGAGAGATAAAACTTTTTATTATTTTTATTTCTAAACTTGTTAAAAATGTAGTTCAACTTGGTACCTTTAATATTCCTAAGCCTATCATTTCATCATCATTCAATCATAACTTAATACAAAATATTTTAGACTTTGTATGACACAAATAGTGTAGTAGTTCTACCGGAAAGTTAATTATCATACACACATATAGTCTGAAGTTAGTACTCCATAAAAATCTAAAAGATAATAATACAAAAACTTAATTTAAATAATGGACAAAAGCACTTTAAATATGAACAAATACAACCATAGTTATTAGTAACAAAAATATAAACACAATTTTATTGCATCAGTGTATTCCTTAACTCCATCATTTAAATCTTGAACTTTATAAAAAGAAATCACTCAAATCTTGAACATCATACTCTTTTTACAAAATATCTGAGAATCTGAATTTCAAATTCAAATAATTTTTTGGCAATGATTTTTCTTTTGGCATAGTTTAAAACAGCGGGATTATTCAACATGCTTCAAACCCCTATGTTAAATCATTTTCGAAAAATTATTAATCTTGATTAAAAATGTGAAGTTATTAACGGAAAATATCTAATTATTAGAGACGCAAATTCAAAATCGAGATTCTCAATTACTAACAATTCCTTATACAAACAAGAAACTCTTCCTCAATAACAAAAGATCAGTTACAACTTTCGAGCAGACGACAAAATATGACCCACAAATGTTTTTTTTTTGTTTTGATGAACTGGTACCACGAGAAAGCAGTCTTAAAAATGTTCTGCTAGCAGTTCCCTTGATCATGTTGATGTTTTTGTTGATGAACTGGTACCACGAGAAAGCAGTCTAAAAAAATGTTCTGCTAGCAGTTCCCTTGATCATGTTGTTGATGCTGTTGTGGATGCTGAGGTTCCGATGACATTCCCTGGGCCATTCCCTGGGCGAGACATGATATATCTGGGCCACATTGGTCCTGCATCATACCGTACATGTTATGATGCATGGCCGATATTGTCTGTGACCCGTCCATGACAGGTTTGGAAGGACTTTCACGACAGTCGTATTTTACATCACCATATTTGTCCGACATTGTTAAAGGATTGTTTTCTTGTCCGGACATATAAGAATAATTCCCATGCATTGTTCCCACACGATTTCCTATGGACGGACTAGCTGCAAAGCCAAAAAAAAACCAATATTTAATATTTTCTAGTAAAAATTAATTTATGAACAAGGAACAATGAATACATAATTTTTTGAAGAAAAATTCTGATATCTCATTGTGTGAAATTTTACCTGCAGTAACAGTAATTTTGTTTTGTTTTTGAGACTTTCTGATTTTTGTCTTTTTGCATTTCTGCTCTCTACTTTCACTTTTATGCTTTTATTGATTTATTTTTCTTTGGTTGAATGTTGTCAGCTCAAAATCAAATGCATAAAGTTTTACAATATGCAATATGAGTATTGTATTTTCTATATGATATTTTCCCCCTTTTCTATACAGTACAGATTCACATTTTGTGTGTGTTTTTTGCTTCCTTCACGACCTTGGGAAAATCACAAATTTCACTACATATAAACAAGATTCAATTAGAAGCAGAAATAAGATAAAAACACAAAAATTATCATAAAACGGGAATGACCCTAGATAATGTGAGCTTTGATCTTGACGAAAGTACACCTACATGTATATATGCCAGTATTTTTGTGGTTTTTCTTCTCTTCATTTAAAACATTCAGACATCTAATTGCCTTAACAAATTTCAGTTAATATCTCTGTCTTTTTTCTTTAGTTTTTGCTTGCGTCAATTTATGATTTGATGTTTGCAAATAGCATGTACTAATAAAAAAATTGAACACCAACAATGAAACTTAAGTTTGCTGAATACTCAACCCTTCCCCCCATTAACAAATTAGTGATAAAATTAACAAAATGATTCAGTTCTTAGAATTCTTGGCAACACTGTATATTTATACTCTGTTCAATACAGAAAAGGGGAAAGTAAAGCTAAAGTGTGAACCTACTAAACTTTCAATGAAGTGTAGGTACCTTTTTGCTGTCATGGAAGAAAAAAACTTTAAAACCCAGAAATCCCTAGAACTTTATTACCCAGAATCCCCTAGAAATGTATTACCCAGAATCCCCTAAAATTTTATTACCCAGAATTCCCTAGAACTGAATCAGTGAATATTAGTGCACTTAAACTGAAGATATGGCATGCTAGCAGCAGATAAGGAGAAACCATATAACCAAGAGATTTGTAGATAGATGAAAATATAGAAATTTTGGAAAGAGAATTTACAACAACAAATTGGCGAGGGCATTTGTAAGCTACAGTGTTTCAAAATGCAGAATAACTACCATCAAATTTAACTTTTTTTCATGTATCAAAGCTGATATTTTTTTGAAATATCAAGGCAATAATTTTTTCAAGTTCAAATGGTATCAATTTTTTCAAGTATCAAAGCTATTATTTTTTCAAGTATCGAGGCTATAATTTTTCAAGTATCAAGGCTTTATATATTTGTCATGTTCAAAGATCACTTTTAAATGGGTGATAAATTTTTACCAATTTTTAATTTCTTTCCTAGCTAAGGAAGTTGGAAATATTCACAGATATTATATCAGCCGGTCATTCCTAAGAAACAAGGACAATTTTCAAAATTTCATCTTTTACAGAAAAAGTTGATTTTTCATCAATCTGTTCATCATCAATCACTGAAACGTCTTACGCCAACTCTCGCAATGGTCACATGACTTTGTCAGTCACATGACCTGCTCACATGCTAACCATGTGATTTACCTGCTAGCAGTCCATATCATCGTAATCATCATAACTGTCGTCTGCCAAAAGAGGTAGCAACATGTTGCGTACCTTACCTGCCAAAGCTGCTTGCTGTGCAGCTATGTCATCTGATGTCATGCCCCGCCCCCCTGGTATCTCGTCCCCTTTCTCCTCCTCCCGTCTCTTCAGACAGGCTGCCTTGGGATTGAGATTTCGTTCTGTAAAGAAAAACAAGATATGGTTAAAGTTGAAATGTCAAAAAAATTCTAAATCTGAATTATTACTACTGGTTTACCATATAATGTTTTACACCTGAGTTAAAATCATATTTTTTAAGGTTGGAAATTGAGGTCAGGATGAATTAACTGATGTGGTATTTGAAGCCCCTTTTGGATATTTAGTAGCAATCAGTCTTTGTTGGAAGCTGGAGTGAACTAACACCTTTAGCAAAAAAATTACAATAGTTTTTAAACAAGATAAGAATTGAATGCACCTACCACATGTGGGGATTGCACTCAAGACCTCATTGTTCACAGGTTTGTGATAATGTTGATGTGTGGTGACCTACACTTGCTAATATCCACATCATTTAATTGATAATTATTGGCAAAATACCACATCATCTATAAATGCTGTTTTAGTGATGTTGTCAGAGGTTAGAGTTAGAGGACAGGTATGGATAACTAACCTCTGACTTGTTGTTCTAGTGTTGTTATGACATGAAAAGCCTGTTGTAAAACCATAAGTTTTGTGAGAGGTGTTAACTGCTTCCTGAGTGTAATGTTGTCCGAGGCTAGAGCTAGAGGACAGATATGGATAACTTACTTCTGACTTTTTGTTCTAGTGTTGTTATGACATGAACAGCCTGTTGTAAAACCATAAGTTTTGTGAGAGATTGACTGCTTCCTGAGTGTAAGGTGACCCTAGGCTGGGGCTAGAGGACAGATTTAGATAACTTACCTCTGACTTGTTGTTCTAATGTTGTAATGACATTAACAGCCTGTTGTAAAACCATTAGTTTTGTGAGAGGTTGACTGCTTCCTGAGTGTAAGGTGACCCTAGGCTGGGGCTAGAGGACAGATATGGATAACTAACCTCTGACTTGTTGTTCTAATGTTGTAATGACATTAACAGCCTGTTGTAAAACCATTAGTTTTGTGAGAGGTTGACTGCTTCCTGAGTGTAAGGTGACCCTAGGCTGGGGCTAGAGGACAGATATAGATAACTTACCTCTGACTTGTTGTTCTAATGTTGTAATGACATTAACAGCCTGTTGTAAAACCATTAGTTTTGTGAGAGGTTGACTGCTTCCTGAGTGTAATGTAACCATGCTTCCTAGTTCTTTAAAGGCTTCGTTTATATCTCGTACTCGCACTCTGAAAATAAATAAATTCAGACATTTCAATTTTGTATACAAGTCTTTCTATTACACTAACTGCAATTAAATGTTATGAATAAAAAAGTAAAAATATCCATCATCATTGGGCCATAAAAAATAGGTTTGTTTGCCCAAACGCTCCCTACCCAGAAAAAGGCTGCCTACTCAAATTCTTTTATTGTCCTGATTTGAAGAAGTTTTTTTTTTAATCAGATAGGCATGAAGACTAATGAACACCCGATACTTCGATTTCTCTTTTTGAAAAAAAAAATAAAAAATGCCTACCTACCTACCCACTGTCTCAACCTTTGGGTAGGGTTTGGGCAAACCAAAATATTTTTAATTGTGGCCTTGATGGGTAATTTTTAGATATAATCGACATGTGGTTTGTTTCTATTTTATTCTTAGTTCTTCATTGGTCAAAATTCATTTATTTTCATTGATTTTTCTGCCCTCAATGCAGTGGGAATTCTATATATACATAGAGTTAGTGGAATTTTTTTCCCCAGAATAGTCATTGAAGATAATCTTCTGATCTATCATAACTATTATTACTATTGCAAAATACCAAAGTTGTGTTTGTCCTTTGCAAAATTTTAGTTGTCAAATACTTACAACCCCACTTTTCTGCCATGGAAGAATCTATACATACATTGTAATATTTCAATTCAAACCTTAATTCATTGCAATTAATATATCACAATTCAAACCTGAATTCATTGCAATTAATAACACAAGAGAAGATAATCAGTTAATTGCAATATGCACCAAGGGGAGATAATTGGTTAATTGCAATGAATACAGCAATGGGAGATAACCAGTTAATTGCAATACACACAAAGGGGAGATAACCAGTTAATTGAAATGTACCCCTAGGGGAAATAATAACAATTAACCTTTCTGTAGCATTATTAGCCTGTCTCCTTATAAGTTTCCGTTGAAGTTTGGTTTCTAGTGTTTCGTCCTCCTCGCCCACATCGTTAGTGCTAAGAAAAAAGACAGACAATGACATATTTCTTAAATTCTAACAATAAATTTGCAGTGAAAACATATTGAACCATCCATTAGTCTAAATTGAAAAAAAATCTAAATAGTAATTTCCTTGAATGTTGATTTTGCTCAAAAACTCCACAAATAAAAATGTCAGATAAAACAGACTTTCTAATTTCAGTCTGTTACTTTTTTATAAATCTTATAATGAATAGAAATTAAAAACAAAATTCTACGCTGATTTTTAAATGCTATTTCTGAACATTAAAAAATTTCCAATCAAATAAAACTGCATGGATGGTTCATATTCACATTTAATAAATAAATACTATGGAAGTACTTTTGATTATCAAGACCAATTTTTGCAATTTGTAAAAAAACAATTTTTATAAAAAAAAAATATTAATCAGATCTTTAAAGTAGATAGAAAACCTGCATTCTGACATTTGATTTAAAAAATTCAAAAGTTTGATTTACAACAAAATCAGCCAAACTTGGTTTTTGCATAAATCCAAGTACTTCCACATTTTTTCAAAGTATAAAATCACAAACCTTTCTCTACAATTGTTGGCTTGCCTCCTCAATCTCTCTCTTTCTAGTTTAGTTTCAGGAGACTCATTTGGGTCGTCTCCAATGCTTCTGTTGAATAAATAACAACCTTGTGTCAAATCATAGCAATTTTTTCTCATATCACAACCTTATACAATCCTTATTAATTGTTTCAGATAAGGGTGAAGGTTTGGTACCATTAAAACGTTCAAACCTGCTGTAATTGTTTGCACCTGTCCTTAGTCAGGAATCTGATGTTCAGTAGTTGTCGTTTGTTGATGTGGTTCATAAGTGTTTCTTGTTTTTTTATATAGATTAGGTTTACCCGTTTGAATGGTTTTACACTAGTAATTTTTTGGGGTCCTTTATAGCTTGCTGTTTGGTGTGAGCCAAGGCTCGGTGTTGAAGTCCGTAACTTGACCTAAAATGGTTTACTTTTAGAAATTGTGACTTGGATGGAGAGTTGTCTCATTGGCACTCATACCACATCTTTCTATATCTACTTCAAACAAATAGTTTAGAGTCAGGACACTTGAGTGAGTCACAGCATTAAACATGAACAGCCCATGTTGCAGACTTTTAATGTCAGCTTGTAAGATGTTTAAGTCAGACTCTTTCCACAAAAATTCTTGTGAGAAAAAACACATAAAGCTTTTCAGTAAAACTTGCTACCTAAAATCTTAAAAGATTTGTTGCAATGTTTAATAAGAGTGGTTATAATTATCATAATTTCTTAACATTTGTTTGTAAAAAGTTTTTTTTTTTTTTTTGTATTTTGGATCCTTAAAGCTCTTCAAATTTGTACATAATATTCCTTTTAAAATTTTTAATTCAAACATCACTCATGATTATTTTGTAGACGAAACTTATAATCCTGGTATCTGTTCTATGTGTTTGTCTTCTTTTAATTTTTTTTACAGAGAAATAAACTTACGATGTTGGTGATGCTGGTCCTGCAGGCTCGACTTTCTCTTTAGCTGTCCATCTACAATAAATAAAATCTTATAAAAGAGGGGCGAAAGATACCAGATGATCAGTTAAACTCATAAATAGAAAAGAAACGGACAACGCCATGGTTATAAAAAAAATAAAAAATTTCAAGACCTGTTTAAGTTATTCTTCAATCAAACATTTTTACACATGACTTCCAGATACTGGGGTTCAAGTTCACCAATTTTTTATTTTTTTTTGCAGTATTAGCAGATGTTATTTGTTTTTGTTTTGGCCATTTTTTGGCGGGCAAGTTTTGAGCCTTCCCGTTGGTATTTTCTGCAGAACATGAATTTCCTGAAAGTATCTAAAGTATGTCCACATTCCCCTAAATTGTCCATAATTTTTTTTAGTGACATTTTGAAGAGGTTCCACTGTATATTTTATAAAATAACATTAATTAAATAAGCCAAAATAGAAAATTATCTCTTGTGCAGACTGTCAAAGAAGTGAGAGATTTAGCTAGCTATAAAACCAGATTCAATCCACCATTTTCTACATAAGATAATGTCTGTACTAAGTCAGGAATATGACGTTTGTTATCCATTTGTTTGATGCATTTGAAATTTTGACTTTGCCATTTGATGAGGGACTTTCCTTTTTGAATTTTCCTCGGCGTTCAGTTTTTTTTTTGTGATTTTACTTTTGCATTTATAAATTTCTTCCAAATTCAAATTTTTATTAAATTAAATGCATTTACCAAAAGTGTGACAATTTCGTGCTTTTGACTTACCGAGATCTTTTAGCTGGAGGTGGTTTGGTTGTGCTTTTGACTTACCGAGATCTTTTAGCTGGAGGTGGTTTGGCGGCTGTCTCCGTTTCTTTACCTTTACTGTCCTTTTTATCTACTTTCTGTGCAGTCTTTTGTTGAAGTGTCTGACTTTGTTCTAAATTATGTACTGCAATAAACAATTATATTTTGAGGTTATTAACAATAGGTTTGATCTTTATAATTTCGTTTTAATACCAGAAATACATGAAATTACATGTCGATACATTCAGCATTTCAAAATGTCGGTTTCCTTAGTTACAGACAAGGAGATAGAGAATTTTACGCTAACTGTCATCCAATCAGAATCATTGTTACAAAATAATTGCATTAGAATTATATTTTGAGGTTATTAACAATAGGTTTGATTTTATCATTTTATTTACCAGAAATACACTAGTACTACTGTAAAATCAGAAATTATTGCATGTGGAACAGCATTAAATTTAGTTCATTTTAAAGATGGGTAAAATGAAAGACTAAATAGACCTTTGTTTGTATGCACTTAAGGTGGTACCTAACAATTTCACTAAAATTAATTCGGCTTGTTTAATTTTCATAAAATTTTGACAGAGTATTTACTTTGGCCCTATGACAAAAATATGAAAATTTCAAAAAATTTGAACCAACTAATTTATCAGAAAAATTACACTGGTTATACAGTGAAACCTGTCCAAACCGAACACCCACGGGACTTTGCGTTTTGTTCGGTTTTCACAGGTGTTCGGATTGTAGAGGTAAACGGAAGTCGACACCAAATAATTTTGGCATATACTGACAAGGAATAATAGGTGACACAACAGACGACAGAGTATTTTTGTGTTGATTTAGATGTAAATGTAAAAATAAAAGAAGATGAAGATTGAGATTTTGCTACATTTTTCTTTATAAATCAAACGTCAATCACGCTCGTCGTTGGGAGATGTCCGACGTGGAGCGATTTTGCTTTTTATAATTATTTTCTCATCCGTTAATTCACTGACCAATTCAGATTCACAGTCAATGTCAAATGACGATTCCGTAGTTGAATCGGGAACATCATTGTACACACGAGTTCTCGGACTAAACTGGTCACCCGCTGATTGATACTTCGGCACACGATAACAGTGAAACAACAGCAGGGGTCCAGTTTATTCTCGGACTTTATCGTTGCCAAATAGCTAACGGAAGTCTTCGGGGGCATTCGAATCAAAACTATAGGGCCTATAATCGAAATCCATTGACCTTGTTGTGTTGCACGACTTCTTAATCCGGTGAAAGGCTTTAAAACTATTATTTAATTAAACAGTTTAGCTACAGAATGGCAGTTTCGATTTTGTGGCCGTAATTATTTGAGTAAGGTGCATTTAATTGATCTGAGGGAAAGTTCTTTTCTCGTCATTATCGGCGATGGGGGTAGCTGACCAGTTTAACGTTTCTGTACAAAAAATCACTTTATACATGGACACAGACATGCTAATTAGTTTGTAATAACAGCTCACAAGTTCATTAAACCTCAAATACCTTCGGGGATACTCTGCCATCCTGTGTTTGTTTAATTAAATCATGCAAATAATTAATAATATTTTATTGATTTGATTGGTATTGATCGATTTTGACAGGTAATTTTTAGATAATAATTTACTAACGAGCCTTCAAAAAGCGTTCGGAATTCGGTGTTGACAGGGTTCGGTTTTTTCAGGTAAGATTAACGTTAATTGATAGGGACATTTTGTGGGACTTTGAAAATTGTTCGGTTTAAACTGAAATTCGGTTTTATCAGGGTTCGGTTTACCCAGGTTTCACTGTATAGCAGTTTGACAAACACTTATTTTGATCATTGAGAAGCTTAATATTTCCTTAACTATACAACGTAACTAAAACATTTAGCTGATATTACCCTGATATTATCTCCCTGTAGTGTTAGGTACCACCTTAAGCAAAACCATGAAATGAAATATCAAATAAATTACAAATTTTCCTTCTTTCCCGAAATAATAAAGTGAGGTGTAATGGTTTCCAGGATCAATACACCACAGCTCAAAAGGAGGGAGGGTTGTTGTAAATGAATCCACAATCGATATAGATAAAAAATCAAGCAACAGTTGACTCAACCATTTTTACATATAAATTGGTAATATGCAACCTTTTAGAACTGCATTCTTCAGGATACTTGATCAGGATAGAAAACAGCATCTCAATACCTCCACTCATTGAAGTGTAAGGAACAATATACCAGCTTAATAGGGAAGTGGGTGGATTTTTTTTTCTTTGTGGAGAGGGGGGATGGTGGTTAATAATAAAAACTTACAATCAGGTTTAGATTGTTCTGAAGTACTGGTTCGGTTCTCTGATAATGAGTTGTGTTGTGTTGCCTGAAAAGAAAATTATAATATTTTAATCCAATCAAATTAGAGAATCTACTTTCCCAGACCTGTCTTTTAATATAACTTTGTTATACATTTTGGAAAACAAATAAGTCAATAAAATGAAGTGAAACAGACACCTTCTTCATAAATCGATTACATGGCTGTGTTTTTTAAATACAAAAAACATCCCCGTCAATTTTTATCTGGTTAAGTTGATAAGTTGGTGTTATCTGAATTAAAGAAATCTGCCAAAACACTTTACATAAATGGATTACATCATGACAAGACAACAGCTCTTCTCTGGGGAGGTGGAAAGAAACTCTACCATATGTGCTCTTCTGCAAGAAGGCAGAAAACACTTTGCCAGATGTGGAAGCCATTACTCAGACTGCAAATCACTGAGTTATGCATGAACAATTCTGCAGCCGCCTCAAAAATAATCATTTTACCAGATAGCTTTATTTAAAAAAAGAAAGAAAAGAAAAGAAAAGCAGACATTCTGCAGTGCCTCAAAAATAATCATTTTACCAGAATGTTTTATTTTGACAAAAAAAAAAATTCTCATCACACATTTTCACAGAGAGGCTATATGCAAGTAGTTACTAAATACTTAATAATCACATTGTCCGTCTGCAGTTTGTAGAAAATGTGCAGCCATTACATCACAAATTATCATAATGTCCTTACCATGCATGGGAAACATATGTGAAAAGTCAATGGTGATACCATTACCGTTTTATTGCTTCCATAATAAATTATTTGAATGACTTCGACAGATCAAACTTATTACAAAATGATAAATGAATGCTTTGCCATTTTTTGCTAATGTCTATATCAGGTGTAGGCATTTGTGCATACCCATCAATTTTCATTTAAACAGTGGAGGAAAACAACATGAATAGAAAATACAACATCTCCAATAAACTTATTAAATGAGACTTTAGTGGTCACAAAATTAAACAATTGAAAAGAGAAAAGCAAACCAGGCGTGACAAGCTCTTGAATGAATAAATCTGTTTGGAGGTACCCCTATTTTTTGACATTTTTACCTATTGTTTCTGTTTGCTTTGTTCATGTATTGATGTCAATATAGTGGAATTTGATGAGACTGTCATACAAGTGAAAGGTTTTGATAGCTACAACACCAGGTTCAATCCACCATTTTCTACATAGGAAAGTGCATGTACCAATATCAGGAATATGACAGTTGTTGTCCATTCATTTAATGTGTTTGAGCTTTTGATTTTGCCATTTGATTAGAAACTTTCCTTTTTGAATTTTCCTCGGAGTTCAGTATTTTTGTGATTTTAATTTCATTCTTACCAAGGCCTCAATGGTATTTGATCCCATACCGCCAGCGTATCCCATAATACCATTGGAATGTGACGGTTGCATCATTCCTTGCTGGCCGACCATCTGAATCGGCTCAGCGTGGTGTCGTAAAACATGTATTGCATCGTCTAATCTCTCTTCCATCCGACTCTGCTACAAGGAAATAAAACGTTTTTAGTAACCATAACATACACCATGTCAATAAAACATCTCTGTGACCATGACTTTCAACCAATTCAAAGACCATTACTTGCAATTTCGATTCAAGTTTTTGTAATTTTTACAATTGGATTTTTTCTTAAGAAATAATTTCTTAAAAGATTCATTGATAATGTTTAAACTGCACTTGGAAAAAATGTTGAATTTTGGGAAAATCATATTTTTAAACATAGTATGAAAATCTAACTAGGAAAGGGTCAAAATTGGTCCTATTCCTCCTAAGAGCACATGACAATCGTTTTTCTATTTCTTTAAAATTTTAAATCTTAAAAAATGAAAACTACATATTATATAAATTTTGTGTCTGATGTGATTTTTAGCAAGTGTTTGAATATCCATATACATGTATATATATATAGACAAACGTTGGAATGAAAAAAGACTGTTAATAGCAATCAACGAAAACTGAAACAAAAGAAAAATCAATAGACTTTTCATATCGGTAGTAATCAGACCTAAAAAGAGCTTAACAGAGCTTAACAGAGCATGCAAAGCTTCGAGGATGATTATATATAAATGTATGTAGTAGCCGATAAAGGATTTTTTTTTGATAAATGAAAAACATAAAACCCTAGATAAAAATAAGATGGTGTATGATTGCCAATGAGACAACTCTCTACCAGAGACTATAACATAAGATGGTGTATGACTGCCAATGAGACAACTCTCCACCAGAGACTAAATGACGCAGAAATTAGCAACTATCTGTCACTGTACGGCCTCCTAACCATTTATAAGAATCACACATCTATAAATCTTTAACTCATAACATTTACAACAAAGAATGCATTTAACAAAAATATAAATAATTTTTGGGGTCTGAAGCTGAAAGAAAGCAGATACATAAATAAACACAACAACTAAATTGAAAAGATTTTGTGAGAAAAAAAAAATATGGCGGCAATTAATTCCATCAGTCTTTAAGGTCTGTTCGTTCAATGACTTTCAAAATTAACTGCATGAACTTTTTAAACGAATGAAATGACCAGACTTCAAATCACGAAATTATTTAAAATCAGCGTTTTTCAGAACATTTTATGCATGTTATATTTCTATGACAAAAAGATTCCCCCCCCCCCCACATTCAAAAATATTTGCATTTCACTTGAGTTGTCTTTCCTTTTTTTTCTCTCACAAAATCACCTTATATATACATGAACAGTTTCAATTGAACAACATAACCGCAGTCCCATAAACCTGGCAATGTTTTGTTTTGAAGCAGATGGAAGCACCATTGAACCCTGGGAAATTTTTACCTCCAGCTCGACGTGATCTCGGAGTACGTGAATCGCGTCGTCCAGTCTCTCTTCCATGCCTCTTTGCTGGATAAACCAACAAAAGGGTTAGTACACATGCACCTAGATTATCTACCGTGGATTCATAAATAATTTCCGGGTGGGAACCAAATTTATTGTTGATTTTGTAAAAAGGTAGACCACAAATTTAAAAGGTCAATAAAGTATTCATTTTCCATTTGCTTGTAAGCAGAATTTTGAGAGAAAAATTAAACTCAAATATCCACAATTTTTTCTTCCTTAATCCACCATTATTACTGAATCCACAGTATTTACACTTTTAGTGGGTTCTTACATTAAATCATTGTCTGATTCAATCTGTTTCATTTGACCATATATGTGTGAAATCGTTTGAAATTTGCATGAGTGATTTAAACAAATTTTTCACATTTCTCGTATATTTTTAGCTGATACAGAAGTTGTTTAAGCTGTTAATTATCCCCTCAAGTTTGTTACAAATTTGCGTTGGAAAAAAAAAAAAATAATAATACTTATAAAACAGAATTCAATTATTTCACAGATCATTTCAAAATATGAAATAATAATTTTAATATGTTTGATTTTTACTCCAACGACTAAAAGAAAATATTTAGAGGTTCTGTCTTCAGATATTTAATTTAGCTGTTTAGTAATAATACAATATGTAAAATTCCCCCCAAATTTTTTATTGAAAAGCAGGGAAGTTTGCATACACACATGAAAACATTTCTAAAGTGTATTCATACCACAGAGAAAATATTCATTAACAAACAAAACAGACATTCATAATATATATAAACATGCACACAAAAATTATTACAGTAAATCTTTTCAAATTTTCCATATTCATACACCACATTTGTAAGTACCCTCAGAAAGCAAACCATATCAATCCACCAAAAAATAGCACCCATATTATAACTTAACAGTATATATTTTTCATTTTTGTCATAATCAACCATTTTTTGTTAAAAAAATATGTCCATCTTTTGAAAATACATGTATACAAGAATTTTAAGAAAGCAAGAGTTAGTGCCCTTTACAAACTATATGAAGCTGTCCTCAAAGTAAACTTACTAAAGAAAAAAAGAGTTTCTTGACAATTTTTGAAAATACATATAAAGGAATATTAAGAAAACAAGAGTTAGTGCCCTTTAAATAAAAGAATGTTAAGAAAACAAAAGTTAGTGCCCTTCACAACTTATACGAAGCTGTCCTCAAAGGTAAACTTACTAAAGAATGGAGTGTGCCTCCTCCTCCTCCTTCAACAAAATGGGGTGAGGTAGAACTCTGTTGTACTGGTCTCTGCCACTGGCCTGATGAACCTACAAAAGTCAATACAACAATGAAACCAGTCTACAAATTATATAAAAAATCTTAAATTCATGAATTTTTTCATTAAATTTTTTCTGTGATTTTTCAACAAAGGATAAACTACAGCATGGCCAAACAAAAAAGTAAGAAAACATATATACAAAATGGGGATAAAAAAAAGATGAAAAGTGTCAACCCACTGATTTTCAAACATTAATAGGTATGTAATGTCATAGAAAATATCTTACTAAAGGAAACAAACATTGAAAAGCCAGTGATATTGTTAGCTTTTTTAAAAACTACCTCTAATCTTTTTTATTGGGAAAATATGCCTCATTTTTATCAAATTGGGAAATTAATAATAAATCATGAATTTGACTGGAACTTCAATTTGCAGATCCCCTTTCAAAAGAGGTAAACCCTCATTTGAAATAAGACCCCTTATTGTTAGTGATGATACATAAATAGACCCTCAAATCTGCACATGTAGTCATTTTAGGCATGAAAAATGTTTAAATGAGTCTTTTTCAGTTTGTACTCATGCACAATTACTACTGAAACTGCACTGTTTGGGAAAAAAGTTGTCCATTTTGGGAATAATTTCAAGCCATTTTTTATTAAATTGGGATTCTTCTCCAGAGGAAAATGCCTTTATTCTCCGGTAATTTAAGGCAAACAATATCACTGAAAGCTACCCCAGCAGGATTTGTTTGACATGCTTAATCAGCATTGAAGAAATTTACAATTATAAATTTTTAGTCTAAAGAGTTATCTCCCTCTATTCATAAAAAGAAATATTTAAGTTCCCATGAAGGAGAACTTTATGGGACACTCACCAGCTAATGGGGATGGAGATGATACTGGCGTTGAAGGGTTTGAACCATAATTACTACTTGTATGTTCATTTGGTGAATATATCTGAAAATATATAAAGTTCAAGATTTATCAAATATGTCAGAAAATGTATAAATATCAGGATTTATTCAAATACATATATCTGAAAATATATAAAGATCAGGATTTATCTATTACTATGTATGAAATTATATGATGTTCAGGATTTATCTAATATTGTTTTATATATACAAAATTCAGGATTTATCTAATATTGTAAGAAAATATAGTCATGATTTATCCTATACAATCTGAACTGCTTATTGACTTATAGTTTTTCTATTTAACTATTTTGCCTTACACATGACTGTAACCTCTTTGGAGAGACCATTTTTTCTATATAACATTTCCATACAGATCTAATAAACGAGAACTGTAATTTCAATAAATAAGGGCTATTTTTAAAATTCAACTTTTTCTTGTAATATTCTAATACATTTTTCACTTTCCCCTTTTTGAACTTGCTGTTTTTGTCATACTATTTTAAACTACTATGAAATACAATATTTAAATATAATAACTACTAATTCCATACCGAGGCTAATGCTTTTCCTAAGGCGTCGCCTGTCTGTGAACTGGCTGGGGGTCGTATCATTTCTGTCCCACCATTGACCGTGGGAGATGTACTGGAATACGCAGATGTTGTTGGCTGACCACCACGGAAGGTGGACATTGGAGGAAGACCGGAGTTTATCATGTTGTCATGTTGTGAAGGTGACATGGCAGGGTAGCCCTGCTGAAATAAGACAAAAGACATACATCAATACAAAGTCTTGGCATATTTAAACTTAAACAACAGAAATTTAAAATAAACTATTGTTTTCAGAACATGTAAATAAAGCAGATAAATTGTACAGCAAATATTTTTATTGTACAGGGAATAAAAAATATTGACTGTACTCTTTTTTTATTTTTTTCTGTTTTCCTATTTTCTCTTCTTTTTTTTATCCTGCAAAATATCTCAGAACCTCAAGATTTACCAAAAAAAACCAACCTCTCTGCATCTCAATTTTTTTTATGAATAAATGGGGGGATTAGTTATAAGGACTGTGGTCATGAATTGTGTGAAGAATTGAGGGCTTATATAGAGTAAAAGTGCATTTCAAAATTCTAAAGGATTGGGGCCAATAAAAATCCAAGGGGCACAACTACAAATTAACCCTTCTACCGAAAATCTTAATATTATAAACATATGGTTAAAACAGCTTCATACTTGATTTCCCTTTTCAAATGAAAGTAGTATTTCACCCATGCTGTCACAAGTGAAACTCGTAAAAAACAGTTGAAAGATATAAGTGGCCCTTCATAAAAAGTGTGAAAATCGCAAAATAATTGCATCACACATTTTCTTTCCGACAAACCTGGCAACACTTTCAATTTTTACTGCACAAAGTTTATTTATTTTAGAGAGCCAATTCTCTCAATTAATTATTTCCTACAAAAATAGTAACACCTCGCTTTCTTTGCTAGCTTTTTGATCGATGACGCAAGGGGCTGTGTCATATTCTGATATAAATATTTAAAATGTCATGGTTTCATATTCACTCGAAAATGGATGTCCGCCAATTACTTTCTCTTTTTGCGGTTTTTATATGTGTTCCCATGGAAACGATCAAATCTTACATTTCTTACATCTATATAGTGTCAGTGAAATTTTTTTGAATGAAAAATTATCAAATAATTAATTGTTGATAAAAATAATTTGTCAGTTTTCGATGTTTATCTCTTATTTTTTTTTAAGAAATTTTGATGTGTTGATTGACTGTTAGTAATATAATATCACTATGCGGTATGGGCTTTGCTCATTGTTGGAGGCCATACGGTGACCTATAGTTGTTAATGTCTGTGTCATTTTGGTCTTTTGTGGATAGTTGTCTCATTGGCAATCATACCACATCTTTTTTTTTTATAATGCCCCATTAGTTAATTAACACACATGGGCAATATCTAGTCTTGCAATCTTAACAATAATCATTTTCAAGACACAGGTATCAACCAATCAAATTACTAGATTTTGAGATATGGAGCGTAATTTTGAATTCTTGAGAACGCAGAAAACTATTTTTTTACAAAAAGACAATGAATCTTTTGTTGGTCGATTATTGGATCTTCTGAAGTTTGCTGAAGTTGGAGAGTGACATATTGAACCAACCCCTAAATGTCCTTTCTTTGTTTTTTTTATATTGTTGCAGTCTCATTGAGATATTTTCCTATAAAACTTGTCAAATTCTGATCTATGTAGAGAAAGAAAAGAGCATTTTTCATCTCTTATTTTTTTTATTTCGTCAATGTGAGATTTTGAGAAATGTCTACTTTGACTAGCAGAATTTTTTAGTCTTTTTTTTTTCTTCATTTTAACTATTGGTAGTCGTGAAAGGTTTCTTAAACTTTAATATATCAAGAAGAGATTTTTCAGTTTAATTTCCATTTTTTGCACCTCTATAAACCCATAAAATAAAACTTGATTTATGGCTGAGAGTACACTTTCTGCACACAAAAAATTTTGATTCAAAGAAACATTCACATTTTACTGGTCTTTGCCAGGAAGTCCATCGTTAACCATGAGAAAATTTTGACATGTAAAAAAACATTTTTGACAAGTGACGTAACATTTCTCAATCTTGTAGATTGCAGTCACTGACAGTGCCATTTTTATGAATGAAATAAACATCTGTTTTCCATCTTTCTACAGGTAGTCATAGCAACGCATACACCAATCTCACCTCCACAAGAAAGAGGTCACAGTATTGCTCTCACCCTGAACGCTCTTTCCCTCATTAACTTTTACAAAATATACAAAGGTTTCTCTGTTTACATGGTGGTATAGCCAACTTATGATTCGTCTGTTAATCCAATTAGAGGATTATTTCAGACTTTAGATAACAAGTTTATCTGTGTCCTAATTCACAAGCTGTTTTCTAAATTTGCAAAATCATTCACTATAATTATATAAACATTAATGAAATCATAGATAGATTTTATTTCAAAAGTATGAAGTTTAATTTTCAAAATAAGTACAATTTTCATTTCAAGGCTTTTGAGTCTAGGTATTCCTGATGAAGTTTTATCCCCCAAATAAACTTTTAAGGCCCTAAATTTGATTTGTCATACTACGATTCATGAAACAGAACTGAATCAAAGAGAAGACCATGAAATTGATGATTTAACAAAGCTTATCACTTATATTACAAAAATATTTCTTTCAGACTTAGAATTTTACAAAAAAAGTTTAAATAAGCGTTTAAGAGACATTATTTTTATAAAAATTAGGATTTATCTTTAAACTGTATGAAGAAGATATATTACAATCATAATATATGAAATTCAGGATTTGTCTTATATTGTATGAAAACATAAAGGTCGAGATTTAGTCTAATATTGATTAAAATATATGAAGATCAAGATTTTTCTAATATATGAAGTTCAGGATTTGTCAAATATTGCAAGAAAATATATAAAGATCATGATTTATCCAATACTATCTGAATCTTTATAAACTATCCCCATTACAATGTAACAAAAGGGTGATAAACGAATCTATCTGAATCACTGAAAAAGATAATCGGGCTGATCTATCAATTATCAAAAGCCCTTAAAATCATTAAGAGGCTGTTGCCTCAATTATCTTAACCCCCCAACCGCGACATTTGGGTAAACTCTCTTTCACAGGTTTCTTTCTCTGCAGTAGCGATCACAAACAACCTGTCTTAAGAATCAAACTCTTCAATGATCTTTACTTAACAATATGCTTTTCATCTGACGATAAATAAAACATATGCGACTCTTTGTTAAATAGACAGCCATTTTTTTCTCATTAATGATACAGACTTATTAATATACCAAATAGCCTCATTCAACTTGATCATGAGATATCCAGATAAGTTTAGAACACAGTTTGATACCGGTTACAAGTTAAGCTAGCAATTTCAAAACTATTTATTACTTAAATCTACTTATAACTTTTAATATTGTGATTTGTGAAAAATGAATTAAGTTCAAGATTCCATATCAAGATTCCATTAAATAGTGCTATAACAAATTTTAATGAGTATCAAAAGAACTGTTTGTATGAAATCTTTCCCATCACAATTCACACAATAATAAAAATATCCCCAAAAATATCTATTTTGAATTAAATTTTGTTCCGATTCTAATTTACCTAGAAATTTTTAAGGTAATGAATTTGACAATTCTCCTTATGACAATAAAACCATCGATTTCCGAGAGTGAACAACTTTGTTATGGAGGATTTCCTCTCAAATTCAACTGATTTTTCATGTACCAACAACCAACTACTTTTTCAGTGATTCAAAGTGATTCATAATGATTCACGGAGAGAGTAGATCATGGATTGTTATAAATATCACTGTACTTGAGCATTAGACTTGCGATTTCTATATTCAATCTTCACGCTTAACCACAAGATGACCAGTCTAAGCTTGCTTTTTACTTTTGGGCTCGTAAAATTCTTTTCTACAAGCCAAAAGAATCTAACTATTAAAGTCCTTGTAAGATTGACCATGGGGCTTGTTGTGGGTTCAAAACTTTATCTAGAAACTGTATGATGCCTGTTTGAATACCAATAATGACTGTACCTATGGCTTCAGACTTACCATTTCATGATGCATGTTTGAGTTGTACTGCTGATGACTGTTGCCAGGCAACATGGATGAAGGATATGTTGATGTGGGGGGAACATTATTCGATGACCAAGGATCCGGTTGACTGTGAGGAGTCGATGGATCTACAATTAAAACAACACTAGCATTATGGAAACAACAAAAATATCACTTCTATTACTTACTCTTAGCACTTAAGGTGGTACCCAACAACTAAACTAAAATTAATTTGGCTCGTTTAAGATTTTCATAAAATTTTAACAAAGTATTTACTTTGATCCTTTGACAAAAATAGAAAAATTTCAAAAAATTTGAACCAACCGTTTTATCAGAAAAATTACACTGGTTATATAGCAGTTTGACAAACACTTATTTTGATCATTGAGAAGCTAAATATTCCCTCAACAACACAACGTAATTAAAACGTTGAGCTGACTTTACAGAGTTATCTCCCTGTAGTGTTAGTTTTTATGTTGTGTTTTGTGTACTGTTGTTTGTCTTTTGGTCGTTTTCTTTTTAGTGCAGTCTTTACGATAAACTCTAATCTACTGGCTGGAAGTTGAATTTTACAAAATTTTTAGTCAAGATTACCTTGGCTTATAAACATAGGCGGATCCAGGGGGGGGGGGCCTGGGGGACATGGGCCCCCCCCTTTCGTGGGAAAAATTTGGTTGATTATACAGGGAATCATTGAAGCATGACTGGAGCGGGTCCCCCTTTAGGAAAAGTTCTGGAGCCGCCACTGATAAATTATCATTTTACAGGCCCAAAGATATTTTTACTAGCCTGGATTGATGGACCTGTGCTTGAGAGAAAAATACTGATAGCGCTGTCAGTATATTTTGGACCTAATTTGAATGTTCCTTAGGTATCTTTCACCTCTGTTTTACATTTACAGATAGAATTAGTTTTGGATTTATGTGAAGTTTTTGATATTCTTGGAACATTGATTTTTGACAAATTCTCTTCAAGTTTATGTAATTTTTTTGGCGGTCCTAGTTGCTCTTCAACTCTGTATGTTATTTGGCATTTTTAACAGTTTTGTTTCAAACATACTTATGAGTCTTTAATAGACTAAACACATGTCTGGTTTACAAAATTTTAATCCTGGTATCTATCACAAGTTTATTGAAACAGAATACTTTTCTCAAATCTACGACTCAATACTTACCCATATAATATCCCCCTTCCCCATAAAGGGGTTTTGGGGAGGTGTATCTGTTGGGGGAATCTTGATAGTCTTCTGGACTGGGGGCAGGCGGATAAACCTGGAAATATAAAAAACACAAAATGTAACTTATAATTCATACAGATCAGGTCTTATGGATATTATGGGCAAGCATATAATCTTAAATTTTAAAATATTAATCATTTGTTGGTCTTTTTTGGTTAAAAGCTCTTCAAAGTTTTCAGTCCTTAACCATCCTTGACTGTCAATTATTCGGCTTTAAGCATTCCTGATAAAAGAAAATCTCGAAAAGCACTTTGATCACATGAAATTTATTTTTAATACATGTAGTTCATAACTGTTGTTTTTATTTTTTATAATTCATAGAGATATTTGTATGAGAATATACTACAAATCACAGTAAATTATCCAAAGCTGGAGCCAAGTGCCTGAACTAAATTAAATCTGACAATTTACCAGAGTTAAGGATGATTGCTTGTCATGTTTAGGAATTTTTGTCAGATTTTCGGAATCCTCTGGTTTTACCCATTTGAATGCCTTAAAAAAATTTGCCCATGAACCCCCATTTTTGTTTTTATAAATCTTTTACATGTTATAATTATAAGCCATTTGTAAAAGTCTTATAAAATCTTATTTATTTTTTCATAGTATTTGAGGACTTTGACTGGTCAATGATAAAGCTATGAAAGTCCAGAGAGAACATTTTCCCGCCAATTTTCTAATGGCTAATATCTCGAAAACAAACACATTGACCCCTATATTTTTTTTGCTTTTTATATTCCTCAATTAATCCCCTATCAATATATACTAGTTTTATGAAAAGTTTTTTATTTTGAAACTGAGCAGGGAACATCCTTAAATATGTAAACATTGCTGAAGGTGCACAATGTCAGCAGCCATCAGTAAAATAACAGACACTAGACACCATTACAATCATAACTTGTTTCTCACAAAATATTTGCTCATGGTGCTTTTCTCAAAGTGAACCAGTTGCTTCGCAGGGCGCAGCATTATACGACCGCAGAGGTTGAACCCTGAACGGTTGGGGCAAGTATGGACACAACATTCAAGCTGGATTCAGCTCTAAATTTGGATTGTGATTAAATAGTTGACACAGCATAGGTTTCTGACACAGAATGAATGTGGTCTAATGAACTTAAACAAAAAAATTTGCCTTTGAGCAATTCACTATGCTGTTGAATATTGATCCTCTCTTCTTGTATATATATATTGTCATGTGCACAATTTATTTTGTATACTATGTATTATTATTTCATTCTTTGTACCAATGTGTATACAGTGGTTTTAAAGAATAAAATTGTCTTGTCTTGTCTTGTCTCAAAAAAATGTTTGAAGAAATTTTCTTTTTATTTAAGAAATCTGAAATGAAAAAAATTGACCCCCAATTTTTTTTTCACATCCCCCTTTCCCTTATTTCAAAACTGATCTCAATTCAAATTTCTAATGAAGTTTGCAACAATAACTACTCATTTAAATACATCATAAAATATTAAAATGTAAAAAAAGTGCTTGTTATTACTGAATGGTAAAGATTGTTTTAATCTATCAGTTGGTAGTAAAAGTGAATATACATTGTATATTGTATAAAACAATGATTTAAGTTGATTCAACTACTATTCTGGACAAAGAAAGATAACTCCAATTGAAATCCAATTGGAATTTCTTGCTATTGCACAATATTGTGCAATTAGATATTTCTTGCTATTGTGCAATACTGTGCAATAGAAAATATTTGCTATTGCACAATACTGTGCAATTGAAGATTTCTTGCTATTGCACGATACTGTGCAATTGAAGATTTCTTGCTATTGCTGAATACTGTGCAATTGAAAATTTCTTGCTATTGCACAATACTTAATATAATAATTTTGGATCCTGATTTGGACCAACTTGAAAACTGGGCCCATAATCAAAAATCTAAGTACATGTTTAGATTCAGCATATCAAAGAGGCCCAAGAATTCAATTTTTGTTAAAATCAAACTTAGTTTAATTTTGGACCCTTTGGACTTTAATGTAAGACCAATTTTAAAATGGGACCAACAATTAAGAATCTACATACACAGTTAGATTTGGCATATCAAAGAACCCCAATTATTCAGTTTTTGATGAAATCAAACAAAGTTTAATTTTGGACCCCGATTTGGACCAACTTGAAAACTGGGCCAATAATTAAAAATCTAAGTACATTTTTAGATTCAGCATATCAAAGAACCCCAAGGATTCAATTTTTGTTAAAATCAAACTAAGTTTAATTTTGGACCCTTTGGACCTTAATGTAGACCAATTTGAAAACGGGACCAAAAATTAAGAATCTACATACACAGTTAGATTCGGCATATCAAAGAACCCCAATTATTCAATTTTTGATGAAATCAAACAAAGTTTAATTTTGGACCCTTTGGGCCCTTTATTCCTAAACTGTTGGGACCAAAACTCCCAAAATCAATACCAACCTTCCTTTTATGGTCATAAACCTTGTGTTTAAATTTCATACATTTCTATTTACTTATACTAAAGTTATGGTGCGAAAACCAAGAAAAATGCTTATTTGGGTCCCTTTTTGGCCCCTAATTCCTAAACTGTTGGGACCTCAACTCCCAAAATCAATACCAACCTTCCTTTTGTGGTCATAAACATTGTGTTTAAATTTCATTGATTTCTATTTACTTAAACTAAAGTTATTGTGCGAAAACCAAGAATAATGCTTATTTGGGCCCTTTTTTGGCCCCTAATTCCTAAACAGTTGGAACCAAAACTCCCAAAATCAATCCCAACCTATCTTTTGTGGTCATAAACTTTGTGTCAAAATTTCATAGATTTCTATTAACTTAAACTAAAGTTATAGTGTGAAAACCAAGAAAATGCTTATTTGGGCCCTTTTTGGCCCCTAATTCCTAAAATGTTGGGACCAAAACTCCCAAAATCAATCCCAACCTTCTTTTTGTGGTCATAAACCTTGTGTTAAAATTTCATAGATTTCTATTCACTTTTACTAAAGTTAGAGTGCGAAAACTAAAAGTATTCGGACGACGACGACGACGACGCCAACGTGATAGCAATATACGACGAAAAATTTTTCAAATTTTGCGGTCGTATAAAAATCAAAGCTCCTTATACTTATAGATATTTGGGTTAGATTTGAGTGTAAGGACCACTGTTGGGATTTAAGGTACATGTAATTTAAGGTTAGTATTAGTTTATGATAGCATTAGATAGCTTCATATGGGTAATGATTGGTGAGGACCCAAAATTTAAAATGACAAGAATATTGTAAAGATTGCTGATGGTGCAAAATGTCAGCAGTGAACAGGAAATAGTACAGAAATTATTCTAATAAATTGTTTGTTTGCATTGAATCGTCTAACAGATTATAAATATTTATTTCTCTTGACATATACTTCAATTTACAAACAGCACATTTATTGTTTAATTACGTGCAGTATAATTCCAACTTGTGTCGAAATTTAAAGAATGCACAATTTTTCTTCATGCTGCTTTTGAGTTAATCTTTACTGAAGCATAATGCACAATTCTTAATTTTTTGTACACTCATGTTTGCCTAAATTATGTTGTTAAGTTTGATTAAATCACCATGAAAATATATTTTGTGGGTAACAACTGATTCATTTAAATAAGGCTAATGTGACAACATCTTATCATGAAATGAATTGGTCTCTTATAATTGACAGAATTCAGCTTTTAAAAGCCAATATTCATCATCATAATTTCAATACATATATTCCTTAGATTGCCTAGATTTGATTTTTGATTTTTTCTGTTTTAATGCCACTTTTGAGCACTGCTTTTCGGTTATTTCCTGGCAGTCTGTTTTTATTGATGGAGGAAGCCACAGTGCCTGGAGAAAACCACGACCTTCGATAGGAAAACTAACAATCCTAGTCAATTAAGATTGGAGTCAAGTGCACCCCCATGATCAGGAAAGGGGGGGGGGGGGGGTGTTTGAACTCACAACCTGGGTGTTGACTGGCTAGTGATTACAGTAGTAACTACTTAGACCACTCGGCCACCAAGATTTCCTAGACAATCCTTTCTCACATAAAGATTTTCTTTAAAATAAGATTCGTTATCTGAATTTATTCCTGCTTAGGAATTGCTAAATGCAATGAAGTAAATCTTATCATTCAAACAAAATCAACAAACCAATAAATAATATTTTCCTCCCCTCAGAAAAATAATAAAGCCATTACATTCAAGTGTCGAAATTTGTAAACAATGCTATACATGTATAACAATCCTCCAGACATTTGTTACATGTTGGTATGTTTTGTGTTCTTTCACACCTGTCGTGCGTTTTCAGAATTGGATAATTTATCCCTTCTGTGGTTTTTTACACCTGTACGTGTGTTTCACATCATGTCAGTATGGCAAAATACACCTGTCTACGAGCAGTATCTATTCCAACAGATAAACCCAGGTGCTGTATCAATTTAACAGTGTTTTTATCGTAAATCCCTAGCTGGGATAAATACCCCTAGCTGGGATAAATACGATAATACAATATTTTACAATATTCCATATCGTATCAAAACACAAACTGACAACTTTTTTTAATTTTTCATAATTTCGTTTTCAATTTGGTTTAATATCTAGCAGATGTCTTTTAACTGTTTAATTTCGCAATTTTTCATCTAAATTTCTTAATTTATGGCGCTTGCGATAAGAGTATCCCATAATTTTCCAATTTTAACAGCTGTAATATATTATAAGCTTTTCAAATGCATAATACATTTGATAAAATTTGGGTAAAATTAATTCAGTTTTTATTTTTGTAATGCCTTTTCACATAAATTATAATGAGCTATGCCACACTCCTATTTCAAAGCATTATTTAATCTTTTATTTATTTCCGCATAATTTTGTTTTTCTCTGATAAAGGTTTTGAATACTAAAATCTTGTAATTTAGTAACATTGCTCTGCTATTACTTTAATATATCACAGCTATGCAGATAAAGAATTATTGATTGTAACTTGCTTAAAGTCCAGTGGCAAGTATTTCATTCATATTAAAAGAATGTGAATTTAGTAATTGTAAACATTGAAAATTGAAATACTAAACAACTCTCCACTGCCCATTAAAATTCATCCTCAAATTTTATGAGAAAAAAACCCGGAATATTTTCCATGCATTTGTTGTTGACATTGTTGATAAACGGGAGAAAAAAATGTGACATAAATTTACCGCATTTCAAATGTGAACTCATTTTAAAATACTATTTCAAATAAATTAAAAGATTAAAATAACAGTACAAAATTTATAAATTTATCACATGACACTACATTTTTCAGTCACAAATGACATAAATTTATTTTTACATATTTTATGTTTTAATGCTAGGTTTAAATTTATAATTATTTTTTTTTTTTGGAAATTCTTATTTTCAGTAATTAAAAGAAATTAATGTAATGTTGATAGACACCTGGCATTTTTTCAAGACATGATTTATTTACATGATTTAGTTCATTGTATAATATTATGCAAATTATGAGATTTGAATAACTTTTAATATTAATAAAATTGATGTTGCAAAAATTAAAACTTTTCATTTTGATAGCATTATTTATATGCAGTATTTCCTGAAATAACAATTATTACTCTACTTAAACAATCACAATAATATTTTTTGAATTTATGGCGAATAGAAAATTTTCAAGTTATTAGTTTTCTTTTGGTGTTAAATCCTATTTTTAGGAGAAAGTTTGAACCTATAAAAGACAGGTATGACTTGAATTTGTCTTTCTTTTCTTCAGAACTACGTGAAGAATTCATTCCTACTCTGAAAAAGTATAAATTTCTGTCTGGTGTTGGCCCAAAAAAATAAAATTTATGAGAACTATTTTTAAATTTGCATATAATGTACCAAAAATAGATACAACTAAGAAATATAAATCACTTACAGAAGGTTTTTGAAGTCACAAGTATGTGTCATCTTATGCACCTTTTTATGATCCATATTTCAGTCTATTTTATAAAATGTAAATAACTTTCCCAACAGTTTGTTGATGTGACAATTTGTAAAATTTATGAAAATTTGCTTTTATTTTTTAAACACCTTCAACTATAGTATTGCAAAGAATTTAAGATCTAATATAACCATTTTTAAATGTGCACCCTTTACAACTCTGTCACCAAAGTGGTAAATAGAAAAGCACAAAGCACAAATACATGTACAAGTTGAATATACATGTACAAGCATATTATACATACTCCCGATACTTTTGTCAAAAGGATTTTTTTATACTTACTCCCGATACTTTTGTCGGAAGATACATCCCTATCGGAGGATAAACAGGATAAGAATAGAACATCCTGCGATATATATCTCGATGTGACGCCACTTTGATTTTTTTTCAAATCCAAGCTCTGAAATGTTTTTTTTTATTTTTTTTATTTTTCCTCTTTGAATTTTTTTAAACACAAAGCCTGACTAGCAATTGCAACAGTCAATTTGTTTTTCTCTACAGTTGTCTTGTTGATAATTCCAACTGAAAATTCCAACGATGAAGTTTCTCACAAAGAATGATGATTTCCAAAAATAAAACTTTCCAACTTTAATAAATCCGAAAACCAAATTCAAATTCAAATTTGTTCAATCATTAATCCATGCACAAAGTTTACGAATAAATATTTTTTTGAAATTTCAAATCACATTTAAATTTTCCCAGAATAAACTACTTCTGCTTTATATCAAAAAGCACAAAAGCACCAAAAAAATACCAATCACTTCCTAGTCAGTTGAATGTTTGTGGAAATAGCAATGTTCTACACTCTGTCTAAACATCTGTGTGTAATTAGGACTGGCAAATTTTAACAGCATTTTGAATGCTGGTGGTTTGCAAGTTAAAATAAAACCCAGATTTATAAAACATTCTCGTGATTACCTGCACATGTGGAAAGTCTCAGAGAGAGATAATTATAAAATCTTTAGAATTACAAAACTTCCTGTCTCACGGAATTCCATGAATATTCAGATGTGTACATGTAACATTTATTGACAAACAAATTACCATGACATTTTCTGTCCATTTCAACATTTCTTTTTCACAGTTTTCCGACCTAAATGTTTCTTATTTTACATTTTTTACAATTTTTTTTTGTACATGTATTGTTTTTTGCTATCTTTTTAATCTCTTTTCTAAGAGTTTTACAATTTTCATCTTGTACCAAATGTACTTTTTACAGCATTTGGTACCAACTTTCATATCCCTTAGATCTTTTACAAGTTTCATCTGCCCAGCCTTTTGAATGTACTAACTTTCAAATCCCTAGTATTTTGTACCAACTTTCATCTGCCCAGCATTTTGCACCAACTTTCACCTCAGCATTTTGTAACAACTTTCATCTCTCGAGCCTTTTGTACCAACTTTCTTATCCTAACAGTTTTTACAATTTTCATCTGCTCAGCTTTTTTTACCAATTTTCATCTGCCCAGCATTTTGTATCAACTTAAATCTCCACAGCATTTTGTTACAATTTTCATCTTCCTAGCTTTTTGTACCAAATTTCATTTCCCCAGCTTTTTGTAACAAATTTCATCTCCCCCAACTTTTTGTACCAACTTTCATCTCCCCAATTCTTTTTAAACAACTTTCAACTCCCCAGATTTTTGTACCAACTTTCTTCTCCTAAGCATTTAGTATCAACTTATCTGCCCAGCATTTTGTGCCAACTTTCATCTTCCAAGCTTTTTGTACAAACTTTCACCTCCTAGCTTTTTGTACCAATTTTCATCTCCCCAGCTTTTAGTACCAACTTTCATTTCCCCAGTTTTTTTTGCACCAATTGTCATTTGCCCAACTTTTTGTACCAAATTTCTTCTCTCAGCCTTTTTGCACCACTTGTCATTTCCCTACCTTTTTGTACCAAATTTCTTCTCCCCAGCTTTTGGCAACAAATTTCATCTCCCCAGCTTTTTGTACCAATTTTAATCTTGCAAGCATTTAATATCAACTTTCATCTGCCCAGCATTTTGGGCCAACTTTCATCTTCCAAGCTTTTTGTACCAACTTTCACCTCCCAGCTTTTTGTACCAATTTTCATCTCCCCAGCTTTTTGTACCAACTTTCATCTCCCCAACTCTGTGTACCAATTTTCATTTCCCAAGCTTTTTCATGCTGGTTGTAATTACTTTCATCATCTATAAAGGTTTTTTTTATACTATCTTTTATTTTCCCTGTACTTTTTTTTTTCACAGTAGTTTGAGATTTTCATCTAACAAGCAGTTTGTTTTCCATGTTTACTACCCCAATGTGCATTCATCTCCCCACAGTTTGAACCAACTATCATTTCTCAAATGTTTTTTTACTAACTTTCATCTCCCCTCTAGTTTACACTAGTCAACTTTCATCTCTTCTTTAGTTTATTTCTCTCCTCTAGTTTACACCTACTTTCATCTCCCCTCTAGTTAACTCCACATTTCATCTCCCCTCAAGTTTACACCAACTTTCATCTCCCTCTAGTTTACATAAGCTTTCATCTTAACATTTTGTATTAAAATTTATCTTCCATGCAATTGTTTTACTATCTTTCATCTACCAAATAGTTTTTATCTTTCATCTCATTTATTACCCTCCTCCAGACCAGATAAACTTTATTCCTTCCTCCCCATACATAAATCAATTTGAAAGCAATATTTTACCAATAAACTTCTTCCCTTCAAACTAAAACCTATATCTTTCCCATTTCATTTTTTTCTAAAAAAAATAACTTACTAATATAATTTCCTTCCATTTTAACAAATTTTTTTCCGGATATTTATAAATGATTTTTATTTTTAAAAATCTGGCTTTTATATATAATACCGAATCCTGCATATTTTTGAAACTGAAAACCTGTATAAACCAAACATGTTCTTAAGCACCGTCATGTCAAATTGTATGCATTGTGAACCTGATAAAACCGAACATCGTTCAAAACTGAACAAAATCTTAAGTCCTGAAGAGGTTCGGCTTAAACAGGTTTCACTGTAACTACAAAACTTTAGAACAGAACATTTACAAGTTCCACAAAATTAACCAAAACAATCCCCCCTTACTGAACCTCACAGCATTCCTATTGGATATTGATGTGTTAATCTCCCCAGTGGGAGGGTCAAGTGGTTTATGAATGACCACTGGTCAGCATGGGGAGATCAAAGGGCCTGAGATTGAGGTCAATGTAGTGTATATGATAAGAAGTGACCCCCTGTGTAGATAGGCATGTAATTTATCTCCCAGATATCTTAATTATCTGTAATTTCACAGAGTGAGATGTTTATTTGCCCTTGTACTAGTTTGTAAACAAACTGCTTATCAGTTGTTTATTTGTATTAGAATTTAAAATACATGTATGTTTTCTCTCTTACAATGTGTTTTTTTGAAGGAAAATTTCATCATTAACATTTAAAACTAACAACCATTTATTTACAGTTTTATTATGTAAAAACATACATGTATTTTAAATAAAATGAATACATTTTTAAGGGAATTTCATTATTTACATTAACAACAGATGATCCATTTGTCTACAGTTTTAATTATCTGTAATTTCACAGAATCAGTTGTATGTATATTTGCCCTTGTACTAATTTGTAATGTAAAATTGTGAAATTCCCCTACAAATATTTTTATTTTATTCAAAATACATGTATATAACCGTAAACAAACAATTGTCAGTTATTTATGTAAAATGGTGAAATTCCCCTACAAATATTTTTATTTGATTTAAAAAACATGTATATAACCGTAAACAAACAATTGTCAGTTATTTATGTAAAATGGTGAAATTCCCCTACAAATATTTTTATTTGATTTAAAAAACATGTATATAACCGTAAACAAACAGTTGTCAGTTGTTTATGTAAAATGGTGAAATTCCCCTACAAATATTTTTATTTTATTCAAAATACATGTATGTTTCTCCTAATAAAACTGACAACAAATGGGTCATTTATTGTTTAGGTAAATGGTGAAATTCCCCTAAAAACATTTTTATTTGATTTAAAATACTGTAAACAAATGATTCCTCATTTCTTTATATAATTCGTGAAATTTATTAAACTATATTCTCTTTTTATCTTTTATTTGATTTTAAATATTTGAATGTATCAGGGTTCTCACTAAGGATCTGTGACAGCGAGTCCAGGGACTCATCATTTTTTAGGTATGATGAGTCCAACAGCAAGAAGAAAATATTTTATTGCAATATAAAGTAACATTTTTGTCTCCATTTCCTAACAGAGCAATGAAATGGAATCAAATTCAGATCACTTTTAAACTTTTGCTATAAAATGATGATATTTGTGTTTAACTGCATGAACTAGCTGTGTTCAGTTTATACAAAATATTTCAATCTTGATGCATCTGTGGACTCACCAATTTTGAAAATGGTGAGTCCAGATAGATTTTGATGAGTACAGGACTCATGGACTCGCCTTAGTGAGAACCCTGTGTATGTTATAGTATTTTCTTGCTGTACTGAGGGCTCATTGGTATCTTTCAGCTCTTTTCCACTCTTTGGTCAGATTGTTTGTCTTTTCAGGTTCAATCCACCATTTTCTACATAAGAAAATGCCTGTACCAAGTCAGGAATATGACAGTTGTTATCCATCGTTTGATGTGTTTGAACTTTTGATTTTGCCATTTGATTGGGGACTTTCCTTTTTGAATTTGCCTTGGAGTTCAGTATTTTTGTGATTTTACTTTTTTTTTGACACATTTCCAATTTCTATTCTCAATTTCTAAGTTTAAGAAAATAAGTATAAGTAAAATTTCAACAGTTAATATTGAAATTTTCTTAAATATATTCCTTTCATCTTTCTATCTGATTTGGAGCAGAAAGTTGTCGAGGACGTCAACCATACTAGCTTTAATCTTTTATCTAACTTTTAATACTTGTACATATTTTAGTTTTTATGTCTTAACCTAAAGTTTCGTCTCCCAACCTCAAATATGTTTTTTTTTTTTTTAAATGAAATTCTGAATCTAATCTTTTAAAACCCTTTTACCTTACAACTTATTTCATTTTCAAATGTTATAATTTCTATTTATTCCTTTTTGATTTTCAATATGAAAATATTAAGTATCTTTAAATACATGTACTTTAAAAAATTATGTTTGAAATTTTCATTTTTCAAAAACATTTATGCATCCCCTCTTTGATATGAATCTAAATGTTACATTATTTTTTTTTTTCAAAAATGCACATAACTTTTTAATGGTATACTTTTCTGTAAATTTTATTTCCACCCATTCAAATTTAATCACATGTGCAAAAAAATCCAAACAGTTTAATGCCTTTATACTAAAAATAAATAGTAATAAATGTGACACTTCGGTTTTCTTTCTGTCTTAGTTCTCCTCTTCTATTTGATGCGTTTCCCTCAGTTTTAGTTTGTATTAACTCGGATTTGTTTTTTCTCCATCGATTTAAGAATTTCAAACAGCGGTATACTACAGTTGCCTTTATTTGTGTGAAAAGCACTATAGGCTTCAGACTAAAAATATATCTACAGGGATTATATCTAAAAATAATGTCAACCTTTCTTGTACATAAGACATGTCGGTGACCATAAGATATTAAAAGACCTAATCACTATTTTGGAATCTGCGATACTTGAACTATTGCTGTCATTCAACATCCTTTTTTCCTGAATTGTTACATCAAAATTTTCAGGGAACTTTGGTGATGTCTAGTTATAGAGGACAAATTTAAGCAATAATTTGAATTAACAGCAGTCCACGTACCATGTCCGTATATAATCCTTACTTCAACTTCTAAATAAAAATTAAAGAGTTTAGACATGTAATGTGATTTTCAGAAAACCGAAAATGACAAAAACATTTTACGATTTGACATGCAACAAGTCAACTATGAAACAATACAATACAAAGAACACTAAATAATTGTTTGTCTAACAAGAATGTGTCCAAAGTACACGGATGCCCCACTCGCACTATCCTTTTCCATGTTCCATGGACCGTGAAATTGGGTAATTATCTAATTTAGCATTAAAATTAGAAAGATCATATCATAAGCAACAAGTGTACTAAGTTTCAAGTTGATTGGACTTCAGCTTCATCAAAAACTACCTTGACCAAAAACTTTAACCTGAAACTCCCACTTTCACTTTCTATGTTCAGTGGACCGTGAAATTGGGGTCAAAAGTCTAATTTGGCTTAAAAATTAGAAAGATCATCTCATAAGCAACAAGTGTACTAAGTTTCAAGTTGATTGGACTTTAGCTTCATCAAAAACTATCTTGACCAAAAACTTTAACCTGGACGGACGGACGGAACCACAGACGGACGGACGGAAGAACGGAGCCACAGACCAGAAAACATAAAGCCCCTCTACTATCGTAGGTGGGGCATAAAAATTCTTGGATACTACTCAAAACTTTTAAGATCAGCATAATCAATAACATATATATATATATAAACATGATACTAAAAGAGAAAGTTCGAAAAAGAGTTCCAAACAGACAAAAAATGTTTATATTGGTGAATTACAAAATCCCTGAATCCTAATGAACTCAACTTGATAATTATGTTCATACATCAGAATTAAAGCTGTAAATTGAGGATGGGTCCTTTATTTTTTCTTTCAAGAAGAGGAGGGGGAGAGGGGGAAGGGGAGAGGGGGAAGGGGACAGTGAGTCAGATTCTAACCTATAACAGACTCCTTTGGGGTGTAGATTTGATGTTGACTATGACAAACAACCGTGTTTATTTTTCCAACCATTTCTACATATACACAAATAAATTAATCTCTATTTCATTTCCCACCATTTCTACATATACACAAATAAATTAATCTCTATGTCATTTCCCACCATTTCTACATATACACAAATAAATTAATCTCTATGTAATTTCCCACCATTTCTACATATACACAAATAAATTAATCTCTATGTAATTTCCCACCATTTCTACATATACACAAATAAATTAATCTCTATCTAAAATTTACAAAAAATTAACTAACATCTTTATTCAATGTTGGATGGTATTCAGTTTTTTGTATAAATTTACCAGCTCACTCTAATCGCTTTACAATACAACAGCCAAATTATCTGTTTTTAATTTTAGAAAAAAAAACAATGGCTGCCAAACACTACCACACCTGTGTATAAAACCTCAGACTTATCATGACAACAACCAGATGGCCGGGAGATCATGTCGTTCTGTTACACATCCCCATACAAAACACATGCAAAAACACACGAAACATGCATCTGAAAAACATGCACACGACAACGCACCTGTGAGGGTCTGAGTGGTCGAGGGTAGTAGAACATTGGAACCAAATGTTTAATATTCCGACACAATGAAAACCAGATATTCGATCACAAGTATATTTTTTTCTCTCACTCTGCTATAATTCCTAAAACCTGAGAACTGGGCGCCTGTCCAAGATTTCTGATTGCTACCACATGGCAGTAACACTCAGGGCTATTAACAAAACTTTTCTGGCAGGGCAAAGGAAGTGGATTAGTCCATTAGTTGATGTCAGCAGGGGTGTGTTTGTGTTCTTTTAATTTTTCTTTATCTTTCCTTCTTGTATTATTTATTTACACTACATTTTTTTTTAAACTTATGTTTTTCTGTTATAACCTGATTTATTAATGTTTCTTTGTGTATTTTTCAATATTAAAAAAAAAAAATAATCTTTTATTAACTTTTTACTTTAAATGTCAAATAAAATAAAACAAAACAAAAGAAATAACATTAGAACTGTTACTTTTTGAATTTTAAGTGTTTTCAGCGATTTTAGTCAATAAATTATTTCACACCCCTCAACATCAAATGGACTATTCCAATGCATGTGAAATATGACCTGCATTAAGAATTTACATACAGTAATTATGATTTCCAGATGTTACCAATCACACACTGGTAAATACTTTTACACAGCAGGAACACACCAGGGCAGTTTTATTGTTTATTTCAAAGTTTTTTATTTTAATGGATTCTGATGATATGGTTTCAATTAGGAGTAAGGGAGTGTAAAAAAAGTTTGTTAAAAATTAAGATTTTTTTTTTTTAATTTTAAATTAAAAAAAAAATAATAATGGATAAAATAACACACATATTATAATGTGACAAAATTAATATAACTGTATTCCAACAAATGTACACCTTCCATCTATTATCTTTCAGGCTAAAACTATATTGTTCTAATTTTTTTATTTGACAAGATAAAATGTACAATGTTCATGTAAGTGACTAACACTTTGAAAATTGCTAAAAAAAAAAACTTTTCTCATTTTGGAATTTTCTGAATTTTAGCCTATAGATCTACAGTGGCTTTTTAATTCAGTACCATCTACCACAAATTCACACCAAGTGTAGTCTTAACATTTTTAACCTAACCCTATGTAAAAATGTACCCTGAGAATCCTATTACTGCAAATGATTTATCTCCCTTTCATCACATTTTAATAAAATGAAAAGATACTTTATATCAAGTGAAGAGACTACTACTCATACAATAGGTGGATCCAGGGGGCCCTGAGGGGCCCAGGCCCCCTTTTTAATGGGAAAAATTTTGTTGATTATATAGGGAATCATTGAAGTATGACTGGAGCGGGCCTCCCCTTAGGTCAGTCAGCGGGCCCTCGCTTAAGAAAAGTTCTGGATCTGCCACTGAATACCTTTCAGTATCCACCCACTATTACCTAACCACACCGTTGCTATTTCAGGTGTTGGTTTACCTTGTATAAATTCACATTTCAATCAATAAAATTCATTTCAACCATCTTTTAAGTGTTTAAATAAGTAGACAGACAATCACACACGCTGACAGGGAACTAAAAATAAAAAAAGATTTCAAAGTATTTTAATTTCAGGACAAAAACAATGCAAGTGTAATTTTCTTGTACTTGTAAATATTATTCTTTAGATGTCTAGCTTATTTCCTTAAAATGAAAAACGGGACTTACAAAATTAACGCCCTTGACCCCAAGTGACCCTTTCTGTGTGGTAATTAATAAAGATTGTCCTACAGAATTAATGACCTAAATTATACCTAATAAAGACAATGTTAAAGCATGTTCAAAGAGACCGCAAAACATCATACAACCGCGACCTGCATAAAAATGACGAAACATCTAATTAACCCTGGTGGCAATAATTGCTTACCTCACGCAGGTACGACAAGACAATACCTTGTTTATGTAGGGACAAACAGGTGAATTAAATGTAATCGTAAAATTTAATGTTCACTGACAATATTGAGATGGATTAGTTACATCATCATAAATGTATTGAGCAAGTTTGTTATTTTTTGTGGTCCAGTATTCTGTGGTTATCTGTATTTGTCCTATTTCAAAATAACCACCATTCTCTTGATTTGTTTAAGAACTAGTTCATATAAAAGATAGAAATTTAAAAATTAAACTACCAACGATTTTAGAATACATAATTTTCCCCTCATGTAGTATATATACTTATTTTTCAGTGACAACAAAAACACCACAGATTAGCATCAACAAACAATTTCATCAAGGTATTTCCTTAAACAATTGCCACATTACAGATTTGTTAAAATAGCTTGCTCTTTTTGTGTTTGAAAAAAATCTTGTTTACATTATTTAAGAAGTTATTTCTAATCTTCATTTCTTTATTTGTTTTAATTACATAATTTCAATTAATCTCCTTTCAAAAAGTTCACTCTCTTCAAAACAAACTTGAGTTGTCTCCCTTAGACTGCTACACACTGCTTGCCAATACACAAACAGGTGTATTACACAGATGTTGTTAATAAACTGAAGATAACAGATCAGTTCTGTCAGCTCTATTACATCACTAAACAGATGGAGCAATAAAAAACACATTCTGTGCACATGCTTCCAATACATAAACCAACCTTACACATTATTGTAGATAGCAATTGAATAGTGTTATTTGATCTTATTTGATCTTCAGAGAAAAACCTGTTCTAAAGGCCAAAAATCACAAAACATTTATTTAAATTATAATATGGCACAGAATATCTTAATATTAAAAATAGATTATGTGTTAAAAAAGTGATTTATTATTAAAAAGTATTTTAAGAAAAAAATTACAAGTATACAAAAGATTTATTCAAAATATGGCACAGAATATATTTATATCTAAAAATAGATAATTTGTTAAGAAATTTACAATTAAAAAATATTTTGAATAAAGATAAACAAAACATCTGTTTTGATGAATCTTTCAATTCAAAATATCGTGCTCAGAATATCTTTATTTGAAATATTAAGAAATTAGAAAACAAAACAATTATCTTTTGACGAATCTTAGAAGTCTAAATATGGCAGTTCAAATTACAAAAAGATCTCTTTTTGAAATACAGGGAAATATTTTCTAGGTGATCAAAGCCTTGGGATAAAACACAACTATTTCTTCTATATGATTCTAAAGTAAACCCAAGCATGCACTAAATAGAATATTGCTATTGCAGGAGTCGAAATAGAAATTTTCATGCATGGGAGCCCAGCCAATAATGTTGGTGGCCAAGTGCTGTAGGATCAAGCAAAATGGTCGATAAATCTTAATCTAAGGGGCCATATTTTATCAGGACCCTGCAAATTTCCATCACTATATAATACTTAGCCAAAGCCTTCACTCCCTCCTTTTATGATTGCCAAAAATTCATATCCTTATCTTTGACTACATTTGATGAATTTTAGATAAATTGTCTGATCATTGTTTGTTTGCTAAAAGCCCATTAATAGATTATTTTTCAATAATTTCTATTTTTTCCAGAGAGATAAATCAATTTAAATCAGTTTTTAATAGCATTGTTATAATGCTATATACCACCCTACTGGTTCTCAGTTCTTTGATTATTTTCACGGAAACCAGATACACGCTAAACAATTTTTAATTCAATTCTGCAATATTTCATGTTGCTAACACCATCCATTTTATCCATGGATGCTAATTTTTAACTCTACCATTTTTTTTACTTTCTAATCTAAACATGCATTTCCTCGTTTGAGCATAAGCACACAGCTGTGTACCACATTTTCAAACTCAATTCTAAAATATATTGTTTTTTCAAAAGTTCAAGTTAACACAATTTTTATAACGCACATTAAAAATCCAGTTCCGCTTAAAACAAAAGCATATTTTTCGTCAAATCGCTTCAACAGATTTTCCCCAGCTGTATCTAAAACAATAACAGCTTTCGTTTATTGTAATGAACTAAGTTAATGGAGTTCTATTCACAATTTATGGTGTCATAATTTTACTTTAAGTATATTTGAAAATAAACATATGACAACTGCAAAATTTTACAAAACTATGCAAGGAAAAGAGATAAGATCATGAAATAAAGGAAGCTAGGCATCTTCCTACACATGTATCACTTTCAGCTTGTCCAGTGGAAAACATCTTTGGTTTTTAGGGGGATATATTTTTCCATATTACCTTACATAGAGAAAGTATTAAAAAAAAAAAAAAAAAAAAAAATAATATTTTCATTGCACACATCATGCCCATGAAACATTTTTTTCTCTCATTTTAAATCAGACTTTATTATTTTTTTTTTTACCAAACTATGCCTCTGCATCTTCACCCTCAATATAAGAATTGTGTAATTTGAATGTGAGGAAAAGATTTGAGCTGATTCATGGAATAAGATGCTCATTCCAAGGCAGTACTACATTAACACATCCATGATCAAAGCAAGGCCGTAATGGCAAGATAAGTCACATGACCAGTAACATGACCTCAGTGTGAAAACGACATTAACATTTACCTGTGGTGCTAGGAAATCTAGGAAAGCCCAATCGTCCAGAGCCATCATGGCGAAATAATTGTTTAGGATTCAAATCTCTAAGTTTATATGGCGCTGGTGAAAAACCACAATAAACACACACTATCAATCTCGTTCCACAAAACACGGACAAATCGGCTTTGTTACTCTTTGATCACATAAAAAAAGTGTCAGACAAATTTCAGATCTTTGAGGTTTTGAAAACAAACTTAGTCTAATCCTTCTGTGTCATTAAATATATTACTCATCTTCCAAAACAGTTTTTTAAAACAACTATTTTTTTGCGGGGGGAGTTCCTTCTCTTTTTTTAGATCCAATGCCAGACAAATGATAAGATACTATTTTGGCCTTCCATAAATTTCTGATGACACAATTCTACAAGTTATAGTCCTCTTTTTTCTTCCATCTTTTGAAAATCTTCACTTTATTTTCACTTTTCCATGATTTTTTTAAGTTTAAAGTGTTTTAACCACAAGAACAAAGAAAAACATCAACTTCTTCAGATATCAGTCCAAATTTATCAATTCATGTTGAACAACTCAAAACCATTCTAAGAATACAGTTATCTTCAGACTTCTAAAGGTATACATTTCAACACAAAGGACCTTCCTTTTTTAAAACCACACAAATAAAACCGAACAAAGGAAATTTGGTATGGATGTGTTTTCTGTTTTTATTTAAAATTTATTTACATTCATCATTTTATCCTATCATAAAAGAGACATGGGACATGGTCAATTGTCTTTATTATAAATCTATTTAAATAATTACATGGAAAGATGAACTGTAAACTGAACTGTCTGTCTGAGGTTCACAAAAGGGGTATCAAATTTCAAATTACAATATTTTTTTAGAAACTTATAAAAATCTTTTATATAATTCAAACGATATTTGCATTTTTAAATATAAAGCGGAAAATTATCCTCAAATGAAAATAATTACCAGACAATTTTCTAAACATTCAAAACTGATATCAATTTACAAATCTTTTTTAATTAGGTATTTATTTTAACCATCCTTGCCCAAGGACCTCTCCCGTGCATTCAACCATGACCAATCCTCACCCTAGGTCCCATAGATGTTTTAGATAATGTAAATAACAAGGTAAACTTCATCTGGCCATCTGTTACCTTAGAATCAATAGCCTCTGAACCATGGAACAGGTGCCTGTCTTCTGATTGGTCAATTTTGTTTTTTAAGTATAAAAATCTAAATACACACACAAACATTGTAATAGGATTTAACCCCTATGTAAAGTCAAACATATTCAGGGAACAATACCTTATATTGTATTTGTTTTTCCTAAAAAAAAATCATTATTTTGATGAAAATCCATCACCATGGTACAATAAACTACATCTCCTACTATAAATAGTCATATTATTCATTACTTTCAAATATATTTTAATCAATCCTTTTCCCGTCAAAGTTTTTGGCAACTACAAAAAATAATAAAAGAAGTCTTTTTTTTTTCAGAAAAATTTTCAATACTTTTAATTTAATCCTTTACATTTCCTGAAAGTTCTTAACTAATTTTCAACAATACTTTAATATCAATAAATTCCCAACTTTCTGATCTGTCGTTAGAGAAAAACAAGGTTCCGATCAGAGCACAAAAGATGGTCATAAAAACAATATCCGACCTTATTTGACCTTTAGTGGACATTTATTTTTAAAATTCTATAATTTCAAACTACATTTTAATTGGCAATACTTTAAAAAGCAATTTAATTTAAGTTTAATAAAACAGCCCCCATAAACAATGTCTTTATATCCAGCTAATGCAAGATGAAAACCAAGTTATTTTAAATTTTATGCAGCTTTTACCCCTTTCTAGGGTCTGCAAAACATTGTGTGTTTTGAATGATTAGAACCTTCTGTAAACAGTAAATTTATTGCAAGAGACCAAGGCAATGATATTTGGTCTCACACCACAGGAGCAACGAACAAAACTGAGAATTTATTTAAAGACTAAAATGTCAGACAACACTCTCAATGAATAACTTTTTTAACAGACTAAAATATCGGACAACACTGTCAATGGATAACCTTTGAATAGCCAAACTGTTTATCAAATAATTTTAAAATAAAAAAAAACAAAAAAACATATTAATAGTATTGCTGAAGATGACATTTTGCTGACAAACAGAGCAAAGTGACATTGTCTAGATGTATTTACTAAGTCTCTCATTTGCACTTTAATACAGACCAAAATATTGGACCTCACAAACATTGGATAACCTTTGGAAGGCCTTACTGTTATATAATCATTTTAAAATGAGAGAAAAAAAAACAAAATTAACGGGAAAGATAACATTTTGTTGCAAGTGCTATTAGGGTACAGAAATACAGAGCAAAATGACATCATCTGATTTTTAGTCTCTCGTAAGGGTTTGAATAAAGACTAACATATTGGACCTAACTGCCACTGAATAACCTTTTGGAAAGCCTAACTGTTATATAAACATTTAATGAGATAAAATAAATAAAATATATGAAATAACCGTGAAGATGACATTATGTTGCAGGTGCTAAAAATGCACAAGAGTTACAGAGCAACCTGACATTTAACACTTCCGACCCCCTCCCAGTATCTTGAAGTTTGTGACTAGAACTTCCCTTAAAATTGAGAAGATGTGTGTATCATACAAATTGTTTTGATGTAAAGATGAGTTGCGCACACAGCAACATTACCTTGACATAGGCTTTACGTAAACAATAGGTAACATTAAGGAGTTAATGAACAGCGCCATATCTTTTGACACCCTGTTTACACGTGTGAAATCGTAAAAAAAATATTTTTGAATCGTTTCATTCATGTTAACATTTGCACAAATCTTTGTTGGTCCAGTATTTACTCTTCAATTAAAGAAAGGGGGAAACAGTCTGACCTTACTACTTTACTTTTCATCAACAAACAATCATAAACAAGAATGTGTCCAAAGTACACAGATGCCCCACTCGCACTATCATTTTCCATGTTCAATGGACCGTGAAAATGGGTAAAAAATATAATTAGGCATTAAAATTAGAAAGATCATATCATAGGGAACATTTGTACTAAGTTTCAAGTTGATTGGACTTCAACTTCATCAAAAACTACCTTGACCAAAAACTTTAACCTGAAACTCGCACTTTCATTTTCTATGTTCAGTGGACCGTGAAATTGGGGTCAAAAGTTTAATTTGTCTTTAAAATTAGAAAGATCATATCATAAGGAACATATGTACTAAGTTTCAAGTTGATTGGACTTCAGCTTCATCAAAAACTTTAACCTGAAGCGGGACAGACGGACGAACTAATAGACAGACGAACGAACGGACGAACAGACGCACAGACCAGAAAACATAATGCCCCTCTACTATCGTAGGTGGGGCATAAAAATACAATAAACTTAGACATGTATTTAATGAGATTAATCCACTTTGAGAAAAGCATGATGAAAAAAAATATAGGACCCATCCCTAGAGAGCGTATAATTATGAAGCAAATTTATTTCAACTATGTTCTAAACAGCAACATGAAAATACTTATCATAACTTTTCATTTGTTAAATTCTTTGAGCTTTTGGTTCCAATTTTTACCCCTGGTCTATTTTTAGCCAAGTCAGCCATCTTAGTTGACAGACTTGGTCATCAAACACCTTGTTTAAGCTAGATATTACAATGATGATTGTGGCCAAAGTTATAGATGATGATATTGATAGTTTAATTTTCAGAAAATTTTTACAAAATATTAACTTTGACCTTTACTCTTTGACAATATAAAAATTTTAAATGAATTGGACAACACCCACATTCGGAAAAATTTCATTAAATGTATAGCAGTTTGACAAACCTTCATTTTGTTCATTGAGAAGCTTAATATTTCCTTAACAACAGAAAGTGTTTAAAATGTTCAACTGGTTTTTTACAGAGTTATCTCCCTGTACAGATATGTACCAACGTAAATTTAATGAGCTACTGGTAACAATATTATTACTCTGATTCAAACAAAAAATCAACAAACCTTTGATCGTTTTCCTGGAGCACTGTGACCACTTTGCCGTCGTCCTGGAAACAAATAAACATAATTGATAAGCTTTTCATTTATTAATTTTTTTTAAATGAATTTTAATTGCTTACATCAACTTTCTATTTGAGCTTTGGTGGATATTCGTCACATTGGCATTGAGTCCATTCATACCACATCTCCTTACATTTATATTCTAAATAAAAATATTGAGATGATTATCAATGAAACAAGATCACAACAAACTGAAGAACAGGGATTTGAACAACTAGTTCACCAAACAGCCCTTCACATGTTTCTGTACCCAGGATTCTCACAAAGGATTTTGAAGGCAAAAAACAAGTTTTCATGGCTAATGTTCAGCGACAAATATTTCATGATAATCAAACTTTAAAATTAATTTGGTATTTTCTATAAAACAGTTGTCCCAGGTTAAGCAGTCTGCGCGCTTAACCACAGGCCCAAATCCCCAGGCTTGTAAAAATTGCTTTCGAACCTGTAAAAATCTTCTCTAGAGGCCAACAGAATCCCACAAAAAGCTTCTGATCTGTGGATTCAAAAGTTTATCATAAACACTGGTTAATGGAGGGAACTTTGTATTGTCACTGGAAAAAAAGGATATTCTGCCTAAGTTATAATATAATCATTGGCGGATCCAAAGGGGGGGGGTGTGTGTTCCGGGGGTTGGAATCCCCCCTTTTTTTGGCCGATCAATGCATTTGAATGGGAGCATATAGCTGGAACCCCCCCTTTCACTCTGGGTTGGGAACCCCCCTTTTTAAAATGGCTGGATCTGCCCCTCATAATGGCTAACCTAAACAAACCCCTTTTTGTCTAGGGTTTTCACAAGCAAAGAAAGATATTCATCCTTTGGATGTAATTGATAGTCAGTCTCCTTATTTTCTTTGTCAAGATTTTTTTTTTTTTTTTTTTTACAATTTATCCCAAAAGAACTTGTTTTGAGGATTTCTAACCTCATTAGAACAACTATTATTATTTGTATGCAAAAACACAAAAAAATATATAGTCTCCAATAAAGTCTACGTTTGCTATACAATTACACCAGATATTGTATTTTAAGGCAAATAACATATACATATACAATTGTGACAAACTTAAATAAGTAGGTACAACATTTCAACTTTGACAAAAAATATTTTACATAAAATATAGAGAAATGTTCTGAATTTTAATTTCAAGTCTTTTAATTAACAGTCCTTCACCAAATTTCTCTGTGTTAGGGTCCAGGAATATCATTGAAGGTAGGGAGGGAGGGAGGGAGGGAAAGATACTATACTTTTCAGTCTAATTCATAAATATTTACAAATTTACAACATCTGGTTTCACATTTTACAGAATTTCAATTAGTTTCATTTTCAATTTTATGACTGAAGTCTTACAACCTCCCAAATGTTGGCAAAGCATAAGGTAAACTTATTGTCTAATGAATGAGGTAAACTTAATTGTCCAATGAATGAGTCAAACTTATGGTCTAAAAGGATGAGGTAAATGTATGATCAATGAATGAGGTAAGCTTATTGTTTGATGAATAAGGTAATCTTTTCTAATGAATGAGGTAAACTTATTGTCTAATGAATGAGGTAAACTTAATTTCTAATGAATGGGGTAAACTTATTGTCTAATGAATGAGGTAAACTTAATTTCTAATGAATCAGGTAAACTTAATTTCTAATGAATGAGGTAAACTTATTGTCTAATGAATGAGGTAAACTTTTTGTCTTATGAATTAGGTAAACAACAAAGATATGTTAGACATTATATTTTAAACCTTATATTTGGTCAATGTATGACAGCTAGTCTCACACTGTCAAAGCAAACAAACCTAAATATAAATACCTTGATCCATATATAGTAAAATAGAAATTGTGTAAATTAAGTATACACTTTCAACCCAAACCATCTGCTGAGCAGTGTCAATGAAATTTTCTTGGAAGATTTATTTACATGTAAACGAAAAAACATTCCAATTTTGAACATTTAATTTAGATTGTGGACCAATTTACATGAGAATGTGCAAACAAATGCAGCATAAATACCTATACATAAATCTGATGAAACTAATTATGAAATTCTGTAAAATTAGTTTAAGGAATAAAAAAAAACAAAATAAACATGTAGGATTCAACCTGAAATTCCCCCCATCACCATAATGGTTAGTACCACATTTAAGTTAAAGGTTAGTCCATTTTAGGAAGTAAGGGTAGAACACATGCCTCGGAAGAATGCAGCTTTACCTCCAGGTGACAGGGTGTCAGGTGACATCGGCATACTGTTACCCATCATTCCCTGAAAATAAAAATAAATTTACGAATTAGAATTCTCTTATCTATACTTCTAAAGGAAGAGACAGATGTCATTGAGCCACAACTTCTCTGAAACCATACAAAGTCGGAAAATATTTGTGATGTGACATATAAACATGATAAATTTAGTGTTTTGTACTTCCTAAATTTGTCTTCGAAACAATCTTTTTTCAACAGAAAACTCCAATTTTTTTTTTTAGAAATTTCCAAATTTCAAGACTGCTATCATTCAGTGTCTTATACGCTTTGCGGAATGCTCAGTCAAAGCATAGTACTGCTACAGGAAAATTAAAAACTCTGTTAATACTTGCGGATTGCACCTTGATTTCGCAGGCATATTGTAGTTACATTAAACATAGAAAAATATAAAAGTTGAACTTTTTCAAATTTTATACATAAAATTGAGAATGGAAATACGGAATATGTCAAAGAGACATCAACCAAGTATAGAGTTAGTAATAATATCAAGATGGTGTCACTATCACATTCCCTATATAAAAAAAATATAAACATTTAAATATCACCTTCAAGACGCTAAAGTGATTATCCTTAGTAATTCACACCCCATCCTTTTAATTTACAAGCCATAAATACTCGCAATGCCCTAATTAAAATATCACAATATCGTGCTGAGGATTGTCCCCACTTGTTATTCAAGTGCTGAGGACTGCCCCCACTTGTTATTCAAAGTTTTGGCAAGCTAGGAGTAGGTGTTTTAACAGAATCAAATAGTGCTAATATGAAACCATTCTCTTCAACAGAAAAGTGTGATGGAAATGTTTGTAAAACCAAAACACAGAAAAGTTGAATGCAATATACTCTTCATTCTAGGAGTGGGGGGTATAACAACAATTTCCCTACATAGAAAATGTCCTATATGTCAAAAGCTAAAATCAGTATAAAGATAAGATGCGGTGAGTGCCAATGAGACGATTTAAAAGCACAGATCAATTAAAGAAGTAAACAACTTTATGTCACCCTACGACCTTCATCAATGAGCAAAACCCATACAGCATTGTAAACTATTACAGGCCAAACAACTTTATGTCACCCTACGACCTTCATCAATGAGCAAAAGCCATTCAGCATTGTAAACTATTACAGGCCAAAACGACTTTAAGTCACCCTACGACCTTCATCAATGAGCAAAACCCATACAGCATTGTAAACTATTACAGGCCAAAACGACTTTACGTCACCCTACGACCTTCATCAATGAGCAAAACCCATACAGCATTGTAAACTATAACAGGCCAAATGACTTTACGTCACCCTACGACCTTCATCAATGAGCAAAACCCATACAACATTGTAAACTATAACAGGCCAAAACGACTTTACGTTACCCTACGACCTTCATCAATGAGCAAAACCCATACAGCATTGTAAACTATTACAGGCCAAAACGACTTTACGTCACCCTACGACCTTCATCAATGAGCAAAACCCATACAGCATTGTAAACTATAACAGGCCAAAATGATAAATTTAAAACAAATCTAACTAGAAAACTAAATTTAAGTACAATACAATAAACGAAAAACAAATATGATATGCAACAACAAATGACTTCTGAATTTCAGACTCCTAACTTAGGACATGCACATACAGAATTTTAACGTACTGAATAATTCTGCAAGCATCAAAATCACACCGCTGGTTATCGATATAAAAACACAAAAAATATTCATAACAAATATTCTGTAAGTTTTACATAAATAAAATGTCCATGATTTATAGTATTCCAGGTGCATTCAATGTGCCAAAGTATTTACACAATGCCAGGTGTCTTCTGTTCAACTTTCTTTCCATTAAAATTCAACCCTTGTAATGGGTAACATGCCAGCTGATTTAAAATGAAGAAAAAGACCTTTTTACACTTAACTCAAAATTTCCTCCCTTTGACTTTTTTTTTTACAAGAGTTGTCTTTCTTAGTAGGTGATTTTAGGATTTAAGAATTCTGTTTATAAAATAAATGGATTTTTTAAAGATTTTTCTCAATAAAAAACAAACATTGGGGGAGGGTAATTTATATATATTGGTCCTTCATACAAACAAGTTGAAGACCGTACCTGGACTTATAATGATTTACTTTTACAAATTGTGACTTGAATGGAGAGTTTGTCTCATTGGCACTCATACCACATCTTCTTTTATCACTTTTTTTTTTATATATAGTACAAATTGCCAAGAAAAAAGTAAACTCACAAAAATATTGAACTCCCAGCAAAATTCAAAACAGAAAATCCGTAATTAAAGATCTTGAGGTCAAAATAAGTTAAACCCATTACTTTACATATTTTTTTTATAACAAAAGCAACTTCTTACTAAGATAAACTATAATGAAGTGCATCTAGCTACCAGGGGTTGATTTCAACACCTGAGCAGGAGTTACATTGGTACAGAGTTGTTTATCTTTTTATTACATAAACATGTAAAATCACTTCAAAGAATGCAAACATTTTTTACCTCCTATCACAAAATTAGCCAATATCAGGAATACAAAATCACTGATCAATCGACAAACCAAACAACTGGTCTAAAATAGGATCACAACGACCTAAAATCTTTAATTATTAAAAAGAAGATGTGGTATGATTGCCAATGAGACAACTCTTCACAAGAGACCAAATTAACAACTACATGTTACTGTAGGTCCTTCAACAATGAGCAAAGCCCCTACCACATCGTCAGTTCATATTTAATTTCTTACTTTCTTACTGTTGTGAACTACCTACTTTTTGGGGAGGAGCAGGGCTGTAATATATGAGGGTAAAAAAAGAATATTAAACTTCATATCAGTTGGGGGATTTCGATGATATGTTCCAGGGGTTGGTTGACCCCTCTCCCTCTAATTTCTTTCTGAAAAGTGTGAAAATCTCATGGTATTCCAGGCGTTGAAACTACTTTTTCAAAATAGCTAAATAAATCTGCGCCTACTTTCTAATCTATTTATTTACACAATTGTAAAAGACGCAGGTGAAAACACATGTACACACAAACTGCAAATTAAGAATTTAGCACAATTTCAAAAGTGTTACGCCTCATGCTGGTTTAGTTCAGTCAATGACTTAGATAAGAATAACAACATTACCTATATTTGTACACGTATACTATTTTCATCAAATCAATTTTTCATTAAAAATATTTCTTTTCATGATATTAAGAAACTTTCGAAAATCTTCGTTTTTTTCTTTCGTCATAAACCACCTTCCGTAAAATATTCCTTTAGAAGAATCTCGGTTATAAATTACATATTTATATTCATTACGCATTTTTTACAAAGCTCAGAATACAAACAAAAGACAGCATAGCTTTGCTAATCAATCCAGACTTTCTCTACGACACCTGCGTCCCTAGCTTAAGGCTGATCATTGCCGGGGACCATCTCAAAAGTCTAAATTTTGTCAGACGGGAATGTTACAGAAATTCCTATCATACTACATGTACTTAAATAGTACAGATTTATACCTTATAATCACGTGACTTTAGAAACATTTCTTTTTATTCATGACAAATGTAATGTTCGGGATTAAAAGTGCATAAGTTAACTTTTAATTTACAATTTTTCTTAATGTATGTATTTTTTTTAACAGTTCAATTTGATGATATATAAAGGAATTTGCGCACTTAGGCCAAACTATGACATGACAATTAAAATAACACTCAGTGGCAGATCCAGAGGGGGAGGGATGGGTTCTGGAGGTTGGAACCCCTTTTGGATGTTCAATACATTTGAATGGGGCCATAATTGGAACCCCCCTTTTAAAAATGGTTGGATTCGCCCCGAACACAAGTTCAGATCAAAGTCAATCCATAACTATATATCATTTCTATAGAATCAGATACTTCTAAATACGTCAAGGAAAATTCAAAACAAACAGTTCCTTACCAAATGGTGAAATCAAAAGCTAAAAAAAAATCAACGAAAGGAAGGCTCTGATTGCAACAATGAAATTTTAACATCTTCTACAACAAATCCATTCTGAGACGGCCCCTGTAGTTAAAATGACAGGAAAAGCTATGATAGTTTATTGACAATAATAACATGAGGACTCCAATGTTCTGCACCTGAGACCAGTACGACGTGAGACTAATTAGAAAACAATATCACGATACATCTAAAATTAGTCAATGTGCTACTGGGACTCAGTCGCCTAAACACATCTCGGAAAGTATAAAAATGTTAGAGATATCTTTCAATCGAAAATGTGCTAAAGGATCAACATTGCCAAAAAGAAAGTATTTAAAAACAGTTGAAATATAATGAAACAGATCTGGATAAATGAAAAACAAACATTTCTAATTTTAGTAAGAATCATATTGTGATTTCAGAAAATGCTCAAATGAAATAATTTATCATACTTCAGAGTTATTTTTGGAAAACCTGTTCCGTCACAAATATTTCTGAATAAACAGTTTGATAGAAACTCTTTTAACAACAAAAATACCAATTTGTAAATTTGCGAGTCAAAGTGTCTTGGCTTTTCTATATCAACCTCCATCAGGAACTCTTAAATTCAAATATTTGAAATCCAAGGGAGTAATAACATGAGGACTCCAATGTTCTGCACCTGAGACTAATTAGAAAACAATATCACGACACTTTTATAATAAGCCAATGTGCTACAGGGACTCAGTCGCCTAAACACATCTCGGAAAGTGTAAAAATATTACATAGAGATATGTTTAAATCGGAAATGTGCTAAAGGGATAACTTTGCCAAAATGAAATATTTCAAAATGGTTGAAATATAATAGAATATATTTATTTGACTGAAAACTAAAATTTCTAACTTTAGTAAAATCACATCGTGATTTCTAAAAATGCTCAAATGAAATAATTTTACCATTCTTCAGAGTTATTTTTGTAAAACCTATTCAGTCACATAAATTTCTGAATTTACAGTTTAATAGAAACATTTGTAACTGAAATAACAGTTTGAATATTTGAAAATTTGGCGAGTCTGAGATACTTGGCTTTTCTTGATTAACCTTTATCAAAGATTCTAAAATCCCAAAATTTTAAATCTAAGTGTAAGTATACCTAGACTACACCACTTCTTTCCAAAAAAGTTGACTCTTTTCTAAAACCTGATAAAAGCACAATAAATTCCTATATAAATACATGTAGGCTGTTGAGTGTTATCGGAACACAAACAAACCAACTAACAAATTTCAAAAAAGTTAACTCTTTTCTAAAACCTGATAAAAGCACAATAAATTCCTATATAAATACATGTTGGCAGTGACATCGGAACACAAACAAAACAAAAAAAAAACAAATTTCAAAGATTTTTCAACAAAACAGGCTCGTCTTTAAAAGAATTCTTACCATGCTGTAATAATTTCTCAACATTTCTTCCTCTAACAAATATCGTCGTTTCTTGGCGTAATACATGTCGCACGGGAGACGTGAAACAATACAGTGAGACAAAACTTAACAGTAGAAAACATATGTCGTATAACAACCTGTTACTGTAGAAACTTAACTTTGATAATTTATAGATATATATGTTAATTAATTTCAGCAAAACTTTCGATCACTGTTTTAGTAAACAGTTTCCTGCTGTGATTTCCGTCAGAATCTTTTCAGCAGATGTCAAAAGTTGAAATCACCAAAAGGCCTTTGACAACAATATAGGGGAAAAAGTCCACAAGTATGTTTTCTTCAATATCAGGTTCTATAATTACACTACAGAAATGACCAAACAAGTGGTCATAGGGTCCATTCAAGAAATGACCAAACTCTGTTGTCACTATTTAAATAGTTGAGAACACTCATAGACCTTTGACAAAAACTATATGGTATATAGTCCACTGCCATGAATACTTTTAGGGTCTATTCTAGAAATTACAAAACTGGCCATGGGTAGTCCATATATTAATATTTGAGCTCTAATCAATAGTTAAAATAGGCCTTTCACATCAATATATGATAGAAAGTCTACTAGCATGTTTTGTTTTTCTTTTGGAGGGGGTCTATAGTAAAAATTACCAAACTGGGTGGTCAGTAGTAACTTTGAACTAATTTTTACTTGGATACCAACTTTCTTGATTCGAGAAAAATATTATTTTCCAGAACACTGCAGATTCATTTATTTTCATGGGTACCAATTTTTATGGATGAAGGCAAACTTGCATGTTCGTGGATATTTAATTTCCTGCTTTTGATAATCTCTGCATACAAAGCCTATAGAAAATGTTTATTTCGTTGTTCAATTGAATTCGTGGTTCAACTGTAATCATGAAACCCACAACAAATTGGTAACCAACCAATAATAATGAATCCACAGTACCTCTTCACATTTACAAGGTTAAGAAATAGTACTTCCTTTAACACAAACAGTACCCAGAATGCAAAGGAATAAACTTCCTGTGGAAAGGCAGAGTCTTACCTGTTGTTGCTGTGAATTCATGCCTGGTCCATACTGTTGTCTGTGGTCTTTAGCTGAAACATACATAAGACACTGATAAAAACATACAAATGATTCTGATGATAAAAATGGCAGTTACCATATAAGCATCTCTGTGTCTTTTGAGAAGTGGTCTTTAACTGAAACATATATACACAGACACTGATAAAAAACAAACAAAATATACTGATTATAGAAATAGCAGTCACCATATAAGTATCTCTGTGTCATTTGAAAAGGTCAGAAAGGCTTGGCAGATGTTGGTTATATACTATACTTACTATTTACAAATATCAAGAGAAAAAAAACACAGAAAATTTAGCAATATAAGCTATAGGTTAAAACGACTTCTGTCTGGTTAAATTTGACCAACCTATTTTTTTTTCACAATTAAACCTTTTAAGGTTAATTAAGACCAACAGCTTTAGTTGTAAATTTTCATTAAAACTACACATGTTTTCAAAAGGTTGTCAATTTACTTCAAATATTAATCTATGGAGGGTCCTTATAACAAATTTTCTATGTGTCATAAGACCAGTTAAAATCTATATGGTCAAATGGCACATTCAAAGTTTATGTAAAATGTTATATAATTATCAATATAGAAAGTGATCGATTTAAGGTAACATCTAATACATTATCTGTTTTTTTTTTTTTGTTGTGTCATATGGTTGCTTTCTCGTTAAAATGTTATATCTCTCTGCAGGAGACTAAGTGGCTTTATCGGACCACAGATGAATTATCACGTTGTGATTGGTTAAATGCCGTCACGTGGTGACCCCCTATGAGACCGTATGGGGTTAGTAAGTTTCATATGGGGTTCATGACGCGTTAATGGCGACGTCATCTATTAATGTTGTTGTGTTTCATTGTTTATTTTTCAACAAAACGCCGCAGAAAAAGACCAGCGTCCGATAAATTCGTTATACGGTTAACTACTGACCCCCTACGGATCCATAGAGGGTGAATAAAATTCATAGGATTTTACTAACCCTCTATGGATCCGTATGGGGTCAGTAGCGAACCATATAACTTATAGTGTGATCTAAGTAACGCATCTACACTGACCACCAGTGGATCAACTTGAGGTTGTGACTTTGAGTCTGACTCATGCTGAGATGCGTATGACTCCAATCTTAATTGACAAGGGATAAATAATTCCCATGCTGACCCGAATAATTCAGTCGTTATATTCCGCTTACTACATTAACGCCTGAATGCATAGACAATGAAAAATCTTCAATCAACCATTCGGAATTAGCTCGGGATTTACCTATCTCGATAAAATTGAGCTAATTGCTGATTGGTCATCTCTTCTACAGGGCACCAATCAAAATCTAGGATTCGTGAAGATTTTTATCGTTAGGAATTCAGGCCCTCGCAAGTAGGAGAGATCGATTACGGGGAGGGACTGAATTATTCGGGTTATTCCCATGCTGAAACTTGTTATTCACTCTGGATATGCCAGCATCAAACACCAATGTTAATAAATCACAATGAAATTTCTAGGCAACTAAACGTGGCATTGAACATCAACAATCTAGCATATTTCCCCTCATTCAAAAATAAACATAAGTTGACAAAATCATACATACTCATAAAAGGATGCATATTATCATTTTGGCCGTCATAATTTTGTCCATCATAAGGAATCTGCAAAGAAAGAAAAAACGCATTGAAATAAAAATGCCATGAGTCAAATGCTTATGTCTATAGAATATTATGTAAATGTATAATAATGTAAAACTTTTAACAACCATATTTTACTTAAAATTCTCAACCAATTTTTTTTCTTTGCTTGTTGCTAATAAATTTTAGGTGAAAGTGATAATATTTTCACTTATCAACTATAATACTTATTTCAATTTGGTCTATATGGACTATCAGTTTGATAGCCTTTGTAAGTCTTGTATGAGTTTTAATTTTAGTTTCTTTAATATATTTCAGTTTAGTATGATGTCCATTATCACTGAACTAGTATACATTTTTTGTATTGAGGCCAGCTGAAACAGGCCTTCGGGTGCAGGATTTTCTTGCTGCATTGAAGACCGATTGGTGGCCTTTGGCTGTTGTCTGCTCTATGGTCGGGTTGTTGTCTCTATGACACATTCCCCATTTCCATTCTCAATTTAATTTTTAAGAAGAACATACACTAACCTGATGATTATTGTAATGTCCTGGAGGGGGATGTCCAGGAGGGGCATGTCCGGGAGGGGCGTGTCCTGGAGGGGGGTTTCCTTGCTGCCAATTTCCATCATCCATACCTGAAAAAATAAACACAAAATTCATCAAACTGCCAATTTCAAAGTTTGAATACACATTGATAATGTCATAATTTTTACAAGTATATCTTAAAGCTACAATGCAGTTAATGGAGATTTGATCACTTTTGCTGACAGTTAGTGATTTTAGTGGTGGGTATGTGTATGGAGGGGAAAAATCTACTAAATATCTCTTTTTCCAAGCCCATCGCTGCCCAAAAAGACAACATGGTATTTATTTTCTTTCATTTTTATGCTTGCACCATAATTGTGCATAAGTCTGATGATGGGAAAGAAAATGAATGGTAAAGGATCAAGTGGATATGTACATGTGGTGCCATCAAAATCTGTCTGAACTGTAAGATATGCTCTTGGAAAAAGTTACCTGAATTTATTCTGTTAAAACTAAAAGCTATCAAAGTATCTGATTCCTATTTCAGTTTCACTTTCAAAATTCCCAATTAGAACTTACTTTATTTACTATATATTTCTAAGATATTTTACTTAAACTCTACAGCTACCTAATGTATTACATAATCTCTGTAACAAATAGGACTAACTCATTACAAAAGATCTAACAGATTGAGAATTCAAATCCAAATTTTACAAAAATATTAAGAACTCTACTTTTTTTAATTATAAAATTGTACTCTACAAATAACTATCATTGTTTTACAAGAACTCTGACCCCTGCCAAGAAAAATATTCAAAGACTAGCAACCTCTTCTGTCATATTACCAAATGTGTAAATTTAGTCACTTTAAATCAATTTTTCTACACTGGTATTAACGACTGGTGTATAAATAGAGAACCATAATTTCCTCCTAAGCTAGATAAAACAATTGGACGACTTTAGAAGGTGTTCCCGAACAAATTACAGACAAATTGATAAACATACACAAGTCATTACAAAAGTAATCCGCGGCGCTGCGACATATAATCGAAAAATCCAATCATATTTCCTGTAACGGTTGCCCCATCAGGACTGACGACAGCCTTTCCATTCAAATCAAACCGCGATCGGAATTAAACGAGCTGAAGATGTGAATTCCCAACGATTTCACTTGTGACAATTCTATTAGACTTTCCTCTATAATTGGCCGTAGGGAGAGTTTAGTAAACAACATTCTACAATTCTTCCGTATTGATCAGACCATTAGACAATGGATTAAAGATAGCTTCTGTTGTCTTTAAGGTTAAATACTTAACACACAACGTTAAACAATTGACTAACGTTTCATTACATGCTTAATCAGCAATAATTAATTTTTTGATCTTAAAATTATTGGGATTTTTTTTTCTGAAATTGTTTGAATTTTTTTTGTTAAATTGTTTGAATTTTTTGTCTTTAAGGTTAAATACTTAACACACAATGTTAAACAATTGACTAACGTTTCATTACATGCTTAATCAGCAATAATTAATTTTTTGATCTTAAAATTATTGGGAATTTTTTTTCTTTCTGAAATTGTTTGATTTTTTTTTTGTTAAATTGTTTGAATTTTTTGTCTTTTATACTTAACACACAATGTTAAACAATTGACTGAAATTTCATTACATGCTTAATCAGCAATAATTAATTTTTTGATCTTAAAATTATTGGGATTTTTTTTTCTGAAATTGTTTGAATTTTTTTTGTTAAATTGTTTGAATTTTTTGTCTTTAAGGTTAAATACTTAACACACAATGTTAAACAATTGACTAATGTTTCATTACATGCTTAATCAGCAATAATTAATTTTTTGATCTTAAAATTATTGGGATTTTTTTTTTCTGAAATTGTTTGAATTTTTTTTGTAAAATTGTTTGAATTTTTTGTCTTAAAGGTTAAATACTTAACACACAATGTTAAACAATTGACTAACGTTTCATTACATGCTTAATCAGCAATAATTAAGTTTTTGATCTTAAAATTATTGGGATTTCTTTTTTTCTAAAATTGTTTGAATTTTTTGTCTTTAAGGTTAAATACTTAACACACAATGTTAAACAATTGACTAACGTTTCATTACATGCTTAATCAGCAATAATTAATTTTTTGATCTTAAAATTATTGGGAATTTTTTTTCTTTCTGAAATTGTTTGATTTTTTTTTTGTTAAATTGTTTGAATTTTTTGTCTTTTATACTTAACACACAATGTTAAACAATTGACTGAAATTTCATTACATGCTTAATCAGCAATAATTAATTTTTTGATCTTAAAATTATTGGGATTTTTTTTTCTGAAATTGTTTGAATTTTTTTTGTTAAATTGTTTGAATTTTTTGTCTTTAAGGTTAAATACTTAACACACAATGTTAAACAATTGACTAATGTTTCATTACATGCTTAATCAGCAATAATTAATTTTTTGATCTTAAAATTATTGGGATTTTTTTTTTCTGAAATTGTTTAAATTTTTTTTGTAAAATTGTTTGAATTTTTTGTCTTTAAGGTTAAATACTTAACACACAACGTTAAACAATTGACTAACATTTCATTTCATGCTTAATCAACTTAAATTAATTTTTATCTTAAAATTGTTTGAAATTCTTTTTCTTAAATTGTGTGAATTGTTGCATTTAGAAACAATTAATCGACTCCTATTTCATTAATTTTATTACATGCTTAAACAGCATTAATAGTTTTTGTCTTAAATTTGTAAATTTCGTTGTCTTTAAAGTTAAACACAATTATAATTGAAAAAAAATTTACTCACGTTTCATTACAGGCTGAAACATCATTAATAAATTGTCTTCTTCAAAATGTGATTTTTTTCTTCAAAAATTTGTCTATAAGGTTAACATAACATTTATCATTTACCACACCATGATAAACAATAAACTCACGTTTCATCACATGCTTAAACATTATCAACTAATTTTTTGACTTACTTTAGTGAATTGTTTGTTTTAAATTGTGTTTAAAACTCATAATTAACACACCTCCTTGAACAATTGACTCCGTTTCATTGCAAGCTTATATTAAAATCATTAAAAAAAAATCATCTAAAAACTGTGACATTTTTTTTCTTCTAAAAATTGTTGTATTCAAAGTTAATTAAACACTTAACAAAGCCATGTTAAACAATTGACTCAAATTTATTACATGCTTTGGAGTTTAGTATGACATCCATTTTCACTAGTACACAATTTTATTTAGGGGCCAGCTGAGGACCACCAGAGTCCAGGTGTGGAATTTTAACACTGCATTGAAGACCCATTAGTGGCCTTCAGCTGTTATATGCTTTTTGGTCAGATTGTTGTCTCACCATTTCTATTCTCAATTTTATTATATCTTAACCTGATTTATAAAAAAAAATCCTCAAATTGTTTGATTTTCTTGTTTTTTAAATTATTGTTTTTTTAGTTAAACACTAAACATGTGATTATAAATTGCTTCACTTTTCATTTAATGCTTAAACACCCTTTAAAAAAATCTTGAAATTATTGTTTTATAGGTTAAACACTTAGCCCCCATGTTAAACAATTGACTCTTTTTTTCTAAACATATTAGAACATCTATTAATTATTATTTTTTTTTAGATGTTGTCTTTAAGGTTAAACATTTAACACAAGAAAGATGTTAAACAATTGACTCACGTTTCAACACAAACGTTCTCAACCAATGTTAATTTTAATTTAGTTTTTTTTAACTTTTGTGAATTTTTTGCTATAAATTGTTAAGATTTTTTTTAATTGTATGAGCCTTCTTGCTGTGCATAGTAAAAAATGTCTGAAGTAATCTAAAATTTAGAAAATTTGTAAAAAAGCCTTCTCTGATTTTGTCAGATTAATGCACATTCAAAATTTTAAAGGCTGAAATTTCATTGGCTAGACACTGTTGTCACATCTTTGTGAGCAAAGCTTGACATTTTGATCACAGTTTTTTTTTTAGTCATTCTTATCTCATAGATATATACCACAAGTCTATGTACAAACCCCTGTACAAAAGGCAAAAATGGATCAGAAATGGCATTTGTTAGAAGCAGCTTTTATTTAATTTATTTGATTAATTAACAAAATCTTTTTGTAATATCTATATATATATCTTATTATATCCATATGACTTAATTGATTTATCAAGTATTACTTTATTTTTAAAATGTGTATCGAATACTGTAGTATGTAATTTCACATGTTTCATCATCAAAAATAAAATAATTACAAAAAAAAAGTCTATGTTTAATCCAGTGTGATTAACTTGCTCGAAATAAGCCATTGTTATTCTAATTCCAAAATTTAGGTACCCTATAAACCAGAAGCCTTTTTTCCAGATCGGGCCTTACAAATAATACCTGCTATTCCACCTGGTCTGTAATAATGAGCTATAAACATTGGAATAAGCCTAGAATTCTGTTAATAACTCTTTCAGTCTCCTGCTTTTACAGAAAATTTAAAATAATGTGGTGTTTTGCTCATTGTTGAACGTTAGGTACCGGTAACCTATAGATTTAATGAGCTACTGTTGTTAACATATTTGTACTTTGTTCGATAGTTGTCTAATAATGGGCAACCTTACTAAAAATAAATCTGTCCTTTATACGTGTTATATATTTTATAAAGGAACGAAAGTTGTAAATATAACTCGCCTTCCCACATATGTTCCTGTAAAATTTATTTTTATCATAAAAATTTACACTTAGTGTTGAACTTGATGGCAAAAACTGAATTCCACAATTGTTAACCAAACTGTGAACTATTGATTTCAAATAGAAATAATACAAAAATACTTAATTCATCACCTCCATCCAAAGCTTAGAATACAAACTATATTTGGTTTAAGCCATAAACATATCTAAATTTGAAATTACTTGGTCAAAGCATTTTCACACTAATTATAGCAGAGTGCGACACAGTTCGGCAGCAACCCACCTGCACACCATACATTCCCATATCATTTACAATTTTTTCCTTAAAAAGTCAAATCGAAAATAGACAAATATCAAATTTGTGCCAAGTAGTCCTAGAAATGAAGACAGCATTAAAATATCTGGAACATAGTGAAAATTCAAGGAGTAAAACTCATATAGTTACTGTTGCCAAAAACCCAGTTATGAATTTCTATCTTCCTAACATTTACCTCAACCGTGAAGGATTAATTGAAGGACGATGGGTACAGAACACACAGCGGCTAGTATTACAATCCTAACAATCCTACATGGGAAGATGTTTTAATGCAGTCCAAAAAATAAGCAGATGCCCAGTATGTTACATGTGTTAGGCTTATACATTTGGAACTTCAACTGGCTCAAGTATTCACCTCCATACGAAAGAAAGACAATAAAGAAAATTTATCTAATTTTGTTGGACGTTAAGGGGCAAATATATCATTCATATTCTTAATGAAAAATAATGGTAGTTTCAGTTTGGAAGAAATCTAACCTTTCCAATGACATTAACAACATCATGATAATTATTTGTCGTTAATTTCTTGTTATCACACCTTTCCTTGAAATTTGATCGTTCAGCGGAAATATTTCATATTCATGTTTGATAAAAAAAATAAAGAAAGTCTGGAACCGTAGAAATTTAACCTTTATATTGACATTAAACACATTGCAATAAACATTTGTCTCAATTTCTTGTTTTCACACCTTTTCCCCTGACATTAAACATATAATTTCAATATATATACATGTATATATTTCATACATGTATATTTCATTATTTGTTTCATAAAACAAGAGTGCACACGCTGAAATGTCTCGCCTTCTATACTAATCACTGATATTATGTTGATAGTCCTTAGTATAAAGCTAAGCTTTATAACAACTGTCACATAAACTTAACATTAACCAAGATAACTAAACATAGACCAATGAACCTTGAAAATGAGGTCAAGGTCAGATGAACCATGCCAGGCAGACATGTACAGCTAACAATGCTTCTATACAACATATATAGTTGACTTATTACTTATATAGTTTAAGAAAAATAGACCAAAACACAAAAACTTAACACTGTGCAATGAACCGTGAAAATGAGGTCACGATCAAATAAAACCTGTGCGACTGACATAAAGATCATAAAATATTTCCATACACCAAATATAGTTGACCTATGGCATATAGTATTAGATAAAAACTTTGACCACTGAACCATGAAAATGAGGTCAAGGTCACATGACATCTGCCCGTTAGACATGTATACCTTACAATAGTTCCATACAACAAATATAGTAGACCTATTGCATATAGTATGAGAAAAACAGACCAAAACACAAAAATTTAACTATAACCACTGAACCATGAAAATGAGGTCAAGGTCAGATGACACCTGCCAGTTGGACATGTACACCTTACAGTCCTTCCATACACTGAATATACTAGCCCTATTGCTTATAGTATCTGAGATATGGACTTGACCACCAAAACTTAACCTTGTTCACTGATCCATGAAATGAGGTCGAGGTCAAGTGAAAACTGTCTGACAGACATGAGAACCTTGCAAGGTACGCACATATCAAATATAGTTATCCTATTACTTATAATAAGAGAGAATTCAACATTACAAAAAATTTGAACTTTTTTTTCAAGTGGTCACTGAACCATGAAAATGAGGTCAAGGACATTGGACATGTGACTGACGGAAACTTCGTAACATGAGGCATCTATATACAAAGTATGAAGCATCCAGGTCTTCCACCTTCTAAAATATAAAGCTTTTAAGAAGTTAGCTAACGCCGCCGCCGCCGCCGGATCACTATCCCTATGTCGAGCTTTCTGCAACAAAAGTTGCAGGCTCGACAAAAAGTATATCAAAAATATGAAAACTCCAAATAAATTCAAAGTAGTGGAGACCATAAATACTCATAAAATATATCTCTTACTTTATAAACCAATGGAATGTATGGAAAACAACTGTTATATTCCTGACTTGGTGTAGACATTTTCAGAAGGAATGATGGGCTTTGCTCATTGTTGAAGGTACGGTGACCTGTAGTTGTTAATGTCTGTGTCATTTTGGTCTCTTGTGGACAGTTGCCTCATTGGCAATCATACCACATCTTCTTTTTTTTTTATATAAACCTGGTTTTGTAGCTAAGGAGGTAGCTAAAAGAACTATATTTGAGTGCAAACTTTCGAAACCATACCGAGAAAGATGAAAAATTGACTGCATATTGCTGGCCGTTCAGCAGCAGATATTTCATATTCATGTTTGATAAAAAAATAAATAAATAAAAGAAGTCTAAGAACAGTAGAAATCTGACCTTTATATTGACATTAAACACATCGCAATAAACATTTGTCTCAATTTCTTGTTTTCACACCTCTTTACCTGACATTTATCTTGTAAATTTCAATACCGTTCGATATTTGTGTCGTTTGGTGTCTTTCAATAAATCTTAATGTTCACAAATTGTTTATACATGTATATGAATGGGAGACAACTCTCCACCAAAAACCAAATAATGTAAAAGTTAACATGCTCATTGTTGAATGCCCTACTACGGTGACATATAGTTGTTAATGTCTGTGTCATTCTGGTCTTTTGTGGATAGTTATCTCATTGGCAATCATACCACATCTTCTTTTTTTATATCTTTAGGTCTTTCCAAGGCCTATAACTTGTTGATGTTCTTTTTTCTGTTTTCTTACTTTTTTATCACTTTTGCATGGATGTTTTCATCTTTATAATAATTAAAAATCTGTTTCTTCATTTTATACAACATTAATGTCCTGTATAATATTAATAAATAACAAGCATGTTATACAAACAAAATTAAAACAGCCACTTATTTCTTTAGTCTAAAACAAGAATGTGTTCAAAGTACATGGATGCCCCACTAGCACTATCCTTTTCCATGTTCCATGGACCGTGAAATTGGGTAATAATCTAATTTGGCATTAAAATTAGAGAGATTATACTATAGGGAACATATGTACATGTACTAAGTTTCAAGTTGATTGGACTTCAATTTCATCAAAAACTACCTTGACCAAAAACTTCAATCTGAAACTCCCACTTTCATTTTCTATGTTCAGTAGACCGTGAAATTTGGGTCAAAAATCTAATTTAGCTATAAAATTAGAAAGATCATAAGCAACAAGTGTACTAAGTTTAAAGTTCATTGGACTTCAGCTTCATCAAAAACTACCTTGACCAAAAACTTTAACCTGAACGGACGCACAGACGGACAGATGAACGAACAGAAGCACAGACCAGAAAACATAATGCCACTCTACTATCGTAGGTGGGGCATAAAAATCTAAACTTTTAATTCTATATATATATGCGTAAATTTCAACAGGTATTTCACAGGCCTTATGACCACTGACCACTATTTAAACAAGTATGTGCAACATACATTGTACATGTACATGTATTAATTCACAGGCCAGATGTCTTTTAACCATTGTCCACCCTTTAAACTATTATATGATATGTGTATACATTTCAATAACATTCAGGTGTCTTTGCACACACAATTATACATGTGTATTACTTGTATACAGCAGTCAAAAGTTAGTGTGTCAACACAAGATGACACATTTATCTATCAGGATTAGATAACCCTGACACCTTTCTATTTACCAATGGCCAATAAAGTTATACCTTTATAAGATATAAGTCCCAATACTTAATCTCATAAGTGGCTAAGGATTTTCACACCTCAGGTTTTATTTTGCATTAATAAATCTAAATTCCATCAACTCTATTCAGGCCTTTCAAACAAACTTGGGCTTTTGAAATCCTTGAAATTAGAACGGTTTATGTATTGAACTAAAGATCTTCTTTACATGTATCACTAAATTGTAAAATATGACATTTTTTAATTTTCTTTTTTAAATTTGTTATTTGATCAAACTTTTTATTTGATTTTTAAAAGCTTCTTTATATTTAATTGAATAAATTACAAAAACTAAGAATCATATATATTTCAGTAATGTACAAAATAAGAATTCACCAGACCGAAAGTGATCTATTCTTTCTGAGTAATTTCCAAAAATTTATCTTTTTACTCTTGAGTTTCAACTACGAGCACTTCCCATATTTTGATATTTTATTTAGCATGATAGATTTATTGTAGTTTTATCCAAAATTACTAAAACAATCTTCACAGATCTCTGTTAACTAACTTTCTTTCTATACCAGTGGCACTATTTCATTATATTAAGTTCTTTTTAAAGGAAGCTTTTCTTATAATTGGCTAACTCGAATAATTCAAGCCCTTTCCGTGTCCGATTTTCTCCAACACGAGGGCTTGAACTCCTTACGATCATTGGCCGCGTCATCTGCTCTTTGTGAGAGAGAGCCAATCGGCGGCGATCAGGATAATGAGTCTGCGCAACTGTCTTGTAATTGTCTTACCAAACACGCGTGTTCAATTAACACAAATCCGATAATAATTAATTAACATCAATTAACATCAGTTTACATCATTTAACATCAATTAACATCCGGAACTCCTCCTTCTTTAGCTGCCAATTTAAATCGAAATTCCTGTATTGCATAATGGTGCAAATTTTCCGGTTGACGGTCTTGATCGAGGAAGACGTTCAGGCATTAATGTAGCCTTCGTAGATCAGCGGAATATAACTACTGAATTATTCGGGTTAATAATTGGCAAGTTAACGAATACATTTGTAATGGTTATGAATATAATCTCCTCCTCCGATTTTCAGTCCCCTCAATTTCTTTCACATTAGATCAAATTTCTTTAATCAGGGTCAAATGATATAATTGACATATCTCAATTAAGCCTTTGAAATCACCTGGCAGAAGATTGTCCTATTTTATCTGGTGTAGTATTACAATCTTTTATAAAGGGGTGACGAGGTCAGATTTAAACAGACAACACAGAAGGTTTTGTCCCACTGTTCCATTTAAATCAATTTTGGGTAAATCACAACAGTCCTTTATTTGTGTCACAGTAATTACACCCAGTTCATTAGACTGTGTAATACTACAGCCAGTAACTACAATGTATTAGCTGTGCAATACTACAGCTCTTATAAATACAGCCAGTCTTATAAACTGTGAAATACTACAGTCAGCCATTCAAGTCCATTCTTCATAAATTAATTCAGTCTTACATGTTACAAATTGGATACACCATGACTTAACACTGACATGGAAGAGGATAAGATAAAATTACCTCAGATAATCAACAGATTAAACTTTGGATTTTTTTGGGGGTGGTTTTGAGTTCATCTTTGTATAATGAACATGCATAATGGGAATAGTGTGTAACCCTTTCCCATGTTTTGACTAGATTTCTAATGAAGACACTACTCAGTACGGCTCAGGTTAATTTAGTAATTGCAACCTCTCCTATTATCGTAGACAGACAGTCAACTTCAACTCCCGTTCAATAAAACTGAATTTTGTACCAGTAAATATTAAAAGACAAAGCCTGAACTCACTTTCCAAAACATGTGCAAGGAACACGTAGTTGGACACAAGAGGCACTAAAAAATTTGGCCATTTTGTACCCTGTTCCACCATAGATGGGTGCCACTGGGTGAAAATAAAAATATCCTTATTCACTAATGCACCAAATCAGGTACATTCAAAACTGGTTCTATAAGAACTGTACTCCCTCACCTCACTCTACAGATTTGTAAGCTATAACATCTGCAAACACATTTTTTTCTCTCATTGTGAATGATAATAAAACGACTTATCATTTAAAAGAAAACAATTTGTATCAAAAATGTGATTAAAAGGTTTAATCTCAAATCGTAACCACTCCCCTAATCCCTTTAAACTAAAATGTCAAATGACTAAAGGAAACATTTAAAAATCTACCGTAGGACATTCAATATCAACTTCTACAAAATGAGTGCTTTTAAACTTGGATCATTGTTTTGTTTAATACAAATATATAACCCTTTCATACATGTCATGTGTACATATTGGAGAGGACAGACAGGCAAGCTATTGAAGGCCTCAAATGAGGAAACTAACAGGTTTGCTCCATTTTACTACATGTACATGTAGCTGAAAATGACAAACTACATATTTCATCAATCACTTTCCACCAATAATTATGCCCATATAATAAATTGCATCACTCTTACACTACTGTTTTTTATTTGAGTAAAATGTCATTTAATAACTTTTGTAAAGTAAAAGAACTGTTATTTTTTGTGTTTGTAAAATTTTAAAATATAGAAATTTGATTAAGTTCAGATTGACTACAAGATAACATCAGATAGAAATGTTTACATTGGCAACAGCTGTTCCGTAAAGTGGCTGCCGATGTTGACACAGGCCGCAGATGTTTAGCAACCAACCTGTTTTAAATATCGGTCTTTTTTTGTCTTTTATATTCTTACATCAAATAATACTTTGTTTTATGCTACATTACTGTATAATTCATTTATTTATTTACAATTAAACAATTCCTTATCAAACATTATAGGATGGGTTGGAATAGTTAGGAAAAGAAAAATCATTGAGGGGGGAAAATATTGACAATTTTTTTTTAAGCTCAAAAGTGAATAAGGTGTATATTTGTCAACTCAAAATTTTTGTCCATTGAATTCTAGCCTTCTTCAAATAGACAAAAAGATAAGAAAATAACTTACGTCAGAGAATAATTTTATTGAAATAGAAAGCTGTCATATCTTTTATTTCTGCACTTTTAAATCATTTGTCTGACATGAGTAATGATTTAATTTTATTTTTGTATTTTTAAGGCCACTTTTGTGCTATTTTATGGTTGCAAATTTTTATTGATGGAGGAAGCCAGAGTGCCAAAGAGAACCACCAAACTTGGTAGGAAAACTGACAATCAGGGGCGGATCCAGCCATTTTAAAAAAGGGGGGGGGGGGGGGGGTTCCAATTACATGTCCCAATTCAAATGCATTGATCGTCCAAAAAAAGGGGGGGTTCCAACGCCCGGAACCCCCCTTCTGGATCCGCGCCTGGACAATTCTTATCAATTAAGCTTGGAGATGAGTGCACCCGCAAGAGTGGGGTTCAACTCACAACCTCAGTGTTGACTGGCTAGTGATAACAATAGTTACATAACAACCTAAACCACTCGGCCACCAAGCCTAACATGATTTATATTTATAATGCAATCCAAGTCTGACTATTGAGGCCCCTCATGGGGGGGTCCTAGTAATCACATAATCACCATTTTTTTGCCAATATAATCACATAATCATTAAATATTTGCTTATCTTTAGTAATCAAATAATCATAAACTAAAAATACAGTCCTAGGTAATCAAATAATCATGAAATATTTGGCTTAATAATCAAATAATCATTAAAAAAACGGCCAAGTAATCACATAATCAAAAACCCCATGAGGGCCCTAACTATTAGAAAAAAATTCAAAGAGTAAATAATAATCATAAGGTCCACCTTTATCCATTATCCCCAATTTTCACTGAGGGGCCTATTTCTGTCAGTCAGACTTCTGTGAAATTAAAACAATACGCCCACATTTCCACTACTTAACTTCATGTATGTATAGCTTTATGTACATGTATTAGGCCAAATAAAAATATATGTGTGGTTCCAGTAACCCTACCATCCCTACTTTTTCAGCTGTAAAATAGCCTACCCTAAAGATTTTATTGTCATTTTTCATTAAGCACTGTTAATGTCAGAATGTTGCTCCTATAGACTCAATGTAAAAAAAAAAAACATAAAATAAAAAAAAAAATCCCTACCTACCTACCCTAACTTTTTTTCAGATGTAACTCAGGAGCCACACATACTTTTTTATTTGGCCTTATGCAAGTAGTCATATTAGTAGTCCACCTAAGGTCCAGACCCCCATAATTTGCAGAGGACTAATACAACTTAGGCATTTAGTAAAAGAAATAATATTGAGGACCAGTAGATTTTCTTTCACAAGGACCACCATGCACTTGTTCGGGAAATGATTTTGAGAACTCTGTTCCTAGTTGAACAAAAATCTATTATATTACGTGTACATGTATATATTTATATATCATGAATCACTAAACCAAATAAATCAATTATTAACTTGATCGCATCATTTAACGATCCATCACTAAATATGAATTATTTGAAATAAATTTCTCGTTATTCATCCGAGGTAACAAAAATATATGACATCTGAAATTTCTAATACACAAATAACAACTTGTGTATGGTAATTTAAAATACATTTGTACTAGCCTAGGTTTGTCAAAATCAAAATTACAAATTTAAATTGAACTTGTTCAATTATAATTAAGTCAAGTTTTGAAATGATCGTAGTAAAATTTAAACCAATATTCCAATCGCTCACAGTAGATTAAAGAAATATAAAAGGCGAGGAAATGCTTGTGGTTATGTTATTTTACACCTTTCTGTCTTAATCATATATTAAGGGCAATCAGTTAACTTGTACAAATCCTCCAAAAAACTAAAAATAGTTTGGATATCTACGGACTCAATTCATATACATATATTTGTATATATAATATATACAGGTACTTTAAATTGAGTTACAAGTAGCAGTTTTTGTACCTTTTTGTACTCAAATTGAAGAGAACTTGCAAGGTTCCAACCAATCCCCCCCTTCACAAAAATACCTAAAAATAGTATTCTGCTGAAAAAAATAACTAATGAGGGTCTAGATTTCATATTTAGGGGGAGGGGGAAAGGGGGGAGTATTCCATTGCTCACTGTAAATTGATGAACCACAAAAGATGAGGAAAAGCTTGTGGTTACAATTTTGACATTATTTTACACCTTTTTGTCTTAATCATGTAAGGCAAACCTCAAGTTCAAATCCCGGTAAGTTGTACATGTATGTATTACATCCAAAGGTATTTAATTCAGGTTTAGATAATTCTCAATAGGATCTTTGAATCTATGGACTGTTGGACTTAAAAAAGGTCAAATCAAGTAAAACACATGACTTAAAATACATTTGTAGGTCAAATCAAGTAAAACACATGACTTTAAAATAGGTCAAATCAAGTAAAACACATATGTACATATCAGGCAAACCTGAAGTACAAATCCTTCGTATAGGTATATATATACATGTTTGTACATACATGTACTTAACATTTAGATACTCCAAAGTAAAAGTTTTTGTACCTACATTGTTTAGGTCTGTTGAAAATTGTTAAAATCTGGTAAAATTCAAGACCTTGCATGGGTGCAATTATTCTTTGTTACAAAAAAAAATCTTTAAAATATTATAAATGGTACATGTATTTGGAAATACAGAGATTTTTTTTTTGAGGATCTGGATTGGGTGGGGGGGAGGGGGTATCTTCATTTCAGTATTCTACTCTCATCTTAATTTTTTTTGTTTTGGTATTCTTTTCCATTCTTTTATACTGTTCTTTATTATTTTTTGTTACATTTTGTTTCTATATTCTGTATCTTTTTGACCCTTTATTCTACATTTTTTGCAAATTATTTTTTCAACTCTACAATATCTTCAGTAAAATGGTCAGCCTCACCCAAACAAAAATAAACAAATATTAAATAACATTTTTCATAATATCACTATCAGACTTCATTTTAATAGCTGTATGAGATGTTTTAATTACAATAAGATGATAAATATACCCCATTTTTTTTTTACTTCCATGCAAATTCTACTTAAAATGATATGTAATACTTATACATTTTAGCCTTTTGAAATAGTGCACCTGGCCTCCCCACACGATAATTTAACGGGCGTTGATTTCTTTAATATTGAAATGAACATTATAGTAAAATTTACGACAATAATCTGAAATCTAAATAAGGCCAGTTTTTTACTATATACATGTATAATAAGACTCTTAAGAACTCGGTGACAGTGCAAAATTTTAATCTATGAACATTTTAATAAGGAATTTCAAATTTATTTTTATATCAAAACAACTTTGATTTCTTTTTGATGTTTTTTTGTATAAATGAAATATTAGAAACAAACCACAGACTTAATTCATCAATAATTCATCTTTAGAAAGACTTTCAAATTAGGAATTATGGAGAGAAAAAAACTGTCTAGGTCATATTTAAAATTTAAAATTCAGAAATATAATTTATATAGATATTTAAAAATGAATACTTTTGATAGACATTTCTGGATGTTTTCTATTTTACCCCTTATGTATGGCACATAATTTCTTTGATTTGAAAGCTATTCAGGGTGTTCGAAAAAGGACACATTTGCCTTAATTTCTTTCAATAAAGAAAGTTATAAAAAAATTCAATAAAATCTTTGCTAATTATGGCTTCACTACCACGTTTTTCTCTTAAAATCAAGCAGTTGCTTAAAATTTAATAAGTGACCCAGGTTACAGGGAAGAATGTTCAGTTTTTATCTTCTTTTTTTTTAACATTATCCCACACACTATAGGTCCAGTCTTAATTCTTATTCTCTCAAGTAAGGATTTTACCCTTTTCCATCTTTGCTGAAGAAACTTATTACACAAAATAATCAATTACATTATTTACAGCGATTTCTCGAGGAGGCTTTAAGAAATCGGCTGATCAGTTACTTCTCAATTTCAGAAGAAATTCAATTTCTCTTTACCATAAACTATTATCCGGAGCTTAAGAGGTGATAATGTTAACAAAAGCACCAGCCATAACATGATCGCTCGAGGGCTAATAAATTTGTACAACTTCAGGTAAAATTTATCACACAGGTAGTATACTTGTGGCTCGTCTAACACCTGTTCAACTTTTTATTCACGACAAAAACTTATATGGGGCTCAAAACAGGAAAAGAAATTATTAGAACGACACACTGAATGAGAACTTATCTTTTTTAGAACTTTCTGAGACTGGTATATTTTGAATTTTAAACTAAGTGGTCTTTTAGCCCCACAAGAAAGGCTATAAATCAAATTTTGAGCTAATACATAAAGAAAGATTATAACCCCTCAACCAGTAAAATGCAGTGTTAATGTTATAAAGGTGGCCTCTGTTTAGAGGTTTAATTTCAAAGGAAAAATACAAACACAGCTCTTCTAGTGTCTGGGACTATGATGTAAGAAGTTATCTAAGTCATCAGAGTTCTTGAATTCATGTTTAGCCTGGTGGTCATGCAGACCACCAAGACTAAAGATTTGGTGGTCCACATGTACAGTATTTGTTGAAAATTTTTGTTTTCAATTATTTTTCATGCATGTAGATAAAAGATAAGATTAGACTAATTTATAAATAATTACATGTATATATTTCAGTATCAACAATATATATGTATTGTAATCAGATGTGATATTAAACCAGAGAGCCAAAAAAAAAAAACCCAATATATAAAACCAACACAAACTTTTACTTGGATATCAGGACAACCACTATACTCATAATGGCGGACATACATAATATTTGGTGCCGTGGTCAGGACTTACAGATCTGCCAGTTTTCCAGAACACTGGACATGTGATCAACATCACTTTGTAAAAACATGATCTAAACCTTCAACCAGGAAGTGTTGACAGAAGAGTTAGTTCCCTTTAATAAAGAGTTAACAAACCTTGTTTATAGTTCATCCCAGCAGGGTGACCAGCAGGATGACCACCAGGGTGTCCACCAGGGTGGTTACCAGGGTGGCCACCATTTCCTCCAGTTGGTGGGGAAAACATCTGAAAATACAGAAAACAATTTTTATTTCAGATACAAGTGAATCAGATCATAGACAAAGTTTTTATACTCAAACCTTTCAGAATTTTTAGTTCTTTTTCAAATGCTCATTCACTTTGTATTTGATTTACAGGTATCCATGCATCTTACTGATGTTATTTAAGCGCCACTAATGATGGTTAGGCATACATAAATAAAATCCTGGGATCTTTGACCACTCTTGATCAATTTTAGTATACAAAACTTGATCTAGATATATAATTCAAAAGAATTTGTACCTTTATGAACCATCTGACACCTAGAGAGATCAGGATGAAAAAAAAAAAAAAGTCACATGACAACAGTAAATGTATGTTTTTTACCGAAACCTTTAAAATCAGAATATATATACTAGGTTGATTGGCCTGTGAGTTTGGATATCTACGGACTCAATTCATATACATATACATGGATAGAGCCTTAGAGGTCACCTTCAAGACCAGAGTAAGCTGATCTTAGAATAGATTCTAAATGCATAGGTATTACTAATGAGACAAGAGGATGGTGACCTGACATGACAGATTTGACCTAACAGAGGTGACCTTAAAAGCAGGTTAAGACAAATCAAACCATCTTTCATTGTTACTAGCTATATATATAGATGGTAAACAAATATATGAATCATCCCTCCATGAAATGCCATGACGTTTTAAAATTTCAATATCTTTGAAAATTTCAATATTGTGTTTTTCAAGTAATAATTTTTTTTTCTATATTCATGTTATTGGTGCATGGAATTTGAAGGTAAACATGGTAAACACGTGTTTGAATTAACCCTCCCTCCAGCACCATGACATTTTAGAATTTCACTGTCGTGCCATTGAAGAATCCATTACAAGTTTGACATGTCAGACAAAGTAACATCCAGGTGTAACATTTGTGTATAAATTACAAATTTGTGTGACAAAATTAGGGTCGTGTGTCACCAAAGAATGCACAAAGTTTAATTATAGATTATGATGTCAGATGATATAGGTATAATACTTATATAACCTCAAATTGTCTGTTTATTAAATTTCTTGAATAGTCAGCAGAAAAAAAGTTAGAAGACGATCTAATAAGATTCACTTACTTGCGTCTTTTCAGGTTTTTAAAATTTTTTAATACAGGTTACTTTTGGATTTCCATGACACTTATATACATTAAACATTGCATTCATGCACCAATATGTAATATTTGTGGATACATGTATATATTACCAAAAACATCAGTGGCGGATCTAGAAATTTTCATAAGAGGGGGCCCACTGACTACCTAAAGGGGGGGGGGGGGGATTCCGTCACGCTTCAGTGATTCCCTATATAATCAAACCAAATTTTTTCTAAAAAAGGGGGGGCCTGGGACCCCTGGGACCCCCCTAAATCCGCCTCTGAATATAAGACTTGAGTGAAAACTTAATCTTAGGAATCCACACAATTTTGAATTTCTCCTGCTGAGTCCAAAATTTTTCTAAAGAATGCTGCAGACTATAAGACTTTTCCTTATTCCCCTAAATTTTTACATGAAGTTAACTGTAATCCTCAAGCTAGAATCCATTTCAAAAATTTAAAAATTTTGAAATTTAATGAACAGTTTTTCTAATGCTAAATTTTCTGGTATCAAATTATATCTAAATCTGTCCATAAATATGTACACTAAAAAGATTTTTTGTTCTTTTTTAAAGACAGACAGGCCAAACATTCTTACTGCTAGTTAATAAATAATTACCATCAATGCCAACGGAATCAGACAATTTTCATGGCCAACTGATTATAGTATTGTCTTGGGAAAATAAATGTAATTTGCAAGAGGCATAGAAAACAGGTACTGATATATATATATTTGAGGTTTGCCAAGTCTTTTACTCTAGTTCAATGCCAAGTACAAATAGAATATCATGTTATGGTAGATTGATGCCTCTCGGCTACATTTTTCAAATATTCAAAGAACTGGGTATCATTTTTGGAGCAGAGCAATATTTCTTCAAAATTATTTTTTTGACTTGTCTGCGCACATGCACATATAGTAACACAATAAACCAGATGCTCCGCAGGGCGTAGCTTTATACGACCGCAGAGGTTGAACCCTGAACGGTTGGGGCAAGTATGGACACAACATTCAAGCTGGATTCAGCTCTAAATTTGGATTGTGATTAAATAGTTGACACAGCATAGGTTTCTGACACAGAATGAATGTGTTCTAATGAACTTAAAATTTTTGTTTTCTCTTAGAGCAATTCACTATGCTGTTGAATATTAATCCTCTCAAAACAAGAATGTGTCCTCAGTACACGAATGCCCCACTCGCACTATCATTTTCCATGTTCAGTGGACCGTGAAATTGGGGTAAAAACTCTAATTTGGCATTAAAATTAGAAAGATCATATCATAGGGGACATGTGTACTAAGTTTGAAGTCGATTGGACTAAAACTTCATCAAAAACTACCTTGACCAAAAACTTTAACCTAAGCGGGACAGACGGACGGACGAACGGACGGACGAACAGACCAGAAAACATAATGCCCCTCTACTATCGTAGGTGGGGCATAAAAATGTTTGAAGAAATTTTCTTTTTTATTTATGAAATTTCAAATGAGAAAAATTGAACCCAATTTTTTTAATCACATCCCCCTTTCCCTTATTCCAAAACTAATCTCAATTAAAATTTCTAATGGAGTTTGCAACAATAACTACTCATTTAAATACATCATAAAATATTAAGATGTAAAAAAAACTGCTTGTTATCACTGAATGTTATTTATTATAATTTATCAGTTGGTAGTAAAAAGTGAATATACATTGTATATTGTATATAACAAAGATTTAAGTTGATTCTGGACAAAGAAAGATAACTCCAATTAAAAAAAAATCTTGCTATTGCACAATATTTTGCAATTAGATATTTCTTGCTTACTATTCTGGACAAAGAAAGATAACTCAAATTAAAAAAAAATTTGCTATTTCACAATATTGTGCAATTAGATATTTCTTGCCATTGCGCAATACTGTGCAATTGAAAAGACTTGCTATTGCACAACACTTAATATAATAATTTTAGATCCTGATTTGGACCAACTTGAAAACTGGGCCCATATTAAAAAATCTAAGTACATTTTTGGATTCAGCATATCAAAGAACCCCAAGATTTCAATTTTTGTTGAAATCAGACTAAGTTTAATTTTGGACCCTTTGGACTTTAGTGTAGACCAATTTGAAAACAGGACCAAAAATGAAGAATCTACATACACAGTTAGATTTGGTATATCAAAGAACCCCATTTATTCAATTTTTGATGAAATCAAACAAATATTAATTTTGGACCCCGATTTGGACCAACTTGAAAACTGGGCCAATAATCAAGAATCTAAGTACATTTTTAGATTCAGCATATCAAAGAACCTAACTGATTCATTTTTTGTCAAAATCAAACTAAGTTTAATTTTGGACCCTTTGGACCTTAATGTAGACCAATTTGAAAACGGGACCAAAAGTTAACAATCTACATACACAGTCATGACAGTTAGATTCGGCATATCAAAGAACCCCAATTATTCAATTTTGATGAAATCAAACAAAGTTTAATTTTGGACCCTTTGGGCCCCTTATTCTGTTGGGACCAAAACTCCCAAAATCAATACCAACCTTCCTTTTATGGTCATAAACCTTGTGTTTAAATTTCATAGATTTCTATTTACTTATACTAACATTATGGTGCGAAAACCAAGAAAAATGCTTATTTGGGTCCCTTTTTGGCCCCTAATTCCTAAACTGTTGGGACCTAAACTCCCAAAATCAATACCAACCTTCCTTTTGTAGTCATTAACATTGTGTTTAAATTTCATTGATTTCTATTTACTTAAACTAAAGTTATTGTGCGAAAACCAAGAATAATGCTTATTTGGGCCCTTTTTTGGCCCCAATTCCTAAACTGTTGAATCCTAAACTCCCAAAATCAATCCCAACCGTTCTTTTGTGGTCATAAACCTTGTGTCAAAATTTCATAGATTTCTATTAACTTAAACTAAAGTTATAGTGCGAAAACCAAGAAAATGCTTATTTGGGCCCTTTTTGGCCCCTAATTCCTAAAATGTTGGGACCAAAACTCCCAAAATCAATACCAACCTTCCTTTTGTGGTCATAAACCTTGTGTTAAAATTTCATAGATTTCCATTCACTTTTACTAAAGTTAGAGTGCGAAAACTAAAAGTATTCGGACGCCGGACGACGACGACGCCGACGCCAACGTGATAGCAATATACGACGAAAATTTTTTCAAATTTTGCGGTTGTATAAAAATTGCACACAAAATATGTATTAAGAACTACAAACAAGTGCAGTTTTATTTCTGATACAAATATAATAATCAGTGTTTAAATTTTACTAGTAAGTAATGGAAGAGGGAGGTGACATTATAGTGCTCATTTTCCAAATAACTTTTTTGGGGAAATTTTGCCTTACCCCCCTGTCATGTTTCCAGAAATGCATGCACTTCCCTACTTGTTTAACCCCTTTTTTCCACATCCCTAAAGCATACCATCTCCCTTTATGGAAGATGGTAATCAAATCATAAAAGGTTTAATCATAAAAGGTTTGACTCTATTGCATTTCATTCTTTATCAACAAGATATTTTTACAACTGTATAATATCTCCCCTTAATGTTTGCAATGCAATATTTCCCATCTGGTGCTTCTATTCTTCAGTAGTAATAAATTTTATGAATGGTGCACTTTGGACCATCTGGTCTTTTCCCCGTAGTTTTTTTCAAACATTTTTTCCCCCTGCAAATGTTGCATCATAAAATGTAAATAATCTTATGCACTGAAATGACACAGATTTTCCATCTGCTTCACCCACTGCCCAGAATTAATATGATCATTACTACTTCATTCAATGAAACATTCTTCCGACCTTGTCCAAAACATCTGGCAGATCCAGACTTATGCCATATTGGAGGGCAATATGGAAAATATTGACTGATATTTTCTCTCTACATATCAAATGCAAAGGAGTTCCAGGTGGTTGGATCATTTGGCCAGAGGGCAATATGGAAAATATTGACTGATTTTTCTCTCTGCATCAAATGCAATGTCAAGGGCAAAATCAGAAAAGTTCCAGGTGGCTGGATCAGATGGCCAGAGTGCAATATGGAAAATATTGACTTATTTCTCTCTCTTCTTCCATGAATGTCAAGGACAAAAGCAGAGGAGTTCCAGGTGGCTGGATCAGATGGCCAGTAACAAGCTTTGATGGGAACCAAGACAGATGTGAAACAGACTAGAGGATCAATATCAGATAACAGAATGTAAACAAACAGAAAATACCTCCAATAACCTGGGTTTTAAACAGAAGGGATATCTAAGAATAGGAAATGCCTGAAGACAATTTGTATAAAAAATCGAAATCCACAAAAAGCTATAAATTAAAACAAGTGAAACTGCGAGCTACTGCTTACTGATGATACCCCCGCCGCAAGTGGATAATATTAATAGTGTAAAAATATGCAAGTGTTCGGTAAACAGGAAGTTGTCGAGTGATGAATCTGAAAACGCATCACACGGTATAGCTGACTTATATAAATCCTGAAACCAAATTTCAGAAATCCTTGTATTGTAGTTCCTGAGAAAAATGTGACGAAAATTTTCAACTTGGCTATCATGTGTAAAATCAGACAAGTGTTCGGTAAACAGGAAGTTGTCAAGTGATGAATCTGAAAACGCATCACACGGTATGGCTGACATATATAAATGTTGATACCAAATTACAGAAAGGGTGGATGTGTAGTTCCTGAGAAAAATGTGACGAAAGTTTCATGGGACGGACTGACTGATGGACGGACTGACAGACAGAGGTAAAACAGTATACCCCCCCTTTTTTAAAGCGGGGGTATAATAAATCTTTCATGTCATTTACAAATTTTTAGATGTGGTGTATACATGTATATGATTGAGACAACTAACAGTATCTACTAGAGTTCAAATGACAGGATATTAAAGTAATTACAGGCCACTGAATGGCCTTCAACAGTATTATATGATTCCTAGTTTGGTGGATTTAGGGCCTAAAATAAAATATTGTTTGTTTCCCCAATCCCAACCGACCCTGCAAAAATGGTGCTACTCATAAAATTTTATTGTCAAAACTAAGTCAAATATTATTTTATTCATTTCTGATTTTCAGGCTTGCTGGATCGTCCGATAATGTTCAAGCTTTTTGGAAAAATAAAATTATTTCCCTACCTACCTACCCACACCTGGCTGGCGGGGTCGGGATTGGGGAAACAAACACTATATTAATCTAGGCCTAGTCAATGTTTTCAGAGATCCCACTTCCAGACAATGAAATGATTGGACCAAAGATTACAATTTCTAAAGAGCAAAGCATTGAAACTATTCCCTTCAAAAAGACACTGTCGTAGACACATTCAAAACGTGCAGCCTTGATGTAAAGCTGTATTTGTTTAACTTCTTTTAAACTCATTTCAAATTTTTTGACTTCTCTTATGTAAGAATCATCATAAATTTAATAATTTAGGAGTTAAAATTAAGTTGAAATTGAATACTCATTACTGTTAGTCAAGGACTCATGATTTCCAGCTGTCTGCACTAGTCTAAGGTCACAGACTAGAATTTGGAATAGTAAGTATTTTGAAAACTAATATTAAAAAAAACAGTAAATAAACATGAAGCAGGCTTTGTTAAAGTACCAGCCAGGACTGGAGCAGATTTAAATTTATTATAGACGTGTCCAAAACATCTGGATGATCTAGATCTAGACTAATCCCCAATTGGAGGTCAATATGAATGTGAAGGACAAAAGCATGAGAGTTCCAAAAATGATATCCTGCAACGACTGAAATTTTGAAGGAAAAAAAGTACATTGTACAATTGTGTTTTTCATGTTTAACTTCTTGGTAATTATCATACATGTATCTTATTTTTCTCAGGAAAACAGTGGACATTGGACCTTCAAACTGACCGTAATTTAATTCTATTTTAAATGACTTGTTGATATGACCAATATTTTTCAAAATATTTTTTACAATTGCGTTGAACAATATATTCTCTACTCAGACTGACAGATGACTAAAATAGAAGCAACAATGTGCATGTCAATCTGTCTATCTGTCAACAGGCTACAAATTTCACCAGAAAAATGTAAGAGGTCAAGGTCAGTCTAACAAACTCAGGGTTCTCCCTAAGGATTTTTGAAGGCGAGTCCAGGGACTCGTCATTTTTAGCCATTATCAAGTCCAACAGCAAGAAGAAAATATTTTATTGCAATATAATGTAATATTTTAGTCTCCATTTCCTAACAGAGCAATGAAATGACATTAAATTCAGATCACTTTTAAACTTTTGCTACAAAATGATGATATTTGTGTTTAACTGCATGAACTAGCGGTGTTCAGTTTATACAATATATTTCAATCTTCATGCATCTGCGGACTCACCAGTTTTGAAAATGGTGAGTCCAGACAGATTTTGATGAGTCCAGGACTCATGGACTCGCCTTAGTGAGAACCCTGAAGTCTGAAACTGCATGTACTTAAATGGATCGAGAATTGTCCATGGAATTAAAATAGTTCATTTGTTTATAGTGTAGTTTAAATTTATTCAAACTATTTTTTTTCATTATGATTGTGCTGCTGATATTCATATCTTCTATAGTCAGCAGACATGATGTACATGTTGGAAGTATATCCTAAAACAGTGGGGTGAACAGGGTCACTGCTGGTAGGTGAAATATCTACAATATCCCAAAAGGGGATGAGGGTTTATTGCATGTGAAATGTCTCTGTTTACCCAAAGAAGTAGTGATATGTCATCATATGATCACCATAATTTACTAAAGCAACGAACACAGAGTACTTTCCCCCTATTTGTGTTCCAAATCTGTTTTGCCAAGGGTGGCAGATTGAAATGGTTTAACCTCCTAAGTTGCACTGCCTCAAAAAACTGCTAACAAATTAAACAGGGAGTATTTAAACTGAAGTGAGGAAAAATGGGGTTTGAAATTGTATTGGTCATTAGATTTTTAATGCATGGAGTAGGAAATAGAAGACTGTTCAGGACCTACATTTTTGTATGGGGAGGTTACCAAAAATATTCAATTGTTCATATTTATTTAGGTTCAAGGTCATAGACCTGCCTTTTCTAAGAGAGGAGTCTCAGAGGACTTTTAATTTCAAAATAACAATGCTGTGAACCTTTCATTCTTTACACCGATACTTTATACAGGACAATCAATTTTATTATGGAGTACCTTTCACCTAGATTTCAAATGGTCTTGAACCTTTGATTCTTTAAGGCAAATTTGAACCCCTGATATATACATTGTACTGGCAGGATGTTTTAAATTTTTAAGCCCTAACATATCACTTTATACAGGACAATTGAATTTATTATGGAGTACCTTTCACCTAGATTTCAAATGGTCTTGAACCTTTGATTCTTTAAGGCAAATTTGAACCCCTGATATATACATTGTACTGGCAGGATGTTTTAAATTTTTAAGCCCTAACATATCACTTTATACAGGACAATTGAATTTATTATGGAGTACCTTTCACCTAGATTTCAAATGGTCTTGAACCTTTGATTCTTTAAGGCAAATTTGAACCACTGATATATACATTGTACTGGCAGGATGTTTTAAATTTTTAAGCCCTAACATATCACTTTATACAGGACAATTGAATTTATTATGGAGTACCTTTCACCTAGATTTCAAATGGTCTTGAACCTTTGATTCTTTAAGGCAAATTTGAACCCCCGATATACTGGCAGGATGTTTTAAATTTTTAAGCCCTAACATATCACCTTATACAGGACAATTGAATTTATTATGGAGTACCTTTCACCTAGATTTCAAATGGTCTAGAACCTTTGATTATTTAAGGCAAATTTGAACCCCTGATATACTGGCAGGATCGATGTTTTAAATTTTTAAGCCCTAACATATTTTCTACCACTATATCTTTATAAAGTGGAGAATGTATCAATGCTAAAAATTTGTATTTCCAATGCAATAAAAGACAGGAAATCAGACATTAAACTTTTTTCAACATCTGCGACTTAATTTTCCAAAATTTCTTTCAATCTACAAAAAACATCAAATAACTTAAGGACAATTAAACTGTGACAATGAAAACACACATAAACACAATAAATTTTAATGGGCAGCTATTTACAATTGATCAATTACAAATTTACAGATCAACCAACTGAAATCTACATCGAAATCTACACAATTTACAGCGATATTGATCTTTTTGAGTTTTTCATAAATAAGTTGAATAATATACCAAAAAGACAAGTAAGGGAACAGCTGGGGAGGTCCTTTAGAGGGTTACAAGAAATCTTATATGTTAACAATCAAAATGACGTTCTTAGGGGCCATCTAAGGGAACTGTATTTATTTTTCTTTAAACTAAATCAAACAAATAATTTCAATTTCAAAGTTTTTTCATCTTTCAGCAAAATTACAGTATTGGATCATTTTCACAATCTTAATAGAATAACTAATCTTAGTTAAAATTACTGGACTTAATAAAGGCCATTTTTTTTTTAAATCCTAGAGAAGGCACTTCAAAATCTCAATACTCAGATGGGTATAAAAAACAACATTTCGTGCAGCGAAAATGTTTGAGAAATTTTGAAATCATCTCTCAATGCAAGATGCATGCATATGGTAAATGTTACCCCAACTTTAAATTAACAAGTTCCCTGTGTAAGATATAAATGTTTAAATTGACCAGCCCTTATTTCAATTTATTTTTCACTAGATCTTAAAATTAAAAGGATCAGTTTTGAATAGCTTGAGTTTTTTCTAATAAATTCTTATTGAAACTTCAGGTTTTAGGTTTCCTATTGAACAAACTGAAGAACCCATTTATATACATTTTTTAAATACAAATTTAAAAGGTCGTCACCTCAGCTCCACAGACTACACATTCTAAAACCACTAGAAATATATACAAACTGTGCAAAAGTAACAAATTCAAGAAAGTATGTGTACATTGTTTACATATTTATATATACATTTGTACATGTAGTGTACATATACATGTATATCTGGCCAATATCAAAGGAACACAACTCTAACGGAAAACAAATTACATGTATGAAGTGTATAAAGTACAAGATGTTTTGTTTTTAATAAAATCAGCATGGATTGATAAGCTTAATTTTACAGGACACCATACTGATGAAGGATATATATGTATTTCTTTATTCCAAAATATTTTTGATGTTTCTATTTACTTTTTCATTTTTTATTTAATTCTTTATTTTGGTGTTGGTTTTGACACCTTTTATGCTAATTATTTATAATACAGTGAAACCTGGCTAAACTGAATTCTGCATGAACTGAAAACCTGTATGCACCAAGCATGTTCTAAAGCACCGTCATATCAAATAGTAAGCATTGTAAACCTAACAAAACCAAACAAAATCTCAAGTCCAGAAGAGAGTCAGTATAAACAGGTTTCACTGTATTGTATTTTTGTTTATTTTGTTTACATAACTATCCAACACCCTTACATTGTATATTTATAAGAATTGCAAGAAGTGATTATTATGTAAAAATATTGAAGAACTAAAACAAATTGGATGGTTTTCTACCATTATCCTTACCATTGGGGGAAAAAAACCTTTTACATGAATGTTCAATAATTGGATTAACACAATTTACTAAGGTGTTTTTTCGTAAACTTGCTTTCTACCATGGCATGGAATTAACACCTGATTAAAGAATAGAATTAACACTATAAACTGTGGTACGTCTGAAACTCTTTTCTGGATTTTCTTTCATTAGACTGGTCAAAACCATATATATAAATACTAGGACAAAAAATACATATATGAAATTCTGATATATCAAGGTCCATGTTAGCATGTACAGTATTGATGAACTGAGCTCAATTTTTTTTTAATTTGACTCTGTTGGTCTGAAGTGGATGATTTCTACAGTCACGAAAAGAATTTTACAAGGCTGGGGGGCCAGGCCTATGGTTATCAAACATGAAGACTGCATGTATCTTTGTTGTACTTACATGTACTTTAGAATCTTAATTTTCTCTTGTAAAAATTTGACAAGTACCTTTAGGGAATGCAATTATTAACAGTTCTAACACAATGTTTTGGAAATACATGTAGTTCCCCAGAATAGATTCAGAGTTTGAAAATGTTCAATACAACATGAACAATACTTAAATGAATATGTTTGTATTTTTTTGTGTTTAATGTTGTCTTTTCTTTAACAAAATTTCTAATTCAATAGATATTCATGTTACATTGTATGTATCATTTTCAATGGTATTTTCAAACAGTTCTAAATTATCAGTAATTCATGTTATGTATCATTTTTGATGGTATTTTCAGACAGTTAGTACATTAATTTCAAAGTGAGTTTAATGTTTTTTACTTACTGCACTGAAATCTAATAAGTCATTTAGTTCTTTATCAGAATGAACATTCATCCGGTCACCAAATGTTGGTCCCATTCCATGCATAAATCTGAAAAAGTGCAATAAATATTGAAGTTTTTTTTTTTTTATCAAAATGAACATTTTTTCTGTCACCATAAATCTGAAAAATAAAAAAATATTAAATTCTCTATCAGAATGAATCCATCAGATCACAAAAATTCGGTACCATTCCATGCATAGATCTAAAATAGTACAAAAAATATTTAAGTTCTTAATCACAATGGACATTCATGATCACCCTGATCAATATCTTGCATAAATCTGAAATTAAAAATCCTTAAATTTAACTTAAGATTCTTTATTAGAAAAGCATTTTAGAACTTTATGTCAAGTCCATCGTCTTGAAGGAGTTTTCCTTGCTGGTTGTTGCAGTGATCTATTATGTACTGTCAAATACTATGCTCATGGTTGAAGGCCACAAAGACATATAGCTGTTAATTTCTGTGTCATTTCGTCTCTTTTAGAGTCGGAGAGGTTATCTCTCATTGGCAATCATTCCATATCCTCATGGTTGAAGATCACAAAGACATATACTCGAAGTCTTGATAAGAGAATTACTGAGTGACAGAGCAGGGTGATATAGGCATAGGGAAGGAGGATAAGTATTGCTATAGAATGATGCATCAAGTTTCGAAAATAATGAGTCCAGGACTACATGACAAAATATAGCAAGGAAATAACATCAAATAAGTATTTCCATAGAATGATGCATCAAGTTGTGAAAATAATGAGTCCAGTACTACATGACAAAATATAGCAAGGAAATAACATCAAATAAGTATTTCCATAGAATGATGCATCAAGTTGTGAAAATAATGAGTCCAGTACTACATGACAAAATATAGCAAGGAAATAACATCAAATAAGTATTTCCATAGAATGATGCATCAAGTTTTGAAAATAATGAGTCCAGGACTACATGTACATGACAAAATATAGCAAGGAAATAACATCAAATAAGTATTTCCATAGAATGATGCATCAAGTTTTGAAAATAATGAGTCCAGGACTACATGTACATGACAAAATATAGCAAGGAAATAACATCAAATAAGTATTTCCATAGAATGATGCATCAAGTTTTGAAAATAATGAGTCCAGGACTACATGACAAAATATAGCAAGGAAATAACATCAAATAAGTATTTCCATAATGATGCATCAAGTTTTGAAAATAATGAGTCCAGAACCCTGAAAAGTTTAGTATACATGTATGTACATGTATAAGATAGACTACAATTGCAACATTTTCAAATAAATAAGACAGACGTCATCCTGGGCTCCCCAGGGAATCAACTGACCTTTCCCTAAATCAAAACATAGGCAGAGAGGCCTAGTCTCAATCTATAGAGGTCAAGGTTATACTGCCAACAGAGGACAAGAGAACTTAAAATTATGACAAGCTCTAAATCATCCCCTTGTTTTAAGACAATTTGTAAATAAACTAAAACAGACCTGACAAAATTATCTGACACTGACACCAAATCAATTAGGAGCTACAAGTGTGGTGTCAAACACAGGGAGATGTCACATCAGGTTTTGACTTGGGTTGTGGTGAAAACCAAAAATTAGGTTATTAAATTTTTTTTTTAAATAGTTTACAGAACAAGACGGATCTCTGCATAACACATATAGCATGTCAATAGCAACAAGTTTTTGTTTAACAAGTATTGGAACTAGGACTTTTATCCTGGGACCTGCATCTAGGTCAGAGAGTGCTGAGAAAGAGATTCTAGAAATGAACAAAATTTAACGACCATCAGAACATTTTATATCAGCTGTGACCTTGTACATGTAGTATAAGAACAGGTAATTCCCCTAAAATGTTTCTTAAACATTGGAATTAAAAAAAACATGTTTCATTTAATTGAATTACATGCATTTATCTTTTTAATAGGACAACCTTTCAAGTAAGGATCTCTTTTATTTTGTAAATTTTGAAAGACTCAATTCGAAATGCACAGTAACTCAACAAATATAATTTACATGGTCATATAAGGTATACAGCTATGTGTAGCAGCAGTTTGAAGTGTGGTTTGTTCGATCCAGATCCATAAATTATCTCCCTTTTAAAATTCTAAGTTAAATTTTTATTACTCCCTTATTATAAGAAAGAATAATCTAATATCTTACAGAAAGTCAGAAATACATAATGATATAAATTAAGAAGTATTGCTGCTAAAAATAATTTAGAAATGATTTTATTATTTTGTAAAATTTTATTCAGACAAAATTTATGCAGTATGAAATTTTGTAAACAGAGAGGCTTACATGTATTTTAAATATTTTAAAGTTGAAACTATGTTTTTTATTAATAATTATAAAGGGAAAAGTCAGAAACTGGAATATATGAGAAGGCAGCAATTCAATTGCAAGCTGAAATCTAGCAACCAAAAATCATGAATTTATCAAAACTGATACCGGTCAACATAGTCTTCAACAGAGTTCTTGAAAAGTTGTGGGCAGAAGGTATTGCCCATAAAAAAATGGAATTTGGCAATAGAAAACGAATTAAACAGCAGATTTGCTACAAAAACCAACAACAGCAAAAGATTTTGACAAATATCTCTACGCTGACATACATGTAATACAAGTTTCTACACAATACGAGCTTGAAGGTAGAAAAGATAAACATTTCGAAGTATACATATATATTCGCCTTTAATGCAACCTGGAAATCATAACACCAACATATTATATTTAACATCTCATGTGAGTTGGACATGTCATGAAAGAGATAAAAATTTAAATTCTGACTTGGGATAATCGTTGACCTTAGAAGATTTCGAACAGTATAATGGCCAGTTGCATTTGGAATAAAATAATGTCTTGTAAATAATATTCCAAATTCAAGTAAAAATTAAGCCGTAAACATTGGTTCTACATGTAGTTCTCACGATTTCATTGAAAATATTTTGACAAAGAGTACATCATGTACATAGACATAATAAAAATAACAAAAATTATACATAGTAAAAATAAATAGTGAATTAAAATTGCATGTCCTTCTAAAACAAATACTGCATTAAATATTGATACAGTAAAAAAACATGAACAGTTGTTTAGCATTGATTATATAAGGGGTGCCGTGTGTTTCTCAATGGTAGGACCATCTGTTCTGTAAAATATGGTCTTTCCCACGAGCAACAGTTGGAACTATTACAGCTGGTCATAACATGAACGACAAAGTCGAAGAGATCGGATGTGTATTTATTTACTATATTCATTTTCATTTTAAGGAATAGTTCCTGAAATTTGATGTGTAATTTCTATTGACCAGCATCTCCAACATCTTAGTGACGGTCATCTGAATTAATTTGATTCATCAATATTTTTTTTCGTGCATGGTATCGGATTTCAAAAAAGTTTAGGATATTTCACCAAGAAATGGATGCATTTATTTGTCAAGTGTAGATCTGACTTACTGTCATTGAAAACATATTGAGATCTTGAGATTTACACGTCTACAAATTAAGGAACGTATCGGAATATGGCGACAGTTCTTACCAAAAATAGGGGGGTTCATGTCCACGCTGCCTTACCTTTGTGGGCGACGATTTTGCCAACCGCCCTGGCGATCTTCCAACCCGTCAGAATTTATCATGCTTGAAACTCTACCCTACGAGTAGGGATTCCAATTTTTAACTTCCAGTGAGTTATAAGGACTTTTCATGCACTTGAAATTAACCTTATCCTTAATTTTCTGACATTGTTCGATATTTTCTTTGTCGTGACGGCGTACCGAAGTTGATATTCCTACGCGGAGCGGCTGACATTTGAAATCGCTTTGTTTACCATTTATTTGATTATTGGGTTGAAATCAAGCGACTGCATTGATTGAAATAAAATATAAACTCTTCAGTTTTTTACATTTTGAATACAATAATGTTGATATATTAATGTCATGTTTTCACAGGAAGGAGAAACATTTTTGGATCGCGGACTAAAATTAAAGAGAGTCGTGAAGTGACCAATGTTTTCATCCAAGTTGCAATATACAACAAGGTTCCAAAAGGAAATTTTTATCAAATAATTATATTTTAAACTATGTTAACATTTTTGTTTTGTAAAACTACGATAAATAAAATCCATTATGTTAATCATCTTACCGAAAAGTCATCTCTTTTCACCAAATTTACAGCTCTATTTTATTGTTTTCCGATGGCACACTTATTACCCCATGTAGATTACCTCTCTACCGATCGTTATGAATGGGGTCAACGTGCACGCTTGAATGAAATAGTTTCGGAAACGAATTGATGATCACATCGAAGGTGTGAAAATCTTCGTTAATCTTGTTTAAGCAGATTAAAAGGGATTGAGTTTATATATACACGGAAATACAATGTAAGAGTGTTTGGGTATATTTGTTACCCTTTCAATTTAATATTTTAGTCTTTCTTTCATCTTTAGAATGTTTTAATACTGAATATTAATATGTTATTATATATAATAATTCTCAATATATATACTATTTTACCAGTCATTTTTTTATTGATAATAATTTATAGAAAACTTACCAACTTTAAAAAAAAGGAAAAAAAACTTAAAAGTTAAAAAGCATGAAACATAATTCAAAGACAACACCTTCATTTAAAGTTTTAAGCACAAATAAAAAAAAAAAAAAAAAACAGAATTAAGCAATCGGATGTGGTGTATACTGCGATGGTCTAGTCGAAAATTTTTGACGATTGATTATTCTTTTATTCTCCAAGTTTATATAGTATCATGAAACTAGATAATAGAAATAAGTAAATATTTCATGTAATTTCATTATTTATAAACTAAGTTGAAATATTTGTAAAATAACTATATGTATACAACATCAGACAATGCTGTCAAAATATTATCAAAGCAGTTCAGTTAAGTTTAGCTCTGAGACATAGTAATGCCCCTATTGCTAAATTCCCATTCATAGGCAAGAGCAATCGAACAAGCTAGTGTATAAATGTCATAGTACCTTAATGCAGATAATACCATACAAGAACCGACAATTTACAATACCATAGGTGGATTTTAAAATACCCCGAGTGTGTGAACAATTTTGTTGATTATTAAGGATATCACTGAAGCATGACTTGAGCCTCAGCTGACCCCCTCTTGACCAGTCAACGGACCCCTTATGCTAATTTCTTGATCCGTCGCTGTGTCACTCAGTTAGGTTTGAGTCAAAGCTCCGCGTTGAAGGTCGTATACTTTGATGATGATGGAAGTTTTTTGACTGGCCCTTGCACAGTCGGTCGTACTTAGACCTATAATTGTTAAGTTTTATACATTGCAACTTGGAGCTAAATCTATATGAATACGTTGCAGGGCCAGTATATGGCACCAATGGCAACGGGAGAGAGGCGCCGGAAAATTACTAGTACAACGTTGTGAGAGCAACCGAAGTCTTCAGGCTCTCAATTGACTTAGCACACACGAGATTGTCTGGTAGTCTATCCAATCGGGTATTGTTTTTATAAAGAATGACTGTTAGTATTGATCGTTTTTGCAGGTGGAATTTTGAAGCACCGGCTGTCTTTTTAAGCAAATTCGATTACAGTGTTGGTTGTTTTAAAGTCACTAAATTGTTTTGATTTAATTGTCGTTTTGATCTCTCTTTGACTGATACTGAGCCTTGTAGACTAGTATAGCTGGTACCAACTCTCCGGCCACCTTGTAAAAAAAGTGAGTCTACCGTGACGACGTCTGTTTTCCAGTGTTAGAAGTTTTAGTTCATTCATTAGTCGCCGTATACTTCCTTCCTCGCTGTTTGTATAATTCCCACCGATGAAACGCACTGCTTGTCTCTGAACTCCTTCGAGTACTTTTTATATCCTTGATTAAGTAAGGGTACCAAACTATGGACGCGTATTCTAAAAGTGATCGGATAAGTCCTATATACGCCTGTTTCCTGCAATCATTTGGACAGTGGTGGAGGTTTCGTCGCAAGAAGCATAGAGTGGAATTAGCCATCTTTACGGTTTTAGCGATGTGGGCGCCCCACTGACCTCAGATGTCTTAATGGCACTCACACCATCTTCGTATTGATATCGCATTGCCATGTTCTTATTGATATCGCATTTCCAAATTTATATTGATATCACATTGCAATGTTCCTATTGATATCACAGTGTCATGGTCTCATTGATATCGCATCGGCATGTTTGTGTTGATATCGCATTGCCATGTTTGACAAAGATCGTTTGACTGCGTTGGATGTAAACATCCAAAGACTCCACTAGGAATTGGGACGTTAAATCCGATGCCTCATGTAGGGAGATTACCACGCACTACATGGAAACCTTGTTACAACTCTTCAAAGGGTCACGTTTGCTTTTTTCACGGAAAATTTCTGTCCCCTTTAAATAGTCTTCATTTTTGGGGTCTTTAGGGAGTTTACATGAAGAATAGAGAATACTGGACAAACTTTTTAGAAAATAAGGCAAACAAGTAACAAAAAGAGAATGAAGAAGTTACAGAAAAACTGTACTCATGTAGAACTCTGAGTAAAAAATGTGTGCTCGAAAATCAAATCCAGTATTTGATTGGTTGAATTCCAAGTTTGAGTAGGGCAAATGTGCATGAATACTAGAAAAAACAGTGATCTGATAGAGTACTTACAATAAGTATAAAAATATAGTATATATACCAATACACATAATTAACAGCGCCTGGTGATGTTTTATAGCCTGACCGGTTTCGGTCCGAAAAGGACCTTCATCAGAGGCAGAATGATGGATTAATGTTTGCACCCTATTTATATAGATATGGTAACCATAGATTAAGATAATTACTTAACTTTTGTTTCCTAAAATAGAATAACATACATAGGTAATGCATTGTTTTAGGCTAGGGACACATCATGCTTCGTAAACTAACCAGTTTTGTCTGATTCAAACAAAAGGTTAATTTAAAGTTACACCGTCAAGATGCTAGATGTGTATATTTGCACTAGTATTTGTTGTACGTTTGGAGGATGTGTTTTTTTTTCAAAATCCAGATGACACTCCTATGGAAACCAGATGTGCCCCCTTCGCCTACCCATTTGTTCCTTTATTCTCATGATACAGAATTCATTGAAGGAGGACCAAGAAGAGAAGGAGCGGAAGTTATCCTTTAACCACACGTTTCACTATTGCACTGAAAAAATGTTTATTTACTCTGCTCTGTTGAGTCCATCTATCTCGGCGACTGAATTAAGGTGGTACCTAACACTTTAACTAAAATTAATTTGGCTCGTTTAATTTTCTTAAAATTTTGACCAAGTATTTACTTTGACCCTTTGACAAAAATATTAAAGTTTCAAAAAATTTGAACCAACCGTTTAATCAGAAAAATTACACTGGTTATATAGCAGTTTGCCAAACACTTATTTTGATCATTGAGAAGCTTAATATTCCCTTATGAACACAACGTCATTAAAGCGTTCTGCTGATTTTACAGAGTTATCTCCCTGTAGTGTTAGGAACCACCTTAAAGGATAAACACATAATCAGATAAGCCTGGTTCCTATATCTTGACTTACATCTATAGAAATTGATAATGATGATCGGTTGAGAACTCATATTCACAACCTAAGATATGATTTCAGTTCCAACTTCGTTTCTAGCAACATTCAAACATTTTGCGGACACCATTATTTTTTGTTTGACTGTTTTGACACATTCATATCACCACATGGTTGTAGGGATATATTCCAATTATCTTAACTACAATCCCGACTCCTCTTCTTTTGTGATTTTACCGAGTGAAACTTATCACTGTATTTTTAATTGGCAAACACGACGGTTGCCACATGTAGATCAGGAACTGCTTAATCTTCTAGATGACGTTACATCACTTCAGTTTTTTTGACTAGTTTGCATTGCCTCATCTTCAGTTTTTTCTGTGTATTGTATTCCATTTTTTTTTACGAATTTGGTGATGTCTAAATATTTCATAAATAAAGGATCAGTAAAGAGCACGCCCAGTTTTGGTTGGGTCCGTGTTGGTCAGTTTTTACTTGTTGCTGCTCACAAGGAAGCTATTAAACCAAGAGTTCCAAATGGTGGATCACGAGTTGGTTGACCGTTATGGAATAACCGTTTCACAGATGATATCGGATATGTTCCTTACGTCGTAACTACAATCCCCTTCCCTTTCATGAATGTGACCTACCGAATAAGACTATTTACCGGACTTGTTATAAAATTAGCAACACGACGGGTGCCACATGTGGAGCAGGATCTGCTTACCCTTCCGGAGCACCTGAAATCAACATGAACGATCGTATTCTTTAGTTTTATATGTTGTGTCATTTGTTCTATTGTTTGTCTTATTCATTTTTAGCCATGGCGTTGTCAGTTTATTTTCGATTTATGAGTTTGACTGTCCCAATGGTATCTTTCGTCCCTCTTTTTAGTTTCCCATGTTGTGTGTTTTGGATAGTGTTGCTTGCCTTTGTTTTTTTTTTTCATTTTTATCATCGATTTATCGGGTTGTCTCTTTGACACATTCATCATTTCAATTCTCAATACTAGCCGCAATTTTGCGCCTGTCCCAAGTCAGGAGCCTCTGGCCTTTGTTAGTCTTGTATGATTTTTAATTTTAGTTCCTTGTGTATAATTCGGAGTTAAGTATGACGTCCATTATCACTGTATTAGTATACATATTTTTAGGGGCCAGCTGAAGGACACCTACGGGTGCGGGAATTCTCGCTACATTGAAGACCCACTGGTGGCCTTCGGCTGTTGTCTGCTCTATGGTCGGATTGTTGTCGCTTTGACACATTCCCCATTTCCTTTCACAATTTTATTTGTCCCCAAAATCACTCTTTTTGCCTGAATAACATACTTTATGTTTAAACTGTTGTTTGAACATCATCTATAATTAATTTGTAATATCGATTAATTAATAAATAATTTTAAAACGGTTCTTTAAAGTTTTCTACTTTTTCTTTGTGGCAAATGGAAATTAAGTTTCAATGTTATTTTTGAAATTGCATAAAACATGAATTTTCTTGTGCGTCGTTCATAACGTTGCTGCACGAAACTCACTTGAAAGTACAACTGATATACGAATTAACTTTCTGTGTTGATATTTTTCTATCAGTTAACAGCTTTTGTATCATTTCATTCTTTTGAGAACCATGCATTCGGTCACGTTTTAATGCATAGAAAAATTCACACCACCAGATGACGTAGCCGGAATTTATGTGAAAGAGGGGCGAAAGATACCAGAGGGACATGCAAACTCATAGATGGAAAATAAACTGACAACGCCATGTATAAAAAAAGAGGGAAAAAAAGACAAAACAATATAGTACACAAGACACAAAATAGACAACTAAAGACTTAGCAACACGAACCCCACCAAAACTTGGGGTGATCTCAGGTGCTCCGAAAGGGTAAGCAGAGTCAAGGCTCCGGTGTTGAGGGCCATACTTTGACCTAATATAATGGTTTACTTTTTACCAATTGTGACTTGGATGGAGAGTTTTCTCATTGGCACTCATACCATATCTTTTTATTTTCTATGAATGTTTTCATCAGTCTCCTACATGCATTATGTCATCCAACTAGTCAAATATTCGGATGGTTAACTGTTAAACCAAATCAACACGTTACAGTCTTTGATCATTAACCTGCCTTTCCAATGAAGAAACTAAGGTATAACTCTCTAAGTCAAAGACAGGAGATACAATTGACGGACAATATTCAAATGCTGAAAATTGAAGCTTAAAATTATTCAGCGCAGAACAATTTTACCATATGATGAGTACATTGATGCAAATCAACTTCATTTGCAGTGACGGGTTTAGACATTTACATAAGTGCATGGGGCCCACTGACTGCCTAAAAAGGGGGGGGGGGGCCGCTCAGGTCATGCTTCAGTAATTCCCTATATATAAATCACCAAAAAATTTCCAAAAAAAGGGGGCTCTAAATCCGCCTCTGCTTTGTCTAATACTGATATTAAAATTGAGAATGGAAATGGGGAATGTGTCAAAGAGACAACAACCCGACCAAATAAAAAACAACAGCAGGTGGTCACCAACAGGTCTTCAATTTAGCGAGAAATTCCCGCACCCGGAGGCGTCCCTCAGCTGGCCCCTAAACAAATATATACTAGTCCAGTGATAATGAACGTTGTAGTGTCGTGGGATTTTTTTTGTCTAATACTGATATTAGTGTCTCGGGATTTTGTAATTGACCTCTGTATATATAGTCGCGTGTTATCGGTTGACCATCCAGTTCAGTTTTAAAAATTAAGAAAGATTTCCAAGTAGACAGTTATTGTGATAGAATACGCAAAGAGGGATAACTCAATTTCAAAATTTTGAAAGTACAACAAATATTCATTTTATTTTTGCGCGATGAAAATAAAATGACAAATGCTAATTTTAACAAATCTATGTTAATACATAAAAGTCACAGTTTGTGAATTTACAGTTAACTTTTCGAATTGTTAAGAAATTTTAAATAACGGAGCAATAACATAAAACGCTGATCCTTTTTTTTTAATCTAAAATAAAATTATAATGTATTTCTGGGATCTAAAGATATAAAATAAAACTCTTAGCCAGGTGTCTAAAATTATGCTATTTTTTTAATTCTATATTTTCTATACAGGATGACAAGATGTGGGTTTCATAAATTTATTCATCTTCTATTTCAATCAAATCACAATGTGCATGTGAAAATTTACTAATATGACCATATGATCTATATTCATGTCAACACCGAAGTGCTGACTACGGGGCTGGTGATACCCTCGGGGACAAAACTTCCACCAGCATCGGCATCGACCCAGTAGTGTAAATAGTTTCCAAAGGTACCAGTAATATAATTTAATACGCCAGACGCGCGTGTCGTCTTTATAAGACTCATCAGTGACGCTCAGATGTAACTAGTTATAAAGCCAAAAAAGTACAAACGGTTGAAGAGCCAGGGGCGATCCAGCCATTTTAAAAAGGGGAGGGGGTTGTGTTACAACTATATGCTCCCATTCAAATGCATTGATCGTCCAAATAAAGGGGGCTTCCAACCCCGACCCCCCCTGGATCCGCCAACGAGAGCATACAATTCAAATGAGGATCTGAACAGGGTCTTGATTTCTGCATCCGTCAATTTTTCTAGGCATTTTTCTTTATTCGTTTTGTTTTGCCAATCAATCTCGAAATTACTTTTTAGCACCCGATTATTCTATAGCATTTTTTTTAATCGATTTTAATAAGCTTTATTTGGGAAAAAAATCATTTTATGTCACTGGAACATTGAAAATATGTAAAACACTGAAACAAATATAGAAAAGGTGTTTATGGGGCTCTAAATTGGGTTTACAAAATAGTATAACAAATAAAGAATAACTGATAATGGACAAAACAAGAATATAGAATAACGGTTTACAAACAAAGAATAAAGAAATGAGGACACCATTGGAGGTCATCGATTTTGCCCAAGTGCGTGTGCAGAATATTGGTTTCACAAGCCTGTGTCTTTTAAAGAGATTGTAAAATGAAATAACACCATTACTTTGCCATAAAAATGACACAGAATCTTTTAAATTTCACGATGATCATATGCCGTTTTTTAGCATGTAATATGAGTATACTCCTGTTTTTAGTTTGTTGAAAATTTTGTTTCGCAGCATGTTTTAAGATGACAGATTGAATGAATTTTTGGTGTTAACACCACTTTTAAAATAATGGATACATATGTGAAGATAGCTATCATTCATGCTTTACATACACCTTTTTCTTACGGTGTCAATTCAAAATAATGGATACATATGTGAAGATAGCTGTCTTCTGTCAATCTTTATATACACATTTTTCTTACGGTGTCCAGCAAATAATAAAGCTAAACTAATTTGTCAAGTATTAAAACAATGCATACTTGTTATCATTCCACACAGTCTAATCTGTATAAACTTTTGATAGTATTTTATCTAAGCGGAAGTTGAAACCTGTTTACAATCACAATACGAGGTAGGCTCAAAATATTTTAAACCTCAATTCTCGTCTTTTAAAGAGCTTTAAATACTTAAGGGAGTTCGCTTCTCAGTTTCAAAGTAATTAACTTTTCAAAACACTAGTTTATATTGATATTGAATTAAAAAAGGAATCAAAAGAGCCAAAAAAATATATAGGTCACCGTAATTGTTTTCGAGATATAAGCCATTAAAATTTTGGCGGGAAAATACTCTCTCTTGACTTTTGATAGCTTTATCATTGACAAGTCTATGTTCTCAAAAACTGTTAAAAAGTAATTAAAATTTTATAAGACTTTTACAGATGGCTTATTATTATACATGTAAAAGATTTTCAAAAAGAAAAATGGGGGTCACCGGCCAAATTTTTTCAAGGCATTCAAATGGATAAAACCAGAGGATTCCGAAAATCTGAGAAAAAATCCAAAACATGACAAGCCAGCTTCCTTAATAAAACAGTTTACATCATAGAGAGGGAAGATACCAGAGGGAGACTCAAACTCTAAAGTCGAAAACAAACCAACAACGCTATGGCCAAAAAGAATAAGATCAATCGACAAACAAGATCATACAAAACACATCATAGAAAACAAAAGGCTGAGAAACATGAACTCTACAAGAAACTGAGGGTTGATCTCAGGTGCTCCAGAAAGACACATGAGTTCAATTAAACTTCATTGATTTAGTTTTATTTCGTAAGATTTATAAGTTTGTTTATGGAGTACCATCTTGACCCGCTTATAAAACAAACAATTAAAAGTATGTACAACACTGCCTGTTTATGCTTCAAATTACAAAACAAGAAGTCCCTTTGTTCCTTTGTTACGGTTTTAGTTTTAGTTTCAATCATGGAAAACCATGCAGTTTTGAAGGCCTTACGATGACCTATGCACATACTTACTTACTTACTTCTACGGCATGTTGGTAATTGGTTGATAGTTGTCTCAGTGATAACCATATCACATCTTCTTATTTTAAAAAAATAGTTAAGTTTTATCATTTCAATTTCAGAATCAATTATTGTACCAGAAAACGGTCTGCAAAACATAGCATGATCATCTTTTCAGTACTCAGTAGAGCAGCACTCGTTTTGATCCTGTTTGTCTGTTTTGGTGTCACTTCACAACAAGAGTGTAGGTTTAGAATAACTTAAAGAATCAAATCGAAATATAAAGCAATAGTAAAAATTCCTGGCATATTTTTCCAAATTAGAGAACAAGTAAAATTTCATTTATTTCAACTTTAGGACGCTGTTAGCAAATCAAAGAAGGTTTTGGTATAAACTTTTGAAATCACAACCTAGAATACATTAGATTCTGAAACGACGAATTCCTGTCATTATACAAGTGGAACTTCCGTTAGGGTTTTACTCATAAGAAAAATTGTTTCCAAGTCGTCACGGTGCGTTGAATAGATAAACAAGAGGCTCTCAAGAGCCTGAATCGCTCACCTTAATTTTTTTTGTTAAATCTCTCATCAATGATTATTTTGGCTTTTCAATTTATTTAAATGTTCTTTGAATCGTCCTATTTTCTTCAAAAGCAAAAAAAAAAAATCATTTTCTCCTATGTTCTATTTTAGCCATAGGAGCTATGTTTCTGACATACAAGGAAATGAAATATAAAATTTATACTAGATACTCTGAAACTCATTTAGCCTAAGTTTGGCTGAAATTGATACAGCAGTTTCAAAGGAGAAGATTTTTTAAAGTAAGTCAACATGATGAACAAATTGTGAAAAAAGTCTTTAAAGGGCAATAACTCCTTAAGGGGTCAATTGACAATTTTGGTCAAATTGACTTATTTGTAGATCTTACTTTGCTTAACATTTTTGCTATTAACAGTTTATCTGTATCTATAATAATATTCAAGATAATAACCAAAAACTGCAAAATTTCTTTAAAATCATCAATTCAGGGGCATTATACCTGAAAAACCAGTTACCCAATTCGGCTGAAAATTTCAGGACAGGTAGACCTTGTCCTAATAAATACTTTAACTTCTTGTCTTATTTGCTCTAAATGCTGGAGTTTTTGAGATATAAGCCAAAAACTGCATTTTACCCTGTGTTCTATTTTTAGCCATGATGGCCATGTTTTTTGACGAAATAAAAAATAAAGCACAAACTTTATTTTATACACCCTACTGATCATTCAGTTGAGGTTTGGTTGAATTTGGTTTAGTAGTTTTAGAGGAGAAGATTTTTTAAAGTTAGCAAATATGATGAACAAATTGTGAAAAATTGTCATTAAAGGACAATAACCCCTTAAGGGGTCAATTGACAATTTTGGTCATATTAACTTATTTGTAGATCTTTCTTTGCTGATCATTTTTGCTGTTTACAGTTTATCTTTATCTATAATAATATTCAAGATAATGACCAAAAAACTGCAAAATTTCCTTAAAATTACCAATTAAGTGGCAGCAACCCAACAATGGTTTGTTTGATTCATCTGAAAATTTCAGGGCTGATAGATCTTGACCTAATGAACATTTTTAACCCGTATCAGATTTGCTGTAAATGCTTTCGTTTTTGAGATATAAGCCAAAAACTGCATTTGACCCCTATGTTCTATTTTAAGTAACGGCGGCCATGTTTTTTGACGGATCAAAAATCGAAGCACACACTTTGTGCAGGATAATCTAAGGAACAATCATGTAAAGTTTCATTCAAATCCATTCAGTAGTTTCAGAGGAGAAGATGTTTGAAAAATTGTTAACGACGACGACGACGACGACGACGGACGCCAAGTGATGAGAAAAGCTCACATGGCCTTTTAGGCCAGGTGAGCTAATAAAAAAGGAAGACCAAATTGTGACCACGGAAAACAGATATAACCGTGATCTTCTATGACATTAATATACCACAATATTAATGAAGAACGCAAAATATCAAAACTGATAAAACCAAATCTTCGGTTTCATATACGAAACTACATTCAAAACTACATAATAGAACCATGAATATGCTCCCGACTATCGTACCATCTAGGTTATAAAATGTCACAGTACACCATTTTTTTAAAAAAAAAATTTTTTTCAAAATTTTTTATGGGTTATATAAGTGTTTATATAATACAACATCCTCAGTTATTACTAAAAGATTGTATATAATGGTCAAAAATGCTAGACGTAAGATACATTATAGATATAAATGTTTTAACGTCACTGGTGTATTTTGTGTATTAAGATTAAGCCTAGATTTAAATTTGTTGAACTAGATAATAATTAAAAAATCCTATGCCTGGTACCAAAGTAATTCAGATCTCCCGTCCAAAATTTCAGTTTTCTTTTATTTTGAATTTTATTCTTGACACACAGTACACAAATTGAATCGAGTTCCCAAATTGCACCTATTCAACAAAAATAGCTGTGGAACTTTTCTTTGAGACAATACAATTTGCATTTTTATGATTTGTCATTATATATGATCTATCAACATATGCTTAAGGTCGGTTTATATCCGACACAGCCCATATGTTACAAGTATAAAAAAAAAGGAATCTCAAGCATGGACTAATGTCAAATTACTCTAAATATTTGAGGAAATAAAACAAAACATCTGTAGTTCGATTCTTATGGATGTGAACTTAAGCATAGATGTAATTCGGGTACTCATCATTACAGAATCATTGGAAGTTGGTTACGACCCATTTTGTTGTCTCATTTGGCAATACAAACATATCTGCTTGTTTTTACTTTTCAAATTTTGCGATTGAACATATGTTATTTAGTTACTGACAACAAGAAACACGATTTAAATATATTATTCTTTCTGCGCTATCTGGCATTACTTAACTTTTAAAATTTCAGCATGTGGAGACTTTCTTAATAGAAGAAAGTCAATTGATCATACTAAAATTGAATCAATAGAAAACTATGCATTGGACGTCGTAGCCATATTTGCAGGGAAAGACACGCATGACGTCACGTTTTTCTGTCGAAACGATTTTTTATTACAAGGACCAAAAAAAGCACGATGTTTTCCAAATGGTAGTTGGAGTCAAGAAATTCCTAAATGTTTAGAACAATGCGCTGACTTACCAGGCAAGATTGAAAACATACAGGCAAGTATAAAACGTTCTGCTTTTATATATAAAAAAAACCTCAATGAGATATGGTATTATTGCTAATGAAACAAATATTAACCCAAGTGAGCGCAAAAGTTAGCAACTACTACGTTTATTTCAGAACCTCAACTTTAAAATTTTTAAATGAACCATAAATTACTTGTGATCAGAATAAGGCGGATAGGAGTTTTGATATAGTTAAAAATTGAATTCGGACGAGTTTTTTTGTTGTTCTTTACCCATCATAATCCCTATGTCCATAATTGGATTAAGTCCTATTTAAGTATTCAACGTGAAATAGAGTTCGGTTAAACTCGAACAGCTATGAACAACAGGCACATGAGAACGAAAGTACAAGACACGCTCGTCCAAAATTTGTAAGTTTCAGTCGTTATTTTATGAATTTGCCGTTAGTCTCCTCGTTTGAATTGTTTTCCATTTGTTATTTCAAGACTTTTTATAGCTTGCTTTGCGTATTTGTCTCTTACATGGCTGAAGGCTGTTTGGTTATCTATGCAATTGTTAACTTCTTCATTTTGTCTCCTGTGAAAAGTTGTTTCATTGTCAATCACAATATTCTTCTTATATGATACAAACTCATACATATCAATAAGAAATAAACATTGACATTTGTTTTGTTTTTAGGTGTCTACTAACAAACGGACTATCAACTCAACGGTTGAACTTTCCTGTAGACTCCCAAAGTATGAGTTTAAAGGACCCAAAAAACTTTACTGCAAACATGGTGGATGGTCGATATCCAAACACAAACTGAAGAAGGCAGCCTATCCTACTTGCAAAGGTAATTATATTGATTGACTGACTGCTGCTTTTTTCTTGCTCCTATCCATCGCGTTAGGAGACGCAATAAATACAATATTTACAGTCTTTAGTTTGACACGCTTTTCATCTGGTTCAAGCAGCAACTTAGAAGTGTGTATGCAAAAGACACCAGTTTCATGGTACAAACAGTAAAAATATAGCATTGATTTGCATGATTGAAGATATTAAGTATTTTTGCGAAACATTTGAACTAGTTTACAATCAACTACTATATATGTCGCTACCATACACAGAATCTGCTTAACACCGGTACCTAGATAACCGGTTTAAGGAACCTGATCTTAACACTTAGATTTTCCACCTGTTACAAATTATAATTTATTTTTCTTGTATATTTTTCTTAAAGAAAAGCCTACTTATACAAGTTGGAAGGTTTACCTCATCGGTACCGGATGTGTTGCTGGTGCCATTCTGGTACTGGTCATCTTCCTAGCAGTTTGCATATGGACAAGGAAAAAACATGGGTGAGATTTGGTCATATCAAAAATAGGTTATAGAGTTGGTTGATATGAATATCTAGGTTTATTTTTCAGTCAGTTCACAAAATTTTATTTTTGCAGTATTTTACATTTTTTACGTTTTAAAATATTTAATTCATCAATTTTTCCAAAAAAAGTCCCAGAACTATCTCAGAGTGAAATAGTTCATTGATTTCCATGTAATTGCATTGTTTCATCTCTCTGTTTCTCAGTTATTCTCAATCTATCAACCCGTTTCTTCTTTTGCTCACGAAACGAATTTCAATACTTTCAATACACCATTTTGGCTGTTCTAATTATATTATCAGTACCTGCCACCATTTTACTGCATTTTGTTTGAACATTGACCTGTTTATCATTTCGTTTAAAGTTGAATACTGAATATTAAAATTGACATTTAATTATAAATATATTTTGTATTTTTTACAGAAAGGACATAGACGGCGTAGTTAAGGCAAACCCTGATTTGCTGAAATCTTTGTTGTAAGTTTACTATTTATATTCAAAAGTTATGTTTAAATTCTTGAATTTGATATTTTTGTTTTACAATTTACAATTTACAATTTTAAAACTTCACAGGTTTTTTTCGAAAATGTAAAGTCGTCTGCTCCTTGTTTGATTTTCTCATGTGACCAATAAAAAAAAAATAATGATTAATACAAACTGAAGAAGTTCACAACAAATATAGAATGAAATTCAAAACAGTGTAGCTGTGGCTATTGATTGACACATTAAATTCATCAATTGACTGGGAAAATTTAGGTGAAGTTTGTATGTAACGACCACTGCTCACTTTAGTAGTACTTTTTAAAGACACTTAAACTATGGGGTCACCAAAGGTTCTCAACACATAAATAAAGTAATTCGAAAAATTAATCAGAAATAACACGATGTTTTAATTTATATTTATTATATAAATCAAAACATAAAGGTTATTCCTGATTAATTTTTTCGAATTATTTTATAATTAGAGGCGTTAAGAAACCTTTGGTGACCCCACAGTTTCAATGTCTATCGTAGGTACGTCGTGAACAGTGGTTGTTACAGACAAACGTTCACGTAAATTGTCCCAGTCAATGGATGAATTTAATGTGTCAATCAATGGCCACAGCTACACTGTTTTGAATTTCATTCTATATATCATGGTTCAGTGGTTTTAGAAATTAGAATTAACTATAGTACACCAAAGATGATCTTGGATATCAATTGACTAATAGTCTAGGCTATTAATGCTCCCTATATTTCACACTTCATTGACACTGGTCAAGTTTTTCATCCAGGTTCTTCCTTTTATAATGAGTCATCTATAGTTTTCACTGTTTTGCAACTCCTGAAAACTGTATGTACACAAAAAAGGGTAGAATATAGTAATTACACGTTTTAAACAAATACCGTTATTTTGGGTAATCTTTACATCTCATCTAATTCTTAATACTTGAAATATAGTTTTCTGTGGGGAAACTTGAATAGCAAAGCTATTAAATGTTTGAAATTGCAGTTGTGTCAAAGTATGGAGTGCTGATCGAGAAAAGAGAATAGTTATGGTAACAGAAAGTTATAAATCACTTAGAAACTCAGGTATTGTATTAAATAATTTAAAACAAATACTCATTAAAAGAGGCCGTCGAAAGATACCAGAGAGACATTCAAACTCATGTGTCGAAAAATAAACCGAAAACCCCATGACCAAAACAGAAAAAAGACAAAAGACAAACAATAGAACATAAAACACAACATAAAAAACTTAGCAACACGAACCCCACCACAAACGGAGGAAATGGGGGTCTGCGAAAACGGGTTACCGATACTTGTGGCACCATGTTAATAAAAGATGCACAATTTAGTATCTTGCATTTCGACTCCTCTCCAATTCTATAACATTTAGTCTGTGGTAATTCCCAATCATATCCTTATTACACAAGTCTGTGATGGTTGTTGAACTGGAAATCAAACACTTGCAGACATAAAGCGGAGCTAGTTTTAGTAACCAGTTTTAAGCTTAGAATTAATTCGACTCCTCAGAATCTAATGAATCTGGATAATATTACCACAAGCGTACATCAAAATGTTGTGATTGACCCACAACGTCATTCGTCATCGAATTCAACCAATAACACTAATGACATAAAGCAATTTTCCTTTTGTGGTACAAACAACGAAATTACCAACAATCTTTTAGATTCTGAAACTATAAATGCAAAAAGTAAGACACGTGCGGATCTCTTATTAAACTTTCAATAATATTTTCAAATGCGGTTAATAAGACATATATCAAGGAATATATAAACAGCAATTTGAAACGATTTTTTTCACAAAAATATAAAAAGAATTGGCAAATGATAAAATAGTAGAAAACAAATTGATTATAACAGCAAATCGAATAAGTCAATACGATACGCAACTATTATATATGGTTCACCTTACATTTCAGTTAGTCTTGAATTCAATATCAATGGCCGATTAGTTTTGGAAGAAGATAGCACTGAAATAGAAAATGACGAATCATTAAAAAGATGTAAAGACAAAACTTTGATGGTCTTAGCAAAGAATGAACAGTGGAAGAATTCAAGATGGCGTCAATATAACTCTTCTCAAAGGTAGGATTATGTCCAAAATACACTAATTTCATTGGACGACGTCATAAGTAGTGAGGGATAAAAAATCCAGTTTTCCAACCGGAGTGATTTGTGAATCAGAGATACCGTTTCCTAAAATTAGGTTAATTAAAGACAAACACATTTCGAAGTTATATGTGAACCTATATAGTTAAATTTAAAATGTTTAGTTGTGTATGGTCTTTGACAAGTCCTTATTTTCAGTAGAGTTAGAACCATAGACTTCAGTGGCGGATCCAGGAAAAAGGGGGGGGGGGGCACTCCAGGCAAGCCTCAGTGATACCATATATAGCCAACCAAATTTCCCCATAAACACTAAACAGTTTCCCATAAACACTAAACAGTTTTACTGTAGATATGATAGTAGATAAAGGGGCTTATTTAATTTTTTATCATTATCATGCCACGCTATTGGTTGAATTTTCATATTTTAGATCGTTTTAACCAATCAACTGCTTGGTGTACGCTTTGCAAAATATTACCGAGCATGCATTATTTCTGAATCGGCGATTAAACGGGTGATAGTATACATTATCAGACAAACATTTATTCTTTAATTGTTAGAATGCAACAACGAAACTTCTTATATTATAAAAACAAATAGTATTAGATACACCAAGTTTAATATACAATTGAAAATTCTTTCTTTCAGTGCAGCCTTCCACGTGTTTAGTCATGATAGACAGAAATCTGTTATGATTTTGTGTTTCTCATTGGAAGATTTGTGTGAACAAGGTAAATGGTGTTTTTTAAGATCTGTCTCTAAATATGTCAAAATAAATTTATGCTCGAAAGTCTACTATTTACCCATATATATGATAGCACTTTCTTATTTTAAGAACAACCATCAACTCGAAATACAAGTGTCAATGTTCATAAAGTAAATGCATTGTTACCGCCGTTGAGCGGTTTCTCATTAAAAAATATTTTTGAATGAATTTAAATATTTTCATGTACTTAAAGTTCTTTCAACAAAACCAAGCACGCAAACCTTCGTAGTTCTAATTCATTTGACCTTTTTAACTTTTTTTCATTCGAGCGTTACCGATGAGTCTTTTGTAGATGAAACACGTGTCTGGTCCATTACTTAATTTCAATCCTGGTATATATGATGAGTTTATTTACATCTATCAATAAATCTCTATAAAATATTACCTCCTTCCAAAAAATATTATTATTTTCAATATCACCATCGGCCATCCCCTGTTGGCTTATTTAATCACCTTTGTTTCTTCACAGCATTACACATGCTTGGGTATAAACCATACTACATCTGTCTTGAAAATGACGGCACTTACCTTGAATCTGATCGTGATCTTATGGCGTTTACCGGAAGTCGTCTGATGGCGGTGAAAAATGGATGCACGTGGACAGTACCCGAAGATGGCGATTTTCCACATAGCTCGCATTATTCGGCAAATCAAGAAAGGTATAGGTATAAAACTAAGGAGATGTTTATTCAAAATTCCATAATGGCGTAAATGAACGCAACTGTAGGTCACTGTACGGCACATAACAATGAACAACTCATTTAAAAAAGCATAATTTCAACCCAATAGATCTTGAACTGAAAAATCTTGACAGTTATGTCTTTTAAATAGCCAAAGGCAATAATCTCAAAATCTCATAAAAAGGCAAGGAAAAGTTCAATGTATTCATAAGCTGTAAGTGAGCAAACAGTGATAAATGAAGAATCGAAGAATAACTGACAATATCATGAGAAACACAGCATAAAAACTAACGTATGGGTATTCGAGATCCGATCAACAAAATTTACTGCTGATTGACAATTAATTAATGATACTGCGCAGAACGGTCAGAATTGTATTTTATTCCTTTTGAAGGCATATGTTTGTTGTACGGTCTCTCGATGGACGAAAAAGGAAAGAAATATTTGCCAGTAATGTTGTTGGACTCCATTTTGCAGGTAAGACTATTGTCAACGAAAAAAATTCGCCGGAAAAATACAGTATAATCGGCTATAAAAAGCCCCGACATGAGCAGTCAAAATAAGTTGGTTAACAGTATTAGTGGTACTCGATTAGTATTTTACGTCATACAACAAGAAAAAACATCGTCCGTGGATGTAAATATAGGCATCTATCGACTTCCGATGTTCAAACCTCATAAATCGTTTAAAAAATAAAAAAAACAAGATCACGGATGTTAAATTTCAAAGCACTCATGATAATTAACAACTGCATGTTTTAAATACCCTGGCAACCAGTCTGTGGTGTAAATAGAGCCTATATCAAATAGGCAAAATTACTACCCTTATCCAACATATCCTCATTTTATAATACCAATTTAATTTTTCATCAAGGTCAGAAAATACATTTTGTATGCGCATACAATTTTTGCCTCTGTACATTAAATCTATCTTTCTTTATAAACCGACCGCGAACACGAAGGCGGTCGCAGTCGTCTGCCATTTTTGTTGTTTACCTTGTCTACCAATTGCGTAAAAAAAGAATCGGAACCGATTTTAATTACGCTAAATAAACGTGCTAGTAGGTCATGTGATACCCGTCCGTCTCTACCTTGAAGCAATCAACGAACCTATTTTTCAATATTTGTATCCTGAGCTCAAAAAAAATTTGACTTGTCGTATTAAAATGATTTTGATACCAGTATATATAGGGTCCTTTATTTCTGTCTTATTTAATGTCGTGTTTCTCTATTTAATATTTTTTTTACCATAATTTATTTTTTTGAATATTTTTTGTCTGTTATTCTGCGTCTTGTTTTTTACCATAACTATGTGTTCTGTAAACCCAATTTATTCGATTCTGTTTAATACCTAAAATTCGTTAATTATTTATTTTCATTTAAGGAAGCTGGCTTGTCATGTTTTAGATTTTTTGTCAGATTTTCAGAATCCTCTGGTTTTATCCATTTGAATGCCTTGTGACCCCCATTTTTCTTTATGTAAATCTTTTACATGTATTATAATGATAAGCCATCTGTAAAAGTCTTATAAAATTTTAATTACTTTTTAACAGTTTTTGAGAACTTCAACTTGTCAATGATTTTAGCTATGAAAAGTCAAGAGGGAATATTTTCCCGCCAAAATTTCAATGGCTAATATCTCGAAAACAAGCACGGTGACCTATATTCTTTTTTTGCTCTTTGGACTCCTTTGTTAATCCCCTATCTATATAAACTAGTGTTTTGATAAGTTAATTACTTTGAAACTGAGAAGACTCCCTTAACATGGTTATTTTCTCTTCCCTCAGCTGCAACTGCTCTTAAAATACAGCCACCTGTTGAAGTTACCACAAATGATGGGGTGCTAATTTCTGATGACGCCACGCTATCACAACACGTGCATGAAGTACTAACAGTAACGGAAGTACGCAAGAGTCGTAAATTACTTTTACAAAACGATACACCTCGTTCCTCAAGTGTTTACAGTGCATAATTATAGTAGAAATAATTAACATTACATTTATGAGAAATATTCATATTAACATTACATTTTTATGCCCCACCTACGATAGTAGAGGGGCATTATGTTTTCTGGTCTGTGCCTCCGTTCGTTCGTTCGTCCGTCCGTCTGTGCGTCCGTTCGCTTCAGGTTAAAGTTTTTGGTCAAGGTAGTTTTTGAAGAAGTTGAAGTCCAATCAACTTGAAACTTAGTACACATGTTCCCCATGATATGATCTTTCTAATTTTAATGCCAAATTATAGTTTTGACCCCAATTTCGTGGTCCACTGAACATAGAAAATGATAGTCCGAAGTTCAGGTTAAAGTTTTTGGTCAAGGTAGTTTTTGATGAAGTTAAAGTTACATCAACTTGAAACTTAGTACACATGTTCCCTATGATATGATTTTTCTAATTTTAATTCCAAATCAAAGGTTTAACCCCAATTTTCACAGTCCACTGAACATAGAAAATGATAGTGCGAGTGGGGCATCCGTGTACTATGGACACATTCTTGTTCGTGATAATTCATGTAAACATTACATTAAGTAGAGATATCCAATTAACATTGCAGTTATATAAAAAATATTTATATTAACATTACATTGTACATTTATTAGAAATATTCACATTGACATTAACTTTACTGCACATAATCGTAATAACATCAGTGGCGAATCCAGAGGGGGCGTAGAGGGCGTACGCCCCCCTTTTGTTCGTTTTTTTGTGTTTTTTTTTTGGTAAAATGATTAATCAGACTAGACTTTGTGAACTTTGCCATTTCCCGTGTACTGTAGTATTTAATTTTTATGCGACAATTTTTAACTTATAAAGATATTTTTCGCTGGAATTTACTGATTGTCAAAGTCATGTAATTCTCAATGGTGGAGTCAAGGACGTATAACTAACATACGTCCTTGGGTGGAGTTGAACAGTGCGTCGAAAAAAACGTCGCTTAGTCATTTTGAAATTCAAATTACAGTAACACATTGCTTAGGCTGAGGATGGCAATCATGACACCTTCAAAGCCACACAGGATTGAGCAAGAACGTATTAACTTCTATTTCACTACTCCACCAACTAATCTATAGACTACACTGACTATTACACTCACATGAATAAAAGTTCCACGGTAATAATATTTACCTACGAAAACATGTTTAACACCAAATGCCCCAGTCAATTTTAAAATAACATAGCTGAATAATGATCCCCAGTCAGTATAAGCTCTAAATATATTTAAAGTCTAAGGTACAAACCATTTGATTTGAGGAGACAGTCTGAGATATCTGTGAGAAAAAAATAACTCTGATTTTTGCCTTAAACAAAAATTCTGGCTGTATCTGGATTGACAAAAATAATCATGTCCACTGTTTTTGCTATTAGAAACAAAATTTTCCAACAGAATTATTTAGCGTTAAATGAACATGATGAATAAAAACGGGCATTTTTTTTGGTGGCTGGAGTTTGCATGTATGAACGGAATGTTTGTTTCGCCGAACTGCTATATTAAATACTTTTTTCAAGACCAGACGGCAACCTGCCTGATGGGTGTGGCCTATATGTCTCCATTTGTCGACCGTCATTCATTAATTGGTTGTCATTTCAGACTCATTCTTGACCTTTGGTTGATTTGGAACCCCTCACTTCCCTTAATTTTGTTGGGTGAAACATATCAACGAAACATTTGGATAAGAAATTGCTTGTTTGTCTTTTTTAACTTGTGACGGCCGTATTGTAAATTTCATTGAATACCCCGGCGTATATCTGGTTTACAACAAGAAATCTGTGAAGTTAATATGATAACTTAACTTGCAACAAAACAGCGAGAATTTTCCATGTCTATTTTCTATTGACAAGTCCTACATCAAATTTATCAGTTCATAGTTTTGGATCCATACTATCATTTTATGATAGACAATTAATAGAGAGAATACAGCATCGAAAATATCCAACCATTACACTTTACAGCAACTACAAAATATATATGCCCCACGCCAGTAACTGTTTGAAAAGTGCATCTTTCAAAACTTCGCCCCCCTTTCTAAGATCCTGGATCCGCCCCTGAACATTACACTAAATAGATATATTCTGATTTATATTACATTTACTGGAAATATTCGTATAAACATTACATTTACTTGAAACATTCGTATTAACATTACATTTATTACAAATATCCGTATTAACATTGTCTTTATTAGAAATATTCTTATTTACATAACATTTACTGGAAATATTTTTGTTAACATTACATTTACTGAAAATATTTGTTTTATTAACATTACGTTTATTAAAAATATTCTAAGTACATTACATTTATCAGTGATATCCTAAGTACATTACATTTTTTAGAAATATCCTAACTACATTACATTTATTAGAAATATCTATATTTACATTACATCTAATTCAATCTGATTAAAATACAGACCATGTATCCAAGCTATGCCTCCGAATTAAAGGATTCTGACAACACCACTGTTGTAAATATTACAAAAACGACATTCAATTTTTTTAAGGTTTGTGTTAATCGATCCGACTATAACAGAGGATCTCGAAATTTGTGAAATCTCGTCACTTTCGTAGGAGTGGTGGAATCGTGTGGAATGTTGTCTATAGACTCATAATGGAACATGTTTTTCATTTATTGTTTGTACTAAAATCAGGACGTTAATTTTCCCAATTGAACGGTTTAACATTAGTCAATGTTCGATTTTATGACATCAACTTTTAGAAATTTGGCAATTTGGCCCCAGTCCCAAGTCATGAGCCTCTAGCCTTTGTTAGTCTTGTATTATTTTAATTTCTTGTGTACAATTTGGAGTTTAGTATGGCGTTCATTATCATTGAAATAGTATATATATTTGTTTTGGGGTCAGCTGAAGGACGCCTCCTGGTGCGGGAATTTCTCGTTCCATTGAAGACCTATTGATGACCTTCTGCTATTGTCTGTTCTATGGTCGGGTTGTTGTCTCTTTGACTCATTCCGCATTTCCATTTTCAATTTTACACATTACATAGAAAAGACAAGTAACACGGTGTCTATTTATTTGAGAATTAACATCACAAGTTGACTAAAATTACCATTGTAATATTATGATCTTATTTAAAAAAAACATATGTAAAAATTATACACCGTCCTAGCAGAGCCAAATTGGAGTAAAATGGACATTTAGAAAACTTGTTACCAATACAGAGAAAGCTGTCCTTAAATTCTAAACAGATATGTGTCAATATAACCAAACTATTTTAAACCGCAAACTGCAAACTAACTGGCTGATTAGAATAAAAGATTCAAATGTGTTTTTATTGAACGATGATCCTAATGTCGAAGTTATTACGTGTTTTATTGAGTCATTAGAACTGAGGAAAGGAGAACAGTAACTGTTTTTATCATATCTTATAATATTGTCGAGTTTTCATTATGTTTGATCATGTTTGTTTTGTCAATGTATTTGCCATAACCAAAATTGGTTTTTGTATGTTTTGCAAATAAAGAATTATTTATTTCCACTGAACGCTAATCGAAAAATGACCATTCGGAGTGACCGATAGGTGTATGAAATTTATCGGTGTCATTAACTTTTGCTGTATACATTGAGAATAGTTGATGTAATGTTTACAAATATAAGGCAAGTACAAATTATTTAAAACTTTTATTCCCAATAATAATTGTTCTTGCTCCTGGTTTTGTTTTGCTACGTCACTTCCGGAATATACCCATGATGAGATCGTTTTCAAGTGTCCCTGTAATAGAAAGAAAATAAATCACTATTCTTCGTCCTTAGTTATATTTATATAACAAGCAGCAAACAATTCGCCAGTACAAAGATCACCAACAAACAACTACTCTGAGAATATAGATGTCTATAATTATATATTATTCATCCTTTTTTAAAATAAGCTTTGGATTTCTAAATATTTTGCCGGGCCACGAGCATCAGTGAAGAGACATTAATTGTGGAAATGCGCATCGCATTGGCGGATCCAGGGGTTGGAACCACCTTTTTTGCCAATCAATGCATTTGAATGGGGACATATAGGTGGAACCCCCATTTGTCCTGGGTTGGAAACACCCCTTTTTAAAATGGATGGATCCGCCCCTACATCTGGTGCATAACCATTGGAAACGCTTATATAATTTAATAATATATATTAAGTAAATACATTCTATTCTAAAACGCAACCCACACTCTTATATAAGCACATACATATCATAACTCACCTTCAACAAGTCCACCGTCTTTCGCTGAACACGATGGCCCAAAGCAATTCTTGTTATAAGACGTCTGTTCCACTACAATACATACAGATTTGTGCGATACAAAAAAAAGTAAGTGAAATGGTTAAACTATTGTCTCTTCACCCTTTTTGGGTGGGGAGGGTGGGGGTTAGAACAACGAGAACCTTTTCATACCAGTAATTTGAGATATAATATCCTCATCTCCCAACTGTTCAAGTCTCAAGATTTACATGTACCCCCACCAGTAATATGAGATATAATATCCTCATCTCCCAACTGTTCAAGTCTCAAGATTTACATGTACCCCCACCAGTAATTTGAGATATAATATCCTCATCTCCCAACTGTTCAAGTCTCAAGATTTACATGTACCCCCACCAGTAATTTGAGATATAATATCCTCATCTCCCAATTGCTCAAGTCTCAAGATTTACATGTACCCCAGGCCTGTTTTTTTTTTATTTCACATGGTTAACTTTCATCATCGTTTGGCGTCAGTATCCACACAAGACAAGGCTATGTATTATACTTTAACGTACCTTTCTTTTGACTTGGAAAACCTGGATCTATAAATATAAAAATAAGAAATCACGTTTTCTTCTTCGCTTGTAGATTGCTTTGCTCATAACAAAAATAGAGTATATTTTTTTCACCTTTATTCAATCTAACTTCTTTATATCTTACTAAGATATCCTAGACTCCAACGATTAAAATTTATAGTGATAATAATATTGAATAAGACACCGTATAGCGGGTTATTTTCCCGGGGTGTGAACTTTTGCTTAATTTTCCGGATGGAACAAAATCGTCAAAATAAATTCCGCCAATTTAAAGGCCACATGCAAAGGTATTGATACAAGTTTTGAATCCGCCAAAATAATAACCGCCAAAATTTTTCGTACACCTTATTCAATGAAAATTGCGAAATCTTACACCCGCGAAAATAACCCGCTATATGGTAACTTGCTAATAGATCCACTGCACTATTTCACTTTTTGCGCTAAGTCTGCATAAAGCAAAATTAATATAAATCAATCGTAGGTTTGAAATAACATAAGAATATCATTTATTATATATTGTTAACTGACATATTTTTGTTATTTTCCAATTTTTTTTTTCAATTTTGTTTTTAAAATGTGAAGAAAGAACACAAACTACCGTAAGAGACCATCCGGAGAAGTCAATTTCGTTATACATGTATATAAACACCACTTGAAATTAGCATCTCCAGCGCCTCAAAACAAAGTTCACAGGTCAACATTAAGTCGTAATAAAAAAGCGCGTCTCTTTCACAGGCACACGTTTGATTCAGAAATTTGTTTTCGGGGGCGGATCCAGTCATTTTAAAAAGGTGATTCCCAACCCAAAGTAGAAGGGGGAGGGGTCCAACTGTATGCTCCCATTCAAATGCATTGATCGTCCAAAAAAAGGAGGTTCCAACTCCCTCCCTCCCTCCCTCCCCCCCCCCGATCCGCCACTGGTTTTCCTCAATAAACATGACTTGTGTGTTGAGGTATTTAGGAGAAAAAAATTCTGAGACAAGTGCCTGGGGTGTCTTAACAATGTTGTAAGCTGTACGTCGTCCCAAGTTAAAGCAAAGATATAAATTAAAGAATTTTAAAACCGTTGTTTGCCCACTAAATCTTCAAGAAAGCACTTTGTACTACTTACTTGAAGGTCCATGTGGACCCATTCCTCCCATACCGGGAGCACCACCAGGACCTGCACCTGGTCCTCCTTTGCTAAACGGACTTTTCATTCCGGCGCCCGATCCTGCTCCTCCAGATGATGAACCAAATGGACTTTTCATTCCGGTGCCCGATCCTGCTCCACCAGATGATGAACCAAAAGGATTCTTCATTCCTCCACCCGAACCAGAACCTCCTCCCATGGGATTAAACGGACCGCTGCCACTTCCGCTACCATTTCCGCTACCACTAGAACCACCACTGCCTGCAGAACTACCGCTGCCACCAGACATTGTTTGCATTACTACAGGGAAATAATTACTTTTTATTGAATTCATAACTATGAGGTATGATAATAAGACAATTTGTTCACAAAGTTATCACAGTCATTTATCGAAATCTCAACATACAAAATGGACTTTTCTAAGAACGTGTCAACAATAACAAAATCATACCTGTAACACCCATTAACATTAAACCAAATTGGACAGCTAATGATATGTAAACATCACAAAGTATATGAAATTATACAAGTTTGTTTTTTTTCAATTTTGAGACGATCCCCTACAATTTCATTATGACTTACAATTATTACCATCATTGGTACACATTACCATTGGAGGATTACATTTCGCTTTCGACCCGTTACTTGCTTTATCAGGAGCTGAAAATATACGAAAGAACAGCATAACTTAAAAGTAGTTCGTCACAACTCGGTCGATTCCGTACCTTCATCTAAAGACGGAAAGTAGCGGAGTCACCCGAGGATTGCCGATTGAACTTGAAGTAATTGAACGATGTATCGAGTCAATGTTTAGCATTGATATTTATAGGACATCTGGTTAAACAAATATGATGATGTTAAGACAAGGGCTGCACAATTTACTTGGTACCCAGAGCCCACGCATCTTGACACATCAAGGATTCGAAGCACCTGAGATCACCCCTAGTTTTTGGTGGGGTTCGTGTTACTTATTCTTTAGTTTTCTATGTTGTATCATATGGCATTGTTTATCTGTTTGTCTTTTTCATCTTTAGCCATGCAGTTTATTTTAGATTTATGAGTTTGACTGTCCTTCTGGTATCTTTCGTCCCTCTTTTAGAACTAGTGGCATTTGGTTCAGCTAACACAAATTAAGCATATATTGCTTTGAAAAGGGTGAGAAGGGAATAAAACAAAGAGAGCAAAATTAGACAAAATTCAAGATTATTAAAAAGTCGAGAACAAAAATCATATACTAGTAACAGGACTATGGTAAATCTTGTTTTAGAGGGACACTCACACTTAAGAACATTGTTGCCACCATTTGTATTGCCAAACATTTCCATCATGGATCCTCCGCCACCGTTGTTTGTTTTGCCACCGCTGCCACTAGATTTCCCCTCTTGACATTTACAACTCCTACAGCCATCGGAAGTTTCTTCGCCAACTGTAAATCCTAACTTTCTTTCGGAACATTTAATGATACATTCGTATAACTTTAAGCATGTTTTTTCCTCGTTCTTATGTGTTTTTTCAGTTTGTTTTTGTTCTGGAATGTCTAACAATATGTTGCATTATTATTTCAAGTTCGTTTCAATCTAATTAAAAATATTGGTCTGTTATGAACGAGCAAGCTATTAATATAAATATGTATTTTAATTAGTTTGAATTCGCTTGAAATACAAATATAACATTATTTTCTGTACAGTCTATCATTTTTTGTCTTCTGTCAGTTTATTGAAAAGATATGATATGTCTTTGAGAATATACACATAGTTTTTTCTTTCAAACGGCAAAATTGTGTCCACGGCGAATATGAGCGCCCCACTCTAAGTAATTTCGCCGTTTCAGAATCTATCGCATTCTGGGTAATATTTTCAAAAATGTACACCGAAACGTCGTGATTGGTTGAAAACGTCCAAAACAATGGAAATTCAACCAATGTCGTGACGTTATTTTCATTTTGGGGTACGAACAATGAAATTACCCATAGTCCTTTAGATTCTGAAACGGCCAATTGTGCAATTATAACTCTTCAAGTTATACTTCGTTTAAAAAGGCTAATGACATTTTATCATCTTACTACAGCTTTAATGAATGTACTATGAAAAGTATTTTTAAGCGCTTTGTATTTTGTTTTATTCTCGATTTGAAAATTCCTTCTAATTTTTACCAAATATTATGAAGAATTCGAGTATCAAATGAATTTATGCTATTACTATATGACTCCAATGAAAACAAAATACGCGTATTCATTGCAGATATAAAGGAATGATATACATTGAAGAATTGACGGGCCTCATAATATTTACCACTTCCTGCTAACCTCGTTTTAGACATGTACACGACTGGCAACCGTCAGAACCAGTTTCTCCTAGATGATAACCTCCTTTACAAGACATCATACACATAGTTGTACCAAGGCATTCATTGTGTTTCGGTTTCGGTTTATCTTGAGATTCTTTCGGCCTGACTGCGATCCAAAATCTGCTTGCTAAACGTAATCAAAGATTGATAATAAATTTAAAAAAAAAATAATGATAAATAAATACCTAAATGTAAGTTCGACAATAAAGAAGGGACAATTATAAAATCAAATCGGAGATTAATTAAGGAATGACTGTAATAGTTTTTCTGTCTATGAAGAAATAACATGAAAAATTTGGTGCAAACTGAATAACGCGCGTAGCGGGTTATTTAACAGTGTGCACCACATTTTTTATGTTATTTTGGAATAGACAGAAAAAATATTACAGTCATTTCTTATAATTTAATGCTAAATTCCATTTTAAACCGTAGAAAACCACGAAAAAACGTTGATGACGTCACGGTCACATGACTAGATTATGTCTATGGGCTTATAACAAAATAACGTCAGCCAATCAGAAGACGCGTTACATCCAAAATTAAATTATTGACCAATAAAACCAGGTTCTGATCATGCCATTTTAACAGGAGGTCCAGACCATTTGAACACCTTTAAACGTTCATATAATTACATTTTGTTTTAAATCTACATTTTATGTACTATTTAAGCCTCGCAACCCGAACACGGAGGTATACATATAAAGTTTACCTGAGTAACAAGGACACGTTTGACACCCTCCTTCGTCGACGACAGTGCAGGAACAATCTTCAAATTCCATCTTATCTACAGATATACAGTATTTAGGAATTCCTGGACTTTTAAGAGGTACATTCATAGAATGTCCACGTCCGTATGATGATGTCTGAAAGAAGTTACAAGCAGTCTTAGTTTAAATGTATTAAACCTACTATGTTACAAGGTGAATTAGAAAAGTGAAATATGAAGGCCAAAAGACGATCGAGACACACATCAACAGCAACAAGATAGAAGTAAGAACAGATTTAGAAAACCCCCAAGCGTTAACTGATACAATTATGAATGCATGGATGCTATTATAGCGTAAACAATGCCATTAGGTCCATACATACGGTTTATCTATAGTATGCAATATAAAACCCTTCTTGTAACCATTTTCAGGTTTCTATGTATCATCCTCTTTAATTAGACAAAGGGCCTTAAACTGGATTTTTCAAACTGTGTGTATACTCAATTGTGTTGACACATGCGTTAAGGAACACTAAATCATTTATTCATATGATAATCATTCCTTTTACCAATCATATTCTTGTTGTTTGATTGAGGTCTCAATGGCATAATTCAACTTTATTTTAAATCAATCTTCCTGTAGTAAAATATCAAAGAATAACATGATAAAAAACAACGAGCCTAAACTTATTGATATTTTTAAATACACACATGATGAGAAAAGGGATTCTGAACAGCCATTGGTCCGTGTGGCATATTAAATGACATGTGACTCGCCATGTGACCACCCATGTTACCTCCCATCGGTAAACCTGGCAATGCGCTCAATTGTTGAGTTTGTGTATCTTTTTCGTGAATTATGATAACTTTTGTATTTTCTGTATTTCCACCACTATTTGAACCAGAATTTTCTGTATGACCCCCTCCGAAACTATTTGAATTATCTCGGAGTCCGTAATTAGAATTCCACTTGGCACTTAAACCACTCCCACTTCCGCCATATCTGTCACTTGAACCACTCCCATTTCCTCCATATTTGTCTCTTGAACTACTTCCGCCTCCACTTGACGGAGCTGAAATAACTGAAAATATGATGTGAATTGTGGAATTTAAAAAGTAAAATAAACCTAACAAATATTCATAAAACTAAGTGAATAATTGACCAATTCAGTAAGTATGTCTCATTTCGACATACATACAAACTTGATATTTCTATGAATTTACTTAACGGTTCACTACAAAACAGGAAAAGAAAACGATAATCTAGAGCCATTACGATTTTATATACTTTTCCTATTTATCTCTCTGAAATATTTCCTTTATCTGAAGTTGTTAGCAATGTTTTGAAGCTGGTATATATTTATTTGTCTCCTTGCATACTGCCGCTTGACTTTCAGATCCACATGACTTTGTTGTATAATCAAAACCGTAATACGTCCTCCAACTAATCATTGATGAAGTTAAATACTGTTTGATGCGGTTATATAATTTTTTATATCTACTTTACATAACTTGGTTATTATTTCATAATTGCCATGCAAACTAACAACCACTATCAGGAAGCACTGACTATGAACAAGGGAGGCGAAAGATGTACCAGAGGGAAATTCAAACTCATAAGGCAAATATAATGACATTTCATTGGCTAAAAAAGAAAAGACCAAAAGACAAACAACAGTACAGAAAACACATTATCGCACCGCGGGTAAATTATCACGTTGTGATTGTTTTAACACCGTCACGTGGTGACCCCCTATGAACCCGTAGGGGGTTAGTAAATTTCATACATGATAGGGGGTTCGTAACGAGGTAATGGTGACTTCATCTATTAATGTTGTTGTGTTTCTTTGATCATTTTTCATCAAAACGCAACAGAAAAAGTTCAGCGTGGGATAAATTCGTTATACGATCAACTACTGACCCCCTACGGATCCATAGAGGGTGAATAAAAATCCATAGGGGATTTGGCCTCTGGCCTCACCCCCTATGGATTTTACTAACCCTCTATGGATCCGTAGAGGGTCAGTGGCGAACCATATAACTTATAGCATAGAAGACTTAAGACTGAGCAATACGAACTTCACCCAAAAACTTGGGGTGATCTCAGGTACTCCGAAAGGGTAAGCAGATCCTGCTCCACATGTGGCACCTGTCGTGTTTCTTAATTAACTTACTTACCTTTGCATCTGCAATATTTACATTCACCTTTGTATTCAATACACAGAGGATGGCACTGTGGGTCAGAGAACGGACAGGAAGACGTCGCTTGTCCTGTAATAATATAAAAAAAATGAAATATTGTAAACAACTTTGATATGATAGATGTTATATTCAGACACTAGAATGTTGAAGACATTCATGAATGTGTAGATGTATACGTGCTCGAATCTCAATGCAAATATTTGAAAAGAGTAAAGTTTGTTCAAGTTCATTATGTGCAATACAATTTTCCGTGAACCCGCAAAAGATTGATGTTTCTTAAGGAATTACTGTAATTTCTTTTCTGTCTATGAAGAAATGACCTCGAAAATGTGGTGCACACTGAATAACACGCATAGCGGGTTATTTTAAAGTGTGCACCACATTTTTAATGTTATTTCGAATAGACAGAAAAAATATTACAGTCATTTCTTATAATTTAATTCTAAATTCCATTTTAGACCGGAGTAAACCATGAAAAAACGTTGATGACGTCACGGTCACATGACAAAATAATGTCTATGAGCTGATAAACCAAACAACGTCAGCCAATCAGAAGACGCGTAACATCCAAAATTAAATTATTCAGAGATAAAACTTCGCCATCTTTAAGAAAAAGGCGATACAATGAATTAATATATGATTATAAATTCAATAAGTTAATAAACTGCTATCCTTATATGTCTTATATAAAATATCGATCTATATGAAAATAAAAAGATGTCGTTTATGTATGATTGCCAATGAGACATCTCAAAGTTTCCACCATATATTAAAAAAGTAGATATAAACAATTAAACTACCACACGGCATTCAACAATGAGAAAGACCATAACGTCTTTTCGGCTATGCAATATGAAACATGTGGAACAATTCAAGTCAGGAAATTAACTGCATGATTTAAAAAAAAACAATTTTCAAAAAACTAAGACGACAACCACTGAACTACATGCTCCTGACTTGGGATAAGCACACAGTTAATATGGCAGTGTTAAACAGGTCTGCGAGTGTGCAATCCTTTCCATATTACAGGACAGTGGTGTAACATCACACCAAAAAGAACACACAACTTGCAAGACTAGCATATCATTTAAATGAGCAAGCCTTTTAACTGATTAATAGGTTAGCAAAAATGTTTATGATACTATCACTTTAATACATTTTTAAAAATTAAATCAGTACAAAATACTATAAGTAATATGAGAAAGGAAATGCAATTGGAATATAATTTAATTTGTATTTACTCTTTAACATATTCATTTCTATACACAACAAGTGTTTTTGACCCACGTATGCAGTCATCATCAGTCGTGATCAAGTAAAAGTTTAACATCTGCAAGCTATCTTTTTATCGATAGTGTATCGCACCAAAAACGGTGAAAAGTACTTTAGCAGGACTGTCTTTTTGCATTTAGTAAGTTGAACATTCACATTGATGTTATATTCAATTGAAGACTGACCAAGTAATCTACAATCTTGCGATGTTTTTTAACAAGCTAAGGGACAGTACCTAATTGTCAGTTTACCAAGCAAAATACATAAAATGCATATTACAAAATATTTTTTGAAACATGATTGTATGATGTATAAATTAGTACTTTTCTAATTTTCGCTGAAAATAAGAATACATTTTAGCTTCGGAAAAGAAAACAATACGGTTACCACGTTAATTTCGATTTATCATAAAATAAAACAGATTGCAAACTAATATTATTAAGAAAAGGAAAAACGATAATCAATCTTAAAGCAAAGCATATGTAATGAAAATTTCTTACCATATAAAATTCCAAAAGCGAATAAAATTAAAATCAAAATGTTTTCCATGTTAAAATGTTTTGCCGCTTTCATTGTTGTTGTAAATATTACTTTTAAATAAACACCTGCCGCGTTACCTATCTTTTCTTATAAACTACCCACACCTGCTAATGTTGACTTCCTTATATCGATATAATTCAAATATTTAAGATAATTAGATACTATAATCGTGCATTTTTTTTTATATACTAAATTTTCATTAAATAAAATCGAAAATGGAAATAGAGAAAGAGTAGAAAAGTCCATCAATGGTTCTTCAAAACGTGGAGAAAATCCAACACCAGAGGCGGACTTCAGCTGCCCCTAAACAAAAAAAAAAAATCGTTCAGTGAAATCTAATATATTGATGGGTTGTCATGGAACAGGGTCCGAAAGGGGTCTCTTCATTTCTGCATTTTATTTTCGATTATATATATATTGTAGCACCCATTTATTCTTTGTTTTATTGGCTTGTTGTTTTTCTAGTCTTGATTTTTAGTCCCTTCATTTCCGACTTTTGGTCTTTATATTCTATTATGTAAACCCAATGTAGAACCACATAATAACAGGTATTCAGTAGATGTAAATTTGAATCAAGAATTTCGTTGGTACTTTATGTGTAAATTCACAAATATCATTTGTCTGTTTGTCTTTTTCTTTTGTAGCAATGGCGTTGTCAGTTTACTTTCGATCTACGAGTTTGAATGTCCCTCTGGTATCTTTCGCTCCTCTTTTATCGATTAAAATTTAGTTCTATTTCGAAACGTTATATTCTGAATAAGGATCGTTAAGTACAAAATGAGAGAAATTACAAAGGGTGCAACCAAAAACCGTAAATCAAAGACAAACAAACAAAACCACAATGGCAAAAAAAAAAAAAAAAAAAAAATAGCAGAAAAACATCCGCCCAAATTTTTTTTTATAACTTGACAATTAGATTGTGATGAATCATAATTTACAAATAAACACGACTGTAAAAACTACAGGATCAAATAATCGGTTAGACAATTTTATCAAAATAAAAACTCAAATGTTTTAATTGAGAATTGAATGCCACAAAATACATCCAATTTTTATAAGTACATGTATATGCTACAACAATTCAATTACCAGTTAAATCGCCATATGCAATGATGGGACGTTGTGAACGGAAACGTTTGTAGTCATGAATGATTATATAGGGAACTACAATTTGACATTGGAATGGTCATGATGGCTTTCTGCCAATCAAAAGTACGGAGTATTACGACACATAAATGAATATATTTATAGCTTGAAGGTGTATGTTTTGTTTTAGCGTATTGTTATTATCTCGTCTTTGTTGATTTCAAATTGTATCTAATTTCCAAAATCTTGAACGAATTTAACTTCAACATTTCTAAAGTTCCGTTCCAGCAATAGTGGAATCAATGCATTGTTAACACTTTAAAGTCACCATGTCCTCAGCAGCCGACCAATCCTGGCAAGAGGTCAACGTACTCTCGACAACTGACCAAACAGCGATAAGTAAAGGTCAACATTCGCTCTCAGACCTTGGAAGTGACATTGATTCCATAGGGAGCTCTAGATAGGACAAACATTTAAAAGCACAAATTTTAACCTTAATATTTAGCTTATATTGATTTTTTTGTCGAAGGGTTCTTATCTCATTATCATAACCCACATCTTCGTTTATTCATAATTAACTAAAGATTCCATGTTTATAATGAAATTGAGAATGAAAATGGGGAATGTGACAAAGAGACAACAACCAGACCGCAGAGAAGAATGAACCATTAGTTTAATAAAATTGAGAATGGAAATGGGGAACGTGTCAAAGAGACAACAACCCGACCATAGAACAGACAACAACAGATGCTAGGTCACCAATATGTCTTCAATGCAGCGAGAAATTCCCGCACCCGGAGGTTTAAACATATCAATAGGGGAATGGGAAACACGTTATTGCAACTTATTTTAATCCCTTTCCACTTTGCGGGTGCGAGTGCTGCCTTGTAGCAGCATTAGCCTGTTCTTTTTCGAAATCCACAAGGATGTATTTTACGTGCAAGAGATATGGGACACATTAAAGTGTTATTTTTGCATTTCTCATGATCTATTTTTCTATTTCATTGTTATATCTTAAAGAATTGCCAGTATGGCCGTTTTATTTCAATATTTTACAAGGTCGACGTTTATACTACAGTAAAACCTAGCGTAAATCGAAAACCTGCATAAACCAAACATGTTCTGAAGCACCGTCATATCAAATCGTATACGTTGTCAACCTGATGAAACCGAAAATCGGCCAAAACCGAACAAAATCATAAGTCCCGAAAAGGTTCGGTTTAAACAGGTCTCACTGTACATATATTTAAAGATGACATAGTCTTATTTAGTCAATATAGGTATTACCGAACATCTGTCTTTCAATGCAAGTTTATATCGGGACATGTCGGCCCTTATCTATAACACTAAAGGTTATCAGAAAATGGCATTTTGGAAACCACGCATATATATATATATATATATATATACTATTATCTAGTTCATTCATAAAAGTCACAATTTAATCGTAACCTTTCGGAAAAGTAATTTGAAGACTTTATATTTTTTATGTTTCGGCTTTCATTTGGGATTTAAAATACTTGGGATATGTTTTTCGCCATTTTTGTGTTAAATTTTGTATTTTTCGTTCACGGTAAGATTTTATTTATATTTATATTTGTATTTCAGAATAATGCAAAAATCTGTTTTTCTTCTAAAAAAACAAATGTTAAAAACATAACGACTTACCGGAAGTGGAGGTATCCCCGAATAAAATAGCAAGTTGCTGACAGTGGAAAAAATCCTTGAATAATTTGGTAGATATATTTACTTCAACTGATATTATAATCGAAATATATCGCATAATTAATGAAATAAATGAGGCTGAATAACTAACTCATCTCACTGAATAATACAAATTTAGTGGCTGGTTGCATACATACCATTGAACTTGAAACAGAGGCTACCGCAGCTGCAGTAAAGCCTGTTTCAGATCTTGTTTTGCTCTCTTTTTGAAATGTTTTACACTGAGTCTAGTCAATTGGGACCCTTTATAGCTTACTGCTCGGTGTGAGCCTTGGCTCCGTGTTGAAAACCGTACTTGGACCTTTAATTCTACTTTTTACATATTCTGACTTGGATGGAGAGTTTTCTCATTGGCACTCATACCACATCTTATTGATATTATATCATTGTTTATTGGGCTTGTATTGTTTCTTTGTATTGAGTCCTTCATTTTTTTTCTTAATGTCTTTTCCCGATATATTTTATTTTTTTGACATTTTTCTCATTTTATTATTATTGATGTAGCTAATTCTGCACTTATGCACATAACTCTTTTTTCTGAAAAGTAAATATATGTATCATATGAATAATGATGAATTAATATATGAGAAAAGAAATACATATATACAAGTAATCGACTGAAATTTTGATTAATAGGAAGTCCTGTATTGCGATCAGGATGTGCGCCTTATCCTAAAGACTGTAAAATGGAGTGTGTATCTATATCTACTGATGGATGTATTGTTTGTAAGTGTCCTTCAAGCAATTCCGGAACCGGAAGTGGGAGTGTTTCAGGTAAAAATTGTTTACTTTTTTACATTATTAAAAAATAGTATTATTGTAAGAAATATTATAAATTGAAAAAAAAACTCTGAATAGGTCAATGAATACATATGCTACATTTATACTAAAAGAACCAAATGTTACGAAGCACATGTCTTACCTGCATGACAAATATGTTGTTGTATTCAAAGATAAAGTCCAAACAATATATCTGTGTGTGTAAAGTCAATGTTGCCATGGAAGCTCAAACAATGTTTCACCATGAAAAAATAATCTAAAATATTTTCATCACATGTATTACACAAAACTCTAGAATATTAGAAAGCTAGGAAACGAGGATAGTAAAAATTTTTGTGGGTCAATTTGAATTTTAGTTTACTAAATGTATAGTACATAATGTTTTGACTGCAGGAACCCAGACTTCAGTATTAACTGGTATCCATCAAACAGGCACTAGATGTCCTGCCTATCCTAAGGACTGCAGTAATGCTGCCATTGACTCAAACACGGGATGTGTTATCTGTTTGGGTAATATTAGATATTACAACTACATAAGAAAAAAAAGGGTTTGATATCTGTTGTTTATGAATTTGTTAACCTGTCAACATCTTTTTTTTTAAACAAATGAAATATACGCTGTAATAATAAGTGCGGTCTCCTTTTCATTATTTATTGTAACGATCAGAACATTCAATGAAATGTATCTCTTATAAAAGGTTCCGGTCCAGGACAGAGTAACAAAGGTACAGGGACAGGGACTGGGATTAGCAGTGGTGGTACTTCAACAGGAAGTGGAGGCCAAACCCAAACAGGTAAACAAAAACATTGATAATACATTACAAAACATAAGATATGCAAATACTCAATATTGATTCATTGAAAGTTGTAATGCTAACGTTCGTGTTTCACCTTCTTTTTCTCGCGCATGAATTTACACGTATGATATATTTTCAATGCTCATGACACGTGTTTCTCAATAAATCTGTTTCCGGTATGTTTTAGACCAAATACACAAAAATCCTAATAGAGTAAGTTTATAAAAAAATACATTAACATGACTTGGTTGCAGAGTTCTCAAGAAAATAAACCATGAACGGTACTGGTATCAAAACAAAATATACCACTTCACTGGCACACACAAACTTCCATGGGGGTCTGGATTTGGTTTAGTGAATAACGAATAATGGCCAAAAAGGGCAGAATAAAGGACTTGAAACAAGAAGAATGAACAAAAAGCAAACTTCATAAAGAAAAGTAAATAATTGATTACAACAACAACAAAAAAATAGAATAAAGAATATTTGGAAAATAAATAATAAATAGAGAAAGATAAAAGTGAATTGAAAAAACCCCAAAGAAAACAGAATTTACAGATCACCCATCAAGAGCCTTTTTCATGAGATAGTCATGGATATTGATTTTGATTGACAGGTACTGGCTGTCCAACATTTCCAAAGGGTTGTCCTATGGCTTGTGTTTCAATAGACACCATGGGATGTGTATTATGCAAGTGCAGCAATAATACACAAGGTAACGCATAAAAATAATTGTATATACAGTGAAACCTGATTAAACCGAACCCTGAATAAACCGGAAACCTGTCTAAGTCAAACTTGTTCTGAAGACCATTCATATCACATTTTATGCATTGTGAACCTGATGAAACCGAATATCTGCCAAAACCGAACAAAATCTCAAGTTCCGAAAGGGTTAGGTTAAGTCAGGTTTTACTGTATATATTATATACTATATGTAATATACTATATTTGAAAACAAATGTTTTGTTGAACAATTTGGGTCGGGAAATATCACCACAAAATCCAAGAGTAGAGAGAGAAATCCAAATCATGTCAATACACAGAACCCCGAACAAATCCATATTTTGCTTAAATAGGTAATTATTTCAGGATTTTATATCTACTAAAAAAAATTATATATACTTCTATTATCATGACAACTTTCATTTAAGTATGCGAAAATCTGAAAAATCTGCTTCATATAGAGATTAAAATTCCGCTGATCGGTGAAACTCTTCTTCTTAACATATGAACTTCCAATTAGAGTTCACCTTCTTACCGGAAAAAATTCTGGAATGAAGATCGAGTTATATGTTTTTATTATCTAGTATTAGGGGAGAAAATCACAGGCACTTGTCTCAGAATTTTTTATATGTGTTATATAAAGGTATATAGGGGGAAAAAATCTGAGACGAGTGCCTGTGGAAAAAATCTAGTTACTTGTTATTATGAGCAATTGGAAAGAAGTCTTTATTTTTGGATCGATCTCTTTGATGATCATGAAGATAGTGATTCTTTCGTTTCTTTAAAGTATAACAAGCCGCCTATATATATTAAGAGCCACTGAGAGAACGACATATCTGTTGCATTATTGATTCGAGCGTCACTGATGAGTCTTTTGTAGACGAAACGCGCGTCTGGCGTAAATATGAAATTTCAATCTTAGTATCTATGATGAGTTCGTTTACATATCCGCCTGCAAACGGAGTATATATCTCCCAATTGATACGATATTCCCGGGTTGTTTGTTTTTCCTTTCATGAATTCCTTGATAGAGGATTGCTACTCACAAGAAAGCTATAAAACCAAGAGTTCCAAATGGTGAACTTGAAATCGTTATCGTAAATTTTCCGGATTCCATCACGAGTTGGTTGACTGCTATGATATTACCGTTTCACAGATGATATCAGATATGTTCCTTATATCGAACAGCAATCCATTTCCCTTTTTATCACGAATGCGAATTACCGAATTAGTCTATAATGTACCGGGTTTGTAATAACGTGAGCAACACGACGGGTGCCACATGTACAACAGGATCTGCTTACAAAATAGAACACTTAAAAAGTTAAGTTCATGAAATGTATTGAATGAGAAAAGATTTGCTATTTAGACAATATCTATTACTTTTAAGTTTACAAAATCACACAATATTGAAATACGCTTATATTCATTATTGTATATATAACGAAATTGTTAAAACAAAATCAAGAACCAAAGTTTAATATCTTATCCTTCAGTAAAAAGATGATATATTTATCATATAGAATAAAACATTAAAGACTCATACTTTTTTTCTGTAGGAACAGTCGTAGGCAGTAATACCAATCTTGTTAATGGACCAGGATGTGCCCCTTTTGATGAACACTCATGTCAGAAGAGCTGCATTAAGACTGATAAAGACCATTGCTTAGTGTGTGATTGTTCAACAGGTGTCAGTTTAGATAAAATTGTGTTACCTTTATTGAAGCTAAGGTGCTTTTTTCGATTGCAACAAGTCATGACGGGAGAGGGATAAGAGGTGTAAAAACTTCAAGACTGTCCCCTTTATTGATCAAACAGGCTGGACATACCATTATTTTGTCGTTTCATAAACTGTTCACAACACGATTCACTTAAAAGAAAAAGAGTTAAGCAATTGAAGCCATATATTTTTTTTAAATGAAACTGTGCAAAGACCAACTAAATGATATATACTTTACATTTCTTATTAAAATAAAATGTTTCAAAGAATTTATAAGTCGTCCAAGATTAAAATCCCTAATTTTTCTGGTTCTAAGAGAGATTTGTACATCACCAGCAGTGGCATAGTCCCTATTGTTAACAACAGTACAAATTAGAAAAACAGATGATGTTCTTGATGCATATTGAACTGAGCGCGATTATCTTTTTCTCACTAGTAATTGTTGAAACGAAATACATGGACATTTGGTTTTTTTTAAAACTGCCATAAAGGAGAGAGGAGGTATAAAAAAAAATACAAAACATCCCATAGAAAACAAAGGACTGAACAAATTGAGCACCACCAAAACCCGTGTTTAATTCATATATTTCCGAAGATTAAGGAGTTCCAAAATGTGTCAGTTTTTTCTCTTCATGTGGTTGTTTCTGCGTAGTTTTTGCTCTTCGTGTGGCAGTGTTTGCTCTTCATGTGGCAGTTCTGCTCTACATGTAACAGTTTCTGTTTTTATGTGGTAGTTTCTGTTAGACATGTTTCTGCTTCAAATTTTAAAAACGATAATATGCTATTATATGCAATGTAAATTATTTCAAATCAGGAATATCTAAAGGATCAGGAGGATGTCCACCCTTTGATGTCAGCAACTGTGATATGAGTTGTGTTGGGATGGACTCGATGGGTTGTTTAAGTTGTAACTGTCCGTTAACAACGACTGGTACGTATTTCATTTGAACCAGAATGTAATTTGCTACGTATGCCATAGTACCTTCTATACATCCAGTAGAAGATAACCTGGCACTAATCAGAATTATATATAAACAGTCCACATGCTCTAATTATAAATAATAGTAGAACACTTGGATTTGTATCTTACCATATTTTAAAGCGTTTTAGATACCACACGTCATAAAACAAAAATCATAAAAACAATACAAACAATGCATTTAAAACTGATCTATTATATTGCATCATATTTCTGAAATTTCTGAAATCTCAAAAATCTGTAAAACCAGTAAAGTCAAATAAAAAATGTTTCAGGCACGTTCACATAATAAGGAGAAGAATAAAGATAACAATAAGGCAACTATCTTACACATTTCAACTGATCAAGTTTTATTAGTTTTTCTAGCATTTTTATTTAGCATTTGATCGACCACTGAGATATCAACTGAGTAGTAAGTGCTTCGGTACTGACATGATTAACAAACTATTTTTAAATTCTCCGTTGATAAATTAAGAAATTATAAGAAAAAATAAGGTTCAAACTCCAAAAATCAAAATCAAAGTTGTGAACTCATTGATACAGAGAGCAGTTGGATGTCCTCTCATTGAACAGCGATATACCTCTAAATTTAAATGAATTTCGTACAGACTTTGCCAAAACTAAAAAGTAAAATATCAACGAAAATTAGAACTCACGAAAATAAATGAATCTACAGTAATGGAAATATTGCTATCTATTTACCTACTAAAACTGCAATAATGGGAATTATCAAATTTGTAGCTTCCTCTGCTGGAGGAACTACACAAGTACCCTCTAGTGGAGGAACTACGCAAGCGCCATCTAGCGGAGGAGGCCAGGGGGCAGGAGGATGCCCTCCCTTTGATGTGTCAGTATGTGACATGGACTGTGTTAGCATGGATGACAATGGATGTTTGAGTTGCAATTGTCCGGCGTCAACAGGTTAGATATCATATACTGGAGTTGTACGAAAATAATACACCGTGGGAAATGAAAAATCCGCAGTAATTATAACATTGCTATATTCTTTTTATTTTAATCCAGAGTGATATTTAAGGACACACCTTTATGATAATTGTCAAAATAAGTACATTGTTAATAGGACTTTGATTTGAAAAGGATAATGACCATCTGGAATAATGACTCGTACATGTCGTAGATTTAGAAAGCTAGTCTTTTGAGAGAATCATGTAATATCCATTTATTAGTACACGATTAGCTTTTATAAATAAAATAGATAATTATAAAAATCATCAATTGAACAGCCAATTCAAATAATTTACTTTTTGCTTTTTTTTTTAATGATATAATATTGGATATCATTAGTCAAGTAACTGAGTACTTTGGTCCTGTCATGAACATTATGGTTGATTTAAATTCTCTAAAATAAACTAAGGAAATCATTTGAAATTAAGGAATGTATCTCTCTAATGCATGTATCTGATTCGTTTCTGGCTTGCCTATATGTTCAGTATCTTACAGTTATACCTGCTCAAAGATGTTTGTATAAGGGTACGGATTTTGAAATTATAAATGAACAACAGTGGAAAAATTATGGTCGAAATCCAAAATCTACAGTCAAATTATCAATATTTCAGTTGCACCGTCAGGAGGAACTACTCAAGCGCCATCTAGTGGAGGAGGTCAAGGAGCAGGTGGATGCCCTCCCTTTGATGTGTCAACATGTGACATGGATTGTGTTAGTATGGATACCAATGGATGTTTGAGCTGTAATTGTCCAGCATCGACAGGTTAAATATCTAGAATATTATTTATTGTTTTTTTAAAAGATTATTTAATTGTGCTTTCAGTTGAATTCTTAAACGCGCTTACGACACGGATACTGTAAATCAGCTTAATTTGCAAGCGATTTTTTTTTAGAAACTTTTGCACGGAGAAACATAACGCGAATATAAATCGTCGCGAAAACGTCAAACTTATGTATCTTTCCTTACTAAATACATCAAGTTAATGAGAAAATCGCGAAATAAAATAGCTGAGGAGTGGACTAGAAAGGGTAACACGCAAACTAAAGTATCCGCGAAAATAAGTTGAAACTGGTATAAGAACTAACTTAGGGGATCATGAACACTCTCAAATATTTTTAAATCCCATGTTATTATTTATGATACTGTCAGAAGCCAGGATTCTGTAATTTAGTATTGAAAACTGGCTGCTGAGTGCCAATACAATTATTAATAAGAGGGTTGATGGTCTTTAGAGTTCGCGCGATTATTTTTATTAATCACCGCATTGCTTTGTGAAAGCACAGATGCTTTACATTATCTTAAGGGAAAAATGGGAATAGCAAACATCATTAAAGAAACAATAAAGTTTAGAATGTTGAATCAATTAAAACAAGTAAACACAGTATTGAACTGAAATTCAGATACACTTTAAATACACTTGAACACCAATTATCTATAATGGATGTCCTAACTGGAATTAAAAAACTTTTGTTTTCTTGCTCTCTTTAGTTAGTCCAGGTGCAACAAATTCATCTAGTTCAGGAAATCAGACGTCTGGAGGCCAGGGTGCAGGAGGCTGTCCACTGTTCGATGCTTCAGTCTGTGATTTAAATTGTGTTTCAATGGATTCATCTGGCTGTTTAAGTTGTAACTGTGCAGCACCAACAGGTAAGATAATTTTGGTGCCCTTTATAGGTTGCACTTTGTAAATACCGCTGTTTCTCAAAACACGCCTCTTTTGGGGAGTAATTGAATATTCATAGAAAATTCATTTTGTTTACATACTGGTTCCCAGTTATGCTCTCTGTGTTCCATATCGCAGAGACAGAACTTGGGAATGTTACCAGTAAATAAACACGTGCATATTGTTTACATTGAAATCTGTGGTAACCTTTCATTCGAGGTAGGGGTAGTTAAGAAAATTAGTGTAAGTTTAAACTCTGAGAAGTTCAGGGCATATAAACGTTGAAAATATGCCGCACAGCCTATATTTTGACCTTTGAAAAAACTTGTGGTGCATATGAACTTTCAATTCTAGGATAAGATTTTTTTCAAAACTTCATAGTAAAAGTGGTACAGTTTTAGCCGTAAAAGGAGTTCTTATGGGAAATTGCATTGTCAATATTTACAGAAATGCAACCTATAGCTTGTTTTTCGGTGTGAGCCAAGGCTCCGTGTTGAATACCGTTCATTGATCTATAATGGTTTACTTTTATTAATTGTTATTTGGATGGAGAATTGTCTCATTAGCACTCACACCACATCTTCTTATATCTATTAGTTTGATAAAGTCATTAAGAGTGCACAGTTCATGGGGTTATATGGACGTCCGAACAATAAATTATGTAGTTTATAGAGCTAAAATGTTCAAGGCGATTATAAGATTATTTCAAAACAAAATTGCAACCACTTTAGTTTCTGTTTGTAGCCTTATTTGTCTGTTCCTAATCGATCTATGGAATTTTGAACATCACTAAACTAAAATAGTGGTTATTATCTAATTACTACCACAATTTCATATTAATAAGTATTGTGATTTTCCTTGTTATTAATAAATGTAATATCAGTATTACAAATCTAATCTTAAATCATCATAATTCTATCTTATTTTTGGGAGTTAATTTTACAAATTCAAATGTGACGTCACTTTGTACGTTGAGGCTTTGGCTAACTTGGCTGTGCATTTTTATGTGCTGGATTAGGTTGTTTTATGTAATGTATCTGTTTTTATTCTGTAGTTAGTCACCACTTCAGTTTTAACATAAATATCTAATATAGTCATTTATTAATAAAATAGACCGTTTGCAAAAGTATGAATTGTTCTAAATAATAAGGATATTCTTATCCCAGGCAGAAAACCCTGGCCGTGTTGGGCTCATCCTTTTGGAATTTCTGGTCCTTAGTGCTCTTCATCTTTGTACTTGTTTTGGCTTTCGGGCTTTTTTCGTCCGAGCGTCACTGGTTGGTCTTATGTGGACGAGACGCGTGTCTGGCGTATTAAAATGTAGACATGGTACCTTTTGTTAGCTATTATTCGTGTGTTTCTCTGTCCTATATGTTTTCTCATTTATTTGTATTGTAGTCTTGTAATGTAAAGTTGTCATTTCAATGTTATTTTTAACATTGCCATAAAAGAGGAAGGTTTGACATGCCACAAAACTGGGTTCAAACCACCATTTTTTTTCTGAAAATGTCCTCTACCAAGTCAGGAAAATGCCCATTGTTATATTATTGTTCGTTTTTGTTTGTGTTACATATTAATATTGTGTTTCTGTTGTGTCGTTGTTCTCTTGATTTATCTATTTGATGCGTTTCCCTCAGTTTTAGTAAACAGGATTTTTTTCTCTATAGAGTTTCGAAGGAAGGAAAATGTTTTATTTTATAAATGTGTCTTATCGGCAGTGAGGATCTTGTGGTTGGTATAGCTTCAATTGTGCGCCATTTTCATGTAAAGACCACTGTGTTGAATACGTCATTGATGCTCTATAACGTTTTAAATGCATGCAAGCTACTTGTAAATACCAACATTAAGCATGCAACTGGTCAATCTGTTCATCTGCTACAGTTTGGAAAATAGAACAGTTGGGAACATAGTTTTCTTCATTTAACATACAGTTTTTAAAACATTGACTTAGTTTTTTAGCTCACCTGGCCCAAAGGGCCAAGTGAGCTTTTCTCATCACTTTGCGTCCGGCGTCCGTCGTCCGTCGTCCGTCGTCGTCCGGCGTTAGCTTTTACAAAATTATTCTCCTCTGAAACTACTGGGCCAAATCAAACCAAACTTGGCCACAATCATCATTTGGGTACCTAGTTTAAAAAATGTGTGGCGTGACCCGGTCAACCAACCAAGATGGCCGCCACGGCTAAAAATAGAACATAGGGGTAAAATGGTTTATAACTCAAAAACCAAAGCATTTAGAGCAAATCTGACAGGGTAAAAATGTTTATCAGGTCAAGATCTATCTGCCCTGAAATTTTCAGATGAATCGGTCAATCGGTTGTTGGGTTGCTGCCCCAGAATTGGTAATTTTGAGGAAATTTTGCTGTTTTTGGTTATTACCTTGAATACTATTATAGATAGAGATAAACTGTAAACAGCAATAATGTTCAGCAAAGTAAGATCTACAAATAAGTCAACATGACCAAAATGGTCAGTTGACCCGTTTAGGAGTTATTGCCCTTTATAGTCAATTTTTAACCATTTTTCGTAAATTAAAGTAATCTTTTACAAAAATCTTCTCCTCTGAAACTACAGGGCCAAATGAATCCAAACTTGGCCACAATCATCTTTATGGTATCTAGTTTAAAAAATGTGTGGCGTGACCTGGTCAACCAACTAAGATGAACGCCACAGCTAAAAATAGAACATAGGGGTAAAATGCAGTTTTTGGCTTATAACTCAAAAACCAAAGCATTTTGAGGAAATCTGACATGGAATAAAAATGTTTATCAGGTCAAGATCTATCTGCCCTGAAATTTTCAGTTGAATCAGTCAACCCGTTGTTGGGTTGCTGCCCCTGAATTGGTAATTTTGAGGAAATTTTGCTGTTTTTGGTTATTATCTTGAATATTATTATAGATAGAGATAAACTGTAAACAGCAATAATGTTCAGCAAAGTTAGATTTACAAATAAGTCAACATGACCGAAATGGTCAGTTGACCCCTTTAGGAGTTATTGCCCTTTATAGTCAATTTTTAACCATTTTTCATAAATCTAAATAATCTTTTACAAAATCTCCACTGAAACTACTAGGCTACAATCATCTTTGGGGTATCTAGTTTGAAAAATGTGTCCGATGACCTGGCCATTCAACCAAGATGGCCGCCACGGTTAAAAATAGAACATAGGGGTAAAATGCAGTTTTTGGCTTATAACTATGAAACCAAAGCATTTAGAGCAAATCTGACATGAAGTTAAATTGTTAATCAAGTCAATATTTATCTGCTCTGAATTTTTCAGATAAATTGGACAACTGGTTGTTAGGTTGCTGCCCTCCAATTGGTTATTTTTAAAGAAATTTTGCCGTTTTTGGTTATCTTGAATACTATTATAGATAGCGATAAACTGTAAACAGCAATAATGTTCAGCAAAGTAAGCCTACAAATAAGTCAACATGACCTAAATGGTCAATTGACCCCTTAAGGAGTTATTGCCCTTTATAGTCAATTTTTAACAATTTTCATTAATTTGGTAAATTTATGTAAATTTTTACCAAATATAGTTCTCTGTTACTAATGGGCAAAGTTCATTATAGATATAATTGTAAGAAGCAAAATCGTTCAGTAAAGTAAGAACTTCAAACACATCACCATCACCAAAATACAATTTTGTCATGGATCCATTTGTGTCCTTTGTTTGATATGCACATGGACCAAGGTGAGCGACACAGGCTCTTTAGAGCCTCTAGTTTGCATTTAACACAATGGCCATAAATATGAATGTATGAATTTTATGGAAATGAATTCTAAAACCTTTTCAATATTTGTAGTCGCACCTTCAGGAGGAACTACACAAGCACCATCTAGTGGAGGAGGCCAAGGAGCAGGTGGATGCCCTCCCTTTGACGTGTCAACATGTGACATGGATTGTGTTAGCATGGACGCCAACGGATGTTTGAGTTGTAACTGTCCAGCATCTACAGGTAAGGTATAGTATAGTGTGTTTTTTTGTTTATAACTGTAGATTGCAGAAACTAGTTTTTTAGTAAATTCTTAATTCTGTTTTTTTTTTATTTAGAAGTAGTGCAGATATTTTTTCTTTCTTTCTATAAAGATGATTTAAGTTACCAAAGGTGTAAGAAAATATCACCACAACTGGAGCATAATATTGGCCAATTGTGAATATAAAAAAAGAAGATGTGGTATGATTGCCAATTAGAGAACTGTCCACAAGAGACTAAAATGACACTAACAACTATTGGTCACCGTACGGCCTTCAAGTATTCCGTCATATTGAATCATAATGGCGTCCGTAAAAAATTCGAAGAGGAGTATTTTTTATCCCCGTTCAGAACCATATTATTTGTTTCACAGTGTGTTAGTGATTTAATACTATATATACGGGATTATTTGTTATAGTGAACAATATGAGTCATTAAACATTAACATTAAATACATATTTCATGTCTAGAGGAATAGTACAGTGAGCCTTGTTGCACTGGTGTATACATAAACAAATGCCATTAATAGCAATTAAGTATCAAAGGGCTATCTACTAACTGTGTATTCCCGTTTGAATGGTTTTACACTAGTAATGTTGGGGCCCTTTATAGCTTGTTGTTCGGTGTGAGCCAAGGCTCCATGTTGAATGCCGTACATTGACCTATGTTGGTTTACTTTTATAGATTGTTATTTGGATGGAGAGTTGTCTCATTGGCACTCTGACATACCACCTCTTCCTATATCTATATAATAAAAAAACAACCTTTAACTGAATTAATTACAAAAAAAAAAAAAATACCCGAAATCCATGAGATTGAACTCAAGTACTCTGGAAAGATAGCATTTTATTGTTTAAAAATAAGTAACCGTTGGAAGATCACTTTTACTAAAATATTAAGTATACATATATAGGGTGTGTTTGGCAGGTAACCTGCATGTTAGAGAATATGTAAGCAATCACTTAAGTTCATCAAAAAGTAAAATAACCCAACTGGAATCTTGTCGGTAAAAATCTAATATTGTATGCCCCACCTACCATAGAAGAGAGGGGCTATGTGTTCTGGTCTGTGTGTCCGTCTGTTCGTTCGTTCGTCCGTCTGTCCCGCTTCAGGTTTAAGTTTTTGGTAAAGGTAGTTTTTGACGAAGTTTTAATGCCAAAATAGAGCTTTTGCGGTCCATTGAACATAATAATGATAGTGCGAGTGGGGCAGTCGTGTACTTGGGACACATTCTTGTTTTAGTGGCACCGACAAGATCAACAGTAGCTACGACCACAGGAAATGTATCTGGCGGAGGACAAAATGCCGGTGGTTGTCCACCATTTGATGTCTCAACGTGTGATATGAGTTGTGTTGTAATGGACTCCAGTGGATGTCTTAACTGTAATTGTCCACTAACAACAGGTAAGTTGTTATGTGTATCATATATCATAGCTCTTAAGTTTCATAGTGAATCATCGGGGGTCTCGGTGGTCAAGTGGTCTAAGTAGTTACTACTGTAATCACTAGCCAGTCAACACTGAGGTTTGGAGTTTGAACCCTGCTCGTACGGGTGCACGCGACTCAAATCTTAATTGACTAGGATTGTCAGTTTTCCTCTCGAAAGTCGGTGGTTTTCGCCGGGCACTCCGGCTTCCTCCACTTTTAAAAAACTGGCAACCACGAAATAGCCTCAACGCGGTGAGTAAAAGTGGCGTTAAAACACCCCAAATCAAATCATAGTTATTCGTGTTATAAAAGCTGCTTATATCAACACAATTTGATAAATCAATATTGTTATTATTGCATATAGCATATACAGGAAACAGCATTTATATTTAGATTTAACTTGTGTTTTATAGTATCCTTCTAAATAAAGGCAACAGTAGTATACCGATGTTCAAAACTCATAATTCATATAACACAACATGTTTCAATGGAACAAAACGTTTCTAAAGTAAAATAAACATATGCGGTACTAAGTATTGTTGTCCGTACTTTGCGTTCACCAGACAACATTGTTATTACATGTACCAATAGAAATGCCTGCCTGTATAGTTCGAAGGAATTATCATAATGACAACATCTGAGGATTCTAAATGGTTTTCACAAGGAAAGTAATGGCGAACGTCGTGGTCAGATCTATGTAAGCGAAGTTCAGACAATGTCCATTATGCTCGTTTATAATTTAAATTCCAGTATTATCTGGTGTTAATGAGATTGTTTTAAAACAATGTCCATTCTGATCTTTGATATTTCAAATTTTAGTATCATCTGGATCTAACACTACAGTTGCACCAGTAACTACACAGTCACCACAGGGTTCAGGAGGATGTCCAGCTTTTGATGCTTCATCTTGCGATATGAGTTGTGTTGCAATGGATTCAAATGGATGTCTTAGCTGTCACTGTCCTGATACAACCGGTGAGAAAATTAAACTAGTGACTTTTTATCTAAAGGAAATAAAATTCAGACAACCTTGACCTTTGTTAGACAAATACCCCTCACACTCTCACACTATACAATCAACCTTTGTATTTCATGCAGACCATTATGGACAATTCGGGGCCTTTTAAAGATGACTTTGCCGTGTTGGATTTGATCATTGTTGAAGACCGTACAGTGACCTACAGATGTTAATGTCTGTATTATTTTGAGTGGCAATTTAACCTTTTTATTTTTATTTTTTTTTATAAAAAAAAACACATTTTACACTCATCGTCGTAAATATAATGGAATTTGATACGACTGTCATACTAGTGAGAGGTTAAGCGCTATAAAACCAGGTTCAATCCACCATTTTCTTCATTTGAAAACGCCTGTACTAAGACAGGAATATGACAGTTGTTGTCCATTCGTTTGATGCGTTTTAATCATTTGATTTTTCCATTCGATTAAGGACTTTCCGTTTTGAATTTTTCTCGGAGTTCAGTATTTTTGTTATTTTACTTTTTATTACAATTTCGCAATTTAATGTTACACAAAGAATAACAGTCTCGATAGACAAAACTTTCAAAAGTTAATGACATATAATTCTGATTCAGATTTTATCTACAGGTCTTTAATTTATGTTCCTTTCACATTGTAATGTTCCTTTCACATTGTAATTTTAAGAAAGTACACTTAGATAACACCTGCCTATATCTGGTTTTTTTTTTTAAATAGCTTTTATTTGGCTATATATAAAATTGTATGTACCTTAAAAATTAATATCTGCTATCATGAAGGAACATGTGTAAAAGTTTTGTAACAATTTTGTCCTATTTTCGGTTTCTTAAAATTGCTTCGAGTTTTTTTTGGTACTGTTTTAATATTTTAATAAATCTTCACGCTTAACCACAACCAGACTAGCCCTTGTAAAATTGCTTTTGGGATTGTTAGATTCTTCTCTACAAACCAACGAAATCCTACAAAAATAAACGTAAAAACCAAATTTTGAAAAGTTTGATAGTGTTTCGGTAAAAAAACCAAGTCCTTTGTTATCGTCCTTTAAATTGAATAAAGCAGCCAATGGTAAATATTTGGTTCTAATTAGTATGGTCAGTTTAATAGAAAGTGTATATCATATGATCATATTCATTTAACTTTAGTATCATCCGGACCTAACACAACAGTTGTAACAGGAACTACACAGTCACCCCAGGGTGCAGGTGGATGTCCAGCGTTTGATGCTTCAACTTGCGATATGAGTTGTGTTGCCATGGATTCAAATGGATGTCTAAGCTGTCACTGTCCAGACACAACCGGTAGGTAAATTACAAAAAGTCTCTTTTTATCTTAACGCGACGAAATGCAACTGGGTCCGTATGCATAAAGCTAATTAAGTTAAGATATCTAATCGTAGTACTGATTTATCGTTGGACATGGAGAAAAATCTGTCCTTTCGGAAAAAATCTTAACTTAATAGTTATCAAAGGTACCAGGATTATAATTTAATACGCCAGACGCGCGTTTCGTCTACATAAGACTCATCAGTGACGCTCAGATCAAAACATTTAAAAAGCCAAACCAATACAAAGTTGAAGAGCATTGAGGACCCAAAATTCCAAAAAGTTGTGCCAAATACGGCTAAGGTAATCTACTCCTGGGCGTAAGAAAATCCTTAGATTTTTGAAAAATTCAAAGTTTTGTAAACAGAAAATTTATATAAAAAAAAAGACAATATAATTGATATTCATGTCAACACCGAAGTGCTGACTACTGGGCTGGTGATACCCTCGGGGACGAAACGTCCACCAGCAGTGGCATCGACCCAGTGGTGTAAATAGTTATCAAAGGTACCAGGATTATAATTTAATACGCCAGACGCGCGTTTCGTCTACATAAGACTCATCAGTGACGCTCAGATCAAAACATTTAAAAAGCCAAACCAATACAAAGTTGAAGAGCATTGAGGACCCAAAATTCCAAAAAGTTGTGCCAAATACGGCTAAGGTAATCTACTCCTGGGCGTAAGAAAATCCTTAGATTTTTGAAAAATTCAAAGTTTTGTAAACAGAAAATTTATATAAAAAAAAAGACAATATAATTGATATTCATGTCAACACCGAAGTGCTGACTACTGGGCTGGTGATACCCTCGGGGACGAAACGTCCACCAGCAGTGGCATCGACCCAGTGGTGTAAATAGTTATCAAAGGTACCAGGATTATAATTTAATACGCCAGACGCGCGTTTCGTCTACATAAGACTCATCAGTGACGCTCAGATCAAAACATTTAAAAAGCCAAACCAATACAAAGTTGAAGAGCATTGAGGACCCAAAATTCCAAAAAGTTGTGCCAAATACGGCTAAGGTAATCTACTCCTGGGCGTAAGAAAATCCTTAGATTTTTGAAAAATTCAAAGTTTTGTAAACAGAAAATTTATATAAAAAAAAAGACAATATAATTGATATTCATGTCAACACCGAAGTGCTGACTACTGGGCTGGTGATACCCTCGGGGACGAAACGTCCACCAGCAGTGGCATCGACCCAGTGGTGTAAATAGTTATCAAAGGTACCAGGATTATAATTTAATACGCCAGACGCGCGTTTCGTCTACATAAGACTCATCAGTGACGCTCAGATCAAAACATTTAAAAAGCCAAACCAATACAAAGTTGAAGAGCATTGAGGACCCAAAATTCCAAAAAGTTGTGCCAAATACGGCTAAGGTAATCTACTCCTGGGCGTAAGAAAATCCTTAGATTTTTGAAAAATTCAAAGTTTTGTAAACAGAAAATTTATATAAAAAAAAAGACAATATAATTGATATTCATGTCAACACCGAAGTGCTGACTACTGGGCTGGTGATACCCTCGGGGACGAAACGTCCACCAGCAGTGGCATCGACCCAGTGGTGTAAATAGTTATCAAAGGTACCAGGATTATAATTTAATACGCCAGACGCGCGTTTCGTCTACATAAGACTCATCAGTGACGCTCAGATCAAAACATTTAAAAAGCCAAACCAATACAAAGTTGAAGAGCATTGAGGACCCAAAATTCCAAAAAGTTGTGCCAAATACGGCTAAGGTAATCTACTCCTGGGCGTAAGAAAATCCTTAGATTTTTGAAAAATTCAAAGTTTTGTAAACAGAAAATTTATATAAAAAAAAAAGACAATATAATTGATATTCATGTCAACACCGAAGTGCTGACTACTGGGCTGGTGATACCCTCGGGGACGAAACGTCCACCAGCAGTGGCATCGACCCAGTGGTGTAAATAGTTATCAAAGGTACCAGGATTATAATTTAATACGCCAGACGCGCGTTTCGTCTACATAAGACTCATCAGTGACGCTCAGATCAAAACATTTAAAAAGCCAAACCAATACAAAGTTGAAGAGCATTGAGGACCCAAAATTCCAAAAAGTTGTGCCAAATACGGCTAAGGTAATCTACTCCTGGGCGTAAGAAAATCCTTAGATTTTTGAAAAATTCAAAGTTTTGTAAACAGAAAATTTATATAAAAAAAAAAGACAATATAATTGATATTCATGTCAACACCGAAGTGCTGACTACTGGGCTGGTGATACCCTCGGGGACGAAACGTCCACCAGCAGTGGCATCGACCCAGTGGTGTAAATAGTTATCAAAGGTACCAGGATTATAATTTAATACGCCAGACGCGCGTTTCGTCTACATAAGACTCATCAGTGACGCTCAGATCAAAACATTTAAAAAGCCAAACCAATACAAAGTTGAAGAGCATTGAGGACCCAAAATTCCAAAAAGTTGTGCCAAATACGGCTAAGGTAATCTACTCCTGGGCGTAAGAAAATCCTTAGATTTTTGAAAAATTCAAAGTTTTGTAAACAGAAAATTTATATAAAAAAAAAAGACAATATAATTGATATTCATGTCAACACCGAAGTGCTGACTACTGGGCTGGTGATACCCTCGGGGACGAAACGTCCACCAGCAGTGGCATCGACCCAGTGGTGTAAATAGTTATCAAAGGTACCAGGATTATAATTTAATACGCCAGACGCGCGTTTCGTCTACATAAGACTCATCAGTGACGCTCAGATCAAAACATTTAAAAAGCCAAACCAATACAAAGTTGAAGAGCATTGAGGACCCAAAATTCCAAAAAGTTGTGCCAAATACGGCTAAGGTAATCTACTCCTGGGCGTAAGAAAATCCTTAGATTTTTGAAAAATTCAAAGTTTTGTAAACAGAAAATTTATATAAAAAAAAAGACAATATAATTGATATTCATGTCAACACCGAAGTGCTGACTACTGGGCTGGTGATACCCTCGGGGACGAAACGTCCACCAGCAGTGGCATCGACCCAGTGGTGTAAATAGTTATCAAAGGTACCAGGATTATAATTTAATACGCCAGACGCGCGTTTCGTCTACATAAGACTCATCAGTGACGCTCAGATCAAAACATTTAAAAAGCCAAACCAATACAAAGTTGAAGAGCATTGAGGACCCAAAATTCCAAAAAGTTGTGCCAAATACGGCTAAGGTAATCTACTCCTGGGCGTAAGAAAATCCTTAGATTTTTGAAAAATTCAAAGTTTTGTAAACAGAAAATTTATATAAAAAAAAAAGACAATATAATTGATATTCATGTCAACACCGAAGTGCTGACTACTGGGCTGGTGATACCCTCGGGGACGAAACGTCCACCAGCAGTGGCATCGACCCAGTGGTGTAAATAGTTATCAAAGGTACCAGGATTATAATTTAATACGCCAGACGCGCGTTTCGTCTACATAAGACTCATCAGTGACGCTCAGATCAAAACATTTAAAAAGCCAAACCAATACAAAGTTGAAGAGCATTGAGGACCCAAAATTCCAAAAAGTTGTGCCAAATACGGCTAAGGTAATCTACTCCTGGGCGTAAGAAAATCCTTAGATTTTTGAAAAATTCAAAGTTTTGTAAACAGAAAATTTATATAAAAAAAAAGACAATATAATTGATATTCATGTCAACACCGAAGTGCTGACTACTGGGCTGGTGATACCCTCGGGGACGAAACGTCCACCAGCAGTGGCATCGACCCAGTGGTGTAAATAGTTATCAAAGGTACCAGGATTATAATTTAATACGCCAGACGCGCGTTTCGTCTACATAAGACTCATCAGTGACGCTCAGATCAAAACATTTAAAAAGCCAAACCAATACAAAGTTGAAGAGCATTGAGGACCCAAAATTCCAAAAAGTTGTGCCAAATACGGCTAAGGTAATCTACTCCTGGGCGTAAGAAAATCCTTAGATTTTTGAAAAATTCAAAGTTTTGTAAACAGAAAATTTATATAAAAAAAAAGACAATATAATTGATATTCATGTCAACACCGAAGTGCTGACTACTGGGCTGGTGATACCCTCGGGGACGAAACGTCCACCAGCAGTGGCATCGACCCAGTGGTGTAAATAGTTATCAAAGGTACCAGGATTATAATTTAATACGCCAGACGCGCGTTTCGTCTACATAAGACTCATCAGTGACGCTCAGATCAAAACATTTAAAAAGCCAAACCAATACAAAGTTGAAGAGCATTGAGGACCCAAAATTCCAAAAAGTTGTGCCAAATACGGCTAAGGTAATCTACTCCTGGGCGTAAGAAAATCCTTAGTAGCTTTATGCATACCAGCCCTGACCTTTGGCGACACAAACAGCTTAAACTATCTCTTTGCACAATATACAATCCACTTGATTTTGTTTATATTTCATTAACACATATAGACCAAAATGACCATATAATACATTTATAAAACTAAATTGCATTACTAGTAATAAGAAGATCCTACTCAACAATAAATATCACGGAGTAAGTAATACTGTTTAAAGTAGAATACAGTTATGAATATTAAGTGAAAAGACCAACCTATTCAAGATGATAGTTTACCAGGAAATAGACAGTATATGATGAAAGTATTATTTTTTTCAAATCAATCCGTTAAGGTTTGCATATACTTATCATATTAATAAATTTCTCACACACTATCAAAATATTTAAATGCAATAAAATTTTGATAAAGTGGCTTCTGTGACGACTACTACAGCTGCGTCAAGAACAACAGCTTCATCAGGAGGTGGACAAGGAGCTGGTGGATGTCCTGCCTTCGATGTCTCTACTTGTGATATGAATTGTGTTTCCATGGATTCTAATGGTTGTCTTGGTTGCCACTGTCCTGTTACAACAGGTAAGTTGTGTTTTGGGTACTTTTCTTTTTAATTTTCTGTCTGTTGTTGATTCAGTTTAGGGGACATATTTTAATTTTAAATGTGACTTTACATTTTGGGTAGTCTTAACTTTTTTATTGCAGGAAAAATTTATATTGTTGTAGATAGTACGTTAACCTGACGACATCTCCTATAGATTCATATATATCGACATTTTCATATTGAGTTTTAAATTTTATTTTGATTATGTTGGAATATGTAATATTTTTAATCATGCAATTCTCTCAAGCCAAAAGTTTGTATCTTTGAAATGGTTGGTTCATGGACGACAACAGCTGCAAAATCGAAAAAAACAGCTTCCTCTGGACATATTGTAACTTCACATGTGAAGTCAATAGCTTCCTTTCATTTTACGGAAACATTTCTATTGTTGTAGGTAGTACGTTAACATAAATTGATTGATTGATTGTTAGTTATATATATCGTCACTTATTAAGTTTCAAGCTTTATTTTGATTATGTAGGAATATTTTTTTGTAAATCATGCCATTCTCACAAGCCTAAAGATTATACATTTGAAATAGTAAGTTCTGTGACGACAACTGCTGCTGCATCTGGAACAACAACTTCCTCAGGAGATGGTCAAGGAGCTGGTGGATGTCCTTCCTTCGATGTTTCTACCTGTGATATGAATTGTGTCTCCATGGATTCAAATGGTTGTCTTGGTTGTAACTGTCCTGTTACAACAGGTATGATAATACCATAAGCCATTTCTCTTTCATATTTTAGGTTAAATTCCTGCTATTGATTGGTCAATACAAAGGTAGATTGTTTACTCTTTAGCATGGCAAATACTCAATTACCCTTCACGGATACACTTGTTTACTGGTGCGCTTTCTCAAATATTGATGACGTGTATGTGTAAGTCGTCATTATATTAATAAGACATAGCTGAGAGTCTGATAGAGCAGATTACTGTAAACCAACGTATTTTCGCGGATACTTTATATCGCGTTTTACCCCTTCTAGACCACTTCGCGGGTATTTAAGTTCGCGATTTTCTGATTTACTTGATGATGTTTAATAAGGAATAATGGCAGTTTTACATATTCGCGACGATTTGAATTCGCGTTTTTTTTCTACTCGCGAAAGTCGCGAAAATAAATCACTCGCGAAAATAAGTTGGTTTACAGTATTACCTCGAGAAAACATTATCCACTACGGTGAAGCTTTATATCAAATTTAAAAGTTTTGCTTATCAAATCTTGAAAATATGTTCAAATAAACTCATCATAGATACCAGGATCAAAATTTTATATTTACGGCAGACGCGCGTTTCGTCTAAAAAAACCTCATCAGTGACGCTCGAATCAAAAAATTTTTAAAAGGCCAAATAGAGTACAAAGTTGAACAGCATTGATGACCAAAAATTCCAAGGAGGCCTTAACGATAGTTCATCCGATGCAGTCTCAATTACTGAATTCTAGGGCTTAAAGTCAATTTTTTGTTATGACTCATTTTAGGGCATAATTTTTTTTTATCTATGCGTCTGGTCGTTCGTTCGTTCTTTCGTTCTTTCTTTCGTTCGTCCGACCTTCTTTCCCGCACAAGGTTAACGTTTTTGGTTAAGGTAGTTTTTGATACACATGTTCCATATGATATGATCTTTCCAATTTTAATGGCTTATTAGATTTGTGACCCGATTTTACGATGAACTGAACATAGACAATGAAAGTGCGAGTGAGGCATTCGTGATCAATGGACACATTGTTGTTCACTGATCCGATTCAATTTGAACATGATGTACGTATTTAATGACGTGAAAAGTAATGTTTGCCTGAACATATTACTATTAAGAGTTTTAAACGTTTAAAGTATTTACAATTTTGATGTGTATTTAATCAGTCGCTCCTGCATCTACTGCGGCACCTACTGGAACTACTAATGCGCCTTCTGGAACTACTTCTGGCGGAAACGGAAACAATGGCGGCTGTCCAGCTTTTGATGCAAATCAGTGCGACATCAAATGTACAAAAATGGACGTGAATGGATGCCTTCATTGCGAATGTCCAGGTTGGTTTTTTAAATCACTTTTAGATATGGAGCTGTTTCCTTCAAAGCTAATTTTGCATTTGAAAAATAACATCAAATTCCTTATTTTTTTTAAAAAATTCTTATACCTAACTTACATAACTATGAAGTCTGTATAAATTAGGGAATTATTGGTTTTGGCCTTCTTTGGATATGAATATATTTTGAATTCTACGAAAATAACTGACTTGTCAAATACTATGCGTTTAACCCAAACTTCTTGGTTGCAAATCTGACTATAAAATCAATATGAACGATTTACCTTGTGACATGTTCTACTTGTGAAGGATAGACAGATGTTTAATTCGACCGATGTTTTGCTTTTGATTGATCGCGAAGGAAGTAAAGCCCTTCGGACGCGCAACATTTATAAAGCATTATATGTAGTTGCTATAAACATATGATACTTTGGATCGTAAGACAAAACATGCAAAAGAGACGGTTGTTTTATACTATGTTTCCTTAAAAAAGTAAATCATGATTCATGTCAAACAATTTTATTTGTGGCAATGTTGTTTTCTTTACAAATTTATCGTTTCCAGAAGAAAAAATAACGCGAGAATAATTGTTGCTTTGTAAAAAACATCGCACTAGGTACTGTAAACATTACTTACATTCATTTACGGTAAATAAAGAAATTTTTGCGTGTGTGCAGTTCTTATAGCGATTCTTAAAGATCTGACAAAAATGCGAGATAGATTTATCATTGCGATTTCAGGTAAATCTGCATCCGGATATTATGTACTAGTTTAAGATATCAAAATACGAGTTCTTATTATTGCGATACTCGCCTAGTCACGACATCCGCATTAATAAAAATTTTGCAATGATTTCTGAATTTACAGTTTTCGATTTTTGAAGAATTGTCAAAGCGCTAGATCAATCATCCGATATGAGGAAGATTTTATTATCTTTCACGGTAACAAACTTTTATATACATGTTAATTAAAATTTTTAATGAACAGCCAACCAGTTCTTTGTGTAAATTTTCATTTATTGAAATCATCATTAAACGGAAGAAATTAACCTTTTTTGGTAGATACCAATCAACAGGAAAAAAACAGGAAAGCTATCGACACCAAAAGGATGGAATAAATATGAGATGTATCATATGCATAAACCATCCGCTTGATCGATAACAAATATAACATATTGGAAAATGATTGCAATTCGATATCAGAATGAAAGGGAGTCTAACAAAACAAAACAAAAACATTTCACCTTGATTAGATAGTTATTGAACCTGTCCCAAAAGCTTGTGCTCCTTGTCAATCAATTTTGCAGAACCCATAAACATTGATTGGGCTGTAAAAAATCTGCTTTCAAGCAAGGAGAAATTTTAAATACTATCATATGGTTACAAAATTATAGATCGTAAAGGGTCAGGATGTCATTTTAAAGAGAGATAACAAATGGCAAAACAAAACAAAACGTGTAGATAAATGCCCAACAATAAAAAGAAAAAAGAAATATAGGTAAAAACAACATAGAATAGTGGGGTGTTAAACTATAAACTAAGAATATTTTTTTTTTTTGAAAATGAATAAAATATTAAGAAAAATGGTATACAAATTAAAAGATAAAATAAATAAAGGACCCTAATACAGAACAGACCCTAATAATTGTTATCATGGTATTAAAAAAGTAAATTCACAAAAATACTGAACTTACAGGAAAATCTAATCGGAAAGTCCATAATCACATGGCAAAATCAAATAACAAAACACATCAAAAACGAATGGACAAGAACTGTCATATTCCTGACTTGGTACAGGCATTTTCAAATGTAGAAACTGGTGGATTGTACTTGGTTTTATTGCGCTTAACCTCTCACTTTGTACGACAGTCTCATCAAATTCCGTTATATTTACAACGATGCGTGAATTAAACAGACATAATAAATAAAATAGTCAAAATATCTGTACAGCAGTCATCACCGTGTTACAATTTTAAAAGAAACAATTTAACTATTCTTGTGCTGCCAAGGAAACAAGTATACAAACCATCAATTTTTACCCCATTTCATTTATAAAAGCCATTAAATATTTTATTTTTTTCTAGCTTCCAACAATAGCACAGTTAATACTTTTGGTCCTGGCACACTTGGAAGTGGTACAGGGGGTACTTCCGGTAACAATGGTGGATGTTCTGCAATAAATCCCGGGTGTGATTTAAGCTGTCTTCAGATAAACAGTAATGGATGTGTAATATGTTCTTGTAAATGTACGTGTAACAAGTTAACTACATAGATTGAAAAGTTCATTATTGTTTTAGTGAACAATAAAGGCAACAGTAGTTTACCGCTGTTTGAAACTCATAAATCGATTGAGAAAAAAAAACCCAATCCCAGTTTAAACTGAGGGAAACACATCATAATATAAGAGGAGAACAGCAACACAACATAAAATGTAACACACACAGAAACGATAAATAATGTAACAATGGCCATTTTTTTCTGACTTGGTACAGGACATTTTAAGAAAAAAAAATGGTGGGTTGAACCTGGTTTTTTGACATGCCAAATCTCCCGCTTTTATAACAACGTTAACTATAACATTAAAATGCCATCATTACATGCCAGGACTACAATACAAATAAATAGGAGAACATATAGGACAGAGAAACACACGAATAATTAATTGAGACTGTAAATAAAGGAAGTCTATATATATCTTTTCCAGTCGTAGATAAGTTACAGTCCTACTCTGTGCTAGTATATAACTCATCTTAGCATCCACAGTAAACTAAATTGTGTAGTTGTGCTAGACGCGCATTTCGTCTACAAAAGACTCTTCAGTTGCAATCGAATAAAAAAGGTAAAAAGGCCAAATAACGTGCGAAATTAAAGAGCATGGAGGACCAAACATTCCTAACAATTTTGCCAGATACAGCTAAGGTAATCTATTCCCGACAAGCTGTTTCTGCTAGACATACATTGAAAAGACAAGAAACACAAATTAAGAAAAAAATGGTGGTTGCTTTAAAATATATCACTGAATTTTGATTTCTTAAAATTGCCCCAAGTTTTTGGTTTCAATTTTGTTTTTGACTATTGTTGAATCATTAATTCATTCCCTTTTTGATTTCAGCAACATCAATAAAACCGTTGGTTCTTACAACAAAAGCTCATGTCACACTTCCAACAACAGCCACAGCCCCAGTGACAACGACAGCCATCCTGACAACAAAAGTACCAATGGCAACAACAGATTCAAATGAATGTCCACCAATCAGATGTGTCGCTCCATGCAATGTTGGAATAACATTCGGACCAGATAATTGCCCTATTTGTAAATGCAAAAATTAAACGAATCACATGCACAAGTGTAGATTTAAGAATTGTTTTTTTCAATTAATAAGTTAAACTTATTTTCCAAGTACTCATATATTGGTTAATTAAACGAACGGGTGTGAAGTCAACAAAACTAGACAAAACAAATGCTTAAATTCATAATTTAGTTTTTTTTATTTTACATGCGTTCTAATTAGTTAATCCAAATTTTCCTTAACAGTTGTTAATTGCTTTGGTGTAAAAAGTAAAATAAAAAAATGCCGAACTCCGAGTAAAATTCAAAACGGAAAGTCCCTAATCAAATGGCAAAATCAAAAAATAAAACACATCAAACGAATGGAGATCAACTGTCATATTCCTGACTTGGTACAGGCATTTTCAAATGTAGAAAATGGTGCACTGAACTTGGTTTGACCTCTCACTTGTGCGACAGTCGCATCAAATTCCATTAAATTGACAAAGATGCGTGAATAAAGAGTCACAAATAGGGATACAACAACACTAAACCCCCAAAAACTGGGGTTGATTTCAGGTCTCAGGAAGGATAAACAGATCCTGCTCCAAATGAGGCACACGTCGTGTTGCTCATGTTATGATGTATTTGATATGTTCTATTTACTTACGACTGCATGTGTGTTTACATTCTTTTATTACGGTTTTCCTATCACACTTGTGCTGTGCGGTACCGAAGATCTACCGAAAGTTCTCATGTTTTATATTCCTGCCTGCGAACAAAGACAAGAGCAAATTGGCAGTAGATTTAGGAAGATGTTAGTATTATATAAAATAATGTTCTCAACAAAGGGAAAAGACTTTAAGTAAATGACAAACAATTATTTTATTAATTAACTGTCAATATTTTCTCATCTTTTAGGCTTGGAAATTATTTCGACACTGCTTAAAAAGGTGGGAAACGGAAGATTCTAAAGGGACATAATAATATTAGCATGAAGATAGATAATTGGCCGTTTCAGAATCTAAAGCATCATGGGTAATTTCATTGTTCGTACCCAAAAATGAAAATAACGTCACGTCATTGGTTAAATTTCGATTGTTTATGACATTTTTTACCAATCAGGACGTTTTGGTGTACACTTTTGAAAATACTACCCAGGATGCATTAGATTCTGAAACGGCGAATTGTCGAGATCACATTATATAGCTCCATACATTTAATAACTAGTTCTATATGTATGGTAATTCACCGTTTCAGAATCTAATGCATTCTGGGTAATATTTTCAAAAGTGTACACCAAAGCGTGGTGATTGGTTTAAAACGTCCTAAACAATCGAAATTCAACCAATGACGTGACGTTATTTTCATTGTGGGGTACGAACAATGAAATTACCCATAGTCCTTTAGATTCTGAAACGGCCAATTGAATATGAAGCCTGAGCGACACAACGAGTGATATGTGGAGCAGGAGCGGCTGACCCTTTCGAAGCATATTACTTAATCCCTGGCTTTTTATTGGTATTGGTTTATTCAATCTCTTGTTTTCTATATTAAGAATGGTGGATCTCCTATTCTTTTCGTTATTCTATATATTTTACCATTGCTTGGTCTATTTTCGTCGACTGAAGACTTTTGAATGTCCTCTTGGTATATTCCGATTCTCTTTTTGAGGCAGTATTGTTATTGATTTTCGTTATGTGAAAAGCGTGTGTCTACCTTAATTTAATGATTTAATTAATTTTCTGTATGCTAAGAAGCAAACCATGAGATGAAAATATAGTTAAAATATTTTGAATGTAATATTGTATTTAAAGTCTGTTTAAAAAAGCTAGGCTAGGATGAAATTTGAAAAAAATAGGCAGGACAGGAGTTTTTAGTAAAAAAAAAAGGCAAGATGAGACACTTGCAAAAAATTTAGGTAAAAAAAGTCAGGATAAACTACAAAAAAAAAAAAGGCAGGACCGAACAGAGTGAAAAATAAAAAGGCAGGACAGAGATTACAGCTAAAAAAAATGCAGGACAAAATTTTTCATCCTAGCCCCCCAATAAAAATCAAATGGTAGCTCCCTAAGATGCTTTGATGAAAATATACACAAAAATCTCATGTTTTTATTAAATGTTTGAATTAGACAAGCGCAGTAACATTAGTGTACAAATACCACTTAATCGATCGTGCAATCCTTATCTGAATCCGTTGTGTACACATTAATGTTATAAAAGTGTACTGCAGCTGTGTAATTCCTCACCTATTTGACACTATTGTTGTAAAATGTAACGAAGACTTTTATTCCATTGATTGACAAACAAATATGTAAGTATCAATAATTTAGACATAATGATTGTATAAAATAAACCATTGACACAAATAGTTAAATACAGTTTCACTGACTTCCGTCTTCTTTAATAAATATCAAAATTTATGTCGAAAGTTTATTGATGACAGAATGACATCATTTTTTTAAATGATGACTTAATTAGTACACAAATTAAACATAAATATACACACAACATGATTACTTTTTGTGAGGCAACATCGTATATGAAACAAAGAGTTATTTTATGCCACAAGAAAGTTACGCCCAACAAAACAGTTTAGGTGTGAACTATTTTTAGGGATGCTAATAAGCTATAATCTTTTATTTACATACACATCCGGCAATCTATTGATAGGGGTTTGTGATGAATATGTCAAATTCGGAATGCAACACATTACAGTCATAATATATGAATTAGTAGCATCATGTGCACCATTTAAGAGTTTGAAAGTGTTTTAAAGTTTAGGAAATATATTAAGATAATTTGATAAAATTCATTATTCTGAAAAAGTTAATCTACGCATGTGCAAACACATTTTATTGGATTTAGAGCATGAGTTTGTTCACAAATCGAAATAAGCACGTCATATTAGAATCTTGAATTTTGGAATGATTATTTTTTAAACATTACATTGAAAGTATTCTAAAATGATTTCAATTTGTTATCAGAACAGTTTCAAATAGGTTCTAGACAGTTCATGTCAGAATACATGCACATATGATAGGGTCAGCTAGAAATAATAAATGTCTTATTTTCAAATTCTTTCAGGGGTAGGGGGAATCACGTACTGTGCAGTGATTTCTTAAAGGCTATAATTCTGATAAATAAGTATTGTTGTAAGAAAAAATGTTTTAGAGAGTTTTCTATTGGAAGACATGTTTGTATAGGTTACACTTTGTAAATACAGCTGTTTCTCAAACCACCCCTGTTTTGGGGAGATACATTTATATAATATTCATAGATAATTTGATTTTGTTAACATACTGGTTCCCAGATATGATCTCTGTTTCATCTCATAGAGACATAACTTGGGACTGTTACCAGTATAAAAACATACTTTTGCGGTGAAAAATAGATTTTGAAGTAGACAAACAGTAAAGGTAGGGGCATATTACTGACCTTTGAAAAAAATAGTAGTTAACATCAACCTTCTAGTCGAGGATATATTTTTTCACGAAACTTCATAGTTAAAGTGTGACAAAGGGAGTTCCTATGGGAAATTGCATTGTCTGTATTTACAGAAATACAACCTTTAAACTTAAAAGTTTGTAAAGTAGGAGTGCCAAAAAGAGAAAATTTGGTTGATAAAAACAGCCGGTAACACCAAGAAAGATGACAGTTGAAGAAGTTATGGGAAAGTTTTGACCTAATCATATATTTCTGATAGTTTTCCCGACCTATCCACATATTGTCAAGCTTGAAAAGATGCAATTTAGTGCACCCATAGTGCAATTTACCGATTCATAGTATCAATTTTTTCTATTATACTATGGCTATCTATCTTGAAAATTCCTGTTTGTTCTAATGTCGTGCAGTAAGTCTTAATAAAATCAAGCCTGATCATGTTGAGTACTGGCATAAACATAGCAACTCGGAAAGTATGAAAGCGAAAAAAGTTTTAAAACCAGTAATTGTATAACATAAATATACTGTGAAAATCTCATACAAACACAAAATGTTCGTCGAGTATTGAGATACCGCCCTGTTTAAATTTAGGGTAAGATATAAATTCCTTCGTACCTTTTTTAAATAATAAAAAAGTTTAAGTTTGCATTCTGTCAAACAAATATATCCTTAATGTTAAAAAAATAATGATTTGTACTTTTATTTACAGTTCTTTTAAAAATCTGAGCAATGTATCTCTCTAAAATTATACACAATTCATTTCATTTTATTTTGTATTCTTATAATCTCAGATCATGACTACAGTTAATATTTGTTTTGGATATATTATGGGTCGTATAATTACGTGAAATCCATATATGACCTGTTGTGCAAAAAGTTATATGCGACAACAAATTTTGCTTACGAGTCTTTTCGACTATTAAAATAAGATGTACATCATGTTTATGATTTTATAGACATAAAATTAGTCAACATTTGATATTAAGGTGGTGACATCAAATTGAATACGACCAGGACGGATTTAAATACTTAAACGGAAAGCAACTCAGTACATTAGTTTAAGCTTCCCTGTGAATAGTATCGTTTTCTATATTTTTCTCAGAACTTATATACATTTGTATTATATCGACTGTTATATCTTTGGACAGTTTCTGGATTATATTCCGTACAGTTATATTTAATAAGCTTAAATTATTTAATAATTATGTATGTAAAACTATTGTATAAACTCATTTGATTTTTTCCCTGGTGACAAGAGGCTGGTAAAATACAGGGGTCCCTAAGTATGCGACCTGAACTTCTTAGGTATTTATAAATTAGGAAATGATTGAATAAAATATGTGTTACCGTTTAACAAAAAAGAAAAAAAAACAAGTGAAACTGCGAGCAACTGGTCACTTATGATACCCCCGCCGCAAGTGGATAATATTAATAGTGTAAAAAGATGCAAGTGTTCGGTAAACAGGAAGTTGTCGAGTGACGAATCTGAAAACGCATCACACGGTATAGCTGACTTATATAAATCCTGAAACCAAATTTCAGAAATCCTTGTATTGTCGTTCCTGAGAAAAATGTGACGAAAATTTTCAACTTGGCTATCATGTGTAAAATCATACAAGTGTTCGGTAAACAGGAAGTTGTCAAGTGATCAATCTGAAAACGCACCACACGGTATAGCTGACTTAGATAAACCCTGAAACCAAATTTCAGAAATCCTAGTATTGTAGTTCCTGAGAAAAATGCGACGAAAAATATTCATGGGACGGACGGACTGACTGACGGACTGAGGGACTGACGGACTGAGGGACTGACGGACTGACGGAAGGACAGACAGAGGTAAAACAGTATACCCCCCTTTTTTAGCTCACCTGGCCCGAAGGGCCAAGTGAGCTTTTCCCATCACTTTGCGTCCGGCGTCCGGCGTCGTCGTCGTCGTCGTCGTCCGTCGTCCGTCGTCGTTAACTTTTACAAAAATCTTCTCCTCTGAAACTGCTGGGCAAAATTAAACCAAACTTGGCCATAATCATCATTGGGGTATCTTGTTTAAAAAATGTGTGACGTGACCCCGCCAACCAACCAAGATGGCCCCCATGGCTAAAAATAGAACATAGGGGTAAAATGCAGTTTTTGGCTTATAACTCAAAAACCAAAGCATTTAGAGCACATCTGACATGGGTTAAATTGTTTATCAGGTCAAGATCTATCTGCCCTGAAATTTTCAGATGAATCAGACAACCCGTTGTTGGGTTGCTGCCCCTGAATATGTAATTTTAAGGAAATTTTGCTGTTTTTGGTTATTATCTTGAATATTATTATAGATAAAGATAAACTGTAAACAGCAATAATGTTCAGCAAAGTAAGAATTACAAATAAGTCAACATGACCGAAATGGTCAGTTGACCCCTTTAGGAGTTATTGCCTTTTATAGTCAATTTTTAACCATTTTTCGTAAATCTTAGTAATCTATTACAAAAATCTGATCCTCTGAAACTACATGGCCAAATTAATCCAAACTTGGCCACAATCATCTTTGGGGTATGTAGTTTAAAAAATGTGTGGCGTGACCCGGCCAACCAACCAAGATGGCCGCCATGGCTAAAAATAAAACATAGGGGTAAAATGTAGATTTTGGCTTATAACTCTGAAACCAAAGCATTTAGAGCAAATCTGTCACGGGTAAAATTGTTTATCAGGTCAACATTTATCTGCTCTGAAATTTTTAGATGAATTTTTTTGGTCATTATCTTGAATATTATTATTGATAGAGATAAACTGTAAACAACAATAATGTTTAGCAAAGTAAGATTTACAAATAAGTCAACATGACCGAAATGGTCAATTGACCCCCTTAGGAGTTATTGTTCTTTATAGTCAATTTTTAACAATTTTCATAAAATTTGTAAATTTTTACTAACATTTTCCACTGAAACTATTGGGCCAAGTTCATTATAGATAGAGATAATTTTAAGCAGCAAGAATGTTCAGTAAAGTAAGATGTACAAACACATCACCATCACCAAAACACAATTTTGTCATGAATCCATCTGCTTCCTTTAATATTCACATAGACCAAGGTGAGCGACACAGGCACTTTAGAGCCTCTAGTTTTTAAAGCGGGGGTATACAAAGCTTACATCTTTATAACGTAAAATGTAAAATTCAACAGGGAAAAGTAAAATGAAAATACATTACGGAAAATTAAATTGTTAAATACAGCAGGGAAATTATACATAGTTTTTTTCAATTACATGTTAGTAGACTCAGCGTAAGATACAATGCATATTAACTTCCAACCTATTAACAACTAGATATTTGATGTACAGCCGAAAACGCTAACCATATGAAACAATGAGCAAAGACGAAATCTTTTATAGAACACCCAAAAATAATTTAAATCATATGATTAATAGGAAGTGTACATGTGGAACGGTATTATATAAGTAAGATACAGTGAAAGTATATATACGGTTACTGATAAGGATTAAAGATAGTTTATTGGACTCTCCAGCTTAATTAACTAAGATTAAGTTTATGGTTTGAACTATTATACTGATTACGAATTGGATACCACAAGAGAGGCGAATGATATCAAATGCATAAGTCGAAAATAAACTGACAAAGCAATGTAAGAAAAAAAGCAAATATATCAGTACACAAAACACAACATAGAAAACCAAAGACTGAGTAACTCGAACTCCAACAAAAAAGGGTTTTTTATAAAGCGTTATGGAAGGGTAAGAAGATCCTGCTACATATTTGGCACCCGTCCTGTTGCACATGTAAGTGCGTCAAACTTGTATGTCATTGAAAATATTGCAAATGCTATTCTTTCTCGTAATGCTTTTTTTTTTATAGGTGTGGATATTATTCTGCATGTGATTTTTAAACCACCCTTATCAAAAGTAATAATATTCACCACATGTATTCGCAAACACTGGAACACCATGAAATGTTAAAATTGAAATTAAATGTAAATAATACTATTTGTTTTTAAATCTGAAAGGGGAAAGGAATGTTCGACCCCCGCCACGTCCCCTGAATATTTCAACAATTCATGTATTGTGGATCTTGTGCGTGTATAAATTTTTTATATCTAACATATGTGTTTTTCTATTTATCTTTTATTTTCTATTATTTCAGTTTTATGTAATAAATGGTCTAAAAATATCCAGACATTTGAATTATATAATTTATTACTAACTCGAGTGTTCATGCAAACTATGATATACAATTAGATATAATTAAGCTTTTACCATAACTCTTTACATAGGTAATCAATAGGAAAGGCAAACTTTCTGCCCCTGTGATGTATTTAATATTTAATGCGTTCCCCTCAGTTCTAGTTTGTAACCCGGATTTGTTTTTTTTTCTATCGATTTATGAGTTCGAACAGCGGTATACTACTGTTGCCTTTATTTGTCGATTAATCATTTGACTTTTATTGGGGATACGCAGGAGGATATATTTGAGATGTTCGTTTGTTGGATTGCCAGCTTATCTATCTCAGGAGTTCTTATATTTCCTTTGCCTTTTTCATTTTTGGGCTTTCTTGATTAAGTTAATTAAAGGTGCTTCAAAATTATAAAGTAAGATTTTCTCAACCTGTCAGGGCAGGAAAAGGGAAAGTAGAAGACAATGTCCCTTTCTTGAACATACTAACATAATATAAGTGGATATAAGTGCAACTTATCGGTAGGTTATAAATAATAATTTTAGAAGTTGTTTTATTTTGTATGACCATCTCGTTTTTTTTAACAGAAACATAATATAAACTTTATTATTATTCCACAATCTGAGAAACCAAAATCATGTTCGAAATAGAAAACTATATGTAAGAAAAATGATGATTAGGGGTTAAAACAGGACTTTTATTTTTTTGGTTTGGGGAGGGGGGATGGTAATACCCAAACAATCAAACAACTTTACAGAGCCTTTTGTTAAATATGAAAAGAGTTACGGTGTAAAATTTTATACGAAAATTATGAAAAATTTGTTATAAAACTTTCGAGTTTTAATTGTTATTATTTTTTTTTAAGACAAAACAGTGTGTTGACAAGGACAGAGACATGTTAGCTAATATGTAATTGGAAACTTTATCCAGGCAAACATGGTGACCAAAGAAGAGGATAATTTTCTACGCGTTGTTTACTTAAACTATCGAGTAGGAACAACGGCGCTAAGGAGGTATTTTGACAGCGTCCATCCTTTTTTGCCAGCTGATTTGTCATCTCCACCAAATAAGGCAATACTTGCAAGCCTGCACAAACCACCCAGAGGACAAAGGAGAGTATTGTACCAGGAGCAATGGGATATTTTATACCCTCCTACAGGTAATTTGAAAAAATGGTTAAAATAGATGTGGAAAAGTATCAATTTTACCATGCCGTTATCCAATCACAGTGAGTGATAATAAACACTTGATATTGGTAAAAAAGTGTGTATTAATATCATAAGTCGTAATAGGAGCTCCCAATTTAAAATTACCCTCGTTTATCTATTTAGTTACATCAGAAGAGATACAAATGAAATGATATTAAATGTATGTTTTGGTACACTCCTGTATGGACGAACCAATACACAAATGATTTTTTTGCAGTCGAAATCGTCAAACCAGACCTAACACCCACTGCATTGGATACCTTTCAAGTAAGACTTTGTCTAAATATCTAAATAAAAAAGTTTAAAATGGATAATAAATTAGGATCCCCTCGGATTATCATTGAAGCATTTGCAAAGTAAAAGTATGGAACGCCACAGCTGTCTTATGTGGAACTCTGATATTACATTATGTTTTTCTATTATTACTTGATGATAGTTTGTCTTGACATAATATAGGTTTGACATTACGTAATGATGTCTTGATATAACTCAATATGCAGGGTTTCCGCAAATAATAATTGTGGAGATTAGAATTCGTCATGGGCGAAAGAATTTGGCGAAAGAAATATATGTGCGATTTATTTTTAGCCATCTTGTTTACTTACATTTTTTCGGGCTTCTCGGATTTTATCTGATTAGACAATATACTCGGAATTCAACTTGAACTCGTTTAGATTTTGACAGAAAATCAATAATCAGCTGATTGCATTTTGTGATATCGACAACAAAGGACCAATTAATAAAGGTGTTGATTGTATTGTTTGATAAAATAATATGGTTAAACGGCATCCGTCAAATGTCACGAAAGGAGCATTTATTAACTACTTTGCGATGTACGTGTTCGAAGAAAACTTTTGACGTTTCTTTTCCTTCTTTTAATGATAGTCCAGAAAAGAAAACTTGTTATTACGAAAAAATTTTAAAAGCAAGAGTAATCTCCGACTTAAAACTTTATCCTTTGACTTTGATATAGATAATTGATTTTAAAGAGTACTTTGAAGTCGTTTGTGTGACATGACATGTTTCAAGCATAGTATTACGTCTCAATTTTTTCATTTACGATGATCTAGACTTAAATAAAACTGTCGTTATCATCGGAAGAAATTTTTGCAAAAGATTGGGAAAAATCCCTCGAAAGGGAGTAACCCTTCAATGTATACCTACGCCTTACATGAGGGATCAATTTCAAGTGATAAAAGCCTTGGTTTTGTTGTAAGAACAACTTCATAGACCAAAAGGGCACCTATTTCTATTCCGAAGAAACTTTCCCAAAGAACTGTACATCTTTCTTGTATCAAAGTATGTCCAAGAATTTTGTGATATTATGGGACTGATATCGTCTTTATTATCAAACGTAAGTGGCCCCCTCTATTAAAAAAGTTGTTCAAATTACATGTATAATGAATTGTCACCCTTTTAAAAAAAGTTCCGTCTTTTTAAAAGTAAATGTTAAGTGTTTATTCATTACAATGTAGACTCTAAGATAAGTTTGAGAGAATAATCATAGACAACGATAGGGCAAACTCATCTTATTTAAGGGGGGAAGGGAAAAAAATAACGAAAAATATGTAATGTTACTTGGCGAAAAAATAACAAAGTGGCGAAAAATATATTGTTTTGGCGAAAGAGGTGGCGAAAAAAATATTTACCCAGGGGAAACCCTGTCAATATGGAATAGTCATTTCATATTGATATTTCGATATTACATGATATGGTTTCGTATTGACTTGATATAGTTTTGTCATTACCTAATATGGTTCTGTCATTATAGGATGTAGTTTCACCATTACTTAATGTGGTTATGTCATTAGGCAATATGGTTTTAACATTACTTGATGTGTGTGTGACATAACTTAGCGTAGTTGTTACATTACATGATGTGGTTTTGTTATTTCGTAATGATGATTTTTCAATTCTTTATATAGCTTTAACATAACGTAATGATGTTTCAAAATTTGACGATTTTACACTACATGATGTGTTTGTTTCAGTATTTGACGCGGTCCTCATTCTTAGATGTGATTTTCCCTTTACTACTACGAGATTAAACCAAGTGACCAATTTGGAAAAAAATATGTTCTATTTTTAGACAGATTTTGTAATGCGCTTTTGATGAGTACCACTAATCATTAAGTTTAAGTTTAAATTAAAGCTCAAGTTGTTGTTCATAGTTATTTGGTATGAAAAAAGGGAACGACAGACAAAACTAAGAAAAAAGAACTAAAACATTAACAGTAATTCGGACATAAGGGGAATATCCCAAAAACCATAGTAATGGTGAAACCACATCGAGTAATGACAAAACCATATTAAGTAATGGCAAAACTATATCAAGTCAATACGAAACCATATCATATAATATCGGAATATCATTAAGTAATGACTTTTCCATATTTAGTTATATCAAAACATCATTACGTAATGTCAAAACCATATTATGTAAAGACAAACTATCATCAAGTAATAATAGAACATTATAACGTAATATCAGAGTTCCACATAAGACAGGTGGCGTTCCATAGAAAAGTGAAGAAAACGATGAAATATATAAATTCATACTTTTTTGTAGGAGCACCTGTAGTTTCTTCTGCTAAACTAGATGTTACCTTAATGGTTTGTCTTCTACGGAATTTGCCACCTATGGTTCCTCCACCAATACCGAATGGATTTGATGCATTACCACAACGCAGTGATTCTTCGATTGGTGCTCACATAGCTCGAATAAAATATTATAAAAATTTCATTGTTTCGCATTCAAAGGATGGAAAACTATCCGATGCTGATTTCAACACAATATGGATTGATATGGATATAGTATGATTATTTCATCTTTTAATCTTTTTCAGCATGTGGTCGTTGCGTGACATCTGAGACAATGCTATTATAACTAAGAAACTTTAAAATAAACAAAACAATTTCTCATTTAAATATTTTCGTATTGATATTTCTCAGTTCCAACTTTAAAGTGAGATTGTGAGAAACACTTTGACAAAAACGGTACCATTTTACTGCACCAGAGGTACATTAATTTATTCATACTAGAGGTCAAATATTCAAATTTTCATAACCTTATACAAACGTTAAAGATCGGATCATAATAAAAAAGACATAAAAATATAGACAAATTCCATATTGACATTTCCAAGTTCTAACTTACAAAACTTGAATAAAAAAGAATTTCTATAACTTTTGTTTTATACTTTTTGGAATTTTTGGTCCTCAATGCTCTTTAACTTTGTAATTGTTTTGCTTTACATTTTTTTTTATCTGAGCGTCATTGATGAGTCTTATGTAGACGAAACGCGCGTCTTAAATTATAAACCTGGTACCTTTGATAACTATTTACACCACTGGGTCGATGACACTGGTGGTTGAAATTTCGTCACCGAGGGTATCACCATCCCAGTAGTCAGCTCTTCAGTGTTTACATAAATATCAATTGTAAAGTAATTTTAATAAATTTGCTGTTGACAAAACTTTAATGATTTCGAAAAACTAAGGATTTTCCTATCACAGGAATAGATAACCCTTAGTTGTATTTAGCTCGACTTTTTTAAATTTTGGGTCCACAATGCTCTTCAACTATGTTCTTGTTTGGCTTTACAACTATTTTGATCTGAGCGTCACTGATGAGTTTTATGTAGACGAAACGCGCGTCTGGCGTATTAAATTATAATTCTGGTATCTATCTACACAAAAAAATAAATTACCTAAGTTGTTTTTGGCAATCCTGGTGTCTATGTGTAGTTTATTGGAAGTTAGATTAGCGAATTCGGAACGGAAAATGTCAACTTTGAATTGAAAATGGTCAATTTTTTACTACACTATTCATCAAAACTAATGTCCAACTGAAGTCATATCAATGGTTTGATGCATGTAGATGCAAAAAGAGGACAATTTTTGCAAGTCCAAAATAAGCTTAGTTTATCGTTAATAAACCAAACAGACTGCTATCAAAATGTTAATATTTCTTATATACCTATACGGAGTTATTTTCTTTCAGAACGACAGGTTATTCTTTTTCAGAATCCACCCGGACGATACCATGTTTCAATGAAATATGCTTCAAGGCATAAAATAATGACCTGTGTGAAGTCATTATTTTCCCTGATAAAAATGCAATCTATAATTTACTTCAAAATTTATTCGTCCGATAGTTTTTTGTTGCCGATTTGGAAACTTATTTTCTAAAGTTCAATCGATGATACTAGATGTAAAAAAACCTTCATTGCCCGCTTTAATTTTAGAAACAAATAACGTGAAGTTTTGTTAATTTATCGCTACATAAAGAAACATTGTCATATATGTGAGATGAATTTTAATATAGACCTTCATAAACAAAAAGCCAGATTTAACATATTCGTGTGTTTGATTTTGAAAATCTTATTGAGTCCTGAATAGGTTGATTGATTTTTGGTTGCTTGCTTAACGTCCAGTGGCAAATATTTCATGCATGTTCAAGACATACACGCTGAATAGGAAATCATACTGTGACCTACATGTACATTGTATTTATATTCGTCTTCGTGTCAGTTATTAACTTTTTTAAATTTATGTATACCTTTTACTCTATTAAATAATCAACTAATAAGATAATCTTATATTCTATTGAATAACATTAACGTAACTCAGAAAAGGGTCGGGTGCGGAGGGTATATAATTATATCCTGATTATGTTAATAAAATGTATTGCTCTTCGATCAAAAGACAATCTTTCTGAATTTTTCATTCGATTCAATTAAAATTGGTAAAAAAATAACCACTTTTCCGCGATAGAAATGACATTACAAATGGAACAAAAAACATACCCCTCCCCCTTTTTCATAAACTAAGTGGTACAATAAATTACTTACAATGTGTCTTGTATTTGTCATACACCGTTATCGGATGGTAACAATACATTTGTGTCTTACTTCATGCAGTTACAGTAATATTTTTATTGTGTATGGATAATATTTTTTAAAAGGTTTATATATAGATTCATTAGTGAGTTTTATTTCACATTCTAAATGAGTCGTAGGGCGTATTAAAACGTGAACGCATTAGAAAGGAATATCCCACTTTAGTGTTGTCGGTAAAATAGGATACTAAGTTTTGCAAATCTTTATAAAAATAATATTTGTTGACGGTATATAAGTCAGATAATGAATATTTTAAGGTTTTTCTTGTCGTAGAACACACCTCGGGGTGTCAGGATTGCTCAAAGAAAGACCTCCCTACGGCCGGTCTTTCATTTGATCAATCCTGACACCCCTCGGTGTGTTCTACGACAAGAAAAACCTTAAAATATGCATTATCTATAACATATTCCATTCTTCAAAAGCTTCAAATCAAAATTATTTCAAGTTGTTACACTGTCATTATCAAATTAAATGATTGAAGATCATTTTAAAGAACACTTGTAATCATATTTGTTTTATTTTGTTTAATATAATGTTTATGCATGTTCTTACTATATTCTTAAGGCAATTAATGGTTTAGGAAACCAACAAGATATAACAGATGCAGCAGATGCCAAAACTAAAGTTTTAGACTTTAAAGCCATTATGGAACACTTGAATATTGAGATGGGTATTAAGCGAAATCGTAAACGATATGTAGAGCAGTCAGGAAAAATAGTCGAGCACGCCAGCAAAATAGCAAAACTAGAAACAGCTGTTGAAAATTTGGACCTTGGAAAAGGTGACGATTAAAAAATAATGTTTTATAACAGATCTTGATGCAAGACAAATACATCACATATTACTCTTCTTTCTATAGGCAGCATTTTGTGGAAAAGCAATGATTTTTAATTTTTGTTTTACCAGTTTACAGTTTATATACAATCCTTTTAATATGTCAGATCAAAGTTCTTGATTATAATTATTTAATTGGACATTTTAGGTCGTGTACGTCTTGGAATAAACTAATTTGTATCGTTGAAAAGCTTACTTATAGTTTGTGATTAAAATGTCAGCTGATTTTAAGATTTAACTCCCGTGTTCTGGATCCCCTACAAATACTTTTTATGCATCATTTTAGTGATACTTTGGTGAGAGTTTAGATGATCCTTTTCAAATTCGTACTTTATTCGGGGCTTTAAAAACTCTAGAATCGAGCACCACTGTGTATCTTCTAAAAAAGAAACGTGTAATTCGCCGTTTCAGAATCTAATGCATCCTGGGTAATATTTTCAAAAGTCTACACCAAAACGTCGTGATTGGTTAAAAATGGCATAAACAATAGAAACTCAACAAAAGAAGTGACGTTATTTTCATTTTGGGGTACGAACAATGAAATTATCCATGATTCTTTAGGTTTGTAAACGGACAATTGGCGTACATTATTCTAATTCTGTTATTATGACGAGTATGACATGTTCTAAAACAAGCCTGATATCAACAAAAAGTGTGAAGCCTTTTTATAAAGGTTTATTTTTTACTTGTTTTACTACATTAGTTAATATGCGTTCATTCTTTTTTCGTAGTTGAGCAATCAAGTGCAGACAATGCTAGCAAAATAGCAATACTAGAAACAACAGTTGAATACATTGAACAAGGTAATATTAATAGTTTTATAATCGAGCTTAGTACATTAGATATTATGCATCTAGCTACATTTTATAACAAGTTTGGTGCTAGTGATAAGCTTTAAGCCTTTTCCAGAGCTTTTTTTTTACTCGTTTTAGTTGATATCTGAATATGTTTTTGTACTTTCTAATAACATTTTATAAATGAGAGAAAGAGTTATTTTCAGAAGTAAAGTCAGTAAAGATAGATGTCGATGTGAATGGTCCAAAAGGTTGAATACTTTATATAGACTATTTCACATTCTATTTTGCTATCCCAGCGAATGGGATAAATTATTGTTATAGAGATCAACTGTCAGAATTTAGTCAATTCTAGGTGATAAATTCTCTTTTGTCTTTTTATTTCAATTTCTATTTTTCCATAATATAATGCGGATACGTACAAAGAGAGACAACTAATTTTCCATGTTCAACCTTTTTATTATCAAACCAAAAATTATTAAGTATCTTTCATCTTTATTTTATTTATTAAAACAACTGATATATTAAACGTATATTGTAACTTATAAGAATTAAGCCTAAGATATAATAAGGATTAATGGATTTGAAGTGCCTCTAAAGGTTGGTTGGTATAAATATACATGTTGAAAGACTGATTATGTTAAAAATTGTAATATATTGTATTTCATATATATGTACCAAGTTGTACTTTAAAATATAGATTCTACTACTGCATCGAGTGTGATACGATATTAATCCACTCGAGACAGTTCAATTTAAAAATTTAAAACGCGAGGCTCGCCGAGCGTTTTAAACATTTAAAATTTAACTGGCGAGAATGGATAAATATCGTATTACACGAGATTTGGGGGTGGAATCTGTAGCTCTAATGGTTTTCTAACAAAATTTGCAGGCAAACTAAATCCTTCTTTTCGAATGATCTGCAAAAAGATGTGCTTTTCTATGTGACGTCATCAGGCATGGTCGCATTTTTTCATGACGTCACAATAGGAAATTCAGAGGAAAGCAAGAAAATCGACGTCATAATCTGAAATCAACCAATTAAGAACTGAAATCAAACGATTCATACGTTGATTAATTTCTTTATACAATGGGTGCAGAAAGGGATACATTGACGAAGAATTAGAGAAATAAAAATATCTATAGAAGAATATCAATAACTATTTGGAATGAATCTGACATAACTTGAACATTTAAGTGGTTTTTATCCGAGTTGACATGATTTACAATGCATATTTCGTGGGTACTTTGTCCAGCTTATTTATTTTGAAAGGAATTATTAAGATTTTACCATCTGTGCGTGGAAATACCTTTAATTTTTTCTCATCATTAGTCGGTCGTTTGCCCTTGCCATCGAATAAAGATTTTAATTTTAGTAAGGTTATTCAGTCTATCCTACTGTCAACGCATATAACTATTATATTTTTCTTCTCTCCTTTTTTAAAAATGTACAATATTGGGACTGCTAGATATTTGGCAGATAATATCCACCAGATAATGCTCTTTTGAAAATTAAAACATGCATTAACGTGGTAAAAAAAGTCGAAATCAATTGATTTCTACATTGTTGGTTATGTCCCTTGGATGTCGCAGTATATTATACCATGGTGATACTGTGACTTTTTAAAAACTAATGTCCCTTTTGTGTTGGACAACATGGATTGATTGAGCATATAGCTATGTTTTTCCTTTTTCTTCTTTCTACTGGCTGTCAAAACCTTGTCAAAGTTTGTGGCATTCGTTTGGAATGTATATTTTACAGTCTCATCAAGTCAGAATGGTAATTTAATCAATCTAAACATTACAACAAATTTTTCAGGGATTATATAAGATCACTATTTCTTTCCCAATCCGATATAAAGACCCTTTTGGTTGGTTTTATCAATGTCATATTTACAACATCTTCCTAATTCGGATCATATTTGTACTCCTCTTCTAATGAAATAAATATTATTTTGAAAATTTTATAGAATAATATTTCGATTCTGTGAAAATAGCTGCTAGTAAATAAAGACAACAGTAGTATACCGCTGTTCGAAATTCATAAATCGATTGAGAAAGACAAATCTGGGTTACAAACTAATACTGAGTGAAACACAACAACTATAAGAGGAAAACAACGACACAACAGAAACACTAAAATGCAACACACACAGAAACAAACTTTAAGATAACAATAGCCATTTTCCGGACTTAGGACAGGACATTTTAAGAAAGTATTTTAAGTATCACTATAATATGTTTATCAGGTGATTTTATGGAATTTTTAAAAGACAAACTCATACATTCAACAATACTCGACAAAGAGGTTTTGGATAACCTAATTACCAAATGCGTTCTGACACTGGATGACAGAGAAGAAATTATCAACTGTAATAACCAACTATCACGGAACAAAAAACTCTTAAAAATACTCAATCATCGACCATACAACACACTCGGTGGACTTGTTGAAGCAATGAAAGAATCTGATCAAAGGAGCCACTCTTTACTGCTTTCCAAAATGGAGGCCAAGGTCGAAGACAATGTTATGACATTGCAAAATGCACCAATCATAGATGGCGTATCAGGTAACTTTATTTAAGTTGATTAAAAAGCTGGTTATTAACAGGTAGAAATTGTTAAAGTATTTACTAAATTGTATTTAAATAAAAGCATTTTTGGTAAATCACTTTAACTGTAAATAGGATACGACTAGATACACTTCATCGATTCGTTTGATGTATTTGAGATTTTGATTTCCTATTTGCGTATTACTTTCGTTTAGAATTTTCCACGGAGTTCGGAATTTTTGTAACTGTGAAGTAACTCTCAAATCGTACTTTCGTATTGATTTGACTTGTTGACACAATTTGTAATGTATTTATATATATAAATATATATATATATATATATATATATATTCAATGTTAACTGTTTTGTGTTATATCTCGGTACACTATTTTTAATACGTACAACCTTTGGTTAGTATTAAGTATGACGATACATTTTACGTCTGTACTCGTACTGTGAACAACACGTTTTTCTTTTTCTAAATATATTTCCGTACTACCAACAACACAATTTTTAATTTTTACCTGTGTACGTCATTCTTCTTAACACTATTTTTTCCCAGGTTAGAGTTGTCTTTTTGACCTTTTTCTTAATATTTTTTTCTATATCGTATTTAATTTATGTCATTGATCAAATTAACTTGTTGAGTGTACGATTTCTTGTTTAAGTCAATATATTTTTTTTATCGAGTTAATCATATAACCCATTGGTATTTTTAAGTGTGTCTTTTCATTTTTGAATGTTACTTTACTCATTCATGTTAAAGCGAAGGTTGGCACCTGTTTTAACGTTTAAACGCGTTTCAATTATATGAACTTGTCCTAATTTGGGAGTCTGTTCAAAAGATGTCGTTTGTTGAAGTTTATAAGTGTATCTCGTTTCTCGTTTAGATACAGATTAAAGCAATGTTTTCCTGTTTGAATATTTTTACACTAGTAGATGTGTGTCCCTTTGTAGCTTGCTGTTCGATGTGGGACAATGTAACATGTTTATGTTACATACTTTAACCTATCATTGTTTACTTTTTACACATTGTGACTTAGTTTGAGAGTTGTCTCATTAGCACCTAACCATATCTTCTTATTTCAATATAGGATTTTCGTTATAATATATTATATTTCAGATACAGAGAAACAAATCGTTAAAGTTATCAAGTGTTATAACACAATAGTCCATAAAATTGACATTGAAAAAACTGGAATTCTATACAAACTCCATGATGTTTTAAGTGAGGAAGAGAATACAGAAATGACACCAATGGATGTTTCTGTGGAAGACAGAAATAGAGGAATTTTAGGAAAAATCATTGGACACAATACTTCTTCTGCCTATAAAATCTTCCTTGAAGTTCTTAAAGAAGATAGCTGTTATAATGAGTATGCTACGAGAATAGAGGAAACAGATGTCACACAATTAGACCTCCAGTTACTGACTATTGGTAGGTCAACAAACAAAGTATTAAAAAAAAAAATAGACATTTATAATTTATTTTTACAACAATATTACTTTATAGTTTCTTGTTTCTTTATATAAAAACCCTAAAACATAAAAATGGTCTTCTTTTAGTTAAAATCATAAATAAACCAATAGTTTGTATGCATTTAAATAACAACATAAGTCTTTTGTATTAAATTATAAACATAAAACCTTTAATAACTATTAGCATGTCGTAAAGTTCTATTGTACTGTTAATTTGTGAATTTCTCTATCCTGAATGTTCTTATATTGTAGACCTGTCATGTAATGTTGTCATTTTAGTGTTATATATAATATGTTCATAAAAAACGGGGGGTGGGTGGGTGGGGGGTGGGGTGGTGGCTGGGATGGGGTTGGTTAGCATTGGCTAGCCAAAAAAAAACAATGTTCAACCTACCATTTTTTCTTAAAATATCCTGTACCAAGTCAGCGAAATGGCAATTATTATCTTATTGTTCATTTATGTGTGTTTTGCATTGTCGTTTAATTTCTTGTTTTTATTTAGTGTTTCTGTTGTTTCGTTGTTTTCTTTTTATATTTGAGATATTTCTCTCAGTGTTAGTTTGTAACTGGGATTTGTTTTCTCTCAATTGATTTATGACGTTCGAACAGCGGTATACTACTGTTGTTTGTATGTTTTGCCATTTTCATTTTTTTGCTATTTCTATGTTCTAATAAATATATATTTCCATTATCATGAAGGAAAACAATGGAGGGAAGGAAAGATAATTAAAAAAGAAAGAAAAAGAAGAAAAGAAAATGGAATGTCTGGTAAATATAATTTGAAATATTTTCATTCCAATATGTATGTATTTGACAGAAGAGGGACGAAAGATACCAGAGGGACAGTCTAACTCATAAATCGAAAATAAACTGACAACTCCAAGGCTAAAAAGAAAAAGACAAAAGACAAACAGACAAACAATAGTACAAATGACACAACATAGAGAACTAAAAAATAAACAACACCCACTAAAAACTAGAGGTGATCTCAGGTGATCCGGAAAGGTAAGCAGATCCTGCTCCACATGTGGCATTTGACTATGTATACTTGAAATTATGTATGTTATGCAATTATGCCAATTACCAAACTATCTGCAGATTTTCGCATTTTGTGTTAATACAAATTCGTGTTGATGTACTTGATTGTAAGAGAATCAACTGCAAATTATCATCTACTAAAAATTCCTGTAGAACATAAAACAATTTTTTTTCTGTTAGCAGTAAATAAACTCATCATAGATACCAGGACTAAAATTTGTATATACGCCAGACGCGCGTTTCGTCTACAAAAGACTCATCAGTGACGCTCGAATCCAAAAAAGTTGAAAAGGCCAAATAAAGTACGAAGTTGTAGAGCATTGGGGACCAAAATTCCTAAAAGTTTTGTAAAACAGGATCTGCGTCTCATTCTATATAACTTTAATTCAGACCGGTTTCTGTTGCAGAATTATAAGTTTCTTATTTACAATGATGTAGAATTTTTGTCATTTTACTTTTTTGACGACTGTTGAGCTGTACATATACAGACTATGTCTCTTGTCCTTCTATGACATTCTAACTATGTGTTGATTTGCATGACGGGTGAAGCTTATATAAGATTTTGTCATACCACAGTTTTTATTCGTTTCCCTAAATATTTGATTTGTGTTATCAAAACGACAAACTAGTGATTCATGATGGCTATTTTTGGCTACCAGTTTTTAAAAGTGCAAGAAGATGGAGTGTCCCGAGAGAACCACATGGACACCGAAGACCATCTCTAATTAATGGTTATAATTGAGCTCCTTGGTATCATATCAACCTTCGTATATGACGAATAAAAGATATAATCCAAACAATTGAATTATATAAAACTTATAGTTCTCCATATTATTAACCATTTTCTGTTCTTATTGTCACAAAACAATATTGACATGCATTGGATTAGTTACGAAAACATTTTGAGTTTACGTCATTTAAGGAGTAAAAATTGTATTTCAGTTGTTCATAAACATTTATTTATTTCTTAGAGGACAGATGTTTCATTAATAGTATGATAACAAAAGTAATAGGCTTCATGTTTTTTCCTTACCAACATAGATTTAATGATTGATAAAGTTGAAAAATGGAAAATGGATGACAGTCTTTATATCGAAACTAGAGCGACTAATTATGTGTTAAACTGCGTCAACAAACACTCCTGTGTAAGTGTAATAGGACCGTCCGGTTGTGGGAAAACGGCTCTGGTTCGACATGTTTCTCTCCAACTGGAACAGAATGGATACACAATACTAACTGTGAACGATGCGAAAGATATAACAGATAAGTATAAATCTGGCAGAAAAACTTTGTACATTGTTGATGACATATGTGGAAATTTTACTGCCAACCAAACTCGGCTAGAAGAATGGAAGAAATCAATGAATGACTTAAGGAGCATTTTAGAATTTGGTAATTGTAAGTTGATTTTAACTTGCAGACTTCAAGTTTTTGAAGATAAGGGGTTTGAAAATTTAGATATTTTCAAAACATGTGAATGTAACTTAGTTTCTAAAGATTTAGCTTTAACAATCATTGAAAAAGAGACCATGACAGAACAGTATTTTGGGGAACATGCTTCACAAGCATTGAAACACTTAGGGGAATATGACTTTCTTCCCCTTTTATGTAAATTGTATTATGTAGAGAAACACAATGCACAATTTCAACTAGACATGTTTTTCAATGGTCCATTTTCCTTTTACACAAACGATTTGACTCGTATGTACAACGACTGTAAAGAAGGTAAGTACAAATACTGCGCTCTACTTTTGTTAGTTATTTTCAACAATGGGTTAAAAGAGAAGAACATTACAGGTAAAGATCCTAAAGTTTTGGAGATTATAGAAGATCTCATAGAAGTATGCGACATAGAGGAAAATATAACAGGTAGGAAACTGAAGAACCAGATTGACATACTGATAGGAACATTTGTGACGTATGATGAAGGCACATACCAAACAATCCATGACAAGCTGTTTGATTTCCTAGCTTTTTTTTTTGGAACGCAAAATCAAAAAATTATAAACATATTGATAAAACATGCTGAAGACAGATTTATTCGTGAGCGATTTGTTGTTAAAGATGACAATGAAAGTATACATTATTCAATACCTATTTCTGATTTCAAATTGCAATTAATGTACACGAAAAGGGTGTTTGACGATATTATAGGTTCAAGTGAAGTGAATACCAACATAGTAGAAAATGAAAATTTTAAAAATGTAAAATTCCGCACTATGATCCTTGATTTCATGAAAAATCTTTCCAAACATGAAATTACTATTATCATGAGAAAAGCAAACACGAATTTTCTCAATACCATGTTTGTCCTGAGACAGAATGATATACAAGACAGAGTTAAGGATATGTCTGATGAATATAAATGTTTTGGTATAATTTTACACGATGATATGATACAGCAATACATTGAGAAATGGTTTGATGCTTTGACTATAACTATTTCCACAGAGGCATTTTTGGGGGAGAACAGGCTTGTCAAATGTGGGAAATTTCAAACCGCCTTGAATTCATACTTAAGACAAATAAACGTCGCTTCTATAATTCAGACTGGAAGTTCAGATTTCCTCAATACAATGTTTGTCATAACAGAAAACGGTTCTCAAAATATGTCTCAGAAACAAAATGAACGTTTTGGTATTGATATTCCAGAGGATTTGTTACAGGACTACATCGGAAGATGGTTTGACGATTTGACAAAACATGTCGGGAGCATGATAGTAAGGAGTAATCGTCGTATGACTTACTTGCATTCAGGTGAGCATAAAACATTGATGCTTGACGAATTCATGAACAAAAATAGACCATTGACGAATCCTGCATTTCGTATTGCCCTACGCACTTACATGAGACAGCTAACTACAGTCAAAATTGCGTCACTCATTCATACTGCAGAGGATGCTTTCCTTAATACAATGTTTGTCATGACAGAGAATGACATCAACGAAAAAGCTGAGAGCCGATATGAATGGTTCGGTATAGTAATTCCTGATGAAATTTTACAGCAATACATTGAAAAGTATTTCGATCGCCTGACAAACGAATATAGCGTGGTGACAGATATACATAAAAATAGAGCATTGAAAAACATAAAAGTTCACACTGCCTTACGAACGCACATGAAACAACTTACAAGAGAGGAAATTGCTTTACTTATTCAGAATTCCGTGCATATATTTTTCAATACAATGTTTGTTATGACAGAGAATGATATAAAAAACAGCGCTCAGAGCCAATTTGCATGTTTTGGTATTGTAATTCCGGATGATCTGGTACAGCAATACATTCAGAGGTGGTTTGATGAGTTGACCAAAACGCATACAGTAGAGGCTGCCATAAGTCAAAATAGACCATTGGTTAGCGACAAATTTCTTAGTTCTGTACGTACTCACTTGAGACAACTCACCATAGAAAACATCGCTTTAATCATTCAAACTACAAAGGCAGATTTTATTGATAAATTGTTTGTTATGACCGAAGCGGATAACCGAGACAATGCTGCGAACCGATATGAATGTTTTGGAATTGTCATTCCAGATGAACTGTTACAGCCATATATTGAGAAGTGGTTTAATTATTTAATCAAAACGTCTTGTGTAGTGTCAGCAATATCTGAAAATAGACCACTAATTAATGTTAAATTTCGCAGGGCTGTGCGTACACACATGAGGCAACTAACCACAAAAAACATCGCTTCAATCATTCAGACATCATATGAGGATTTTATCAATACAATGTTTGTCATGTCAGACGATGACATCAAAGACAACGCTGAGAACCGACATGAATGTTTTGGTATCATTATTCCTTATGATCTATTACAGCAATACATTCAGCGATGGTTTGATTTGTTGAAAAAAACACAGTGTGTAGCAACTGCCATAGGGGAAAATAGACCAATGATGAATGTTACATTTCGAAGTGCTGTATGTTCCTATATGACACAACTTACCACAGAAAACATCGCTTCGATCATCGAAAATACAAACGAGGATTTTTTTAATAAAATGTTTGTTATGACAGAGGATAACATCAAAGACGACGCTGAAAACAAATACCAATGTTGTAGTATTGTAATTCCTAATGATTTGGTACATCAATACATTGAGAGGTGGTTTTATGATTTGACCAAATCGCAGTTTGTAGAGGCCACCATAGTAAAGAATAGACCGTTAAGTAATGTTAAATTTCGTACTGATGTACGTACCTACATGAGCCAACTTACCACAGAAAACATCACTTTAATCATTCAGAATACACATGAGGATTTCCTGAATTTAATGTTTGTCATGGCAGAGGATGACATCAAAGACAACGATGATAATCGATATGACTGCTTTGGTATTGTTATTCCTGATGATATGATACAGCAATACATTCAGAGGTGGTTCAAATATTTGAGCAACACGGATTCGGTACAGGACATGATCGATCGAAATAGACCATTGTTGAACGTTACGTTTCGTTGTGCTTTACGTGACCACATAAGACAACTTACCACTGAAAACATCACTTCAATCATTCAGAATACACATGAGGATTTCCTGAATTTAATGTTTGTCATGACAGAAGATGACATCAAGCACAACACTGATAATCGATATGAATGTATTGGCATTGTTATTCCTGATGATCTGTTACATCAATATGTGCAAAGGTGGTTTGAAGTAACGGAGGAAACAGATGTATTAAAAGAGACCATTGAGGATGGAAGGCCTGTTAATTATTTTACTACAAGCAGTGGATTGGAAATATTATTAAATAGAAGTAGACCATGGAAGAATTTTAAATTTCGTAGTGCCCTACGAACATACTTGAACCAGTTAAGCACAGAAACAGTCACTTTTCTTATTGAGAGTAGAGATGATTTTTTTGTCAATATAATGTTTGTCATGACAGAAGACGAAATTAAAGACGACTCTAAGAATCGATGGGAACAAGTTGGTATCGTTATTCCCGATGACCTACTACAAATATACATTAGTAATTGGTTTGCACGTTTGATTCAAACTAGTGAGTTCAACAGATTCATAGACCAAAACAGACCTTTAAAGAATTTTACATTCCGTACTGCCTTAGGTAAATTTATGAGACAACTAAACGCAGACAAAATCGCGCTAATCATTAGGAATTCAAAGGATAATTTTATCAATAATATGTTTGTTATGACAGAAGAGGAAATAAAAGAAAACGCTGCTGCTCGATATTACTGTTTTGGTATTGTAATTCCTGATAATCTGTTAGATGACTATATCAAGAGATGGGTTAATTCCTTACTCAGAACCAATGTACTAGAAAAATTCATTGATCAAAGTAGACCACTGAAAAATGAAACATTTCGTAAAGCCTTAAGTAACTTCTTGAGACAACTAAACGCAAAAAACATCGTTTCAATAATTAGGAATGCAAAAGATAACTTTGTCAATCAGATGTTTGTTATGGCAGAGGAGGACATCATAGCCAGTGAGAAGAACCAATACCAAAGTTTTGGAATTGTAATTCCTGATGATCTGTTACAGCAATACATTGAGAGGTGGTTTGATGATTTGACGAAATCAAAGTGTGTGGAGGTCACCTTAAATAAGAATAGATCATTGACAAATGTTAATTTTCGTAATGCTGTTCGTACACACATGAAACAGATTACTGAAGATGACGTCGCTTCAATCATTCAAACTACCACTGCAGATTTTGTCAATTTAATGTTTGTTCTGACAGACGAGGACATAAAGGAGAACACTGAGAACCGATATGAATGTTATGGTATTATCATTCCTGATGGTCTGTTACAGGATTACATTCAGAGGTGGTTTGATGATTTAACCAAAGCTCATTCGGTAGTGGACGTGATTGATAAAAATAGACCATTAGTAAATGATATTTTTCGTAGTGCTATACGTGCCCACATGAAACAACTAACTACAGAAAATATCGCTTCAATCATTCAGACAACAAATGAGAATTTCCTCAATTTAATGTTTGTCATGGCAGATGATGACATCAAAGAGAACGCTGAAAACGGACATGTATGTTTTGGCATTGTAATTCCAGATGAACTTTTACAGCAATACACTGAGAAGTGGTTTAATAATTTAGCGAATACCAAGTCCGTGAAGGAATTTATGGATAATTGTAGGCCTTTAAACAACGGACTATTCCGTACAAGTTTGCGTAGCTACACGAAACAACTAAACATAACAGAAATTACTTCACTCATTCAGACTGGAACTTCTGATTTCCTTAACACGCTTTTTGTCATGACAGAGGATGATATAAAAGAAAACACTGAAAATCAAATTGATTGTTTTAGTATAGTAGTTCCTGATGATATTTTACAGCAATACATCGAGAGATGGATTCTTCATTTGTCTAAGAGACCTGGCCTTGAAGGCATAAAACTTTACTTAGTGCTCGGAGCACAAAAATCATGCTCGAAACATGAAATCCAGCATTTTGATTGGTTGTTTCTTGAGTCTGAGTACAAAACTCGTGCTCGAAAGTTTTATGACCGCAAGGCCAGAGACAAACAGGTTCATGAATGAAAATAGACTTTTAATGAATGTTACCTTTTGTACTGGATTGCAAACTTTCATAAGACACTTAAACACAGGACAAATCACCTTTTTCATTCAGACAGGAAGCAATGATTTTCTTAATAGAATGTTTGTAATGACAGAGGATGATATCAAAGGCAACAGTGAGAATCGATATGAATGTTTTGGTATCGTAATTCCTGATGATCTGTATATATTACAGCAATACGTTGCGAGATGGTTTCATAGCGTGACAGAATCCATTTCGGTGAAGGAATATATGGACCGTAATCGGCCTCTGTTGGATGCTACATTTCGGACTGCATTGTGTACCCACATGAGACAACTAGACAATGAAGTAATTAGAACCCTTATTCAGACTGGGACTAGTGACTTCCTCAATACAATGTTTGTCCTGTCAGAAAATGACATAGTTAATGACAATGGTGAATATCGGTTTGAATGTTTCGGTATTGTTATTCCTGATGATATGTTACAGCAATACATGGATAGATGGTTAGATTGCATGACAAAGACTGACTCCGTGATGGAATTTGTAGATGTTAATAGGTCTTCTATGAAAGTTATATTGCAAACCGAATGGGAAGCATATATGAACCAGATGAATTCAGAAATAGTCTCTGAATCATAATACGGTAGCGGTATTGATTTTTCTTAATAAGACGACAAATAAATATTTAAGGTAGTGTCTACCTACCCTTACGAAGCACCTGAGATTATCCAAACGTTTTTGATTGGGTTTGTGTTTCTCAGTCTTTACTTTTCTTTGTAGTGTTTTGTGAACTGTTGTTTGTCTGTTGTTTAACATTTTACATTGAGCATATTGAGAATTGGTGGCTTAATGTACAAATTATGAATGGAATTAATATATGTATATTGATATTGATAGCATATAAAACTCAAAACACTAAGTATGGATGAAAAACTAAATGAGATACAGATTTGTGGATATGGATGGTATATATAACATAGTTTACAAAGTATGGATGGAATATGAAAGTCATATAGGTATGTTGATATTGATGGTATACAAAAAAGGCAACAGTAGTATACTGCTATTCGAACATATTCTACAATGTAGGAATTGAAAAATGCAAGTCATATAGGTATATTGATACTAAATGTATAAAATGCCTATTTTACAAAGTTAGAATAAGTAAAAGTAATAAATGCAAGCTTCAGGTGAGATGATACTGATAGTATATAAAACGTATTTTACAAAGTATGTATGGAAAAATAAAAGTCATATAGGTATGATGAAATTGATGGTAAGTAAAACATATTGCATGTAGTATGGATGGAAAAATAAAAGTCATATAGGTATGATGATATTGATGGTAGATAAGACACATTGCATGTAGTATGGATGGAAAAGTCATATAAATAATTTAATATTCATTAAGTATAAAACATATTCTATGAAGTGTTTATATGGATTTGAAAAGGACGAAAATGAATATTTATATGATATCCTCATTGAAAATTAATTACAGTTTTTGTGTAGAGCAACAAGGTTGAATGTCAAAAGGTAGCATACTTTAGATCATTGAAGGTTGCATTGTCGAGCAAAAAAAAAAAACCAAAGGTAAGTTCCTTATTGTGAAAATATTATTATCAGCAAGCATATATTCCACGTGCACCGTTCTAAAAAAAATGGCGAAAATATTGTTCGAGACATTTCTCCCATACTCAACAATATTTGAGATTTTTTTGGAATATTGTTTTGGGTCCAGATTGACATGTTGATGATAAACAATTAATATTTTCAGATTATTTGGCGTCTAGTTGTTTATTTCATTGTATATTGTCTGTTTAATTGTTTTTTGTTGTTGTTGTTATATTCGTAAAGGATGTCTGTTTTCTTTTAAAACAGAAAGTGTTGTTATTTGAATTTTAATGTTTAAAAACTCGTTATATCTAAATAATAGTTTTTCAATCTTTAATTCAGTACCAAAAGTATGTATAAAGATAGATCTAACGTTAACATTGGTGTGACCGTTTTTGTCCTTAATTTTGTCAACTTATCATCACATAAGGATTTATTTTATACGAGTATCTTAAACTTATACTTTATTTATAGGACTGTTTGAAACATTTAGGGATTTTTTTCTCTTTTCTATAAGGAGTATTATGAAAATATATGTACAAGTTAATAGTTGTGTCTTTAGTCAACAAAATAAACTCAACATAGATACCAGGATTGAAATTGTATTTTTACGCAAGACGCGCATTTCGTCTACAAAAAAACCCAACAGATTCAAAGATTCCTCTTTCATTAACATCTCATACATTTTTTAACACTTTTATAACTCAATAACATCAATTAAAACCGAAATTTGTTTGATATACCTTGTTATCAGAATATTTGTTTGAGCAATATGCGTTTTTTATATTATTATACTCATCTTTTATTTTATAGATTTGTAGTGTACATAATTGATTTAGTTTTTGATTCTTTGATTTTATAGCACATTCTTTTTTCATTTTTATTGTCGTTTTGCTGTCTATGTTGAAAATCAAATAAATGTAATTTTATGTGTGTTTTACAGTCTCTCATACCTCATTTTAGAGTGGCTCTTTTATAAATTGATATGTAAATATTATATTGATTGTATATCAAATGTTTCAAAGAGGCGAGACTTTAATACACTAATTGTTGTTGTTTGTTGTGTTGATGATTCAGACTATAACCCTCCGCTTTTGTTTTTTGAAACCTTACAAAAACTGGATAAGTTGTATTGTTCTGTGTTTATATATGTGGTAATGCATGTTAGTTATACTGATTGCTTGTGTTGTTACATGAGTTGACTAGAAAGTTTTTAAAATGAATAACATTCTTATTAATATTCATCCATGAGAAAAAGCCCAATATGTTCAAAAGATAAGTGTATCTTTATTTTTTTTTGTTTTTGAATTAAAAAAAAAAGAAGACAAGTTTAAATCCAGGAATGGCGTCTATTCTTATTTCAAATTCTTTTTTGCATTTGTTTTCTTAACCCAAGTCTGCATACTGTGCATTTTTTTTGGCAAAACTATTTTACGTTACACTTTAGTCTTAATGTCAATATTTTACCGACATTTCAATCCATTTTTATAGACATTTAGTATGAAAAATACAATATGAATAAGTATGCTTAAAAATGGAATTTCGGAATTAGTGTGCTGCTGCTCCGGTGGTAAACAATCATCAATCAAACAAAATAAGATAGTTTAGAAAATCCAATTAGATATTTGATACATGCTAAAGATTTTTTCATCCAGGAAACGGCACTTTTGACACTTTCAAACACGTTTACTAAACGTGTTAATATCATTCGTTGTGTCATTTATTATTATGTCATATATTCGAATGAGTTTTGACCGATGTTAGTTTGTAACCATTGAAATAATACTTTGGATTCATTATTATTCGTTGGATACAAATTTTCGTGGTTTTCGTGGGTACTGCTGAACAACGAATTTAAATGTCCAACTAAAAACAAATGTTTATGAGGTTGTTTGAAGACTTTGGCAAACCACGAAATCACATACCGGTTTCCAAGAAAATGCAAGTTTTTGTCAATCCACAAAAATTGGTACCAACGAAAATAAATGAATCCACAATACTTTTTATGATGGGTGATGTTGTATGAATTCAAGAAGATAGATAAACAGAACAATGATCCATGTTTATTTGTACCTTTTTAAAAAGTTTTATTTATTTTTTTTTTATTTCAAGAAGGTTATGTATGAATGGATTATTTTGAAAATACGATATGAGAACGGATTTGAATGAAATTGTGAAATGAGACTACATGATAAGATATGGTCGGCCGGAAAGATGTATAATTAGATTTATTGCTTATAAAGTTATGTAACCTTTTTATAATGATTTGCTTAATAAAAGATATGAAGATTAATGATATTTGCTAATTTGACTTGGATATAATAGTTTAACATTTTGGTGGACCGATACGATATCGACATATTGCATGGTCTTTGAACTTGAGATATAGTTATGTTATCTATAAAGGAGTAGGTTCAGTAAGACCCCTTTTTGGCCCTAAAATATAGCAGTTTTACAAAATTGTTAAAATGTAAACTTCTAGTTATTTATTAGAAAGTAGAATGCTTCTGCTACATAAATATGGGTTGTTTTTGACACTACAATGCACATATATCCGGTACTAGCACCATTAAGTCATGGTAAATTACTGAAATCTTCATAATTCTAGCATTTTAGTTAAATTCTAGACGGTTTTCGTGTAAAACGAAAGTGGCCGCATTCGTGTTCATCCTTAATATTGAAATGTAAGTTGTATTTGATGATAATACATAACATATATAAAGGTTGAGGATGAACACGGATGCGGCCACTTTCAATTTTACCAAAAACCATCTGAAAAGTGACATTTTTTCGGCATATTTGGTAGATTTTTCATATTTGAGCTTGAATCGGATCGTTTTTAATGACTCAATCAGTTAAAATCTTTCACATAAACTAATTAATTCAAATAAAATAGACACTTAAGTGTTTAAAAATGGGTCAAAATCTTTCGTCAGATGAACCTGAAATTAGAGGCCAAAATTGGCCCTTACCGGACCTACTCCTTTATCTAATAATGTAATATAGATATAGGAAGATGTGGTATGAGTGCCAATGAGACTACTCTCTTATTCCAAATAACAATTGATAAAAGTAAATTATTAGAGGTCAAGGTACGACCTTCAACAAGGAGCCTTGGCCAACACCGAACAGCAAGCTATAATGGGCCACGAAAATAAGTAATGTAAAACTATTCAAACTTGAAAACCAACGGTCTAATCTATAGATATGTCTTATTCCAAATTGCGAAATTTGGATTGACAATGATTATACATGGGGATGATTCATACATAGCACAAGATAATTATCCTGATATCACACACTTTTATAAAAAAAAAATATGTCTAAAAACTCATCATAGATACCAGGAGAATGTCATGATGTGAAAAAGGGGGAGGGGGAATATTTACTCTGTTGCTCAGAGCCCCCGTTTTTGAAATATCAAATTTTCTGGCACTATTTAGCTCTAATATGCAGTTAAATGCATATTGATTTTTTCACTACAAGTCAAGTGAGTTATAGTTTTGAAATGCAATAACTGTCACTTTTTATTATATATTTATTCGGACATTTGTCATCTTTAAGTTAACCTTAAATATCAAAATAGACGTATCGAGTATAACATGTTTAAGGTTTTTGTTCCATCTTGTAATAAACAAAAGTGAAATAACAAAAATACAGATCTTCATAGAAAATTCAAAACGGAAAGTCCTCAATCAAATGAAAACAATCAGAAGCTGAAACACATCAAACAAAAGGAAAGAAACGGTCATATTTTTTACTTGGTACATACATTTCTTTATGTAGAAAATTGTGGACTTAACCTGGTTTTCGTTTCATTTCCTCCCTGCTGTTCATAATAAAAATCTTGAGATCAAGCTGATCATCTTTACTCACTTAACAAAATTTTTATCAACAGAAGAACAATAGCTGTAAAAACGATCTTGAATAAATTCATCCATATTTATGTTTTTATCCATTGCAAACACACCTTTTTCTTGTACATGTTGTAGTAGGGTCCAAAGAATATTTATTTGTGTTTTTATGGGAGGGAAAAAACATAATATCTAGATAAATATGAGATGTAGAATAATCTAGAAAAATGAAACGGTACAGCTTGAATTGATTTCCAGGTATGAACATTTAGGTCTAGGTTATTCAATTGATAAGGGTGTGCTCGATTATATGTCCTATCGGAAACAAAATATGATTCTAAATTTCAAACAGTTCTATTAAATGAATTAAAATCAAACAAGAAAATCAACGTTTTATTCATAATTACTCGTTTTTTCTTTCCCTTTGCTCATTATAGCGAACAACAATTTGATGCGTTTCATAGATGATTCTTAGGAAGAAATCCTTGCGAACTGCGAAGGAATGTGATTTTATACGAGTTTGTGTTGTAGTGTACTGTAAACATCACCCTTAAAATGTGTACATTTCATTAAATATCAAGACCGACTGTTATTTGCTATTTTAAAATCCAAGATAGAAGGAGACATCCAAGTTCATTATATCTGTTCAATATTACAAAAAAGAATTCATTTCAGTTATAACGGAAGCTTAATGAATACTACACGTATCTGCATCAAAAATTCAGCCAAGATTTGTCACTGAAAACAAACGGCATATATTATGTTAAATTGCAATAAATAATGAGATATTGAGTGTACACTTATTACTACGATCCAATCCCAAGAGAGATATCGGCCGATTTACTAACTAAGGTTATATCCAATATCGCATTACTTTCTTTAGAATTACTTCCAGATGTACATACTTTAAAAGAGAGTACCAATGAATATATCCAAATTGGAAAACGTCCATATGAAAATAAGGAAATAACTCTTCACTCCTTAAAAGAAGTATGAAGAGTGGACACAGATGTGTTTTAAATAAAATAAAGACAAAATTGCTTAAAATTGCATAATGACTTAATAAGGAATGAGACTGAGAATCTACAAGTTAATTGCACATAAGGTAGTGGTGAAAACACAACAATAATGTTTAGATTTTTTCCAATGTGTGAAATCATTAAAACAAAAATATTTATTTCCAACGTTATATGAAGTCAGATATACATAACTCAACATTGTACAAACTGTTAACGAGAGACAAAAGATAACAAAAAGAAATTCAAATTCATAAATCGAACATAAACGGACAAGACCAACAGTCAAAAAGAGGTACACAAAATAGAAAACTAATGACTAAACGAATCGTATTAAATACTGGGGTTGACTCTGGAATGGTGAACAAGAAAATATATACAATCGAAATTATAAGAGATGATGTGAAAACAATAAACAATTTAAGAACACCAGGGTTACATGTATTGTAGTCTTTTTCCTTGTTTAAATTAAATGATGAATACTTGAAGTTGCAACAGTAAAAATAAATTTCAACATAACTATTACTCACAGTGGTTACTGAAAGTTTAAAGTCTAAAAGATAACACTAGCTACCATCTTTTTATTTTATTTTGGTCGACTGTATTCCAGCTTGAATGGCGGCTCATAGATTAACGATCATGAAGTATTTCTACATGGTATGAATTTTGAAACATAAATCTTTATTTCGGTTATTTTTACAATCATCTAATGAGGTTAAAAAAATATCAAAAAGTAGAATATGTTTCAACTTCCGTATCAATAAAAGGACAAACACATTTGTATTTCTGTGTACCTCTATTCAAAAGACATCCTTTTAAGCATAGTATTAACAAATCATGAAACGTACTACAATGTTAAACTTTTAAATATGTTTTCTTTTCAACACCATTAAATTTTATGGAGATCGGTCAGAATATCAATTGTATGTAATTAAAATACCTATTTTTTTCAATCAGTTTAGGTGAATGTAGTTTGGGAAATTTCAGTGATTATTCATAATTGGTGAATCTAGTTATACAATCTATTAATATCAATGATCAAGTATCGAATGAAAAAATGGATTGCGAACAAGACCGCTAATCATCTTGTCCTTTTAAACACACTCCTAAACAATAAATACCGAGGTCAAATGTGTAAGCCGGTATGTCGTAAATACTACGAATCAAATATTTCAACTATATATATCACCAATTAGGATAGTGTTGTTAATAAAAGATTAAACCAATGCCAGATCTCTTGTTTTCAACATTATTAATCTTAACAATGATTGACATGTTCTGTATATTCTGGGTCAAATCCGATACCACAGCATACGTCACATGTAGTTTCATGTTGTATGAATGTATGTATATATGTGTGTTATGAATCTTTTTCCATTATAAGGAGCACCACCATTGGTTACGGTGTAAATAAAGGACATTTAAATGTAGCTTGTATGTAACCATAACAAATTCTTTAAAGTTTAAAGTATAAATATGTATTTAGTTTAGCGCAAATGTTTATTTATGGAAAACTTTAAGAATATAAGGTAAGGAATGCAATCACTGATTTGTTTTGAAACATTTTTGTGAGTTTTGAAAAATTAAATAAAGGTAGTTTGAGTCATTTCAGGATTACATTAATCTAGTCAATATTCATTCATATTCCTAATTAAGTACCGAAACAGGTTGATCACGAATGTATGACATACGATCATATTCTGTTGTTAAGGAATATGATAAAAGAAATTTAATAGTAACGTATTCATATGTTAAAATAATGTGAATCGCCTATATAAAAGTTATTGAGACAATGTATGATTGCCATAACACAACTATTTACCATTTAAAAATATTATTAATGAAACCTGATACTATCTACGCAGTTTAAACTTAGAATGTATATTTCATTAAGCGCGATGTTGTTTCGTGGAGGACTTATATTATAGGGTAAGTTAAACAAAAATGTTTTTTAACGTTGTTTGATTATGGAAAAATTAGTAAATGTAGTTTTAGACATTTGAGTAAAACATCAATATTGATTAATCTAGTCAAATCCATGCATTTTCATAATCAATTACCGAAACAGGTTAAGTTATAGATAATGCATATTTTAAGGTTGTTCTTGTCGTAGAACGCACCGAGGGGGTCTTTCTTTGAGCAATCCTGACACCCCGAGGTGTGTCCTGCGACAAGAAAAAACCTTAAAATATGCATTATCTGACTTATTTATCATAAAAAAATATTTTTTTATAAAGATTTGCAAAATTTAGCACCCTGTTTTACCGATCACACTTAAGTGGGATATTTCTTTCTAATGCGTTTACGTTTAAATACGTCCTACGGCTCATTTAGATGTGAAATAAAACTCACTAATTAATCTGGATATAAACCTTTTAAAAATTATTATCCATACACAATAAAAATACTACTGTAACTGCATGAAGAAAGAAACAAATGCATTGTTACCATCACGATAACGGTATACGACACAAACACGACACATTGTAAGTAATTTATTTTACCAACTTTGTTTATGGAAAAGGGAGGGATATGTTTATTTTGTGAGTTACGTTTTATGTTATTCAATAGAATATGAAAATATCTTTTGAAAGTTCAGAACTGACTCGAAGACGAATATAAATACATATAGGTCAGAGTATGAAATCCTATTCAGTGTGTATCGTCCTGAACATGCATACAATATTTGCCACTGTACGTTAAGCAACCAACCAACAATCAATCAACCTATTCAGTGTGACTCAATAAGATTTTGAAAATCTTACACGCGAATAGATTAAACCTGGCTTTATTTTATGAAAGTATACATGAAAATTCATCTCACATACATGATAATGTTTCTGTTATGTAGCGATAAATTAACAAAATGTCACGTTTTATTTGTGAAATTAAAATGCGGGCAAAGACGATTTGATTTCTTTTACACCTATTATCGATTGAACTTTAAAATATAAATTCCCAAATCGGCAACAAAAAAATATCAGACGAATATAATTTTGAAGTAAATTATAGATTGCATTTTTATCAAGGAAAAAATTGACCTCAAACAGGTCCTTATTTTATGCCTTGAAACATATTTCATTGAAATATGGTATCGTCCGGGTTGATTCTGAAAAAAATAACCTATGGTTCTGAATGAAAATAGCTCCATATAGGTATATAATGTATGAAGGTATGTCACGCAATCCTATTTTGTTATTAAAGAATACGATAAAAGAAATTTAATAATAAAATATTTATATTTTGAATGACGTGAATCACAATATACAAAGTATGGAGATACGGTATGATTGCAATTAAATAAATAATTACTTTGTCCTTTTAAAGATTATATAAATGAAACATGAAACTATCTACGCAGTTTAAACGTTGTTTAAAAATTAGGAAATGTAGTTTTAGACGTTTAAGAAGTACATCAAGATAGATTAATCTAGTCAATATCCACGCATTTTCATAATCATCTACCGAAACAGGTTAATGTATGAATGTTTGGCATTCGGCCCATCTTGTTATTATGAAAATGCTAAAATAGATTTAATAATTATAATGCATTCATATGTTAACTGGTAGAATTAACCAATATTAAAGATATTGAGATATTGGATGATTGACATCAAACAACTATTTAACTTGTCCTTTTAAACATGTTTTCATGAAACCTGAACCTTCTACGCAGTGTAAACTTTAAATGTGAAATTTTGAGGGCCATGATGTTGAAGAGGGTTTGTGTGACAGGGTTAACAATGTTCATAAGCGCCAATCCTTCTCTACGTTAAAATCAGAATGTTACGTAACGGGGACGTTTCATGAGGTTTAATTTTTTGGAATCACGATATATTAATTATCAAATTCACATAAGTGTTAACTTTAACATAACATTTCATTTAATCAAATGTAGTGGCATGAAAATAAGTTAAAACACTTATTAGGGACAATCAATTTTCATGCTGAAATCCGTGTTTTGCTTCAAATTATAGGTATTGATTATGTTACATATTATTTTTTTACTTTAATGAAGTGATTGTCGAAACATAAGATTCATTTTCATTTCGTTTGTGTTAACCTTGGAATAGTTACACTTTTACACATGTCTTTAAATGAATATCAAGACAATTGTAGAAGTACAAAAACCCAACAACAGTATATCTATTTGATAAAACATTTGGCGGAACTTAAATCCTTCCATTTTATTTTATAATTCGTCCAATTACTGTATCCGATTGCAAACGAATTCAAATAATTTAATTGAGTTGTTTGTAATATTTGCTGAATATTTAAAAGCATTGTTTTCGTTTTGAAATACTTCCCCATGCATAGGATCACCTATACTAAAAAGCTAGTGATCCTCTTTTATCAAAAGTAAATATAAACTTTTCGAAATTTGCACGAACATCCCTAAAAATCAAAAATCTATGTTTGAAAATAATGAGGTAAGTATTCATCTTACACTCAAACGGTACATATCATGATTATGATTATTGTTTGATTGACACCACTGGCAAATAGTTCATGAATATTCAGAAGGAAAATAAATATTCAAATATTATTTTTTTTATTATCTAAAGTAGATAATTGAAGGAGCAAAAACAAAGGAAATGCATGCTGGCCCATTTGGAACACTGCTTTTTAATATTCATTGAATCAAAGTTTTATTTTGATTTATATCAAGGAGAGTTATCTAATAATTGCAATGCTAGTATCATTTTTAAAAATGGAAATTTGGCTATCTTGAATCTAGAGTTAAGTCATTAAAAAGAAATCATCTTAAAAGTATCAGCTTATTTATTGAGTTACTTGGTTGATTGCGAGATTGATTAGTTGATAAACCATTTTATTTTTGTTAAGGGTCAAGATTTTCATGTTGATTGGTTGGTTAGTTGATATGTGTATATAGTGATGATTATTTTATACAATTATTTTTTTGTAGATTGCCTCTGAAGAAATTATAATCAAGTTGAAAATGAAAAAGCAACACAGGAAATATGAAACTTGAACATTTCTAGGGAAGACATGGCAACCAAAGAAGAAGATAATTTTCTACGCGTTGTTTACTTAAACTACCGTGTAGGAACAACTGCACTAAGGAGGTATTTTGACAGTGTTCATCCTAATTTGCAATCAGATTTGTCATCTCCTCCAAATAAGGCAGTACTGTCAAGCCTACACAAACCACCTAGAGGGCAAAGGAGAGTATTTTACCAGGAGCAATGGGATACATTATACCCTTCTTCCGGTTCGTTTCTTATTTCATTTAGAATATGAATTGAAAAATATGTGGTAATCATAAAAGGAGTTCACCGAAGTCATAATGACTGCTCAAATAAAAAAGTTTTTATGCAACATAAAAAAATGCAAAAATCATGAATATGTCTTTTAAAATGACCGAGATGTTTAGTTTTCACACGATAAACTCCAACGATAAAGCCACGAATTCAAAATGAAGTTTGAAAAAATAAAGCTTAAGAAATCTGAAGCGAAATGATATTTAAATTCTTCTTGAAAAATAATATGGTTAAACAGAATTTCCAGGAATGTAGTAGGTTAGGTATACACGAAATACTTCTCTGAACCTAAAGCATTTAGGGAAAATTTGACAATGGCAAAACAAAATGTTCATCAGGTTAAGAAAAATCTAACCTATATCTTTGAAGCTAAAGCAAAAGAATCATGGTTGCATTAACAGACAACGACATCACTTATAAACAAAATTATCAGGCGAGCGACACAGTCTCTAGTTTAAAAAAAAACATTAAATAGATAGAAAAAAAAGGGGAAAGTGTAACCGATAACGAAAAAATAAGCATGTAAAATAAAGTAGCAAAGTGTATTCAAATTTAACTGTCATTAGCAAAGTTATATCTGATCACTAGAATCAGTCGTTTTGTATGAAAGGCCAACGTGTAATGCGGTCTGATGTCAGTATAAATTAAGGATGGAATTCGGTGAACCACGTGATGAATACTCTTTTGTTTACTATTGACGATGTCACAAACAACTTCTGATGATGGTGTTTTTCTTCTATTACAGACAATATAAATGAGAATTCTAGTATGACGTGCTTCTTTCGCTTTGTAAACAACACCGTGATAAAATTCTCCATATATCTATACTTAGCGCAGACTCAGAGATATTCATAATAATGGCTGTTCCAATATACTTCCCACGTAAATCTACATGTATTGGAATCTATTTGCAAACCATTTGCCGATTTTATTGTTTTAAAAATTGCAGTTAAAAAAAAAGATAACTTTTATTCTTATTCGGATGCGTAATAACAAGAAGTAGTGCACAAGACCTCGGTGAAATAAACAAACAAAAAATAAAATAAAATTCCGCGAAAGTCTTTTAATGTTTTTGACGCATTTAAGTCATATCAAAATATGACGTCATACAAATGAAAACGCTACAATTGAACGTTAACCATCGAAATTTGTATAATAATGTATTAAAATTGATTTGTAAGGTAGGTTTTGTTTTATTTTATTTTGTATTGTATTGTATATTTTTGCATATTTACTGATTTCAGCAAGTCAGCATGGCGGATCCTTAGTTACGAAATGTCAACTTCGGATTTGACGGTAGCTTACGAGAAAAATCTGTAAATTAAAAATGGCAAATATTGGGTTTGAGAATTTATAGAATTAACAGATTGTTTTCTAGCGATTATTCACGAAACAATCCATGCAAGCTACAGATTTTATGAATGTTTGAGCTTTATCGAAAAAAGAACAGCCACACACACACAGCATTCCTACCATCGCGTCAGTTTTTTAATTACTGCATTTGTCTTATTAGAATCAAAATAATTCATGGAAGCCATAGCTTGTTGGTAATTTACACATGGCCTGGGCAGTGATATTTGTTAATTTTATCCCTCGCTAAAGCTCAGGACAAAATTCGAATATCACGGCCCAGGCCATGTGTAAATTTCTAACAATCTATGGCGTCCATGAACTATTTCTTAATTTTACCTTGTCGTTATCTATTCCTATTCAGATCAATTAATACAATGAACTTACTTTGAGTAAATACGTTTGAACACAAATAACCTAAGTTTTAAAAGATACACAGAGTTTAAAATTGTGCAACGATTTTCTATCTAGTTGACACACAAGCAATATTATTGAAGTAATAAGAAATATATAACAAAAACACAAAGGATATGAAGTAGTCATTTATGACCTAAAACCAGTACATGCACAGAAAATCGGTTACCGAAAATCACGTAAAGTAGGTATTGAACAGTATATATTCCTCTACATCAGACATTACTGCGTTTGCCGTAAATCATATTTTTGTTTATTACCAAGTAAAGACTTTTATCTAGCGTGTACACTTAATAATGAGCAAATTAAAATTAGGGACAAAAATGGAAGGTGAATAAGAAGTTCTTCGGGTTTCCAATTAAGTATCAATGAAGGAAAATAAAAATCGATTACATATGTTTAGATTTGTTTATACTTTTATTTATAGGATTACATGTAGTTTCCTCTACCGATCTAGATGTTACCCTAATGGTTTGTCTTCTACGAAATTTACCACCACAGGTTTCTCAACCACCTACAGGATTTGATGATTTACCACAACCCAGTGATTTATCACCTGGTGCTCACATAGCGCGGATAAAATGTCATAAAAATTTCATTGTTTCACATTCAAAGGACGGCATATTATCCGATAATGACTTTAACACAATATGGATCGATTTGGAAAGGGTAAAATATTTATCTTTGTATTTATTATTGGTTTTATCCGATGGTAATTAGATTTTTGCATTTGAAAATTGAAAAAAGTTTTCAAATAACATACCAAACACGATTAGGGTAACATCATATACATAATTATAGTTAATTTTAAGTAAATGTTATCGTTATTAAGTTATACCTACACATGCTACAAATTCCGTTAAACAGTTGTTGCAATGTTATTTTATGCGAATTGAAAATTGAACTCTTGCTTCACAAAACATTTTAAGTGTTGCTTAGTCTTTAGTTTTCTATGTTGTGTATTTTGTACTATTACATTGTCTATTTATCTATTTATTGTTTTATCCATGTCAGTTTATTTTTAATCTATGAGTTTGACTGTCCCTTTGGTATCTTTCGCCTCTCCTTGATTTAACGTTTCAATTTTGCATTTGCTGCATATTTTACTGCCGGAAGGACGAAGATGAACAATGACCATTTATTTATCCAACAGTAAACCCAATGCTAGGGATTTAGTTATTAGTAGATGGTGCCGTGCATTTGTATCTTCACATCTGCATTAAAAAGTAAAAACACAAAAATACTGAACTCCGAGTAAAATTTATCAAATGGCAAAACCAAATGCTCAAACACATCCAACGAATGGAGAACAACTGTCATATCATTGACTTGGTAACAGCTTCTAAAAAAGATTCCATTAAGTGAATACTGGAATTTCTCATTTGTAAGAAGGTTTTACAGGTACAAGTAAATTTCGTAAGGAAGATCGTTATGTTTTTTAAAAAAATGACGGTAAATTAATATTTTTGGTAAAGTATTAAAGACGTTAACCCATGTTTAAGAAATGAACTACTAATACATACACTTCATTGTTTGAAAGTTAAATAAATTTAAATATCATAACTACAATCCCGTCCTCATTTCCTCGCATATGATAATGTTGGGTTTGAGCTATTCTACTGGTCTCCCATTTGGGACAGCATCTGCTTTCTATTTTGGCGCACCTTAGATCACCTTCAGATAGGGTTCGTGTTTCTCAGTCGTGTTGTAGTTTGAGTTCTCATGACTCTTTCGGAGCTGATTTTTTTTCTCTAAAAACGAACAACCTTTTAGACAAAGTGTAAACGTTCACAACAGACATTTAAAAGCCATACGATTGAGCAGAGGATAACTTAATGGCGAAATATGTTAATATAAAAAAGAAGATGTGGTATGATTGCCAATGAGACAACTATCCACAAAAGACCAAAATGACAATTGACAATAAGGTGACAATTGAATAGTTGAAATCATTTCGACTGGTAATATTGAAAGATCAACATATTAAACATACCCCATTATTTCAGTAGCGACCTCATTTTGTTCTAAAGTTCATTTGAATATATGAGATGTAATATATGTGACGATATCTGGAAGGGAAAAATAAGAAAAAGGAAAACAGTTTGCAATATGCTATTTATAAGAATGTTTTGTACGAATTCTGCTATATATATATAAACCTAAAAAGAAGTTGTCTAGCGGAAGTACACAACTAGAACCAATTAAAACACAACAGAGGGACAAAAGATACCAGAGGGACAGTCAAACCCATAAATCTAAAATAAACTGACAACGCCATGGCTAAAAATGAAAAGGACAAACAGACAAACAATAGTACACATAACAAAAACATAGAAAACTAAAGAATAAGCAACACCAACCCCACCAAAAAACTAGGGGTGATCTCAGGTGCTCGTGAAGGGCAACTGTCTGTTGAAAAATCAATATTATGGGAATCTGTGTAGTGCTCACAATATAAGATTTTTCAGGATCTAAAACAAGAATTCTAAATTTATAGGAAAAGCCCTATTAGATCAGATTATTTAGTCTATCTTTTTATCAAGCATAATGAAAAGATGTGTTAAACGTAGACAAGTTATTGGTCATGATATTGATGTATATATTGTGTTTGTAGTAGAACGTAAGACATTTTAGAATCAATATATTGTTGACACTCCAGGTTAAATATTTGGTACTATTAGAGACTTACTGTGTCTGCTGGGGCAGCACAATATTGAAGGGATAATAAAGCATCCACGACTTCGGGCTGCATATAGGATACAAAAAAAAAAAAAGAAAAATTATCAGTTATAGGGTAGAACAAATTTGTTTCTACTATGCTATTCCTACTGGAAGTTGTATGCAGTCATTTGTTAAACATATGGTTGTCAGAAAAGTAAGAGCAGTTAGAACCAGTTCAAATGCATTAGATTAAAAATGATTACATTTCTTTCATTTAACATCGTATTTTATTTGGGTTTGAACTTATGCATATGTGTATTAAAGGCTATAAAAGGATTAGGAAACCAGCAAGACGTTACAGACGCTGCTGAAGCAAAATCGAAATGTTTAGACTACGAAGAGCTGAAAGAACGCGTGAATCGTGATGACAGTATTCAGCGTAATCACATGAGATTGACAGACCATGGGTATAAACTAGCTGACCACACTACAAGAATAGCAAAACTAGAAGTTACTGTCGAAAGTGTGGATAAAGGTGATTTGTCATAGTTTTCCAAAGCGATATTAGTAAATCACAAGCACACTTGAATTTTA